>NC_084795.1:73237620-73909287 GCF_963169125.1 Humulus lupulus | reverse complement strand
ATTGGTCTAGGGGCATTATGGTCTTTTGACCTTAAGGATTTATATCAGATTTTGGGGGTTTGGAAGGCTGTAGAAACAGAGCAAAACAGAGCCTAACCTCATCCTTTCATCCTTTCTCTCCCGTACAAACTTTCCTTCATCCTTTTCTTTGAATTTTGAGAGCCACCTTGAGGAGTTAAGCTTGGAGATCAAAGGGGAAAGCTAGGGAACTTGTCACAGCCATTAAAGGGGATTCAAAACCGTGTTTGAGGTGAGTTCTAGTTATGAATTTAAGGTGTGCTCTGTTTTTTTGAGTTAAGTTTTGAGTTTCTTAAGTTTTTAAGCTTAGGATTGGACTTTGTGAATTTTTGAGTTTTTGGTTGGTTTGAGCTTCAGGTTTTGGTGGTTTTGGACCATTGAGAAGTTTGGTATTATTTATTTGATGATTTTGAGATGTTTAGATGGGTTTTTGGAAGGTTTTAGAAGTGGAAAAACGAAGAAAAATGGCTGGTGCGAAGTTGGGCCGTGGCCCTGTTCTTGGGCGCCGCGGCCCTAGCTTGAAGAAGGTGGTGGAGGCTCTGTCTGGGGGGCGCGCCGCGGCATGGTCCATGTAGGGCCGTGGCCCTTAAGGGAAAAAAAATACTAAATGGTGGTTTTTGTGATGGGAACTTAACTCGAAGGGCCTAGGATCGATCCTACTACCTAGATGATTGGGATTTGATATTCCGGAGGCTTGGATTGGGTTTGGAAGTATTTAATTACTCATTTTGATGAGGTTTTATATTTGGTTATGACTAGGTGACCGCTAATGGACTAGAAGTTGATCGTTCTCAAGGATCATTCTTTTGATCGTTCTCAAGGGTCATTCTTTTGATCGTTCTAGCTCGACTTTGAGGTAAGAAAACTGCACCCTGTGTATGTGTGACATGCATGGCTATTATGATGCATGTTGGTTGATTATTGAGTATGAAATGCATGGCTATTCTTGATGCATGTTGGTTGGTTATTAAGCGTGGCATGCATGGCTGGTATTGATGCACATTGATTGCAGGATATATTGCATATGGCGCATGAGAAACATGTGATTAGGACATGCTTTGTACACTGGGTATGATATTGTTCAGAGCTTGAACCTCTGTGTTTATGCATAGTCCTAATGGTACTAATACCTGTTAAGTAAGCATGCTGAATACCTTGTTTATGGATAATAGACATGTGATATATGTTTGGTGGCATGGCTTACCTGTGTATGGCGCTGACTTATTAGTCAGAATCGACAATGGTGTCAGATCCGTCTGTGAAGCTGTGACTTATTAGTTAAGTTCACCACGGGCTGAGCACTGGTCGTGTTTCACCGACCCAAGGGTCAGAAGTGGCAGTGCATTGTGAACGCCGGGCCAAATAAAGATTGGATCCAATCAAGGTCGGCATTGAATGACTCATATGGGGTATTAATGCTGGACCGACCGGAAGGTCAATGAGAACTATAAACGCTTGCCTGGTCTACGACCAGATGACTATAGCCAAGGTATATGACCCCGGTGACTGTTTGTCACATGGCTAAGGGACGTTGTCCATAGTTTCGACTCTAGAGTCGTGAGGAAGGTTATGTTGGTGACTAATCACCATGCACCTGTCCTAATCAAACTTATGAAAAGATCACTTATCAGTTAAGCCCTGGTGACCCTATCGTCACATGGCTAGAAGGAGCGATGCTCATTATTGTGACTTTTGGCTATTGTCACCTATTTGCTTGGACTGATAGTCCTGAATGGTTACTATGGTTATTGTTGATATTATATCATGTTATTCTGTGTTTTCTTGCTGGGCTTCGGCTCACGGGTGCTACGTGGTGCAGGTAAAGGCAAGAGGAAGCTGGACCATCCTTGAGTTGGAGAGCTTAGGTGATGACGTGTACATATGCAGCTGCTCGTCCGCCACGGCCGAGGTTTTAAAGTGGAACTAGGGTTGAACCCTGTTTTGCCGCTTAGAACGGCCTGTTGTAAATATTTTCTGTAATAAACTCTGAAATTATATTTTTGGGATCCCAATGTATAAATTAAACGTTCTATTGAAACATTACATCCTAACCAAAGCTTTAATCCCTAAACCGCTAATCATACTTAGTTCACGATTTTTGCCAAATGACTCGATTAGCGAGTTTAGCACTGTTTACAAGGCACACCGTAACGGTCCCTGGAGTTTGGGGCATTACAGTGATTAGGTGAGCACTAAGGCTCGAGAGGGAACGTGCTCAAGGAATCAAGTGAACAAAGCTAGCGAATCTAAAGGTAAGAAAACTGCACCCGGTTATGTGTTTGTGATGGGACTAAGTGCTCCCGATATCTGTATAATGTCAATGATGGTATTATGCCATGGGACATGTGATAGTGGCCTAAGGGTGCCGTACACAATATTTGCGCATAGGGCGCGACTCGGCCACTGGTAGCCGAGGACAGCTTAATATTCACTGAGCTCGGTTTAAGCGGGCCGGAGTAGGGGGATAACGGAGGTTGCGGCCTGAGGGCGCTAACCCTAGTTATCATTTGTGAACTGATGTATGATATGAGTTGATATGTTTAGTATGCTGAATACTTGATTATTCTGAATGTTTATATGGTTGAGAATATGTAATGCAATATGAGATATTGGATTGTCTATTGATTGCTTATGCTCTGTTGTTGTGTTTTCTTGCTGAGCCTTGGCTCACGGGTGCTACGTGGTGCATGTAAAGGCAAAGGAAAGTTGGACCAATCCTGAGATGGAGAGCTGTGGGGTTGAATGTACATAGCCAGCTGTTCGGTCGCCATGGCCGAGGAGTGAATCAGGACAGAGATTGCCTAATTGTCTGTTTTGCCTTAATATGGCTAATATTGTATTTAGTTCTTGAATCTTTTGTAAATGGTTTTAATCTTAATATTTTTGGGATCCCGTGTAAACAGGAAATGTTTCTTTATGAGAAATGTGACTTTTGAGACCAAAACATTTTAACCCTAGTTCCTTTATAGTTTCAGTAACACGTTCTTAGTTAAACTACTTGATTAGCAAGTCTAGCACTTTTATAAACATACAGTGTAACGGTCTTGGCTATCCAGGGTGTTACAACCTTGACTATCGGAATACTCTTAGACCGTAATTCGTTCATCCTTCTATCTAGGATGCTAACCAGTAGTTCCTCGTAACTCAAGTCTTTCTGGAGTGCTATCGTATTGTACTTGAGGACGTGAGATGGGTCTGACACATATCTATGCAGCATCGAGATGTGGAACACATTGTGACTATCTGCCAAAGCTAGTAGTAGGGCTAATCTATATGCAATTGTTCCCACCTTGTGTAATATCTCAAAAGGACCTATAAACCTGGGACTAAGCTTGCCTTTCTCCCCAAACCACTTCACACATTTCATAGGAGATATCCTTAAGAAGACTTGATCTCCAACTTTGAATTCTACATCACGCCGGTTAGTATCTGCATAACTTTTCTGTCGACTCTGAGCAGCGAGCATACGCTTTCTAATCAGCGCTACTGCTTCTTGAGCTTTTCTAACAGCTTCGGGTCCAAGTAGTTGCCTTTCTCCTACCTCATCCCAATGTAACGGCGATCGACACCTCCTTCCATAAAGTAGCTCGTAAGGTGCCATCCCGATCATTGAATGGTAGCTATTGTTGTAGGAGAATTCTATCAGTGGCAAATCAAGTACACAAGCGCACAACATATCTTCTAAAATCTGTATGGTACGCTCGGACTAACCATCTATCTGGGGATGAAACGTTGTACTAAGACTTAACTTGGTACCCATGGCTTGCTGTAAACTTCCCCAAAATCTCGACGTAAACACTGATCCTCCATCAGATACTATTGTTTTAGGGAATCCATGAAGTTGTACTATTTCTCGGACATAAACATCTGCGTATTGATCTGCTGTGAACATAGTTTTGATAGGCAGGAAAATGAGCTGACTTGGTTAGTCTATCTACTACTACCCAAGTCGAATCGTGCTGCTTATTTGTTCGTGGCAATCCCGTCATGAAATCCATAGCTATGTCATCCCATTTTCATTCTGAAATACTAAGTGGTTGCAATAAGCCTGTAGTCCGTTGATGTTCTGCTTTCACCTGCTGGCATACTAAGCATTTAGACACATAATCCGCTACATGTTTCTTCATTCCTGGCCACCAATACATTGCCTTGATGTTGTGAGTCATCTTGGTCGACCCTGGGTGAACTGAGTATGGGGTACTGTGCGCTTCTTCTAAGATCGTCATCTTAATCCTTTGATCATTTGGCACGCATACTCGATCCTAATATCTCAATAACCATTGACCTGATATTAAGAAATCAATGACCTTCCCTTCTCTAACTGCATCCATTTGTGCTACCAATGTGTCATCATGCCCTTGCCCAATCCTTATTTCTTCTAACAGACTTGACTGTATGGACAAGTTAGCCAGTTTACCAATGACTACTTCTATTCCGGCATTGATCAGCTCCTGCTGTAGCGGCTTTTCTATTCCAGCAAACACTGCTAAACCTCCATAGCTCTTCCTACTTAGCGCATCAGCAACTACGTTTGCCTTTCCCGGGTGGTATAGGATTTTGCAGTCATAATCCTTCACTAGTTCTAACCACCTGCGCTGCTTCATGTTAAGCTCCTTTTGAGTGAAGAAATACTTTAAGCTTTTGTGGTCCATATAAATCTCACACTGTTCTCCATAAAGATAATGGCACCAGATTTTTAATGCAAAGACCACCGCTGCCAACTCCATATCGTGCGTTGGATAGCGTTGCTCGTATTCCTTTAACTGCCTTGAGGCGTAGGCTATCACCTTTTCATTCTGCATCAGCACACAACCCAATCCTTGCTTCGACGCATCATAGTAGACTACAAACTTGTCTTTGGGTGTCGGTACACAAAGTACTGGTGCTGAGCATAGCTTATCCTTAAGCAACTGGAAGCTCTCTTCACACTTATCTGTCCAGTTGAACCTTTGCTGTTTCCAGGTCAGGTTGGTGAGTGGAGTGGCTATCTTAGAAAATCCCTCTACAAACCTCCAGTAATAACCTGCTAGTCCAAGAAAACTTCTTACCTCAGACGCATTCTTAGGGCTTGGCCAATCCTTCACAACCTCTATCTTAGATGGGTCTACAACAACTCCTTCTTTGGATACTATGTGCCCGAAGAACGCTACTTGCGAAAGCCAAAATTCGCATTTTGTAAACTTGGCGTAAAGTAACAAGGTCATCCCTGAATGTTCCTCGTGCTCAGCTTCGTCCTTTGAGTACACCAAGAAATCGTCGACGAATACTACGACGAATTTGTCCAAAAGACCCTATTCATTAAATCCATGAATGTGGATGGAGCATTGGTAAGACCAAAAGACATAACTAGAAACTCGTAATGTCCATAACGGGTTCTAAAAGTCGTCTTGGGAATATCCTCTTCCCATACCTTGAGCTGGTGATACCCGGACCGTAGATCAATCTTTGAAAACACGGTTGCCCCTCGAAGTTGATCAAACAAGTTGTCAATTCAGGGTAGCGGGTACTTATCCTTAATTGTCACCTTATACAGCTCGTCGCAATCTATGCACATCTACATACTTCTGTCCTTCTCCCTCACAAATAGAACTGGTGCTCCCCATGGCGAATGGCTTGGTCTAATGAAACCCAAGTCTAAGAGTTCTTGTAGATGCGTCTCTAACTCATTGAGCTCGGTCGGTGCCATCCGGTATGGTGCCTTTATAGTAGGCTCGGTGCTCGATACTAGTTCGATTGTGAAGTCTTTCTCCCGTGTCGGTGGT
The DNA here is from genome assembly GCF_963169125.1 of Humulus lupulus. Classification (NCBI taxonomy): domain Eukaryota; kingdom Viridiplantae; phylum Streptophyta; class Magnoliopsida; order Rosales; family Cannabaceae; genus Humulus; species Humulus lupulus. The sequence goes on along the minus strand of NC_084795.1, from coordinate 73,903,507 downwards.
ATTCCTAGTAGTCGTCAGGAAATACCTCTGGGAATTCCTTTATAATGCGAGCGTCTCCAACCATTAGTGGTGTTTCCTTGACCACATCCATGACGCTAGCTAAAAATGCTTGACATCCTTTTTCTATCATCCTCTGAGCTTTGAGAGATGAAATAAGCGGCGTACGTAGTCCTAAATTTTTTCCCATATAGCATAGTTTCTGACCGTCAGGAGTCTCGAACATCACTTGCATACGTCTGCAGTCGATGGTTGCGCCATGCTTTGCTAGCCAGTCCATTCCTAGTATCAAGTCAAAGTCTTTTATCTCCATTTCTATTAGGTCTCCTTCTAGTTCTACGTCCTCAATTTTAATCGGTACGCCTCGTACTATCCGTGATGATAGGACTATTTCACCCGAAAACCTAGTTCTACAAGGTTTGTCTAATTTCTCTATCATTCCTAATGAGATATACGAGTATGTTGTTCCCGAATCAAACAATACTAGAACATATACTATCGAGGATAGGAATCTGACCTATGACCACTTTATTGCTAGCTTCAGCATCTCCCTGGGTTAAGGCAAAGACTCTAGCAGGAACCATCTTGTCATCCTTTTTCTCCTCTTGCTTGAGCTAGGGACATTGCTTCCTTTGGTGACCTTCCTGACCACAGTTGAAGCATCCTTTTGTGTTTGTACGACACTCACCAGGATGTTTCTTTTGGCACTTAGCACATTGTGGGTATTCTACACAACCCGGCCTATTATCTCCATTGTTCGTCCGTGCCCTTTTATCGTTATCTGATTGCTTATTGTCAAGATGCCTTCTTTTCTGACCATTACTATTGTTGTTGCTAGACTGATGGCTGTTGTGGTTGTTGTTTCGACCATTCTAAGGTTGACGCTGCTGTTTAGGCTCAGGTTTACTAGCTTCCTCTTTACTAACATTCGCTTGAATCCTTTTCTACTTCTATAGCCGTTTCTAAAGCATCGGCGTAAGTAGTGGTTCCAGGGTTTGCTAGCTTAACCCCTAACTCAATCTTTGGTCTAAGTCCTCTAACGAACTCGATCACCCTCAGAAAGTCAATTGGAACCAACTCTGGTGCAAACTTGGCTAATCTGTCGAACTATCGAGCATACTCAACTACCGTCAAGTTGCCCTGCTTCAGACTAGTGAACTCCTCGACCCTTGTGGCGATGACTGCCAAGTTGTAGTACTTTTTGTGGAACAGCTCCACAAATCTGGTCCATGTCATGGTGGCGACATCATGATCCTGCTAAACTAAGTCCCACCATATTCTAGCATCCTTTTTAAGTAGAGATGAAATGCAGGATATGCGATCTACGTTGTTGAGATTCATGTGTGCTAGGATCGGCCCTACATTTCTGAGTCATTCTTCCGCCTCGAAGGGGTATGTTGTCCCTTCAAAGTTTGGAGCATGTTGCTTATGAAATTGCTCGTAGATTGGCTCCATGTACTGAGTTGGGTATGGCGCATAATTTTCCACTGGCCATCCCCCATAAGGACCTACTTGATGGGGTGCTTGAGCCATTTGCTGAGGTTGCGGTTGCGGCTGAGGCTGAGGCTGAGTCTGTTGTCGCTGTTGCTGCAGCAATTCTTCCACTTGTTGTCGTAGCCTGATAATTTCTGCAGTGTTGTCGACCGGCGGCGACGGTGCACTTTGGTTAGCATCAGCAGTGGTTGCATGCCTTCCCCTTCTTCAAACTGGAGGGGCTTCATTAGTCTCAGGAGCGACGTTGGAGGCATTTACATTCGTGCATGCAGACCTTCTGAGCGACATCTTCAGCAAAAGTTCTAACAGTTAAGAACATGTTAGAACTTACCCTAATAGGCTCTAAGGAAAAACTTAATCTAAGCAAACATAACTCGGACCTATTAATTATGATTTCTTATGAAAAATTATGTAAGTCTTCTTTATGATTAGGGTGTGTTTCTAAACTTAGAAAAATAAGCTATCTTTATTATTTTCTAAGGTGTTTCTAATCATCCTATATGACTTAATCCTCAGGCTCGAAACTCGTCGTTGTTCCAAAGTTAACCATATTGAGGGAGGGTTAGGATCAGTAAAATCGTTCCCACTAGTATGGCCCCCTATCTCTCAATATAGAACCCGGTCCATTGATTTGTATCCACCCTCACCGAACTTGGTCATTATTTATTAAATTTATTATTTATTATGATTGTAAAAAAATCAACCTCATACATGTCATTCAAAAATAACAATGATATTTATTTGGAAAAAGGTTTTCACTAAGTACAATCATAAATGAAAAATAAAACAATGAACAAATAAATAAACAATAAACTAACATAACTAAGGTGGAAAAAAAAAATCAGGCTACTAAAATAAACGTAAACGTAATAAACATAAACACGATAACTATAACATAAACACTTACATTGGCGGTTAGATTCGAAGCTTGAGCATGTGTATCAAGGAGAACTTCATGGATATGAACCTGGCTCTGATACCAACTATAATGACCCAACTATTCTAAGACCTTGGACCATTAGAACTACTAAACATAGTTATTACTTTGAAGAACATATACATAAGAAATAATAATAACTTTATTAAAACTTTAACATAATATTGTGAAAATTACAAAGTAAAAATAGAATTTTGGTATGGGTACCCATTATTTAAAACATAAAACATAATTTTAAACTAAATAAAATAGAATCATAACTTCTATCTTCCTAAATCTCGTAACTCTAAACTTACCTGTAGTAAAATCAACATAACTGGAGCTTTAGGATTTCGATTTAGACCATCTTTATACCGTTAGAAAGATAATTCAATTATCTACAACTTCCTAGAAATACTATATTTGGAAATTCATAAGATAACTGGGTCAAAAATCAGTCGGAAGTTACAGTATCCTAAAGTTATGGAAAATCTATTTAATTATCTAAATAACAACCTAATCCACAAATAAACAAGATTGTGACAAATGTCATGCTCCTAATGGTCTTGAAAGATTCTAGAGCTTTCTTGAACTTTCTTTTATTTAAACTATAATTAAATCCTTAAATAAACATGCACACAACAAATGTCATGATCTTATTAATTCTATTTAAACCTTATAGTATAATAAATAACATATTTATAATCAACTATATTAATCAAACCTTATGTTATAATTAATAATCTTAAACCATAGGTTAAACTTATAAAATCTATAAGTGTTGCTACGAGTGTTAAACTAAGTCCCGGCTTGAACCAAAATCCATAGTAACTATCATACTATAACTACTACTAGCTACTACTACTACTACTACTACTACTACTACTACTACTACTACTACTACTACTACTATCTAACTAGCTAAGTAAAGTTCTGGGACTCTACAAGATGTGAAATTTGAGCTTCAATTGTAGGCACATTAAGAATGCGTTTTTGGGTCCAAAGTGATGCGTGGATGTATCCAAGGGTTCCCAAAACTTTTGTTAGCGTTTCGAGCAATTTTTGGACCTTTGGATGTGGTGTAGCATCACATGACGCTTAGGGTTTCAAGAAACCCTAACAGGCGACGCATCACCTATTGTAGTACGTACAAGTTACGTGAAATGCTCTTAATGATGTGTTTTACTAGTCTAATCCTATTGGTTAGACCTAATGACGGTGTCTACTCTATATAAGGGTCAAAATAGTGTTTTGGAAGATTTTATCACTCTCTCCAATCTCTCTCTAGCTCCAGGAATCTCTAGTTTTCTCCAAGAACTCTCAAAAAAAGTGCTTGAGTTTGAGAGTTTAAGGCTTGTTACATATCAATCCACATTTCCTCTTAGAAAATGCCTCAAGCATCCATGGTGACTAGGAAATTGAGTACTAGGATAGTGTTTTGTAACGTGTATAAGTCTTGTTTTTGTGTTTTTGCTTTATTCAAAGGGTTTGTTCAAGGTGGTGGTTTTGCCTAGGGTTTTTAAATCTTCATCAAAATTGAAGAAGACCGTTGATCTACTTGGGTTTGCAAGTTCTTTCTCAATCTTTATTTAATCTCCGTTAATCTATTTTTTGTGTAGATTCTATTAATAGAGGTGGTGTTATCTCACTCTCCCTCAACATTCTAATACTCTAGAATTTGAGATAGCATATCATGGAAGAATCTATCTTTCTTTTGGCATTGAAATTCATGACTCAAGATTTTGTAAGATTGGATAGGTTTGATGGGATTAAATTTTTTTGTTGGCAAGACAAGATTAGATTCTTCCTCGCCACTTTGAAATTTTTCTATGTCTTGGATAAAGACCTAAAAGCCTTGGAAGATCCCAAGAAAGATGATACTCAAGAAGTTTTCTAAGAAAGGAAAAAGCGCGAAGAAGATGAATTGATATGTAGGGGTCACATCCTCAATGCTCTTTCGGATAGGCTCTATGATCTCTACACCAAGACCACCATGGAGATTCGGGAGGCCTTGGAAAAGAAGTACAACGCAGAAGAAGAAGGTGCTATGGTACTTTTTATCACTCAATATATGGAGTTTAAATTTCACGATGATAAATCTCTTCTCCCTGAAATTCATGAGTTGCAAATTGTTGTGAATAAATTGTCTACACTTAACATTGTATTGCCAGAATAATTCCTTGTTGGTGCCATTATAGCCAAGTGTAGAGTCCAAGAACTTTACTTAGCTAAGATAGATAGTAGTATGATAGTATTTATAGCATTATCTTTGTTACTTTGGATTTTTGGTTCAGACCGGGAGTTATTTGGACACTCATAGTAGTACTTATAGATTTTCGAAGTTTAACCTATAGTTTAAGAATATTAAGTATAACCTAAGGTTTGATTAATGTGACTAATATTAAGGATTATATTATTATATTATAAGGTTTAGACATCAACCAATAGGATTTTAAGCACATGTTTTGAATGGTAATTAAGGATTAAGATTTTTGAGGATTAAATATAATAAGGAGTAAAGTTTGAATGTTATAGGGTCAGTCAGCAGCTTTGAGTACGTTGAGGGCTTAGTCAAGGCTGTTTACTCCATTCAAACTTAGCTAAAAATGTGTAATTTCGTGTTTAAATATTCAGCGTGTGCCGATATATCGCAGCTATAGGGGGCGATATGTCGCAGCACGTAGATACGGAAAACACGAAACGATGCACGGTCGCCTCGGGCATACTGGCCCAGGCGATATATCGCCTACAGGGGGCGATATATCGCCTCCTTCAGCATGGATTCAAGCTCTTTTGAATTCCTTTCCCTTCAGCCATTCAAACTCCTTCAACAGTCCAGCATCTTCTGAACGAGTCTTCAGCCTCTGCTGAACGATTATTCAAATGATTTTCACCTAAAAAGCCATTATTTTTATTCAAGTAAAATCAAGATATTTTCATTCCCAAACTCTATAAATAGGACCTAGTACCCAGCCATTATTCACCATTTGCTCTAAGTTCAGAGGCTGCTAGTGTTAAGTGAGTGTGAGAGTGTAAACACTTGGTTTGGGGAAAAACTATAAGCTTAAACATCATAAGCTTATCAAACACTTTGGGAAGTGAGTTCTATAGTATTTCGGTGAAGGTTAGAGTGATCTTGCAATCTTTGAGGTAAACCCAAAACTCTAGTTCCTTTCTGTATTTTATGTTATTTCTTTTCTCAAAACCTTCTACTCAGTCCCCTAACCTTATTCTTATTTTGGTTAGGGAATCCAAGCTCTTAAGCATATAAGTTGGTAAGTATGTTTTTATGGTTTAGTCTTTCCATCTCTTTCATTTCATCTCCTTTCTTTAGACTCACTCTTTCTTATGGTTTTAGGAGTGTTCCAAAAGTCTCAACTCAGTCCATAATCCCGGTAACTTTGGTAAGGAAAATAGGCTAGAATTAATATGTTATATGTTATCTATATGTTTATGTTATTAAAAGTGTTATGATATGTATATGTGTATGTAGGCTTGGGCATATGACCCATATGACTAATAAGACCCCAAATGGGTTATGGGCATATGACCTACTTAGCTAGTAGGACCCCATTAACCCCATGGGCATATGCTTGTTTAGTCTATGGGACCCCAAGTAATAATGGCCATTATAATAAGTGTATTATGTGTTATGATATGTCTTTACGTTATTATGACATTATGTTTATGTTTATGACTATGTGTTAGATTTTCCTTGCTGGGCATTAGGCTCATTCCTTTCTGTTTATGTGCAGGAAATAAGCTTTAGAGGCGGAAAGATTCGTGACGCTTAGAGGATGTGTATCGATGGTGAATGGAGTCAAGGGGCCGAGCGTTATTCGATTCGAGGATGTAGTCTTGTTTATGTTTTTATGGTTTTAGAAGTATTTTCCGCATTTTCTATGTAACCCTTTTTAGTTTTTAAGTTATTTTTGTTTTAAAGACAATGGGTACCCATATCCTACTTATTTTATGAAAGTAACCTTTGTTTCCACAAGTTTCAATAAAATTATGGTATTTCCGCAAAAATGTAAGTGTTATGTATAGATTCGTTAATGGTCCAAATAGTCTAGATTAGTGGGTCGTTACAGTTGGTATCAGAGCCTTGGTTCCTTCGCATGAAGTTCTCCTCGATACACATGCTCAAAGCTCCGAATCGGACCGCCAAGTAAGTGTTTAAGTTACAAGTTACAAGTTACTTTGTCTATGTGTATAGCTAACGACTTTAGTGTTTATGTTTCAGTTAAGAATGAATGGAGCTTTAAGCAATGAGGATATCCGAGCCATTAAGGCTTTAAAAAGAATAAGGGAGCCAAGAAACACCGTAGGAGCACTAGAAAAGATCACCCAAAGATTGATCTTGTTCCACAAAGAGATAGGTCACCTTCAAGAGTCTAAGAAAATCATGATGAGAGCTGCAGAACAATATGTCCTAGTAATTAGGCTTTTAAAAGATTTTCCTTCAGCAATTTTAACTTTAGAAGAAATATGGGAGAATATAAATAATGATGATGACTTACAAGCAGCCCTAAGATATTATTCTCTCATACTTAAGTTCACCTATGACTTAGAGTTTCAATTCACTAATGAGCAACAACATAGGATCTTCTTGAATCTTCCCCGAGGAAATTTTGAGGCTCAAGACAATGATGATTATAAGGAGATAGATAATGATATGCTAGATGAAGGATCGGATGTAGAAGATCCCGATTTTTAGAATAGCTAGTTTTTCATTGTTTGTTTTGTTTATTTCTTTATGATTGTAATAAGTGAAAATCTTTTTCCAAATTGATTTCATGTTATTTTATTTTCATGTATGAGTTTGATTTTTTTCGCAATCATAATGAGTAATAAATAAAATGAATAATGACTAAGTTCAGTGAAGGTGGATACAAATCAATGAACCAAGTTTCCTTATTGAGAGTTAGGGGGCCTTAGTAGTGGGAACGATTTTACTGATCCCAGCCCTCCCTCAATATTGTTAACTTTGGAACAAAGATAAGTTTCGAGCCTGAGAATTAAGTCATATAGGATGATTAGAAACACACTTAGAAAATAAAGATGACTTGTTTTTCTAAGTATAGAAACCCACTCTAATAATAAATAAAGACCTATATAATTTTTCATAAGAAGTCATAATAAATAGGTCCGAGATATGTTTGTTTTAGAATAAGTTTTTGCCTTAGAGCCTATTAGGGTAAGTTCTAACAAGTTCTCGACTGTTAGAACTTTTGGTGAAGATGTCGCTCCGAAGATCTGCACGCACCAACGGAAACGCCTCCAACGTTGTTCCAACGACCAATGATGCCCTCCAGTTCGCAGAAGAGGAGTGCGTGCTACTACTAGCCGCAACGCGCCGACACCATCAGCTGACAACACCGTGGAAATCGCTAGACGGCGACAACAAGTCGAGGAACTCTTGCAGCAACAACGTCAACAGGCGCAGACTCAGCCCCAGCCTCCGCCGCAACCGCAGCCGCAGCTACAACAAATGGCCCTAGCACCCCAACAAGTTGGTCCATATGGGGGATGGCCAGTGACGAACTACGCACCACATCCAGTACCGAATATGGAGTCAGTATATGAGAGGTTCCGCAAGCAGCACGCTCCAAACTTCGAAGGGACTATAGACCCCTTTGAGGCAGAAGAGTGGCTAAGGAATGTGAAGCCAATTCTTACGCACATGAACCTCAGTAATACGGACAGCATATCCTGCGTCTCGTCATTACTCAGGAAGGATACCAAAATATGGTGGGACTTAGTTCAGCAGACTAACGATGTCACCACCATGATATGGACAAGATTTGTGGAGCCGTTCCACAAGAAGTATTACACCTCGGCATTCATCGCTAATGGTAGAAGAATATGCTCGTCAGTTCATCAGATTAGTCAAATTTGCACCAGAGTTGGTCCCAACCGACTTGATGAGGTTGACCAAGTCCGTCAGAGGACTTAGACCAAAGATGGAATTAGGGGTTAAGTTAGCAAACCTGGGAACCACTACCTATGCCAATGTTCTAGAAACGGCAATCGAAGTAGAAAGGTTTCTGATGAATGTTAGTGAGGAGAAGAAGGATTAAACGATGGTTCCAGACCAAAGTCTTTGCATTGACCCAAGGAGGAACCCATGCTAGTAACAAGGATTTACAGGTCAGATCCTATCCTCGATAGTATATGTTCTAGTATCACTTGATTGGTAGCTGTATACTCGTAGATCTCGTTAGGAATGATAGAAAAACTAGACAAACCTAGTGAAAGATTTAGAACTAGGTTTGTGACCGAGTTGCCTTCGGGCAAAGTAGTTCTATCATCACGAATAGTACGAGGCGTACCGATCAAGATTGAGGACATAGAACTAGAAGGAGACCTGATAGAGCTAGTGATCAAGGACTTCGACGTAATACTAGGCATGGATTGGCTAGCACGGCATGGCGCAACGATCGACTGCAGACGCAAAAAGGTGATGTTCGAGACTCCTGACGGCCAGAAACTGTGCTTCATGGGACAAGCTTCAGGACTACGCACCCCGTTAGTGTCATCTCTCAAAGCTCAACAAAGGATAGAGAAAGGATGGCAAGCGTTCTTAGCCAGTAGCACGAACGTGGAAAGGGAGACGCCACTTAAGGATGGAGATGTTCGAGTTATACCAGAATTTCCAGAGGTATTTTCCCGATGACTTGCCAGGATTGCCGCCAAAGCGAGAAATAGACTTCACGATAGAATTAGTACCGGGCACCGAGCCTATCTCTAAGGCACCATACCGGATGGCACCTACAAAACTCAAGAAGTTAAAGACACAGCTACAAGAACTCCTAGACTTAGGCCAAGCCATTAACCATGGGGAGCTCCGGTACTATTCGTGAAGAAGAAGGACGGAAGTATGCAGATGTGCATAGACTACCGTGAGCTGAACAAAGTAATGATTAAGAACAAGTACCCGCTACCTCGGATTGACGATTTATTCGATCAACTCCGAGGCGCGACTGTATTCTCTAAGATCGATTTACGGTCCGGGTATCATCAGCTCAAGGTAAAGGGAGAAGATATTCCTAAGATAGCCTTTAGGACTCGTTATGGACATTACGAGTTGGTTATGTCTTTTGGTCTTGCTAACGCACCAGCCGCGTTTATGGACTTAATGAATAGAGTCTTCAAGGATTACTCAGATAAATTTGTCGTTGTATTCATCGACGATATCTTAGTATACTCCAAGGATGAAGTAGAGCACGAGGAACATTTGAGGATGATTTTGACGCGATTGAAGGAGCATCAACTCTACGCGAAGTTCAAGAAATGCGAGTTTTGGCTCTCACAAGTGGCGTTCCTCGGGCACATCTTATCGAAAGACGGAGTTGCAGTAGATCCATCGAAGGTAGAGGCCGTGAAGGATTGGCCTAGACCAAAGAATGCGTCAGAAGTAAGAAGCTTCTTAGGGCTAGCAGGTTACTATAGAAAGTTGTAGAGGGCTTTTTCTAAGATAGCCACTCCACACACCAACCTAACCCGGAAGCAACAAAAGTTTAACTGGAACGATAAGTGTGAAGAAAGCTTCCAGTTGCTTAAAGATAAGCTTTGCTCAACACCAATACTTAGTGTACCAACACCCGACGATAAGTTTGTTGTCTAATGCGATGCATCAAAGCTAGGATTGGGAAGCGTGTTGATGCAAAAACGACAAAGTGATAGCCTACGCCTCACGACAGTTGAAGGAGTATGAACAACGCTACCCAACTCACGATATGGAGTTGGTAGCGGTGGTCGATGCAAATCTGGCACCATTATCTTTACGGAGAACGGTGCGAGATTTATACGGACCACAAGAGTTTAAAATACTTCTTTACGCAGAAGGAGCTCAACATGAGGCAACGCGGGTGGATAGAATTAGTCAAGGATTACGACTGCGAAATCCTATACCATCCAAGGAAGGCGAACGTAGTTGCCGATGCGCTTAGTAGGAAAAGCTATGGGAACTTAGCAGCCTTATCCGAAATTGAAAAGTCGCTACAGCAGGAGCTTATCAGTGCCGGAATAGAAGTGGTTGTAGGCAAGCTGGCTAACTTGTCTATCCAATCGAATCTGCTAGAAGACATACGGAATGGTCAGAGACGTGATGAATCGCTAGCAGCACACATGGATGCGGTCAGAGAAGGCAAGACTACAGATTTCTCAATATCCAGTTAAGGTTTATTGAGATATAAGGATCGGGTATGCGTTCCAGATGATCAAAGTATTAAGAAGACAATTCTAGAAGAAGCGCACAATACCCCGTACTCAGTTCATCCAGGGCCTACCAAGATGACTCATGACATCAAGGCAGTCTATTGGTGGCCAGGGATGAAGAAGGACATAGCGGAGTATGTATCTAAGTGTCTGGTATGCCAACAAGTGAAAGCGGAGCATCAGCGGCCTGCAGGATTATTGCAACCGCTTAGCATACCAGAATGGAAGTGGGACGATATAGCCATGGACTTCGTAACGGGTCTGCCAAAGACGAATAAGCAGCATGATTCCGCTTGGATAGTCATAGATATACGAACCAAGTCAGCTCATTTTCTGCCTGTTAGAACGTCATGCACGGCAGACCAATATGCAACATCTACATCCAAGAGATTGTACGATTGCATGGAATCCCCAAGACGACAGTGTCAGATATAGGATCAGTATTTATGTCAAAATTTTGGAGAAACTTACAGCGAGCTATGGGTACTAAGTTAGGCCTTAGTACAGCTTTCCATCCTCAGACAGATGGGCAGTCTGAGCGTACGATTCAGATCTTAGAGGATATGCTACGCGCGTGTATACTTGATTTCGGAGGATCGTGGAACAAGTACTTACCACTGATCGAGTTCTCGTACAACAACAGCTACCAGTCAACGATCGGAATGGCACCTTATGAGATGCTATATGGACGAAGGTACCGATCACCGTTGCACTAGGACGAGGTAGGAGAAAGGCAGCTTCTAAGGCTCGAAGCTGTTAGACAAGCTCAAGAAGCAGTAACGCTTATTAGACAGCGTATGCTGGCTGCTCAAAGCCGTCAGAAAAGCTATGCGGATACCAAGCGACGCGATGTGGAATTCCAAGTTGGAGATCAAGTCTTCTTGAAGATATCTCCTATGAAAGGCGTCAAGCGGTTCGGGAAGAAAGGAAAGCTTAGTCCCCGATTCATAGGTCCTTTTAGATATTGGACAAAATGGGAACAGTTGCGTATAGACTAGCCCTACCGCCAGCACTAGCCGATAGTCACAACGTCTTCCACATCTCGATGTTACGCAAATATGTGTCAGACCCATCTCACGTCCTCAAATACGATACGATAGCACTCCAGAAAGACTTAAGTTACGAGGAACGACCGGTTAGCATCCTAGATAGAGGGATGAAGTAGTTACGGTCTAAGAGCTTTCCTATAGTCAAAGTCCTATGGAGCAATAGTTTTGAATGCGAGGCAATGTGGGAGTTGGAGGAGGACATGCAAGGCCGGTATCCGGAGTTATGTGATAAGTAAATTTCGAGGACGAAATTCTTTTTAGTAGGGGAGAATTGTAGAGTCCAAGAACTTTACTTAGCTAAGATAGATAGTAGTATGATAGTATTTATAGCATTATCTTTGTTACTTTGGATTTTTGGTTCAGACCGGGAGTTATTTGGACACTCATAGTAGTACTTATAGATTTTCGAAGTTTAACCTATAGTTTAAGAATATTAAGTATAACCTAAGGTTTGATTAATGTGACTGATATTAAGGATTATATTATTATATTATAAGGTTTAGACATCAACCAATAGGATTTTAAGCACATGTTTTGAATGGTAATTAAGGATTAAGATTTTTGAGGATTAAATATAATAAGGAGTAAAGTTTGAATGTTATAGGGTCAGTCAGCAGCTTTGAGTACGTTGAGGGCTTAGTCAAGGCTGTTTACTCCATTCAAACTTAGCTAAAAATGTGTAATTTCGTGTTTAAATATTCAGCGTGTGCCGATATATCGCAGCTATAGGGGGCGATATGTCGCAGCACGTAGATACGGAAAACACGAAACGATGCACGGTCGCCTCGGGCATACTGGCCCAGGCGATATATCGCCTACAGGGGGCGATATATCGCCTCCTTCAGCATGGATTCAAGCTCTTTTGAATTCCTTTCCCTTCAGCCATTCAAACTCCTTCAACAGTCCAGCATCTTCTGAACGAGTCTTCAGCCTCTGCTGAACGATTATTCAAATGATTTTCACCTAAAAAGCCATTATTTTTATTCAAGTAAAATCAAGATATTTTCATTCCCAAACTCTATAAATAGGACCTAGTACCCAGCCATTATTCACCATTTGCTCTAAGTTCAGAGGCTGCTAGTGTTAAGTGAGTGTGAGAGTGTAAACACTTGGTTTGGGGAAAAACTATAAGCTTAAACATCATAAGCTTATCAAACACTTTGGGAAGTGAGTTCTATAGTATTTCGGTGAAGGTTAGAGTGATCTTGCAATCTTTGAGGTAAACCCAAAACTCTAGTTCCTTTCTGTATTTTATGTTATTTCTTTTCTCAAAACCTTCTACTCAGTCCCCTAACCTTATTCTTATTTTGGTTAGGGAATCCAAGCTCTTAAGCATATAAGTTGGTAAGTATGTTTTTATGGTTTAGTCTTTCCATCTCTTTCATTTCATCTCCTTTCTTTAGACTCACTCTTTCTTATGGTTTTAGGAGTGTTCCAAAAGTCTCAACTCAGTCCATAATCCCGGTAACTTTGGTAAGGAAAATAGGCTAGAATTAATATGTTATATGTTATCTATATGTTTATGTTATTAAAAGTGTTATGATATGTATATGTGTATGTAGGCTTGGGCATATGACCCATATGACTAACAAGACCCCAAATGGGTTATGGGCATATGACCTACTTAGCTAGTAGGACCCCATTAACCCCATGGGCATATGCTTGTTTAGTCTATGGGACCCCAAGTAATAATGGCCATTATAATAAGTGTATTATGTGTTATGATATGTCTTTACGTTATTATGACATTATGTTTATGTTTATGACTATGTGTTAGATTTTCCTTGCTGGGCATTAGGCTCATTCCTTTCTGTTTATGTGCAGGAAATAAGCTTTAGAGGCGGAAAGATTCGTGACGCTTAGAGGATGTGTATCGATGGTGAATGGAGTCAAGGGGCCGAGCGTTATTCGATTCGAGGATGTAGTCTTGTTTATGTTTTTATGGTTTTAGAAGTATTTTCCGCATTTTCTATGTAACCCTTTTTAGTTTTTAAGTTATTTTTGTTTTAAAGACAATGGGTACCCATATCCTACTTATTTTATGAAAGTAACCTTTGTTTCCACAAGTTTCAATAAAATTATGGTATTTCCGCAAAAATGTAAGTGTTATGTATAGATTCGTTAATGGTCCAAATAGTCTAGATTAGTGGGTCGTTACACCAAGTTACCTCCTTCTTGGAGAGGCTATAGAAAGAATATTCTCCATAGAAATGAAGAGAATTCTTTAGAGGAAATTCTCAAACACTTGATAATTGAGGAGGAGTTTCATTCTAGAGATGTGAATGAGGAGAAGTCCAATGGAGAGACTTCTAACGCCAATGTGGTTGCTAACCCTCCTAACAAAGGCAAAGGAATTTGTAAGAAGACGGACAAGGGTAAAAACCCTTAGGACCCAAGAAGAATGAAGGACATTTCAAAAGTTTCAAGGGGCCTTGCTTTGTGTGTGGCAAGAATGGCCACATTGATAGAGAGTGTAGGTTCAAGAGGAACCAAAACAATGAGGCAAGAGTCAATTCAACCCAAGATGAGCTAGTTGCAACACTAAGCGAAGTTGATGCCATTCATGGAAAGGTGAGTGGGCGGTGGTATGATACTCGTGCCACCATTCATGTTACCTATGATAGAATTATTTCCAAGACCTTTGAATCTTCAAAGGAAGGGCATGAGATGCAAATGGGCAATGAGAAAAGTTCCAAGGTTGAAGGAAAGGGAACCATTGATTTGTTCTTCACATCCGGCAAGAAGGTTCTACCCACCAATGCCTTGTATGTACCGGAAATGAGTAGAATCCTTGTGAGTGGTAATTTACTTGGCAAGCCGAGAATCAAGGTTGTGATAGATTCCGACAAGCTCATTTTATCTAAATACAATGTTTCTTGTGGGAAAGGGATATGCTTGTGATGGCATGTTCAAACTTTGTACATCTATTGACCATGTGAACAATAAAGTTTCTTCTTGTTGTTATATGCTTGACTCAAATTCAATTAATGTGTGGCATATTAGACTTGCACATATAGGATTTAGCACAATTAAAAGGGTTGTCAAATGTGGATTAATTGATTGTGATAATGTTGAGAACGACAAATCTGAATTAATGGTTAAATCTAAAATGGTAAAGAAACTTTTTCCTAGTGTTGGAGATTCAATATCATGGATGGCTGGGAACATGAATTATAATAATGGAATACATGCTTTCTTAACCGATTGAATATTGGTTCCCTTAAGGGTTTATTCTAGAACTGAATAGTTATTGAGCTCAAATCTATAATTAGATTATAGATTAATTATTCTCTAGTGAATACATGGTACTTAAGGATCAAGAGGTAATTAGATAGGTAAAACGGTAATTTTGACCTGCTCTAATTAACGAACCAATAATGGAGGACAGAACTACATATATTGATTATATCAATGGACTACTAGAGAAAACTCTATAAATATAATTTTATAAATACTTAGAGTGCAATTCCATATTTATAGTGGAATAATCATGGAATTAATAAATAAGATTATTAGATTAAAGAGTTTAATTAATAATCTGGTTTATTGGAGCTTCGTATTATAGGTTGATATCGCCCAATAAACTCCTAAGCGATCGTAGTAGTAATCGGGCTATGTCGTATCCACAGAGAGGCAAACACAGCTAAAGATTTGATTAGTAAATAAAAGATAAAAATAAAGTAGAATTGAAAAAATGGATTTCGGGAAAGTAAAATGATAGATTAGGGAAAGCGGTCAGATAAAGAGCATGGCAAGGTAGAGATGCAGTGCTATAAAACCTATTCTAATATTGATATTAATTCAAAACACAATCGCAATTCTACACCATTAATTGCAACTGGAAGATGTATATGTTAAAAGCACAAATTAAATAATCTAGATTAAATTGAACCTAACTCCTTATTTCATAGCATATCATATTATATATCTTAGAGAGACAAAATGCCACTGGCAAAATGCAGTAAAAGACATACAATATAACCAATATACTAAAATAAATTAACAATCTAAGTTACATAAGAAAAGTATGACTGAACTTATGTAAAAGATGCTAAATAATTTTAGAAAAGAGATTAGAAGATGAGAAACAAAATAATTAATGAGATATGGAAATGAAGCATAAGAAGAATCAATATCACTATTGAGAATGAGAAGTACAACAACAACACTCTAACCTCACCAATATTTCTAAAATAGTTCACTCATTTTTGTCACCTAAAACAAGCAAAACTAAGCTAGAAATAAGAAAATAAACAAAACAACAAAGTGTCTTTTTCCACTCTCCAATCTCATCCTCTTTGCACTGGTTTTGATTCCCTATTAATAGAGAAAATTTGCTCCAAAGTTTGTATTTTTGTGCATTAGAAAGTGGAGAAAGTGGCTTCAAAATCTTATGCAAAAAAGGGCAAGTGGGACACGTAGCAGGCTCGGATTAGCTTTGGAAAAGGAGGCAGGCGCTGGTGGGACAACGTGGGCACGTGTCGGCATCAAGAGGCTTCGGCAAGCAGTGGTTGGGCACGTGGGAAGCAGCTACAGGCGACTGGGGGACAAAAGGCCACGTGGTGCTTTCTGACTAGCTCCACAGGAGACGTGGCAGGCAGCGTGGGACCTTGGCGTCAGGCTGTCAGGTGGATGGGACGACTCGACAGACGGACTTCAGGCGGCTGCAGCTCGGCTTGGCAAGGGGCTCAGCTTTGGCTCGCGTGGCTCAGAAGCTAAAGGCTTGGGCATGTGCTCAGTTTTGTGGGCCTGCTTTTGTCAAAATGCCAGTTTTTCAATCATTCTTCAATTATATATTCTTTTTTTCTTCTTTCTTTTTCTTTGTATCAAAATATATTTTATTTCTTGAAAATCAAACACAAATTAAATTAAAATTAATATTTTCAAATATAAAATATATTACAATAAATCCATGAAAATATTGGTTAAAACTTAATTAATTTTAAACTTTAAAACTAATAAAATGATATTTTTGAGCTCTAATCATAGGTCCATGGTCCCCGGATCACCTCTTTCCTACAATGTCAAGGGTAAGGATGTCAAAAGAAAGATTTGTAAAGAGCAAGGACTCAATTGCAAATGAATTAATTTTCTATGGCAAGAAAATAATTATGTGATAATTATGGGTAATTGATTAATTATTTAACTATATAGTTTTTATTTTGAAAAACTATAGGTTAAAATTAATATTAATCTTGTTTGGATTAATATAAAGAGAGAGAATAATAAATATCTTATTTATAATATGATATTTATTTAATTTAAAACTGATATTTTAAGATAAAATTAATTTTGAATTAACTAATATTTATGTTAGGATAAATATCTTGTCTTAAAAGTTGATTAAATAAACAAATGAGAAAATTAAGGCAACCCTAATAGGGCTGGGTGACAGACACTATACAGTACAGTGTGTGGCGCCTAGTATCAGTGATTTTTATCCCTGGGATATGAATTTTGAATTTTGAATAAGTTTGTTTAATCCGTTATTTAATTATTCTTTTTAAATATGATTTAAATAAATAAATAAATGAAAATATCTAATCAGTTTTTAATTTGAATTATATTTTAATTAAATAAAGATTATTTAATTAGATTAATTATCTTTATAAGTCTGATAGTACATAACTTTCATGAAGGAATTATTATTATTTTGAATAATAAAAATACTGACTTTCTCTTTCTCTAAAGCGATAGTTTTCTTTAAACCTAAAAACTATTCTAAGCCTTCTCTCTATCAATCTCATGTGTTGAGTACATGTAGGGAGTCACATAAATCAACATTTTGAATCCTACGTGCCCACACACGTCCTTGTGTGTTTGAGGATTGGTCTAGAAGATCAGGGTGTGAGATCTCATAACACCGGATTGGAAGATCGTTGATTTATACAAAAAGACTCAAGGACACTTGATAGGCTACAAGATGTAATCCCTAATCTATTTGTACGTAATTTAATATTTATATATGTGTATGATCCTAGCTGGTATTAATATTTATTAAAATAGGTCCATATATTCAGCTGCGTACCTTTGATTTGATCATTTAATACCAATAGTGCCTCAAACAGAGCCATTTTTATTGAGTCATGATAACAATTGTTATAAGCGAACTCAATTAATGGAAGTTTTATACTCCACAAACCTTGAAAATATAGCACGCAAGCTCTCAACATATCTTCCAAGGTCTGAATTGTTCGTTCGCTCTGGGCATCCGTCTGTGGATGGAAAGTAGTACTAAACTTAAGTTTGGCTCCCAATCCCATTTGCATTCTTCTCCAAAACGCTGAGGTAAATCGTCCATCACGATCAGTCACTATAGAGATTGGAACCCCATGTAATCGCACTATCTCAGCACTATACAAGTCTACCAACTTATCTGCACCGTCTGTTGTCTTAATGGGTAAGAAATAAGCGGATTTTGTCAGTCTATCCACGATAACCCATATTGCATCGTGCCCCTTCGGAGTGTGTGGTAACCCGATAACAAAGTCCATGGTGACCATTTCACATTACCACTCAGGGATCTCTAGCAGCTACAATAACCTTGCGAGTCTTTGATGCTCCACCTTGGTTTGTTGACACGTCAAACAATGTGCCACGTACTCCGCTACATCTCTCTTCATTCCTACCCACCAAAAGTATCTTTTGAGATCCTGATACATCTTTGTGGTTCTCAGGTGCATAGTGTAAGGAGTATTATGAGCCTCATAAAAGATTTCTTACTTGATCTCCTCATCATCAGGCATGCATAACCTACCCTTGAAACCCAACACTCCATCCTCCAAGATGTGAAACCCTGGTCGCATGTCTTTCGTAGTCTCATGCACCCATCGTTGGATCCACGGATCTGCGAGCTGTCCCCATTTGATCGCTTCCATGATCGTGGGTTTCACGGATAACTTTGCCAATCTTCCCACTTCTATCTCCAAATCCAATTTGGATATATCTGTTTGTAGTTCTTGGGGTATTTCTTTCACCGAAATTACATAAGCCATTGGTTGCTGACTCAACGCATCAGCTACTTTATTAGCCTTTCCTGGGTGGTACAATATATCACAATCATAATCGTTAAATAATTCCAACCACCTCCGTTGTCTCATGTTTAATTCCTTCTGGGTGAAGAAATATTTTAGACTTTTGTGATCTGTGTATATTTCATAGTTGATCCCATAGAGATAGTGTCTCCAGATCTTCAATACGAACACTATCGCTGCTAACTCCAAGTCATGAGTTGGATAGTTTTTCTCGTAATCTTTCAGTTGTCAGGAGACATATGCGATCACTTTTTCGTGTTGCATTAATACAGCTTCGAGTCCTGACCTGATGCATCACTATAAATGGCATAACCATTTATGCCTTTTGGGATGGTGAGCACTGGCGCAGTTGTTAATTTGGTTTCTAACTCTTGAAAACTTTGTTTGCACTTGTCTTTCCACTCAAACATGATGTCCTTCCGGGTCAATGCAGTCATAAGCGTAGCTATTTTGGAGAAACCCTCCACAAAACTCCTGTAATACCCTGCCAGACCCAAGAAACTACGGACCTCTTGTGTGTTCTTTAGGGCTTTCCATTGTTTCATAGCCTCGATTTTGGCTGGATCGACTGCAATCCCGTCTTCTGACACCACGTGTCCTAGAAAACTCACTTGAGTCAACTAGAATTCGCACTTGGAGAACTTGGCGTACAAATTTTTCTCATGCAATCGCTATAAGATGAGTTTTAGTTGTTGACCGTGTTCTCCCTGGTTTCATGAGTATACGAGTATATCGTCTATAAACAAGATCACAAATTTGTCTAGACACTCACCGAGTACCCTATGCATAGGATCCATGAATGCCGTGGGTGCATTGGTGAGTCCAAAAGACATCACCATGAACTCATAGTTTCCATACCGAGTTTGAAATACGGTCTTGGGAATATCTTATTCCTTGACCTTCAACCGGTGGTATCCAGATCTCAAGTCGATCTTCGAGAATACAGATGCTCCCCACAGTTGATCAATTAGATCATCAATTCTGGGCAGCGGGTATCGGTTCTTGATCATCACTTTGTTTAGTTCGTGGTAGTCTATACACTTTCTCATGGATTCGTCTTTCTTTTTCATGAATAGTACCGGGGCTCCCCAAGGAGAATGACTTGGTCATATAAATCCTTTATCTAGGTAGTCTTGTAATTGCGCTTGCAATTCTTTGAGCTCTGCCTATGCCATCTGGTACGGTGCCTTTGAAATAGGTGTGGTTCCTAGAATTAACTCGATCTCAAACTCAACTTCCCGATCTGGGGGTAGCCCTGGAAAATCTCAGGAAACACTTCCAGAAATTTGCACACCACTGCTACCTCAGTTGGTGGTAGCTTAGACTCCCTATCCTTGTCTATTACGTTCGCCAGGTAGCCGATACATCAATCGCCCAGTAATTTCCTAGCCTTCATCATGGAGATTATAGCAAAATTATTCTCGTGGACTGTGCCTTGGAACACGAACGGTTCTTCACCAGATGGTTTAAAAGTTACCTATCTTCATTTGCAATTCACCACTGCCCCGTATTTGGTTAGCCAATCCATACAAAAAATAACACCGTACTCATGTAAATCTAAAACTAGCAAATCCACGGTCAACTCCCGACCTTCTACCCAGCTATTACGACTCTAACCCAAGACCGTACCATCATATCCTCCCCTGAAGGTAAGGATACACCACATACATTTTCCATAGGCTTAGGCTTCTTATCTATCTTATCAACATAAGATTCAGCAATAAAAGAATGGGATGCACCAATGTCCATCAATGCATATGCTGCGTTATTAGCCACAGGAAACTGACCTGACACCATGTCGAAAGTCCATGCTCCTTTATCACCCTGGGTGAGTGCATAGACTCACGATGCAGTTCCTACTGGCTTTGGTTGGTCATTTCCTCCCTTTTAACTATGAGTCAGGCAGTGCCTGGAGAAATGACTTGGCTTTCCACAGGTGAAGAAGTTGTTGTTGTTGCACTCGCCTAGGTGGCGCCGATTGCATTTGTTGCACTACGGCCAATAGTTGTTTTCTCTCCTTAGCTGCTTGTTAATGTTCGATCTTCGGCTTGGTGGATCCATCCTTCATTTATTATTTCCACCATTAGGAAACTGAGAGTTTCCTGGAGTATTGGTCTTCCCCATACTTTGATTGCCTCTGGCTGCAACCCTCCCAGAAGATCCGCTCTATTTGTTAGAGTATCTTCCTCGGTCATTCGGAACATATGCTCATTCTTCAGCTCTGTAGGGCTCCTTCTTTTCTTGTACTTACCAGGATTCTTGGCGGATTGCTCGCTCTACGACTTCATCATATGTGTTCAGGCTGGTCATCTCCATGTCCATGAACTAAGCTATCTCTCTTTTCAACCCCTTCATGAATTTGCGTACTCGGTTGGCTTCAGTGTGTACCAAATATGGAGCAGATCTTGAGAGTTGGTCAAACTTGCACATGTACTCCTGTACACTAGATGACCCTTGGACTAGGTGGGCGAACTAAACCACCTTCTGATATATCACTGTCTGGTTGTAGTACTTGGCATTGAATAGTGTCAGCAATTTCGCCCATTCTATCTGTACAACATCATGCCCCTTCATAGCAATACCCCACCAAATGCGGGCATCCTTCCTCAACATATACACCGCACATATTACTTTTTCCCTTTCAGTAGCCGCCACAAAGTCAAAGATTCTCTCCAGCACGCTGACCCATTCTTCTGCCATCAGGGGGTCCGAAGTTCCTTCGAACACATGTGGATTTTGCCTGCTAAACCGTTCTGAGATCGGTTTCAGTTGTTCTATTCTAAATGCACCAGCTGGTGGGTTTGTTCCAACCAGTGAGTCTTCTTGCGCCGAGAATTCCTGTTGCTCTAGAACGTCTTCCCGAGGTGCTGAGGGTGCGGGGTTGTGTGGTGCTTCCAAGAATCTCTGCATCAATGTCTCGAACATCTGAGCATTTGTCGCATTTTGTTCCTGCACAGTCCTTCTCAGATCCTCTATTTGAGTTTCCAGATTTGGTTCCGGCTATGCTCTTTTTCCTTGGCCTCAACCCCTTCCTCTGCCTCAGCCACGACCTACATCTTAATCAACAGCCGCTCGCTCAGCTGGGTTTGGTGGATTAACAGCTTGACCTCCCCTGGCTCTAGTGTTAGGCACCATCGTGAGTCTCTATACAACAATGTTTAAAACCTTTTAGTTTACAAGTTTCCCGGACACAAGGAAAAGGAAATAAAATCATGACGATTCAACTCAAAACAGGTAGTCATGAAATTCAAGGCAATAACCTAGCAATACAAAATGATCATGATAGATCATGCCATACAATTTTAGTTAGCAGAATGATAAATACAAAAGAAGAGAACCCTAACTACACGTTGGGTTTTTACAACCGTCTGCTACAACTACACAAAAGCCTTACAATCTAGTAGGTCTACAAGATCTTTACAAAAAGTATCAACAAGACCCTCGCAGAATAACCTAATCTAGGTCTTCTATCAGCATGTCTAACTCTACGTTAGTATCCTCATCCGTCTACTCGGGATCCTCCTCAGGTTCTACCGTCCAGCCTCGAGATATGCTATCAACCATGGAGATAGGCCAATCCATGTCCCAAACACCAGCTCCAAAGATTCCATATAACTTTGTTTTACTGCGAACTATTTAAATTTGTTCCCTGAAATCTTAATCCTCTCGTACTATTACAATATTGTAGTCACAATAATGAACTTCAGAGAATTTTTTGATATTCATATAATATTATTGTAATAATAATAAACAATAAAATGAATTTTAAAATAAAATATTTGGCCACTAACTAGTTTGGTTGGTGTTTTCATGTTGTACCTCAACCTTACACGTGGCTTGAAGTGTAACAACCTTCCAAACATACAAGACCAAATCATGCGAAAATTTACAACTTTTTAATTTTAACTCATCGTACCAAAAATCCATATAAAAAAACTTTTAAAAGATTGTGTGCGCACACTTTTAGTATAGTAAACAAAAATACAACCACTCTTCCACAAAGTTATAACAAAACAATTATCCCAAAAGAAATAATAGCTTCCAGCTTTTTCTTTTCAAAATGATGATCCATCAAACACCTCCCCAGGTCAAACCACATGTACATATCCACAAGCAGACTCCGACGCTCACTGCTCCACTTTTCTTTTGCACTTACCTACAACATGAAACAACTAGGTAAGTGTTGAGTCTAGTTTTATGTTGAGTTTAGGTTATATTTTAGGTATTTTTTATTAATCTTTTTAGTTGTTATTGAAGTATTAGGCATTGCTTTAACTCTTTTTTTTCAGGTTTTAGCTTATAAATAAAGGAAAAGAACAATTGGAGCATATTGGAAGAAAAATGATGAAAAATTGGCTTTTTGGTGTTTATTCCGTGAAAAGATGAATCCTCAAGCAATTTTATGGTTTCGGTGAATTTTCGGAACCAAAATCACAAAAATTTAAGAAATTATTAAGGGTCGCGGCGCTATGATGCTGAATTGCGGCTCGGTACAAGGCAGAAAACCTGTATTTTAGAAAATTGACATGAGTCACGGCGCACCTAACATCCACGAAAAGCCAAAATTAACACGAGTCACGGCGCTTGAAAGGTTAGGCTGCAGCCCACATTGCTTCTGAAGAAAAAAATTAGGTTTTAAACCTAATTTTGAGAGGGGACTAGGGGAGGATGATTTTGAGAGCAAGGAATACATCGTGGAGCATCTCCATTCACTCTCTAGAGTTCTTTTTCTTTTACCTTAGAATTATATGTTATTTTTCATTGTTGTTTATGTTTAGAATAATGATTATGAAATAAATTTGTTTCTAGGGTTTTTAATGTAATCACTTGGATCTTTGTTATTTTCTATGAGGATTTCATGATTCCTTCTTCACTTCTATTCTAAATTATTTGATCTATTCTTAATGCTTCTAAATGCTTGATCACCATTTGCATGATTTATGATTTTCATTCGAACTCTAAAAAAGTGAGAATTGATTATGCTATGATTGAATAATCACAATTTTCATATTGGATGAAAATACCTATATGAATTGTAGTTTAAGGATTATTGTGTTCAATGCCTTTTATGTGTTGGAATTTATCACAGGAATGTAGAAAATTCACATGTAAATTGAGTTCTTTGTTTCTTGAAAAAGAGTAAGAATCATTTTTGTTAATCCGTTATTAGTTTAGGAAGAATAATTGTGAAGTCCGATTAGCGAAATAATAAAGTGAATAGTTGATGAAATTAAAATCCCTAGTACTTTATTTTTGAAGTTTTTACAATTATTTTCTTTCTTTCATAGTGTTATTTTATGTTATTTTCTTTTATTATTTTAATATTTTTTAAACTAATTTATTGTTGACCAAATAGAAATAGAAAATTAATTTGTTGGTAATTAGTAAATCAACTTGTGTTGATTATGTATACTTTCTTATCAATTTTATCAACCAAGTTTTTGGCGCTGTTGTCGGGGATTGATTTTTATTAATATCAATACAGTTAATTTTTATTCTAATTTGGTTTTTCTGTGTTAATTGTCTCTAACTGTTGTGTTTGAGAATCTTAATTTCAGGTGCCAATTGGTATATGTGACGTCAAGGGGCTGACAATCTTTTGCCCATTAATATTGAAATTGAGAGGACTTGCAGACATAACAGAAAGCAGAAATGGTTAGCAGTGATGGCCCAACATCAGGGCAATGGCTTGAATGGGGACGCTGCTGAGCCAACAATTCGCACACTCAGAGACTATGTACTCCCCGCTATTACTGGAGTACAATCATGCATCCAACTACTGGCAGTTGCAACTAATAATTTTGAAATTAAGCTGTTGATTCTGCAAATGGTCCAGTCTACTTTCCAGTTTGGTGGACTCCCTACAGAGGATCCCAATACACACATAGCCAATTTCCTGGAGCTGTGTGGAACTTCTAAATATAATGGGGTCACCAACGATGCTATTAGACTGAGATTGTTCCCATTCTCACTGTGGGATAAAGCTTAAAGTTAGTTGAACTCTCTTCAAGCCAACTCAATCACTACACGGGAAGCATTAGCTCTGAAATTTCTTGCTAAATTTTTCCCTCCATCCAAGGCTGCAAAGTTAAGAGGGGATATTAATAACTTCTCTCAATTTTATGGAGAGTCTCTTTATGATGCATGGGAGAGGTTTAAGGAGCTTTTGAGGAAGTGTCCTCATCATGGGATTGAAAAATGGATGCCAGTCCATAATTTTTACAGCGGTTTGTGTGGGACAACTCAGACCATTTTTGACGCTGCAGCAGGTGGTGCTTTCATGAGCAAGAATGTTGATGAGGCTTATGAATTGCTTGAAGAAATGGCCATGAATAACTATCAGTGGCCTAGTGAACAAGATAGAATTAAGAAGGTAGCTGGTATGCATGAGCTGGATGCTTTAACCGCTCTCACTGCTCAGGTTGCATCATTGACCAAGCAACTGCAAAAAAATTCTATGTCCACTTAAGTCATGCAAATCCAAGCGGTATGTCATAATTGTGGTGGTCCTCACCCATTTGAGCAGTGCATGGTAGTTGAGATGAACAACTCCATTCCCATAGAACAGGTGAATATGATGGGAAATTTCAATAGGCAAGCTAATAATCCATTCTCCAACCTGTTCAATCAAGGGTGGAGAAATCAGCCTAATTTTGCATGGAGAAATAATCAAGGTCCTCAACAAATTCAGAAGCCTATGCTTCAAGCTCCACCTCAAGCACCATTACAACCACCAATACTACATGTTGCTCAAGAGAAGACAAATGAGTTACAAGCTGCACTGTTAACTCTGACCAACTCTCAATCTTAATTTTTGACAGAAACTCGCTCATCCATCAAGAATCTTGAGATGAAAGTTGGTCAATTGGCAAATATGTTACAAAGTAAGCCTCAAGGAAATTTTCCAAGTAATACAGAGGTGAATCCTAAAGAGTAGTGCAATGCAATCTCTTTGAGGAGTGAGAAGAAGTTGGAAGAGCCAGTCAATAAGTCTATACCTGCACCAAAAGTTTATGTTGAGAATGAGGGTAAGGTAGAAGAAGAGGTTATTGAAGACCTTGAGAAGAAGCAGTCACTAGTGAGTTATGATCACCACATCAAGATTCCATATCCTCAGCGACTTCAAAAGAATACACTTGACAAGAAGTTTTCGAAGTTTCTAGACATTTTTCAAAAACTTCACATTAACATACCTTTTTCCTGAGGCACTTGAACAAATGTCAAGTTATGTGAAGTTTATGAAGGAAATCTTGTCAAAGAAAAAGAAGTTGGAGGATTATGAGATAGTGACGCTTACTGAGGAGTGTAGTGCTATTTTGCAGAAGGAACTACCTCCCAAGCTTAAGGATCCGGGTAGTTTTGCGATTCCTTGCTCAATAGGAGATACTGTTATGACCAAGGCCTTATGTGATTTAGGGGTTAGTGATTTAATGCCTTTATTTATTTTTTGGAAGCAGAAATTGGGAGAAGCTCGCCCCACTATGGTGTCCTTACAAATGGCAGACCGCTCTGTTAAGCAACCTCGTGGAGTAATTGAGGATGTCTTAGTTAAGGTTGGTAAATTTATCTTCCTTGCTGATTTTATTATTCTAGATATGGAGGAACATGCAAACATTCCCATTATTTTGGGAAGACCATTCTTAGCCACAGGGAGAGCACTAATTGATGTACAGAAGGGGGAGTTGAAGCTGCGAGTGCAAAACAAAGAGGTAACACTTAATGTTTTTGCAACAACTGATATTCCAACTTATTTTAGAGTGGATGTGGTATGTAGTGGTGGTAGTAATTTGGAAACCACCTACAGAAAAACCAATGCTGAAATTGGTAGTCAAACAGTTCATCATTGTTTGAAGGCTCGAAGGCTACACGAGCGGTGGAAGGCTCCAATGATTAGCAACATCAAAAGACGAGTTTTTGCTTATGACACTATGGCTCTAAAGGATGAGCAGGGTGGACTTGACCCGAGTTGAAGTTTAATGAAGGAAGTGAGCGTCCAGCTAGAGACGTTAAATAAAGCACTTTTGGGAGGCAACCCAACGTTATTTTTAATTCGAGTTTTTATGTGTTTGTAATTTTTATTTTCTATTAAACTCTTTTTAATTTTTTTTTCTTAGGTTTAGATTTTATTTTACTAATTTTTAGTTTGGTTTGTAATTTTTGAATCATGAAATACATGAAAAAAAAGGACTTTATTTTGAGCTGCAACGCCTGGGACAAACTGAACTTTCCAATCACCGCCTCCACCACCTCCATTTTGATGATGTTTAGCTGGACCATTGGTAAGTTTTCTTTCCTTTTCTTTTTATGTGACATTGGGGACAATGTGTCAATCAAGTTTGGGGGAGGAGTCTTACTATTTTGTGTGTTTGTGTTGCGTTGTTAGTTTGTGTTTTTTGTTGTTTGAGTTTTATCTTAGTTAAATGTTGTGTTGTGTTGTGTTTGTGTGAATCTATTTGTCACTGCTAGCCTATGATATGTAAGAGAATGTTGTACAAATTTTCAAAATTTATGATCGATTGAATCTGTGTGCTTGGTTAGATTGCATTGGTTGTTTGTTTCGATCCATGAAAAAAATGAATGTGTTAGCCATGATTGGAAAAATTATTTGCAAATTAAATATGAGTCTATGCATTGTTGCCTTGTGGTTTAATGAATGAATGAATCTAGAACTTGCTTGTTTACCATTTGAGACGAAATCCTAGATGAGTTAGGCTTAGGAAAGTGATTTAGGCAATTTCTTGGAACGTTTGAGCTTTTCAAGCCAACCCGAAAGTAATTATCCATTGTTACCCTTGATGAGCCTAAAAATATCCTATTTGTTTAATGATACCAATTATGAGCCGAATCAACATTTTGTTCTTTTCCTTCCCTTAGCCAGCATATGGAAAAATAAAGGGGAATGGTTTGTAATGGGGTGTTATGAAATGTGGTGTTATTATAATGAAGAGTTTAAAGGTTGAGAATAGAAAATAATAATAATAATATGAAGGAAATTTAAAAATTCAAGCTACACTCATGATATGCTTTGACAAAAACAAGTTTGGGGCAGTGTAGTTTGATTGAAAAAAACGAAGAAGATGAACTAAGATTTTCTCAACATTTATTTGGGTTTACATTGGGTTTTCTTTGGAAATTGTTTTGGGTGAATTGTTGGTTTGTAATTTCATATGCTTATGGTAATCTGGAGCCTAAATGACATATAATTACCCATTGCCTAAGCCTTTTGTTATGAGCCTAAAGTCCTAATGATTCTTGAACATATTTTGTCTACATTAGTGGAGGGTGGTGAGCAGTGCAAGCATATGGATTATTGGTTTGATGGGTTGATGGGGAGTTTTGGCATGCATACATAGATTAAATTGTTGAGTAATTTTTGTGATTATGGTTGAATAGGTATTCTTGGAATCGAAACGGATTGTTGATGTGGTTTAACTGAAATTCTGGATCATTTTAGAAATTGGAATTTCGGACTTTTGTGTGAGATTTTATGAAATTAAGGCTAATTCAGTGTTGTTGACTTGATTCAATAGTTTGTGTCGTTGTGTTTTTGAGTTGTCTAGTTGTGTGAGTTTAGTTTGAATCTTTACTCGAGGGCGAGTAAAGGTTATGTTTGGGGGAGTTTGTTGAGTCTAGTTTGTTTTGTGTTGTGTTTAGGTTGTGTTTTAGGTAGCTTTTATTAATCTTTTTAGTTGTTAGTGCAGTATTATGCTTTACTTTTGCTTTTTTTTAGGTTTTAGCTTATAAATAAAGGAAAAGAACAATTGGAGCATATTGGCAGAAAAATGATGAAAATTTAGATTTTTGGTTTTATTCCGTGAAAAGATTAATTCTCAAGCAATTTTATGGCTTCGGTGAATTTTCGGGAAATAACAAAAATTTAAGAAATTGTTAAGGGTCGCAGCGCTATGATGCTGAGTTGTGGCCCGGTCCAAGGCAGAAAGCTTGTTTTTCAGAAAATTGACCACGGCACTGAAGAGGTTGGGCCGTGATGCTCCTAACGTCCACGCGAAGCCAAAATTCACACAGGTCGCGGCACTTGAAAGGTTGGGTCGCGGCCCACATTGCTTATGAAGAAAAAAATTAGGTTTTAAACCTAATTTCGAGAGGAAACTGGGGGAGGATGATTTTGGGAGCAAGGAATACATCTTGGAGCATCTCCATTCACTCTCTAGAGTTCTTTTTCTTTTACCTTAGAATTCTATGTTATTTTTCATTGTTATTTATGCTTAGAATGATGATTATGAACTAAATTTGTTTCTAGGGTTTTTAATGTAATCACTTGGATCTTTGTTATTTTCTATGAGGATTTCATGATTCTTTCTTCACTTCTATTCTAAATTATTTGATTTGTTCTTAATGCTTTTAAATGCTTGATCACCATTTGCATGATTTATGATTTTCATTCGAAATCTGAAAAGTGAGAATTGATTATGTTATGAATGAATAATCACAATTTTCATATTGGATGAAAATACCTATATGAATTGTGTAGTATTAGGATTATTGTGTTCAATGTCTTTTGAATGTTGGAATTTATCACAGGAATGTAGAAAATTCACATGTAAATTGAGTTATTTGTTTCTTGAAAAAGAGTAAGAATCAGTTTTGTTAATCCGTTATTATTTTAGGAAGAAGAATTGTGAAGTTTGATTAGCGAAATAATAAAGTGAATAGTTGATGAAATTAAAATCCCTAGTTCTTTGTTTTTGAAGTTTTTACAATTATTTGCTTTCTTTCATAGTTTTATTTTATGTTTATTGCTTTTATTATTTTAATATTTTTGAAACTAATTTATTGTTGACCAAATCAAAATAGAAAATTAATTTATTGGTAATTAATAAATCAATCTTCGTGGGAACGATCTTTATTTATCATTGTATTAATTGTCTCGATTACGTATACTTGCGTATCAATTTTAGCGACCAGTAAGCGAAAACGCTTAGTAAGAATAGCCTTGCACACTAATATACTAAACCCAGTAACGGGTTGCCCTAAGGTAGTTACCGCTACGAGTCATTAGGATATTGGATAAATTTCAACCATATCATACAATTGTCAATAATAGTCCTAACATAAAAATTAAGCACATTTGTTGTGCCCAACAACCAATGTTCATACATATCAAAACCACCTGCTTTCAGAAAATCCCAGACATTCAAGATATATAACCATATCCAAAATAAGTACTCTAGTTGTTTCTAACAACCAAGTTCACATATAGCACGATAACCTGCACTCAGAATATTCCCAGAACATACAATATATCACTCATATCGTAATATCTTGCACTTAGAAGATTCTAATATATTTAACACACATCATGACTAAGCCATTAAATTATCAAAAAGGGATCTTGGCCTCAACTCGGTTCCAATGTTAATGTCCTGGCTCCCACCCGGACTTTATTACCATTGTCCTGGCTCCAACCTGGACTATATTACAATTATCCTGGCTTCAACCCGGACTATATACTTAGGGTTCTAGCTCCAACCCGGACTATTTATTCTTAGGGTTCTAGCTCCAACCCGAACTATATTACTATTGTCCTGACTTCAACCTGGACTATATGCTTACCATGTCCTGGCTCCAACCTGGACTATATACTTACCATTTCCTAGCTCCAATCTGGACTATTTTACGTTAGGGTTCTAGCTCCAACCCGAACCTACTTACCATCTAGCCACATGGGTGGTGATTTTTTTTCAAATGAATTTAACTTGTTTTGTGAGGATTATGGAATAATTCATGAATGTACAGCCCCTTATACTCCACAACAAAATGGTATAGCAGAAAGAAAAAATATAACATTTATTGAGATGATTACTGCTATGCTATTACACTCTAAATTGAATTTTAATTTGTGGGGTGAAGCCTTGCTATCGCTTGTTATTTTGAATCGTATTCCCATGAAGAAAATTAATATATCTCCATATGAGTATGGAAGGAAAAGAAACCAAACATTGGTTATCTTAAAGTGTGGGGGTGTCTTGCTTATTGCAAGAGCACCGATCCTAAAAGGACCAAGTTAGGTCGAAGGGCTATAAGATGCGCATTTGTGGGTTATGCCCAAAATAGCAAAGCTTATAGATTATTAGACTTGAATTCTAAGTAATAATTGAATCTAGAGAGGTTGAGTTCTTTGAGAACATGTCATGTGATGACAACAAGTTAGAACCAACTCAAACTAGAGAGCCTCAAGAGGAGACTCCTAGAATAGTTGGTGAGCAACCTCAATTGCCTAGAAGGAGACAAAGCCCTAAAGATTTGAGACCAAGCAAGAAGTGTTCTCCAACAGAGACAATATACCTTGTTGAAGGTGATAATGAGTAAGTTACTTGGAAACATCTAATAGTACTTCAAATAGAAGATGATCCCAAAACTTTGAAAGAAGCAATGTCCTCAAGAGACTCCGCTTTTTGGAAGGAGGCAATTAATGATGAAATGGATTCAATTATGTCAAACCACACTTGGGAATTGGTTGACCTTCCAAAGGGGTCCAAACCAATTGGGTGCAAATGGGTATTTAAAAAGAAATACCATACCGATGGCACCATACAAACCTTCAAGGCTAGGTTAGTAACCAAAAGATTCAAACAAAGAGAGGGGATAGATTACTTTGACACATATGCACTGGTAGCAAGAACTAATTCTATAAGATTTTTGTTTTCCTTATCATCTTTATATAACCTTTATGTTCACCAAATAGATGTCAAAATAGCATTCCTAAATGGGGATCTCAAGGAGGAGGTCTATATGGAACAACCGGAGGATTTTGTTCTTCAAGCAAATGAACATAAAGTGTGTAGGCTTGTCAAATCATTATATGGTTTGATACAAGCTCCAAAACAATGGAATGAGAAGTTTGATAAAGTCATTGTTTCTAATGGATTTAGACACAATAATGCAGAAAAGTGTTTATACTATAAGACTTATGGTGACTATGTCATACTTGTATGTCTATATGTAGACGCATGTTGATTTTAAGTAATGACATGAAAGGAATAATAGAAACGAAGAGGTTTTCATCTTCTAACTTTAAAATGAAAGACCTTGGAAAGGTGGATACCATTCTAGGTATCAAAGTTAGAAGGAATAGTGGGGGTTTTGTGTTAAGTCAAACCCACTATTTTGAGAAAGTGCTCAACAAATTCAGTCATCTCAAAATCAAAGAGGCACACACACCATTTGATTCAAACATGAATTTTGAAAAGAATGAAGGAAGAGTGGTGGCTCAATTGGAATATGCAAGTGCAATAGGAAGCCTAATGTTCGTCACTCATTGCACAAGAGCGGATTTTGCATATGCGGTTAGTAAACTTAGTAAGTTTACTAGCAATCCAAGTATCAAGCATTGGAAAGTTATTGAGAGAATTCTTGGTTATCTTAAGGGTACCAAAGAGTATAGTCTTCACTATACAAAATTTCCAAAGATACTTGAAGGATATTCCGATGCTAATTGGATATCGGGAGTTGGAGATAATCTCTCCACCACCAGTTGGGTGTTTACTCTTGAAGGAGGTGCAATCTCGTGGGGCACCAAGAAGCAAACTTGTGTATCACACTCAACCATGAAAGCGGAGTTTATAGCTTTAGCGAAAACCGGCAAAGAGGTCGAGTAGCTTAGGAATCTCATGGTGGATATTCCTTTAACCACTGATATGGTATCAACAATTTCAATACATTGTGATAGCCAATCCGCACTTGCTAGAACATATAATAGTGTGTATAATGAAAAGTCTAGACACATTAGTCTAAGACATGAATATGTGAGACAATTGATTCAAGGTGGAATCATACCGATCTCATATGTTAAGACAAGTGAGAACTTAGCGGATCCATTTACAAAACCTCTTATGAGAAGGTTAGTAAGTTCTACTTCAAAAGGGATGGGATTGAAACTTCTAGAATAATAGATTCACCAATGATGGCAACCCAACTCTCAAATTGTACAAATCAAGGGAAATAGTTCAATGGGTAAGAACAAGTCAATGATAAGTGAATAGTTTCAACATTAATACTTATGGTGAGTTCCATCCAAGATGGTTAGTGTTGGTTGCTACTAAGTTAGGGTTAAGCCTAGGGATTTTAATGAAGTTCAGTTTAGTGTAACAAGCATCTATAAAGGTATCAAAGGTGATGTAAGAA
Source organism: Humulus lupulus (assembly GCF_963169125.1). Lineage (NCBI taxonomy): Eukaryota > Viridiplantae > Streptophyta > Magnoliopsida > Rosales > Cannabaceae > Humulus > Humulus lupulus. Next base: position 73,870,652 of record NC_084795.1, on the reverse strand, counting down.
CTTCACCTATGTGGACTTAGAGGTGGTGTTGCCTCTCATGGGAGTTGGAATATCTCCCCGGAAAGTTCATGAAGAGATGAGCACATGGCCATAATAGTGCTCAGTGAGAAAGTGGGAAGAAAAAAAAGATGTCGTGGATGTGTGTGAGGTATCACTGATTTTATCAAATGGAATACTTGGTTCAAGCTTTTAAGTAACTAATGAAATCAATAAAACTTTGTGGTATTTTCACTAAGGTAAAGTTCAAACCAAAAGGCACTTTATTTTATGCACCAAAATTGTTTTAAGCTAGAGAATGAGGTTTGTATTTAACCAAGCGGGGGATTGTTATGATTTGTTAAATACAAAGATAAGTGTTAAAATAAAATCAAGGTATAAACACTTAGTAAATTTCATATAGTGAAGATGTTAAATTTGAGCTTCAATTGTAGGCACTTTAAAAAATGTGTTTTTGGGACTAAAGTGATGCGTGGAAGTATCAAAGGGCTCCCAAAACTTTTGTTAGCATTTGGAGCAATTTTTGGACCTTTGGAAGTGTCCAAAAACAGTGAGGGTGGTGACGTGCGTCGCCACCCAAGTGGCATAGCATCGTCTGCATGCAGGCGACGCATCGCATACTGTAGTACGTATAAGTTACGTGAAATGCTCTTAATGACGTGTTTTACAAGTCTAATCATATTGGTTAGACCTAATGACGGTTCCCACTCTATATAAGGGTAAAAATAGTGTTTTGGAAGATTTTATCACTCTCTCCAATCTCTCTCTACCCTCTCTCTCTCTCTCTAGCTCCATGAATCTCTAGTTTTCTCCAAGAACTCTCAAAGAAAGTGCTTGACATTGAAATTTTAAGGCTTGTTAAATCTCAATCCTCATTCCTCCTAGAAAAGGCCTCAAGCATCCATGGTGGCTAGGAAATAGAGTATTAGGACAGCATTTTGTAACGTGTATAAGCCTTGGTTATGTGTTCTTGCTTTGTTCAAAGAGTTTGCTCAAGGTGGTGGTTTTGCGTAGGGTTTTTGAAGCTTCATCAAAGTTGAAGAAGATCATTGATCTACTTGGGTTTGCAAGTTCTTTCTCAATCTTTATTTAGTCTCTGTCAATCCATTTTTTTGTATAGATTCTATTTTTTCAAGTGGTGTAATCTCACTCTCCCCCAACAGTTTTCTCTTGGAAAATTACCACCATTATTTCTCTGCTTATTTCATAAATAAAAAGACCAACTTTTAACTTTGAGAGAAGATGAGGCAGCCCCCTCCTCCCCCACTTCCCACAACATTTATGTAGCTTTACACATTCTTAGTTATGAGGCGTTGGATATGCAACCAGACCTATCATATGAAGAAAAGCCAATAAAGATTCTTGATAAGAAGGAAAAAGCATTACAGAATAAGACAATCGGGTTAGTCAAGGTCCTTTGGAAAAACGGCTCTACCGAATATGCAACGTGGGAGTTGGATACTGATATGAAGGAGCAATACCCAGAGTTGTTCAGGTAAATTCCGAGGACGAAATTTCTTTTTTAGGAGGGGATAGTTGTAATATCTGATTCTACTATTAAGGGTATTTTGGTAATCTAGCTTGGGTCAGGGTATTATGGTAAATTGTATGTTCTTATGTGTTTAATTATACGACCTATGATATGCATGATTTATGGAGTATGTTTATTTTATCTTTTCCATCAGGAAATCCACACACATTAGCTTCTTCAAGTATTAGGTCCAAAGTGCAATAGAAATTGAATTATGGGGGCCAAAGTAGAATTATGGGTTTTGTGGTAGAAAGTGTAATTATGAGATGTTAAAACATTTAGTTTTAGATGGAAATTACAATAAAGGGCTTAAGTAATTATCAAGGAAAAGGTAGAGGTTTGGGATAGTAGTGTAATTTGGTTTTTACATGATTTAAATCAGATTAAATAATTAATTAATAAAAGAATAGGTTTAGATGTCGTACAATTCTTTTAGACTTTTGGTTTTACGATATTCAAAAGGGGAAACAAACCAAGAACAATCTCTCGTTCTTGATATGAGTTTTGAAGCCTAAGGTGTTGGAGATCATTAGTTTGGATTTTTGAAGGGCTAGGAGTTCTCATAAGGAGTAAGGATTTAAGCTTTGTGGCTGGGATTTTTTTTGTAAGGGTTCAAACTTTACTGTGTAAGTATTTTGTCAGATCTGGTTTTTATAGTATTGATACTATTTTAATTGTTTCTAGGATTATGAATGTTTACTATAGGTTTAGGGCTGTTAGTATCCCGGTTCCAAGGGTTAGAAACATGTTACGATAGTTGTATTTGTGCAAAGTTTTGAGTCCCCTAGTGTTTTGGGATGTTCGGGGTCGAAAGGGTTGAGAAATTTCATAAATTTCTAGGTTTTTTCGCAATGGCGCAGCAACTTAAGTGGATGAGCACCACGGCGCAAATGCATCTCACTTAGGCTCTGAAATGCTCTCTGACTTTGGTAGCATCGCGGCACTTTTAGGAGGGCACCACGACTCAAATATATTTTTTGGTTATAATTTTTTAGCTTTCATATTTTGACCATAACGTTTGACCCCGGTGTCGGATTTGGACATTCTTTATATGGTTGGAAAGCTTGTGAAAAAAGATATATAGTCCTCGAACCTAAGCCAAGTTTAGATGTTATTATTTTGGAGTCGGAATTATTAACTAAGCTTGGTATTAATCAATTTTGATCAATTTTTTTAGGTTTGGCTAGAGACGCTTGAACAGAATCACACTTGGGTTGCTTTATCAATTAAATTGCTGGAATTTAAGTAAGAGGGGTGGAGACATGCACACAGGGTGTGCGCTTGACGTACTTTATGGTAGAAACTATTTTATATGATCTGTTTATGTTAATGTATTATCGTTCTAGTGAATGATCATATTTAATAAGCTTATATGTAATTGTGGTTATGTGTTGTGTATGTGTATGTGATAGCTGCTTGGCATGCTTACGTTTTAAAATGCATGTCTACGTTACGAAAGTGCATGCTTATGATATGTTGAAATTGCATGCTTACGTTATACGGTACTTGTCCAACTCAACTTGGGCAATGTTATTTCATGATTTATGACTATTTATCTATATTGATATTGATTTAAATTCCCGGTTAAGGTTATGTGCTTGTCTCCTACACAGCTCTTCTTGCGGGGCTTTGGCTCATGGGTACTCTGTGCTGCAGGTAATGGCAAAGATGTGGTTACTATGCAATAAGCTGGATAGCTTTAGCGGAGGGCGTACATGTCAAGGATTTAATGACCATAAGGGATCGGACCTACATTTGGAATTATTAAGTATTTTATAATCATGTTTTAGTTTTATTGACTACATTTAAAGTTTTTTATTTTACCTTATGATAACTACGAAACTCTAGAGTTTCATTCTTTTAAACATTTGTTTTGTATTCACGATGGATTTTCTATAAATAAAAGAGTATTTTTATCTCAAAATAAATTATGGTAATAGTGAGTTAACGTTTCAAGAAATTGGGGCGTTACAATTGGTATCAGAGAAATGGTTTTGTTTCCTGTAGACTATCCTAACATGTACTCTCATTGCTAAAGACAAGCTCAACTTATTGCATTGTACGCTTTCTTTGAGTTATTTTGGTTATGTGACTATTTTCCTTATGTGTTTTAGGGCCTTATCTGCATGTATAGAGTGTCTAGTATGGCTAGTGTCCTTAGAGTTCCTAAGGGTCGCTTGAATAAGACTCAACGAAGGAAGCTTGCAAGAAAGATAAGAAAGGTACAAAGGATAAGGATGCAACATTTTGCGGGATGGAGCATCGAAAATTTAGTGGACCATTGTGTGATGGTCAATAAGCGCATTCAAGATGTCGTCTGGGAAGGAGGACTATTAAGCTGTAAGAAGAAGTATAAAGTACCTAGAGATACGATTTCCCATGAAGGATGCAAGAGGAACTTCAAGCAATATGGAAGCACGTACAAGATAGAGCTCAAGAAGGTGCTAAGTATAAGTGTACACTTAAGGCCTTCGTAAGACAAGGGTTCGCAATGTCTAACAAACCATCTGATCAAGGAATTTCTATAGAGCTGTTGGATAAGCTCAAAAGTTCTTTTCCTGTGCATAGAATGTGGTTGTAGACGTTTCGTTGCATACGGATTGGTTTTAGTTTATGTATTCTTAGTTTAATTTTGTGAGATTTTTTGGATGATGGTTGTATCAATATTTTTTTTTTGGCTTTATGAATAAATGGAGATTAGTTGTTTGATGGATTGAAAGCAGGTTATGGCTCCTGATTTGGAAAAGTTGTACTGAGATACGTTGTTGGTTTCAGGAACGAATTGAAACCATGGCTCCTAGGATGTCAATACGAAGGAACGCTAGGGTTAATTGTAACCTTGACGGCCAACCTGTTGTGAAGCCCAATACGCGAGCCAACCATAATGGCAACCTTCCACTAGCTGATGGGGGAAGTAGGCGCAAAGAATATCCTCATAATGCCTACCAAAGGTTGGAGGCATAGTTTATGGCCATGCAAGAAGACATGCAAAAATAGGCTGGGAAAGTAAGGGACTGAGATAGCTGAGGCAGCAAAAAGCTCAGCCAACACCATTAATCAAAGATATTCAACAACCTATAGCATCAGTCGTAGCTATTCTTGATGTTGTCAATTACTTGGAGCCATTGTATGAAAGGTTTAGGAAGCAACATCCTCCAGCGTTCGAGGGGAGCGCTGATCCATGGAAGAAAAGGCCATGGATGAGCATGATGGGGTCAATTGACTTCATGTGAGTTGAAGGAAATGACAAGGTAGCCTGCACAACACACATAGTGAGGGACGAAGCAAGAATTTGGTGGGAAGTGATCTCCCAGGCAAGAGATGTTACATCAATGACCTGGGCAGAGTTTCAGCAAGCATTTAATGACAAATACTACAATGCTGTAGTACGGGCGTCAGAGGTGGATGAGTTTGCTACCTTGACCCAGAGGAATATGATGGTGACGGAGTATGCATTAAAGTTTGATAGACTTGTCAAGTTCACAGCAGACTTGGTGTCAACCAATGCAACTAGGGTAGACCAGCTCATTCAAGGCATGAAGCCCATGATAGCCAAAGACATGGAGATTGTATCAGTAGGGGGCAACAGTACATATGCTTAGGTTTTGGAAAGGGCCCTCACTGGTGAGAGAATGGAGGACAGAATCTGGAAGGAAGGTGCTGATAAAAGAAAGGCAAGAAAGAACGCCTCCCAAGGTTATAACTCTAACGATTAGAAAAGGAAGGGAAATGATCAGATAGAGTAGTCAAGCCAGGATAAAAGGGTAAAGGACAATAGGGGAAACAATCGCTCTGGGAACAAGGAATGGATATGGTACCCGGAGAGTGAGAAATGTAAAAATCGCCACCAAGGTGAATGGCGAGTAAACGCATGTTACGGTTGTGGAAATGAAGGACACATTAAGAGGAACTGCCCATAGAAGAGCCAGGAAGGGATCAAAGAGCAGCATAAGAAGGATGATAACTTCTGTGGTCTCAGGTCAGATTTTCATCACTGGAATTGATTGTCATGTTTTAATTGATTCTGGCGCCACTCATTCATTTCTTGCTAGTGGATAGATTTAATAGACCTTATGAGATGCATGCTACGGGGTTTGGGACCATGTTACCAACCGAGGAGGTGGTAATATCTAGGAAGTGGTTTAGAGCCTTCCCTTTGAGGGTAGATGGTAGGGAGTTATTTGTAGATTTGAGTGAGCTGGATATGAATGATTTTGATGTGATCCTCGGGATGGATTGGCTGGCAAAATACTACACTACCATCGACTGCAAGAAGAAAATGGTGGTGTTTAAGCCTGACGGAGATGAGCCTTTTTCATTCGTGGGGACAACAACAGGACTACACATTCCAATCGTTTTAGCATTGGAAGCTGGGAGGATGTTATAGCATGGATGCATGGAATTCTTGTCTAGTGTGGTTAACACAGCAAAAACGGGAATGCAGAGACCGGAAGACAAGAGGATAGTACATGGTTACTTAAATGTATTTCCGGAAGATTTATCAGGTTGCCAACACATCAAGAAATTGATTTCATGATTGAGCTAGCACCGGAAACAGCACCAATCTTGAAAGCACCATATAGGATGGTGCCCGCTGAGTTGAAGGAGTTAAAGGTTCAGCTGTAAGAACTACTTGCCCTAGGTTTCATTAGGCCAAGTTACTCACCATGGGGAGCACCAGTGTTGTTTGTTAAGAAGAAAGACGGATCATTGCGGATGTGCATTGATTATAGGGAACTTAACAAGGTCACCATAAAAAACAAATACCCTTTGCCAAGGACAGACTATCTTTTTGATCAACTCCAACAAAAGGCAGTGTTCTCAAAGATAAACTTGAGGTCGGGATACCACTAGTTAAGGGTGAAGGAAGGGGATATCCCGAAGACAGCATTCCATACTAGGTACGACCATTATGAATTTTTGGTAATGTCTTTTGGACTTGCCAATGCCCCTACGACATTTATGGACCTCATGAACATTTAGTTAACTAGCTAGATAATAGTAGTAGTAGTTAGTATTAGTTTGTAGTATGTTAGATTCCGTGGATTTTGGTTCAAGCCGAGACTTAGTAGGACACTCGTAGCAATAGTTATGGATTTTATAAGTTTAACATATAGTTTAGAAATATTAATTATAACATAAAGTTTAATTTTTTCAGTAGTTATGATTATTATAGTATAGTATAGGTTTATAATATTAGTAGTCTTGTTTATGGAAAATAGGGTGATTTCATAAGAATAAATTAATTATGATATTATTAAAAAGTGTTATGGATCGAGCCTGCATAAAGCCCAATAATATATTGGGTTTAGTAAATTCGAAATCAGCCTAGGGAATTAGAGTTTGTTGTTTTATGATTAGTTAAGATATTTGTGGATTAGGTTGTTATTTAGATAATTAAATAGATTTTCCGCAACTTTAGGCTACTATAACTTCCAACTTATTTTTGACCCAGTTATGTTATGAATTTCGAAAAATAGTATTTCTAGAAAGTTGTAGCTAATTGAATTAGCTTTCTAACGATATAAAGATAGTCTAAATCGGAATTCTACAGCTCAAGTTATGTTGATTTTACTACAGGTAGAGTTACGAGATTTAGGAAGTTAGAAGTTAGGATTCTATTTTATTTAAATTTAAATTTGGATTATAGTTAGAATGAAATTAAGTATTTTTTTTTATATATAAAAAAGAATGTTCTAGAAACTCTAGAATCTTCCAGAACCACTAAGAGCATGACACTTGTCATAATCATGTTTATTTAAGGATTTAATTATAAAAGAAAGTTCTAGAAACTCTAGAATCTTCCAGAACCACTAAGAGCATGACACTTGTCATAATCATGTTTATTTAAGGATTTAAGTATTTTTTTTATAGAATAGTTTCACTCCTTAAACTCTATAAATAGGACCTAGTGCTCAGCCATTTTCTTCATTCTTCAAGTTGTGTTCAGAGCCTTCAAGCTGCTAGGATTTCTATAGAGTGATACACTTGGGCTTTGGGGAATAAAAGCTTTATCATCTTAAGCTTTATAAACACTTGGGTAGTGAGATAAAGTGTGTTTTCGATATTGAAATTTAGATCGATTCTAGTTCATCCAAGGTAATATTATTCGTAAGTCTATTCTTTATGATTCCTTAGTTTTCCTTAAGTCTCTTTCAGATCCTAACATCTGTTTATGGTTTTGTGGTTAGGTGTTTAAGTTCTTAAACATTAAGGTTCTCGGTAAGTTTCCCTCTTTGATGGTTTAGTTTTCTTTCATCTTCTTTTCTATAGATACTCATATGTTTTTATCTTGGTTTTAGGAGTGTTCCAAGTCCCGTCCTTGTTCTCAATTATCCCAGTGTTGGTAAGGAAAATAGGATAGTTTATGATATGTTTATGTTATAATATGTTATGTTGATATATATATGAATATGTCTTGTAGTCTTTGGGGCTCATAGTTGCTTAACTAGCAAACCTCAATGTATTTTGAGGCTTATAGTTGCTTAGCTAGCAAACCCCAGTGTTTTTATGTTGCGTGGGTCTCATAGTTGCTTAGCTAGCAAACCTCAATGTATTTTGAGGTTTATAGTTGCTTAGCTTGCAAACCCTAATGTTTTTATGTTGCTTGGGGCTCATAGTTGCTTAGCTAGCAAACCTCAATGTATTTTGAGGCTTATAGTTGCTTAGCTAGCAAACCCTAATGTTTACCATGTACATGGGTTAGAGTTATGATATATGTTTTGATATAGTCATATGTTTTGATATAGTCTTACTTTTATGTTTTATAGTCATATATTTTGATATAGTCTTATGTTTATGTTTTATGTTATATGTTTGATTAGTAGATTTTCCTTGCTGGGTATTAGGCTCACTCCTTTTTTTTAGTGTGACGTAGGAAAATAGATACGGAGGCGGAAGGATTCTTGGAAGCTTGGCATGTGTGTTGAGGATGAATGGAATGGATGGGTTGCGTGTCGATTCGAGGACGACGTTATTTTTAGTCTCTTTAAATTATGTTTTTATGTATTTTCTGCATTTAGTTTTGTAAACAATTTCATTTAATTTAAAGTTATGTTTTATTTTAAAACAATGGGATCCCATACCGCACATTTATGTATTTCGAATATTTACTTTGGAGTTTTGAATAAAGTTATGAATATTTCTTATGTATGCTCTCTTCAAAGTAGTAGCTATGTCTAGTAGTTTTAATGGTCCAAGGTCTTAGAAATAGTTGGGTCATTACAGAATGATAGACTTATTACGGCACCTGTATTAAGTTTACCTAAAGATAATGAGAAATTTGTGCTATACTGTGATGTGTTGAAGCAGGGACTAGGGTGCGTATTAATGCAGGCAGAGAAGGTGATAGCATATGCATCTTGGCAGTTGAAAGAGTATGAACAACGCTACCCGACACGTGACTTGGAATTGGCAGCAGTAGTGTTCGCACTGAAAATATGGTGACACTATCTTTCTAGGGAGAAATGTGAAATTAATATGGACCATAAGAGCCTGAAATACTTCTTTACTCAAAATGAGTTAAATATGAGACAATGGCAGGGGTTAGAATTAGTCATGGACTGCGAATATGAAATATTGTATCATCCGGGGAAGGCGAATGTGGTAGCCGACACCCTAAGTCGTAGAAGCCAAGGGCAAGTAATGGCTATAAGAAATATATCTGCCAAGTTGATGGAAGAAGTAGAACGAGCAAGTATAGAGTTGATCATAGGGGGATTAGCAAACTTAACTCGACATTCGACTTTGTTAGGAAGAATTAAAGAACGAAAGAATAAGGATCTGCAAATACAACAATATAAATAAGGAATCCAAGACAGAAATAACACAGATTTTACTTTCAGTAATTGTGGAACAGTGAGGTATAAGGAATGAATATGTGTGGCAGATGATTTAGAGATTAAGATGGAGATAATTGATGAGGCACATACACTACTACAAAAACACCCTTTTAGGACATTTTTTAGGACACTCACCTAGATGCGAGTCCTAAAAACAACTCCTGGACTTTTTAGGACTCGCGTTGCTAGTCCTTAAAGAAATTCTTTTAGGGCTCGCGGAGCGAGTCCTAAAAACTAATGCGTGTCCTAAAAGTTTGATTTGTTTTTTTAATATACACCTCTTGGATTTTTTAGGACTCGCGCTGCAAGTCCTAAAAGAATTCTTTGAGGGCTTGCAGAGCGAGTCCTAAAAACTGATGTGTGTCATAAATTCTAGATTTTTTTTCTAAATTTTTAATATTATTAACTTTTTATTTATAATAATTTTTATATAAAAATTTAAATTAATTATGATATAAATAATAATATACTTAAATTTTATTTTAAAAAATTATAAATTGTTAGTTTTTAAATATAATTAGAAAATAAAAATTAATAATATATCATTAATATTTTATTGTATTTTTTTTCTTAATATCATTAAATTTTGTATTTAAAATTAAAATAAAAACTAAAAATTCTACCCAAGCCACATTTTTTTTCCTTTTCCCCTAAACCTCTCTCTCTTTCTCACTTCTCACAGCCGCAACACTCACCCTCTCAACTCCCTCTCCTTCACGCTCGGCGAACAGCACGAACGGCGAACGATCGTGGGTATTGGGCAAACGGTGGGGGCTTGGGGTCCAGTCATGGGAAAACAACACAAACGATAGGGGCTCGGGGGTCTTGGCTGGCTCGGTCTCGTGCAGGGGTCGTGGGTGGCTCAGTATCGCAGAGGGGTCATGGGGTTGTGGTGTAGGTAGCGGCGCGACAATGTGGCTGGGCTCTTTGTTCTCTCGTTCATTTCTTCAGACATATCCGAGTTCCACAGCTCCAAAGGTCCTCAATCTCCCCATCGTCGAATTCTACAGTTCCAAAGCTCCCAATGTTTGGTAAGTTTCATTTTTATTTTTATTCAGTTTTTCAATTTTTACAACGCTTTTGTAGAAACTCTATGGCCTCAACTGAACCCAAAACATATAAATGGAGCACCATCAATGCCTTTTATGCTTGAGGTTTGTTTTGTATTATAAGAATACGCTTTTTTCTTTCTTTCTTTCTTTCTTTCTTTTTTTCTTGTTTTTTTTTTCATGCTGACCATTTACTGTAAGTATGAAAAGAACAGCAGTTCAATCTCTAATCTTTTGCTATATATTACTTCTTAGTCACTTTTAATCTTTCATAAATGTGTAAAATCCCAAAGTGGCAACTTTTTAAGTCTCCTAAATCAATGAAAATACTACTTTGGTGTAGCCCATGGAAATTACTCATGCAATGAACTCTTTTTAGTAGCAACAATAGAGATTTTGGAATGCTCTGCTGCCGTAGAACAGCATATTGCTGAGGGTAATTCTAATCCTGACATCAGCAATATTGTAGTTTTATTTTACATAATTACTGCAACAAATTAAATTTTGGTTTGATTTTGTTTTGTTTTGTTTTATGCAGAAGAGGAAGAAGAACTTGAAATGCTTATGGAAAACTATCTCCAAAGGTTTGCTATCATCTCCCTTGTCCCTGGAAAAACAGAAAGCGAAGTCTAAATGCTATTTATTTGTTACAGTAATATTTTTTTAGAAAGATCACTGTGTTCCCTTTGTCTCATATCTATAAAATCCATAGATATATAATGGCTAACTGTTATTGATCCTGTAAGATAATTATATTAAAAATTTATATATGTGTGTGCGATGCGAATGTGTTTGAGTGTCTCCTGTCTAATAAAGTATCAGCTCTTATTGTTTCGGACTTTGAATTTGGTGTTAGAATCTTAGTTTATTCTAAAATTTTAGTAAAATTTTATCATCTTTCTTTAGTCAATTTGTTTTCTAAACTCATATCTACATGGTTTAATATTAAGACTTAGTAATTATTTATTCATATAAAAATAATAATTTATTTGGTCAGAGCAAACGAATCAATGTTTAAAAACAAAAATTGTTTGTATTTTTACATGAATTGAAACAGTAGGGGTATAGTTATCACTGTGAGCTAGCTGGTTTGATTATGCTTTTGTAAGTAACATAAATGAAGATGCTTAATTGGGTATGGGCTTTGTCTCTTGCATGCCGACCTTGAATTTTTTTTATACGAATGGGGTTAACGAGCTATTTAGTTATTTATTTATTTTTATATTTTTTTAAAGGGATTTATTATCTTTTAAACTTCTCATTTATCATAAAATAAAAGGATTATATATTTTTGAATGATAACTGTATTACTTTAATGCGGTTTGAATATCTTAGATATTCATCCGTAGTGAAGTAGGTTTTGGGAATTCTGTGTGCTGCAGTGATAACGGAAGATTGAGAACTTGCATGTCTTAGTGAAGTAGGTTCTGAGAATTTTGTGTGATGCGGTGATATATGGATGAAAACCTGTGTTGTTTGATTTGTTTGATATGTTGGTGTTGATTGTGACAGATGGCTTGGCTAGTAAATTAGAGGATATGCTGTCCGATTTTCTATAGATTATTTTATACTTAGTTTTGTTTTGTATGTTTATTTTATTTTCTTAATTTTAATTTTTTATTAAAACAAATAGGCACAATATGGAAAAAGAATGGTAGTTAACTAAAAACAAAGTAACTAAATGTTAGTATTTTATAACCATCTCGGAACATAAGATTTATAATGTAGAATATTAATTTGAAATTAATATTTTTTTTAAGGAATTGTTAAGAACTAAAGTTTAATTTTATGTCCAACACTAAAAAAAATTTATGACAAGTTCTTAACCGGTCATCATTGAGTATTTATTGGATAATGTTTTTGAAATGGTTATCTTTAAACTAAAGTTCCAACACTTGTGTGATATGTTGTAAAACTCACTTTTCAACCACCATATAATGCAGTTTCTTTTTCTAACCGTCACACACACAGAAAATGTCTAAATAAAAAAAGTCCTTAAAGAGTTCATTAGACAAATAATAGAATGACACATTTTAGACAAATAATGTTGCACATAAATAGAGGGGCACAAAGTGTGTTGTGGTCTTGGAAGGTTGCTCTTAAATTTGTGCACATGGGAACAAGGCTGTCTATTTTGGGGCTTGTTACTATGGTCTAGGTATGGAAATATGCTCAAGTGAAATTCCCCCATATCATTGCAATACTTATGTGAACTTTTAAAATTAAACGTCAACATCTTGGGTGTTCATGGGCAGTGTTGTTCTGTTTGAGTGGTTGGATTATTGGAAATACTGCATTAAGGCTACACAATTCTGCAAATATATGTTTATAATAACTAATAAGCTAGACATCACATATTTCCTTTTAGTAAAATTTAAGACCTATATATGAATTTAATTAGCTAGTAATGTGTCAAGCCAACCAATATATTAATTAGTTATTAGTGTTATGCCAACCCACTACATATATATGTAGACACTAGTTAGTACATATTAAAAAAAATAATAGAATTTGTATGATTTGCATAACTCAAAAGGAAATAAAAAAAACATCTGTTATTTGTATCATGTCTGAGAATTATATAATGCATAAATTCAAAAACTACTTAGAGAAATGATATCCTCTGATGTAAATATATATATATGCGTTTATTGATTTTTATATATGTTGTTCTTTAAGAGGTTATGAGTTGAAGGTTATTCTGCATTTTTCTCTGTAAACATTTACTAGCTTTTGTTCATAAGCTTAACTGTGAATATAATTTGTGCCAGATAAAATTCGTTAAAGATATCTAGTGTCCAACTTGATCCACTTCAACAAGTGGAGACAACATGTGGAACACATTTATATATGAGCTTCAGGTTTCTCTCCAACTGTACTGTTATTTTACTTTGATTAATTTATATTTTTTTATTTCTCTTTATGGGAAGGTTTGAATGGTAGAAGTTGTGTTCTCAGGCATTGGTTTGTGAAAAAATATGTTATATTTGTAGAAGTGCATTAATGTCATACTGATCTCTAATATAGTCCATAAAATGATATATCATTAATTTGGATATATATGCATGCCATGCACATCTGTCTTATATATATATACCTCTTGCTTGTTGTGTTTGATTATATACACACATATATCCTTAATATATATATAACAATATTTTTTGATAACTTGATTGGGAGTACATGTATTTGGTACCTGTGGCATTAGCCTAAATATAAATAAATATACAATTAGAAACTAGGTGTCACTGTTTTGAAGAATATAATACACTATTAATAATTAGTATGAGTGGAGATCATCACAACTTGAATGGTTTGTATAAAGTTTATATGTATGTTTAAGTTCATTTCTGGTATTAAATTGTTTTTTTTTCTCTTTGCAATGGTTTGACTGGGGTTTGCTACGTGAGGTAGAGTGACTGAGTTTGCAATTGGGCAAGGGGTATATTATATATTTGAAAGGATATTGTGATATTTTTGTTTTGAGTATATGCCAATGCCTGGGATGGTAGATTCAAACCACTTGTTTGAGGTGATAATGGTGACAATAGATTAACTAAATTGGTATATACTTACTGCAATATACATTGATATTTATTAAGAAAATGACATCATTAAAACTTTTTAGTTTCATTCTTTTTTCTTTTTGTTTCTTTTTGCAGGTTTGTTGATTGACAAAGAGGGAGTACGCATGGAGAAGACGAAGGAGAGAGTGAAAAGAAAAAAAATGTTTCTTTGGCAATCTTGGCTCGGGGTTGTAGTTTAAGGTTCATGTTATAGTGGCATTCTAATTTTAATTATTTGTTTTATTTGACAGTGCAATATTCTCATATGTAAGGGGTAGAAGTTTTAGTCTACTTGATTAGTTGTTGGAAGATGTTGAAGTTTTACCCTTTACTTGTAGTTGCTAAGACAACCCTGCTTCATAATCTACCTGTTTAGTTTATAGGTTTTGGAGATAAACAAATTATAATTTGTTTTTGGTATGTATGAAATCTGTGTCTTCATGCTGTTGTTTGTATATTACTGTGATACTATAATATTAATATTGTTCATGTTCTTGCTAATCTAATTTGTCAAGTTTTGAAGGTATGTGTGTGTTGTGGTTTGTTATGAACTTTAATTTGTATTAAAATTTGGACTTTTCATTTAAATCATAATTTTTAATTTAAAATAAATATATATTAATTTTTTTTAAACTAAAATTTTAGAAATCTAACACATATAATACATTTTGGACTCTTAAAGAGATATATTTTTTTAAATCAAAATGAAAATTGTAGCTGCATTTTTTTTTTAAAAAAAATTACTTTTAAGGGCATGCAAAGTGAGTCCTAAAATCTTAATTTAAAGACACTCAACGGGATCTTTTAGGACTTGCATTGCGAGTCCTAAAAAATTACTTAAAGGCACTCAACCCGATTTTGTAGGACTCGCAACGCTAGTCCTAAAAACTTACTTAAAGGCACTCAACGGGAGTTTTTAGGACTCTCAACGCAAGTCCTAAAAACATTTTTTTAGGACTCACGTTAATCTCAGTTTTTAGGCTCTCAAATAGAGGACTTGCGTCCCACGAGTCCTAAAAAAAATTTTAGGACTCGCAATGCTAGTCCTAAAAAGTCTTTTTTGTAGTAGTGATACTACTCTATATTCTTTGCACCCAGGGACTACGAAGATGTATCAAGATTTGAAGATGCTATATTGGTGGCCTGGGATGAAGAAGGACGTAGTGGAGTATGTCACAAGGTACCTCACATGCCAGCAAGTCAAAGTGGAGCACCAAATACCATCTAGTTTGTTACAACCGTTAAACATTCCATAATGGAAGTGGGAAGAGATTGCTATGGACTTTGTGGTGGTATTACCTAAGACCACAAAGCAACATGATTCAGTCTGGGTGATCGTTGATAGATTCATGAAATCGGCACACTTTATACCTATCAAAACAGTGTTCATAGCAGAACAGTATGCGGAGATTTATGTGCAAGAAATTGTGAGACTTCATGGAGTACCGAAGTCAACCATTTCGAACAGAGCCCAAAATTCACTTGTGAATTCTGAGAAGGATTACAAATTGCGATGGGTACCAAGTTGAAATTCATTACAGCATTCCACCCCCAGACAGATGGGCAAACAGAAAGAACAATATAGACTCTGGAAGACATGCTTAGAGCATGCGTGTTGGAATTCAGTGGATCATGGAGCAAGTACCTTCCATTGATAGAGTTCTCGTATAATAATAATTATCAGTTGACTATTGGAGTAGCACCATACAAGATGCTCTACGGAAGAAAATGTAGGTCGCCGATTCATTGGGATGAGATGGGCGAAAGTAAGTATTTAGGCCTAGAGGTAGTACAAGAAATGAATGAAGCTATTGCCAAGATAAGAGCGTGCATGATCGCCTCACAGGATGGACAAAAGAGCTATGCTGATCCTAAGCATAAGCATGTTGAGTTCCAAGTGGGAAATCATGTATTCCTCTGTGTTTCGCCTATGAAAGGAAATAATAGATTTGGAAAGAAAGGAAAGTTAAGTTCTCGAATTGTTGGACCATTCGATAGTTTAGAGAGAATTGGGGAAGTGGCTTATAGGTTAGCCATGCCTCCAGCTTTGTCAAGAGTGCACAACATTTTTCATGTGTCCATGTTACGCAAGTATATTTCAGACCCGTCTCACATTCCTGATAAGAAGGCGTTAGATATGCAACCAGACCTATCATATGAAGAAAAGCCAATGAAGATTGTTGAAAAGAAGGAAAAAGCATTATGGAATAAGACAATCGGGTTAGTCAAGGTCTTTGGAAAAATGGCTCTACCGAAGATGCAATGTGGGAGTGGGAAACTGATATGAAGGAGCAATACCCAGAGTTGTTCAGGTGAATTTTGAGGACGGAATTTCTTTTTTAGGAGGGGATAGTTGTAATATCTGCTTTTACTAGTAACAGTATTTTGGTAATCTGGCTTGGGTCAGGGTATTATGGTAAATTGTATATTCTTATGTGTTTAATTATACGAACTATGATATGCATGATTTATGGTGTATGTTTATTTTATGTTTTCTGTTAGACAATCTACACACAATAGTTTCTTCAAGTATTAGGGGCCAAAGTGCGATAGAAATTGAATTATGGGGGTCAAAGTAGAATTGTGAGTTTTGTGGTAGAAAGTGTAATTATGAGAAGTTAAAACTATTAGTTTTGGATGGAAATTACAATAAAGGGCTTAAGTAATTATTAAGGAAAAGGTAGAGGTTGGGGATAGTAGTTTAATTTGGTTTTTACATGATTTAAATCAGATTGAATAATTAATTAATAAACGAATAGGTTTAGATGTCATACAATTCTTTCAAACTTCTGGTTTTGCGATATACGAAAGGGGAAACAGACCAAGAATATTCTCTCATTCTTGATCTGAGTTTTGAAGCCTAAGATGCTGGAGATCATTAGTTTGGATTTTTGAAGGGCTAGGAGATCTCCTAAGGAACGAGGATTTAAGCTTTGTGGCTGAGATTTTGTTGGTAAGTGTTCAAACTTTATTGTTTAAGTATTTTGTCAGATCTAGATTTTAAAGTATTGAGACTGTTTTTATTGTTTCTAGGATTATAAATGTTTACTATAGGTTTAAGATTGTTAGTACCTGGGTTCCAAGGGTTAGAAACATGTTAGGTTAGCTGTTTTGGAGCAAAGTTTTGAGTCCCCTAGTGTTTTGGGATGTTTGGGGTCGAAAGGGTTGAGAAATTGCATAACATTCTTGGTTTTTTTGCAGTGGCACTGCGGCTTAAGTGGATGAGCACCGCGGTGCAAATGTATCTCATTTAGGCTCTGAAATGCTCTCTGACTTCGGTAGCACCACGGCTGTTTTAAGACCCTGTGGCTCAAATACATTTTTTGGTTATAATTTTTTGGGTTTCGTATTTTGACAATAACTTTTGACTCTGATGTCGGATTTGGGCGTTCTTTATATGGCTGGAAAGCTTGTTAAAAGATATAAAGTCCTAGAACCTAAGCCAAGCTTAGATGTTATTATTTTGGAGTCAGAATTATGAGCTAAGCTTGGTATTAATCAATTTTGATCGGTTTTGTTTAGGTTTGGCTAGAGACACTTAAACAGAATCCCACTTGGGTTTCTTTATCAATTAAATTGCTGGAATTTAGGTAAGAGGGGTAGAGACCTGCACACATGGTGTGCGCTTGACGTACTTTATGGTAGAAATTGTTTTATACGATCTGTTTATGTTAATGTATTATCGTTCTAGTGAATGATCATGTTTAATAAGCTTATATGTAATTGTGGTTATGTGTTGTGTATGTGTATGTGATAGCTGCTTGGCATGCTTACATTTTAAAATGCATGTCTACGTTACGAAAGTGCATGCTTACGTTATACGGTACTTGTCCAACTCAACTTGGGCAATGTTATTTCATGATTTATGACTATTTATCTATATTGCTATTGATTTAAATTCCTGGTTAAGGTTATGAGTTTGTGTCCTACACAGCTCTTCTAGTTGAGCTTTGGCTCGTGGGTACTCTATGCTGCAGGTAAAGGTGAAAATGTGGTTACTTTGCAATAAGTTGGATAGCTTGGGCGGAGGGCGTACATATCAAGGATTTAATGACCATAAGGGATCGGGCCTACATTGGGAATTATTAAGTATTTTAGAATCATGTTTTAGTTTTATTGAGTGGATTTAAAGTTGTTAATTTTACCTTATTCATGATAACTACGAAACTCTGAAGTTTCATTCTTTTAAACGTGTGTTTTGTATTTACAATGGATTTTCTATAAATAAAAGAGTATTTTTATCTCAAAATCAATTATAGTAATATTCGCTTAACATTTCTAGAAATTAGGGCATTACATTTTTTGTCTCAATATTCGGGTACACTTGTTTTGACTTCTCTCCTAAGTTTACATGAGAATACAATTATTACACTTAACTGAAGCCATTAGTAATTACTAGTAGTAGAAAGAGTAATTCTTAACTTTGACATTATTGTTGGCTTCTTATTGAATATTGAAAGTTAAATTCACCTTGATTCTTGAGGAAGTTAATAATCTGAAGTTGTTGAAAAGATGATATCTCGTATTTGCTCATCATTAAGGAATGCATTCCCACTTTCGGTAAGTTTAGTGCTTTTTTTTCTTGTTCACTAAGGGTATCTAGCCAAGCTTGGCCCTCCTGGATTATTGTTGTCTTTTTGCTCTTTCTAATCTTTATATATACTTCACTGCCTCTTCTTTATGGGATTCGTTTATAAGATACCCACTTTTACATGTTATGTTCTAATAATAACACTTTACTATTACATATGTTGGAACCCAATTAATTACTAGTTGGCCTGTATATCTTAATACTTTCTCATATTCTTATCAAAGAAAAAGACTAATGTTTTTGGAATGATGTATGCTAAAATAGCTTGAAAAAAATTGTCTGCACAGGTCACAAGAAATCATTTAAGCATAATTTTTGTCTTTGTTGCATATTCTAAAGCATATAAAGTCGGTAAACATCATTATATATATGATGTTTCAGATATATATATATGGGGCCGATGCTATCACGCTTGGGCAAAATGTTTGACCGATCTCACTTGGGCTTATATCCCTTAGATTTGTTTACTTTGGGCTGACTTTAATATTCACACGTGGCTTTTTTGAAACTATTTTGTCAGTTTTTCTTGAAGTGAAGATGAACAATTGTTCTCTTCTCTCCTATGCTTATATCGATGTGAAAAAGGTGAAGGAAGCACATTTATCTCAGTTTTTGGAGAAGCTCTTAGAGTTTTTCTCATTCTTCTCTCTTTGAAGACTTTATTAAAAAAAAATCATTTTGCAAAACTTAACTCCAGCAAAGTTTGATCACATTGAAAAATATGGCTTGACAACCTTTATCGACAAGGTTATCCGTTCTTCTTTATATCGACAAGGATTTTTTTAATCTTTTTAATTCGGACGTTTGCAATGCATATTGTTTGGGTCGATCATTTTACAATTTTGGGTCTTGTGTGTTGTATTTGTTTTATTTTACAACTTGGGTTTTAAAGAACCAATTTTTTTTCTGTTTTGGATGGATAATTTTGATTTTTTTCGGATGATGAAGCTTCGGTAGATTTATTGGTAGTGTACTATGATAGAAAAATTAAAATTTCTCAAGATGATAAGGTGAAGATGATGCGTTGGTTCTATAGGGGAATTTTAAGTATGCCTAGCCCTTGGGATTTTGCTTCTCTTGGCATGTTTGATTTTGTTGAATGAATTGTGTATGTTTTATAATCGTAAGTTATAATTAACAATTGATTTGAATGGTATCATGAGAAATTTTTGCAAGCAACTTATAAGTTCTTAGTGCTAATTCTGAACATATTTAGTAAGTGTTTAACTAATTTGAAATTGGTCATTTGCTAAGAACTGGAAAAGTACATTGTTTGTATTATCTTGGTTCTGGATATGATGATGGATAATGTTACTGTAGTATTGACTACATTGCTACCATGTGGAGTTGATTTGGGGGTGTTGTTTAATTTTAATAATTTGTTTGAGTCTTCTGCTCATTGTAGCATATTTAATACACTGTTGTGCAGATTTTTAACCAACATGTACTATTTATTTACTAATGATGTGAATATCAAGGATGGTTCATTTATACTTAGAATTGTATTGAGAATTTGAATTTGTGTGATAGGATTTAAGATTGAAGAAATGTATGGTTTTGTACATTGGTTGGTGTGAATTTTGTCTTAAAAAATGTTGTCAAATTATGAGTTGGTTTTATACAGATTATATTGCTCGATTTGACTTATTAATTATCTTGTGATCGGTACAGTTACAGATATGTTGCCCACATTACTAGTATCGATAGTATGTTTATGAGATTGTTGTTTAATTGTAATAATTTTTTTGAGTTGAGAGTTGATTATGTTAAGTTTAATGTTTGTGTAATAATAAACATGCATAGTACTCACAACTTTTCTAGGGATAGAATTTGATTTCAATATGACATCTATTCACTGTTTAAAAAGTTTAAATTTTAATGCAAAGCGTCCAGGGAAGGAGAAGCCTAATGCAAAGCATTTAAAGGGTGAGGAAAAAGTGAAAGAAAATGTCGAACCGTAACTGGTAAATTTTTTATGTTCTTCTCAAAGATTTTAAGATTGTGTGTGTTTTCATTGATTTGCAATGTTGACAGATGTGATCTTTTATTTGTTTATGCATGATGAATCAATTGACAAGCACATTGTGGACTTGCTTCTCACAAGGCTGGTCGGGAAGACACAAAAAACTCTTCCTCCAGAAGTAAGTAATAATGTACCAGTGGAGGAAAAGGACAACGATGATACAACACACAGTGGAGTTCAGTGCCGATGCACTAGCGATGAGATAGCCATTGTAGTGAAGACGATGAGTGAAGCTCGAAAGCAAAGTATTCAGGACATCAACTTTAGTTCCCTCCTACTGGAAAATTCACCAACAGTGAGGGGTGGATTAATTTGGTACCTATACTCCCACTTGGACAATGATGAATTCGAGCTGACGTTTGATGGAGTAAGATACCCCATCACAGTTGAGCATGTATTGGGAATCAAAGATGGCGGGGAGGAAATTTTTGTTGATCCAGTTAATGAGGATGTGAACCAGATGTGGGATGAACTCGCTGGGGAAACTAAGCAAATGAAAGTAGTTGATTTTATGGAAAAATTAAAGAGTCTAACATAACAGATGATCGATTCATTGTTCGTTTCATGTTGCTTGCCATTGGTTCTGTTTTGTGCCCGATGTCGGGGTACTACGTGAGGAAGGAGTACATCTTTAAGATGTTTCCCAGCTTAAGAAGCTGAATTGGGCATCTTTTGTGCTAAATTACCTACATGATGTGGATGCATCCCTTTCCCACTGTGTTAAAATGGATTACACCCTTAAGAAGTTGCATTAGCTACCAAGCTGCACTTTATTTCTTCAGGTTACGTGTCTCTATAATACACTTACTTAAGCAGCATTATATTATATTATCTGTAATTTTATTTTATTTCTAAATAATTATGCATTGTTATGTAGATTTACTATTGGAATCATGTTCGGTGGAGCCATTCCTATGGCCCCCGTCACGGGTTTCCCATTGCTTATTGGGATGAATACCGAGTGCTTAAACTCAATTCATTTGTGTCGAAGATAGGTGGTTACTGGAAAGGACAGGTAAGCAGTTTATACTATTGGAATTATAATATTTTTTTCCTTTACTAGTTTAGATTATTATCAATAAAATGATTTCATTTAACTTTTTTTACAGATCCCTTTCGTGAAGCCCATGTACCAGCCTTTTGTGACTGTCTTAAGAAAGAAAGAGGATGGGTCTAGCTCGACCACCGGCTGCAACTGCATCCTAAGGGATAAGATGCGACAGAGATGAGAAGTTGGATGCCTCTCATGTTGCAATGAAAAGAGAAATAGACCAGTTTCAGATTGAAGTGTCCTAGAAGATTGATAAGGAGATTGCCAATCTTATGCAAAGCGTTTTGCAAGACTTGTTGAAAACTATCATGGAGAAAGAGGAGTGGCGACATGGAAGTGTGTCAAAGTTAGGGAAGGACAAGGAGCGACATGGAAGTTTGTCGAAGGTAGGGAAAGACAAGGAAGATCAATGTAATGAGAAGGATAAAGATTTAGGAGCCAAGGAGATGGGCAATGTTAATGATGAGGAGGTTGAGGAGGAAGAACAATTGAATGAAAACACAGATGAGAAGGTGGATTGTGGAGAAGAAGATGACATGGAGGTTCCACAAGCTGAACAGCCTGCGGAAAATGTCGATGGTCATAATTCCTTAGAAATTGAGAAGATGGTTGAGGAGCTGGCCAATATTAAGGTAAAGTCTTCTCAAATTTCTGAGAAGTCTGTGGCAGTTGATGAAGATTAGCATCACAAGATAGTAATGCATGGAGGGCTACTAAGGTTGTGTCACTAAGCAAAGTGGTTTCTGCTGCTCGGTTGCTCACACCCAGTTACAAGAAGGCTCTGAAGAAGTTTAATTCTACTAAGGGTAGGAGTGTAGGGCCCTTTTACTTGAGAAATCGAGTAATCAGTGATGATTTCGAGCTGGCCATATTTGTATTCGGAGATGGGTTGGACGAGTGGTGAGTGTTGGTTCACATTTTCAATTTAAGATTTCAAATTTATAAAATTGTTCTGTGTATTAGTTAATTTTTATTAATGTTTCCAGGTACACTTTCGTGAGGTTTGGGAAGCTGGAACTTTATCGCGATCATTTTAAGGTCCTTAAACCAAAGATGGAGCTGACTGACACGGTAGAGTACTCATTAACATAGTATGTATTATAAACAACCTTCAAGTGTGTTAATTGAATATGGTGAACCCGACTGAATTATTTTTTCCTAAATGTAGGTTATTAGCTGTTACGCCCACATTTTGACGTTGAAGGAACATCAAAGGGAAGCAGATGGAGTGGAAACCTACTAGGTTATGCCATGTCGGATTTTGATACATATCTCAAATAATGTGATTGAACTCAAACATGAAGCATGCTTGTTTTAGCTTTAACATATCCAATTTTCTTGTATTTTGTAATCATAATGCAAATCTTGGTCTATCGATGTCTGTGAGCACGTTTGTAACGAAACAAAATTGGAGACAGTTGTTTTATGGCAAGCTCAAGCAGACACATCATGTAACTCTCTTACAAATTGATGCATTCCTTATGTTTGTTGATGAAGAATCTATGTTGATTTATGTGTTGATTCAAATGTTTGTTCTTGTCATCTCGAAGGTCAGATATAACCACTGGTTTATGGTAGATGTTGACATGATGATCATTAAGGCTTTTCTCTGGGATTCCATGAAGACCCCTAGAGGTCTTAGAAGCAAATATTTCAGAGTTGAAGCAGCACAAGAAATGGTATTGCATCATGGTTGCTTAATTTTGCCTCGGTTATCAAGTTTTTACTAATTTTTTAATATTATTGAATTATTTCCTTTAAATTGCAGCTTTCAACACTTGATGATCTCCTTCACGTAGATGTTAAGATGGACAAGGGCAAAACATTCTTCTTTTCACAACTGCCACTTGAATATGCCAAGAATGTGCTACACAAGATAACAGGTTGGATTGCGGTGTCTTCACCATCAAATTCATGGAACATTTCTCCAACAAATGCCATAAAGAGTTGAAAGTATGGGTTTAAATATTGCTTCCCATGAATTCGATAATTCATTTTTACCTATTTGTACGCTTTAGTTTAAGTGCTTCAACTTAAATATATGCTCTGTGCATTGCTTTCAGATTGATGCAGATCATGCAAGGCTTGACATTTCCATGCAATTATTGGCAATGAGAAGAACGAAGTTCACCATCAAATTATGTCTGATTTTCTTGAAATGCACACTATTAATGTTAGACCACCCAAAGACGTCGCTGCTCCCTCAAGCAAGACCCAACAAACGCCTGTGAAATCACCGACCAAATTCCCTAGTGACCCTAGATTTTTAAGCAACAAAAGCAGGGCAAGGTACATGATCCCATCTACCTCCCAAGGATCAAGTAGAAGAAACAGTGGACTCAATCTTACAATGGCCAACTTGGTTTAAGACATTATTTAGATTTTTGACTTTGTTATAGTATTTTTATGACTGAATTGTGATGTTATACTTATATGAAGTATAGTTTGCTATTAGGAATGGAGTGTTAAAGATATTTATAATGAATACTCTTTGTTTTAGTAAAAGATTAGTTGTAGTGAACATTGCAATGCAAACAGTCCGTCTAAATTTATAACATATATATAGTATTGTCTTACAAAACTTGACTAAATCGGAAATCAGAAGGTTCAACCTAATAATTAAGCAAGGTGACATAATACTCAAAGATGTGGTTATTTGTGTATGTTATAAATACCCCACTATAGTCCAATATTTTCAATGCAAGTTGGGGTCAAAAAAAACATATCCTAATACATAACACACAAAAGTTAATAACTAGGGAGATAACTAAAGATTTCTCTTGTTCTTCTTACCAATTGGAGATACTTCAGCTACCCTCACCTCCAAGAACTTATGAAATTGACCCATGACCTCGTGCTTCAGGTTGGATACTTTCAGTTTCAAAGCTGCAAGTTCTACGTCCCAAGCCTTCTCCTTAAGAATCCAATCTTGTGTCCCTTATACTGGATTTCCACCATCTCAGACTCAAGAAAAGTGATTCTATCAGTCAAATTTTCTATCTTGGACTGAAGTTGGTTGATCATCACTTCTTTTCCCATAAATTAGTGGTCCAAATCTGTTCAAATTTTCTCCAGCTCATTGAGATACTTAAGTGCATTTTTAGAATTTTTGAGTGCACTTTAGGAAAGGAGCACTCCCTGTCAATGATCTCATTAGCCTCAACCCTTTCCTTCAACATCCCTGGGAAAGATAATTGTTGCGATTCATTAGAGGAAGCTCCTTCAGTGACTATTTTCGTGTCCATTTGGTAGGGTCTTTTTTTCAGATTAACTATTCGGGTATGAGAAGAAGAAGTGGGAGGGTAGGCTGGATAGTTATAGGCATGCCTTTATATACTATTGTTTCTTATGGCTCCTCATGCATCTCATTTGGAAATGGGATATTTGTATTTTTAATTAATCTAAAATATTTCTCTTAATTGGCTGTATTATAATGCAGTATAGGGAAGATGGAACCAATACATAGTCGATGTGACTTAACACACTGGTTTATCTGTGCAATACTACCCGCTCGAAAATATTTCACGCAATAATATTATTTTATCACGCAATACTGGTCAAATAGAACAAATACATATTCAAATCAACGAAACACACTGGCACATCTGTGCAATACTACCACGTATACCAATTAAATAATATTTTGACACGTCTACTTTTGCATCACATTTATAACTATCTAAAATCTAAGAGAATAGTCATAATACTATCGTACATGGTCTTAGCCCAACAAGTATGAAATAGCCACCTTATGTTGTCAAATATTTTCCCTCTTTTTATTATGAGGGGCAAAGTTAAAATTTCAATATTTCAAAGTAGCATTAAAATATTATTCTATCATTACCCTAACTGGCTACATTGAACCCTACTTCAAGTAATAATCTAATAAGATGGATTATGTGAGAGTCATGACCAGCATTCTAGTCAAATTGGAACTACATATTTGAAATATGATAAAATTGGTTGGGTTTCATAATTTATTGAGTTTATATGAGTAAGTTTACAATTGATTAAGTAAGGATCTTCCAATTAAAAACCTTGAAAAAAGGAGGATAATAATATAATATAGATTTAAGAGGAACATGATTATGTGTAGGGGTAAATAATACCCTCAATATACCAACCACGACTTAGATAAATATTTACATACTATAATGAACAAAGATGAAAGTAATATAATTTAGATTTAAAAGAAACATGCTTACATAATGTGAATAATATCCTAAATATACCAACTTCCGAGTTACATAAATATTTTTAATAATATAATGAACACAATTGAAAGCATAAATATTTTTAAACACTTAATTTGGATCCTCAGCACATTAACAACTTGATTTTTCTCCTCAATCCTTTTTCGCAACTTCAAAAACACCATGGCTGCTCCCTTGCATATCTCTGGATCAATCCATTGAAAGAAATGACATGCTTTTGCATTGCGATCCTGCCATACATATTATATGATGATAGAAAATTTATGGAGGTTTTACAAACTTAGTAATGCAAAAGGTTGTTATAATTATAAGGAGTATGTTCATATACAAAAATCCTTTTAAGAAAAAACTTACATAGTTTCCACAAGTGTATAATTTGCAGCCTGGATATGTGTTGGACCATGAAGTCTGGCACGCGGAATCCCTAGCACAGTAGCATTTGGGAACGTCGTCACTCCAGACACGACTCGAAGAAGATGCAGAGCTCTCCATGTTAAAAGGGGGTCGACTACGAGGCATATAAAATTATGATGGATTATGATTTTGGACATATAATATGTTCGTATACTTATAGGAAGATGAAATAATATTATTAAATTATGTGGGGATACAATGCACTACACTCTTCACTAATATCTGTAAAATAATTGACTAAAAAAATAGTTGTAAAATAATTAATATCATAACACAAAAGAAAATCATTTACCATTCAACAAACTTGTAACCTGGTAACTGACAGAATGTGTTAAAAACCAAAAATTTTATAAAATAAACAACATTTAGTTCGATCAAAAATTTAAAATAACATACAACTCAGGATTGTTAGGTGCTTCATATGCATCATAGTGATACTATAGCGCAGAGCTTCGAGACAGGACAACTTGGGAAGCATTAGGCTCCTCGCCAATAAGAAGCTCTAGGTTTCCCCTGTATTGAGTGCAGGCTTCATGTTTCATGTGTGTGATTGCAATATTCAGACCAACACGTTCAACAGCCGAAGAAGCCTCCTTCTCCTTCATCTAAGGCAACTCCCCTTCCAAATCATAAATTTTCTTTTTTAACGAGCCAATTTCAACCTGGTATTCCTGTGCCACGGATCGCGCATTGAACGCCTCCAGTTCTGCCTCTCAAAACATCTTCTCAAGGTCATTTAAATACTTCAGAGCATCATATGTTAGCCTCTTGTGTTCCTTCCACTTGTAGTCTTCGGTTTCAACATAAAAGGGACGTTTTGGCCGAGTGGCTGGCAAGTCAGTCGAGTCAGAACTTGAAAATGAGAAATTTGTGTTTAGAAAATAATTTAATAGTAATGGATGGAGGGCTTATTACAAAAACCTCATTCACAAATAAATCAGTACCAACACTTTTTGTGGCTATTATAGTGGTCAAGGAGTCAACTCAAATAACTGAGTTATTTATATAAAATAAAATAACGTAATAAAAAAAACATACAAATAGACAATATCAATACATGAATTTGACTAGCAATGTCTCTTATGCTGTTTTCGCATGCAAAGCAATATGACAATCACATCATATAAATTAACTGTATAGGAAATAGCATTGGGAAATGTGCTTCATCAAGCACAAGTATGAATTTGTCAGGAGTTGACAAAGTACAATAGAATGGTGTTATTTAATTACATTATTTCAATTAAACACTCAATACAGATTGGTACCATGTTGCGTTTAAATTTTCATTTCCCTCCCAACCCAAAAGCCTACGTGTGCGCTTATTCAATTTTTAAAATTACCACAAATATTTACAAATTTATTTTATCTCCACATTTACAATGGGTTGAGTTAGTATAGCGCTATTGGATTACAAATATGACATATTCCATCTTTCTCTTTGTTTTCTACAATAAAATATTTTCATTAGTTGCCACACAAGTTTTATTAGCTCTAATTCATTAACTTATTATGTATAATAATTAAACACTGACAATTAGAATATCATAACATTAAAATGGTGTTAACACCTCTATCTTGACCGAAACTCGTCTCACACCTAAAATTGGAAGTTGCGGTCTCCAGGGACTAGAGCCCTTATCTGGTCTATATTGGAGTGGTGTTACCACCTATATCATGACATGTGTAGGGCTAAGATTCAGTGTTCGGTCAAAAATCCTTATTTTACACCAAAAATTAGAAGTTGCAGTCTCCGGGGACTAGAACCCTTATCTGGTCCATATTGGAATTGTGTTACCACCTGTGTAGGGCTAAGATTCACTGTCCTGGTCAACCATCCCTTATTTGACATCTAAAATTGGAAGTTGCGGTCTCTGGGAATCGGTACCCTTATTTGATCCATATTGGAATGATGTTACCACCTATATCATGACATGTGTAGGGCTAAGATTTAGTGTCTGGGTCAACCATCCCTTATTTAACACCAAAAATTGGTAGTGCAGTCTCCGGGGACTGGAACCCTTATCTAGTATATATTGGAATGGTGTTACCACCTATATCGTGACATGTGTAGGGCTAAGATTCACTATCCGGGTCAACCATCCCTTATTTGACACCTAAAGTTGGAAGTTTCGATCTCTGGGGACCGCAACCCTTATCCCGTCTATAATGGAATGGAGTTACCATCTACATCGTGACATGTGTAGGGCTAAGATTCACTGTCTGGATGACCGCCCCTTATTTCACACCTAAAATTTGAAGTTGTGGTCTCCTGGGACCAAAACATTTATTTGGTCTATATTGGAATGGTGTTACCACCTATATCGTGACATGTGTAGGGCTAAGATTCACAGTTCGGGTCCACCATCCCTTATTTGACACCTAAAATTGGAAGTTGTTGTAACATCCCAAATTTTCTAATCAGGCTTAGTGCCTTGATTAGTGTGTCAGGAAGGCATAAATGGATATTATGTGCATGTTTATGATTATATGTGTTATCCCCAAAATTTTGTTCAATGACGTGGCAATTGGATGGACAAGTGGCAGGGCATGGTCAATAAATGACACATTAATAGTCAATAAATGTGTTATTTAAAGAGGTGAAAAGGTTGAGAATTGACTTGAGGAGTTGTGATATGACTGGTCAGGAATAAGTTTAGCCCAACCGGTGGTGTGCCATGCCCGACCAGAGGTGTGCCATGCTCAACCGGTGGTGTGCCATGCCCGACCAGTGGTGTGATTTGCCATGCTTGACCGGTGGTGTGCCATGCCCGACCAGAGGTGTGCCATGCCCGACTGGTGGTGTGCCATGCCCGATCAGTGGTATGATTTGCCATGCCCAACCGGAGGTGTACCATGCCCGACCGGTGGTGTGCCATGCCCGACCGGTGGTGTGATTTGCCATGCCCGACCGGTGGTGTGCCATGCCTGACCAGTGGTGTGATTTGCCATGCCCGACCGGTGGTATGCCATGCCCGACCAGTAGTGTGATTTGGCCAAAGTTGTCTTGTCCGACCAGTCACTTCGGGAATGGATTTGGTTGGAGAATCTTAGAAGTTACCGTCTAGTGACTCTTCAGTAAAGCCTCAGTAACAACTTCAACCCAAATCACTCGTAACTACCGCAGGAATCTCTCAAATATCCCGGAATAATAGCTATATTGTTGTAATTTAAATTTATTTGTATTTTATTAATTAAAGTTGGTTGAAACAACCAAGGACCCTGTCAAAACGGAATATTTCTCATGTACGATCCAAGAGCCTATAAATAAATGGCCCATGGCATCATTTAGGCTGATATGATCTTTTTGAGACTTGGGAAACTCTCTAATTTTGAGACTTTGGGACTGTTACTTGGGGCATTTTCTGAGAGAGCTTAGAGAGAGAAAGATTGTATTCTCTAGAGAGAGAAACTCTGTATTTTTCTACTTATACTTAAGAAACTCAGTTGGCTCATGTTCATCTGATCTTAAGTGTAGGATACATATATCACAACTCCAAGTGGATTAAGCTATTACCAACGAATTGGGGCTGAACCACTATAAAATTACTTGTGTTATTTATTTTCTATTAAAGGTTTATTGTCGTTTTTGCATCTACTCGCAGTTGGGCAAAATCGTGGTCAACATTTTTTGTGCTTTCATTGAGAGCCTGAATAGAAAAAATACACTGCTACCCTACCAATATGGCTCCCAAGAATACTAGTATCACCTCCAAAAAGCCAAGTACGTCAAAAGAGCCTGCTAGATCAGAAGGTCCTGGACCTCAGAACCCTGAGACTGAGCCCAGGGTCTTTCTCGAGAAGACCACTCCAGAAGTTGAACAACTCCAGGAAGCAATAGGCGCTTTCCAGGAGGAGATGATGCAATTTAACGCCCGACATGAGTCTTTCGCTGAAGAGATGACCAGACAGAGAGTTGCGTTAGAACAGCAAAGGCGCGATATGGAGGCCAGAAGCGAAGAGATCAGACAACAACAGGAGGAAGTCGACCGGAGACATCCTGAAGCAGCACTTGCTCTAGAAGCGGCTACCCAATTGGCCCAAGCCAATGCTCAAGTCGTAGCACGAGCAGCCGCCCAAGGAGCACGAAAGGACAACGCTAGTCGAAAGTCCCCTGCTAGAAGGACGGACTCTCGGGGACCTGACCGGAGTCGAAGCAATCAGACTGGTCGGGCAGATGATGGAGTCTGCTCTAGAACTGCATCAACACAAAGGGAGAACTCTAAAACCCCTTCCAGAAGTCATCGGTTGGAAACTTCCCGGTCAGAGAGTTACCGGCTGGATAGTAAGCACACTCCACCTGGAAACAACCAAACCAAAGCTCCTCGAGATAAAAAAACTCCTAGCTACAAAGATGGACATGGTCGAGATGAGGGGGACAGTCATCAGACCGACCGGTCAAAAGAAAAAGAAAAAGAAAAGGAAGGAACTGGACAGGAAAGAGGAAAAGACTACCCAGGACGTACCGTAATGCCGCCACTACATCCCGGGCAGCAGCGTAGTGGGAGAGAGCAAGTCCCGCGCAGTAAGCCTTCTGAAAAGTCTAAGAGCACAGTGTTTGATCGGTTGAGAGGACGCACTTCCCGGAAGGATTTAAGGGATGTCATCAGTGACAAGAGAAGGACCGTCCCAGTCGAAGGGCGAGATCTGAACCGCCCTGCCAGTCAAGTAGAAATACTTGACGACAGTGCGCCAGATAGAAATTCCCGACCAGGCGGTCAAGACCTTGAGCCCCTAACGGTCGCCCCAGCCACCCAAGCCCAGCTTGATACGCTAACGGCTGCAGTTCAAGGTTTGTCAAAACGACCTTCCGCAATGGATCCGGTAGACCACAGGAGTGGCGGTCCGTTTTGTGCCCGAATCAGAGCAGCCCAGCCACTGGCAAAGTATAAAGCACCGATGCTGCCAGTAGATACAGAAAAGGCAGATCCCATAAGGCATGTTGGGAAATTTGAAGACCAAATGGAGCTGCTCAGGGTGAGTGACGATTATCGTTGTAGAGTTTTCCCTACTACGTTGTCCGATACTGCCCAGGAATGATATTGGAAATTCAAGCCAAATTCCATTACCTCTTGGGAAAATTTCAGGAAAGAGTTATGTAGACAGTTTAACACTGCTCGGCGTCCTCCAGTTTATGCCAACCACTTGTCTGATATCAAACAAGGAAAGGATGAATCTCTAAATAATTATATACAGAGATTCATGAGAGAAGCCAACCGAGCAACTGCTGTCGGAGACTAGGAGAAGATGGTTGCCATATCCTCTGGGATAACTTATCGGAGCCCTTTGTGGGATAGTATACATCGCAATCCAATTTCAACACTCTAACAATTTATGGACCGAGCAGACAAATATATGAAATTGGATGATGCAATTGAGAAAGAGGAGAATGGCATAAACAATCTGGGCAGATCAGCTGACCCTCCTAAGAATGGTGGAAACGATCAGAATGGTGGAAAGAAACGTGGGAATAACGGGTCTGACCGCCATGAAGAAAAGAAGGCTAATTCAAGTTCAAACAAAATGTCAACCAAGTATGAGCCTCAGTTCACTAATTACACCACTCTCTCAGCCAGCCAGGCAGAAATATATCTTGCTAGTCATGAAGAGGTTCCCTACAAGAAACCTCCACCATCAGGAAAGAGATGAGTAAGAGAGACATGAATAAGTTTTGTCGTTTCCATGGAGATTATGGTCACAACATGAATGAATGCAATCACCTCAAGGATGAGATAGAATTTCTTCTCCGGTTGGGCAAGTTGAAAAAGTACCAGGCAGAGACACCCCAAGGAGAAGGAGGTAGCAAAAATCCTGGGTTCAAACGACAGAGATCTCCACCCTTGCAACCCAGGCCTGTGGAATTTACCTTAGACACTATATGTGGAGGTCCACACTTGGCTGAGGATAGTAACAAAGCAAGAGAGAGGTATGCCCAGACACTTCGACATCAGTGGGAGTGCTAGGATCAGATTTGGTGAACGGAGCCTAATCAGGAACCACTGGAATGGCGAGCATCTAAGGATATATTATCACTAAATACTGCTTTCAGATTGGTAGCTTAATTTCAAGTTGTTTCACTTGTTATTTGAGTTTGGTTTATGATCTGGTTATTTGCTAACTAGTCATTTATTTTTTTGAACAGTTTTTGTTGTTTAAGACTCGTTATTAAACACGTTTTGTCCTTTTTTAATTTACGAGTAATAAAAGAGACTACGCGCAGTGTGGTCGATTCTTGCTACTAATATGCATGTGTGTTAATTTTGCAAACAGTGTTCAACTAGTCGGTAAAATTGGACAGTGTTCAACTGGTTGGTACGTTCAAGCAGTGTTCAACTGCTCGAATATTTTCCTTATATTCTATGTGCTTCACGAGTAATTAACTGCTCAAACAGATTCGGTCAAGTAGCAAGTGACCAAGGATCTTTCAACCCTCGATCACTTGGGGGCACATGGGGTATACCAGTATATAATTTAACACAGGCAATAAGAGCAGGAGTTAAGATATTTGTTTTTAGGCTGACTTGTAAATTTTTGAAGTCAAAAAAGGCCATTAAGCTAATTTGTTTGACAAAGCTTAAGTAACTTGTAATTTTTCAAAATTTCAAGTTAGAAGTAGATATTCGTGTGACAATAAACATTATGCTCATACAATGTTAAAGCAATAAGAGTGTGAGAAAGTAAACTTAGTAGGGACTTATGAAATGTCTAGAATTTCTAAGTTAGAAAACTAAGTACTCATGTGAAAATACAAGGCATACATTAGAGTGACTTTACTATTCACAAACAACTTATAATGTTTTAAGTCTAAAAAGACTTAGAATGTTTCAAGTTAGCAAAGAAAAGTAAAGTATAAAGGCCAACAGCTTGGCTGTACGAGAAAAATATCAAAGTTGCTAAGCAGCAATTGTCTTCACAAAAGTATAAGAAAAAAGAGTAAACTACTGGCTAGGTACAAAGTTTAGCTGGTCAGGTGCAAAGTTTTCCTGGTTGGGAGAGCGGATACAACTTCCCTGGTCAGCTGACTATGTATCACTAGTCGAGTAGGAAACTCTTTTGTTGGATAGGAAGCTCTCAGGTCGGCTAAGAGTATCTACTGGTTGGGTAAACTAGTCCCTGGCTGGTCAACACCATCGTCGATATCCAGGACCTCCTCTGGTCGGAGTGATAGAGCAGGAGAGGTAGGCACAGTGTCAACTGGAAGAGCTGCCTCCTCTGTAGCCTTGGTTTCGCATTTGGCGAGTTCTTCGGCCTTGGCTTCTTCAGAGAGAAATTCGAGATTGAAAGGCTTGTTTAACTTCCCAATCTGATAGAAGCAGTTGAAGCATATTTCTTCATAACGAGCCAGATCACTTTCCTTCTCCTGTTTCAGCTCTTCATTCTCTTGAGTCTTCTTTTTTAGCTGGTCGATCAATGACTTATTGGCCTGGACTTTCTTGTTGTTCTCATCAGTTAACTCCTTCAAGGTTCCATCCCAGTCAGCAATTGTTTTCTCAGCCTGCTCAGTCTTTTCTTGGAGATCTTTCTCAGACTTAGTTAGACTTTCAATCTTTCCCTGGGCTTCCACCAATTGATCATTCAAGATATTGACCAGCTTCTTATATTTGACTGCTCGGCGTTGAGCATGACTAACAGAATCCCTGGAGTAAACCAAACACAAAATGAGTGCAAAACAAAAAATATATACACTACTCTGCAAAAATAATTTCTTTGAGGAGAGGAATCAATTTTCCCCAAAGAAATACATTTAGAGGGGTAATAATACTATTGAGAGATTTAAACAAGGTGTTTTAAGAGCCGAATGGTGTTCGGAGGGATAAGGTTTAGGCTATGCCGTGTGCTTAAGTGGCTATGCCATGTGCCCAAGGGGCTGTGCCGTGTGCCCGAGCGGATGTTGCGTGTGTCCGAGCGGATCGATGAGCATGCCAAGGGGGGTGCACATCCAAGGGGATGCGTGTCCGAGGAGTTGGCACATCCAAAGAGCTCCGTGCATCCGAGGCACTGCTGGCTAGTGCGTTCGAGGAGTTGCTAGCTCGTGCGTCCAAGGAACTGCTGAGCCATTCATCTGAGAAGCTGCCAGGCGGATGATGCATCCGAGGAGCTCTGTGTGTCTGAGCGAATTAAGGGGCACGCCGAGGGGGTGCGCATCTGAGGATCCAGGCATGCCAAGGGCTGGGTGTCCGAGTAGCTGGCCATCCGAGGAGCTCCGTGTCCGAGCGGCTGGGAAAGCAGCATATTCGTGCATCTAAGGAATTGCTAGGCTGGCCATCCAAGGAGATCCGTGACCGAGCGGCTGGAGGAGTGGTGTCCGAGGAGTGGTATCCAAGGAGTGGTCTGAGAGGCTGGCGTGTCTGAGGAGTAGCATGAACGAGGAGTTGGGAGCATGCCCGAGGAGTGGTGTCCAAGAGGTGGTCCGAGAGGCTGGCATGTCCGAGGAGTAGCATTACGGAGGAGCTATTTGGGTTTCGAGGCATAAGAGTTTCGAGGGCCAAAAGAAACCTGATCGGTTAGGAATGGTAAAAGAAACAAGTTTGATGGGCTAAAGGGTATGGACCATAGCGTGAGGTATAACCATATTTTCTTAATCTTGGACTATGTAAATAAGATCAATGTAACGACCCAACTTATTCTAAACTTTAGACCATTAATAACTACTATACACAGACACTAATCTTAAGAAAACATACATATGAAATAACTATAACTTTATTATAAACTGTAAAGCAAAGGTTAAATACATGAAAATTCATTTAGGATATGGGATCCCATTGTTTTGATAATGTTAAAATAATCACAACTTTAAATCTTAAAATTCGTTACAAAATAAAGTGCGGAAAATACATGTAAAGCATAATTTTAAATGACTAGAAACAACTTCATCCTCGAATTGTTCGCGTAGTCCAGCGATTCCATTCTCCCTCAATAGACATTCCCAAGCAGTCAAGAACCTTTCCGCCGCCATAACTATTTTCCTGCACATATAAAACATAAAGGAATGAGCCTAATGCCCAGCAAGGAAAATCTACTACAAGCATGAAACATAATCATACACATAAACTATGAACATATATCATATACTATAACACATATATCATATACTATAACACATATATCATATACTATAACACATACATCATAATTCTAACCCATGTACATGCGAACTATTGGGGTTTGCTAACTAAGCAACTATAAGCCTAAAACTACAATGAATTTTGCTAGTGAAGCAACTATAAGCCCCAAAAAACATAAAAACGTTGGGGTTTGCTATATAACAACAATAAGCCCAAAACATAAAAGTGTTAGGGTTTGTTATATAACAACTATAATCCCAAAAACATGCATATATCATAACACATAAAATCATACTATAGCACACATCACAGAAGAACTATCCTATTTTCCTTACCAAAGTACCGGGATGATGAGAACAAAGTCGGGATTTTGGAACACTCCTAAAATCCATTAATAGAGAGGTGATTATTCTAAAAGAAAAGAGATGAAAAGAATGAACTACACCATCGGGAAGATACTTACCAACAAGAACCTCAAGTTCAAAGAACTTAGATGCCTTTGAATGCTTCTATGACTAAACCACACCTCGAAACTGAAATACACTATGAACCTTACTTCGCAAGTGTTTGATGAGCTTATAATGATAAAGCTTATAACCCCAACCCAAGTGTTTAACACTCTTAAGTAATCATAGCAGCTTGTAGGCTTTGAACTCAGCTTAAAGAATGAAGAAATGGCTGGGTACTAGGTCCTATTTATAGAGTTCAAGAATGAAAAGATCTTCATTTAGCTTGAATAAAATAATGGCTTTTAATTGAAAACATTTGAATAATCGTTCAGCAGAGGCTGAAGACTCGATCAAAAAGATTATGGACTTGTCAAGAGGTTAAGGATTAAAATGAGCTCGATTTCAAAATTATTCAAAAATCATGCACTGCAGCCGATATATCACCCATGCTAGGCGATATATTGCCTGGACTGATATTTCCGAGGCTTGTCGAAATGGTCGTGCGAAGTTATGTGTTCTCCGTATCCCTGTATGGCGATATGTCGCCCCCTAAAGCTGCGATATATCGGCATACGCTGAAATATTATACACGTAATTACAATTTTTCAGCCTAATTTGAATTGAGTAAACAACCTTGACTAAGTCTTTTAACAATTTCAAAGCTGCTGGCAGACTCTGAGATTTTCAAATATTACTTTTAATAAACTATTAGGTTAAACTTATAAAATCTACAAGTGTTGCTATGAGTGTCCAACTAAGTCCCGGCTTGAACCAAAATCTGCAGTCATAAACATACTATAAACTACTATTACTGCTACTACTGCTACTACTACTATAAGCTACTATAAGCTACTACTGCTGCTGCTACTACTTTTAGCTACAAAAGTTTTTTAGCTACAAAAAACTTTTAGGTTTTTAGCATATTTATATTTTCAGCTACCAATGTTCTTTGGTAGCTAATATTATTGGCGCCAATGAATAAATTTGCTACTAAATTTTGGTAGCAAAATGATTTAGTGGCAAATTATAATTAAATGATATCAAATAAGTCTGCTACCAAAATATTTGGTAGCATATTTATATTGTCAGCTACCAATATTTTTTGGTAGCTAAAATTAAATATTAGCACCAAATATAAAATTGATGCATTTTATATGCTTTTATCTTTGTTTTTTTCCCATTTAGTGATCAATTCTTTGGTAGTAGATATAAATTTATTGCTACTAAATTATATCATATTTTGGCACTTGCAAATAAAATATTTCTAGTAGTAGTATTTTTGCTACAAAAGTATTGGTAGAGAAAGTACACAATAAAAAATATAGTATAAAACATATATAAGAATACCAAACATAAAGTAATTAAATCTAGATTTGTGTCTATGTCACACTTAACAAGCATGAACCTACGACTGTCAAGAAAATAAAAATTGGGGTATTTAAATGCTACAAAGAAAAAAAATATGATGTTTTTTCTACAAATTATTCTTTAAAAATATATTAATAAATTACAACAATCGACAAGCGAAAATAAAAAAAATGAAAGCTATAATTAAAGACTTACCTCAAAAATAGATAAAATAATTATTTGAGAGAGTTGACCCGAAGCAATTAAATGATTACGAATAAAATTGAAATGTAAATCCAAACACCCTACATTTTCACAAAGATAATGATGGAGCTCAATATTAATTTTAAATATATAAATTTTATTTTCAACCAAAAGAAGTAAAAAATAGATATTAAGAATGTTATTTTTAAATGGGATTTTTTCATAAATAAATATATTATAAAAATACATTTCAATTTTACGGTTTCTACTAAATCTTTGCAGTAATACTTTCTTGTATAAAATATATTCAAAAATACGATCTCTTCTTCATCTAACGTATGTCTACTGTAAAACAACTCACAAATAAAGCTTTGAAGACATGCCCAAAAGAGAGCTTAGAGTAGCTTCAAACCAAATCCTCTCTCTCTTTCAAGATAATTATCCTGAAATGGTTGCTCGTAATGTGATTGATTAATTCTTTTTTCTTAGTATCTTTCTACACATTTCATTTTTTTTTCACTTTATTAACTTTTTTGTTTTGTTATGTTTCTGGTTTAGATTTTCATCAATGTTCCATGGTACTTCAACATGCTATACTCTGTTTTCAGTCCCTTTTTAACTCAAAGAACTAAGAGCAAGTTCGTGATTTCTAAGGAAGGAAATGTAGCCAAGACACTTTACAAGTAAGCCTGAAATAGTTTGCTTAATTCGATTATTCTAAAAAAAATTTGATTGAGAATCCAAACTGGGTTTGTTTTTTCTGACATTTTCTTTAAAAAAGTTAAAGATTCCGAAGTGGGTTCAAAGCTTGTGTATGTTCAGTTCTTATCAAGTTCAAAGCTTGTGTATATATATTACGTACAGTACAAACCACAACCTCTTTAGTTGTCTTGTCTGTCTTTTCTTTTCATTCCGACGTCGTTTTGGAGCACATTACTTTCCTTTAATACTATGTTTGAGCAACTCACAAGTTTAAAGAAAAATAACTCTACCTTTGTCCTTTTCCTTTCTATCCTGATCAGGTTCATTAGGCCTGAAGATGCTCCTGTTCAGTACGGTGGACTGAGTCGACCCAGCGATTTTCAAAATGGTCCTCCAAAACCAGCTTTTGAGTTCACTGTCAAAGGAGGAGAAAAAGTGAACATTTAGATTGAAGGCATTGAGGTTCATCACTGTCAAAGGTAAGCTGCTTTATTTTCTTTTTAATTGCTTTAGTTGCATTTGGATAGCATTTAAGGTGCATAGATTTGTATTGGGTTGCATTTAAGATTGCAGTGGATTGCATTTAATTAAGGTTGTTGTGGGTTGCATGGGCTGTCATTTGAGGTTTCAGTATGTTGCATTAGACTGCATTTGAGGTTGCAGTAGACTTGCATTTGAGGTCGTATTGTGTTGCATGAGTTGCATAAGGATGAAATTTTCAAATAAATATTTAAAAGCTGTTGTAGGTAGCATGGACTTGCATTTGAGGTTGCATTGGATTGCTTTAGGTTGCAATGGGCTTGCATTTGGGGTTGTAGTTTGCTTTGAGATGTTATGTAGCAGAAGATCAGGTTGCTTAGTTTGTTTAAGTTGCTTCTTATTTTGATAAAGAATTTCAAGCATAAAATGGTCGCTATATGAGTTGCTTTGGAGCTTTAGAGTTCGTAATTCATATGTATAACTCACATTAAGAGTTGCAGTGGGTTGCACTTGGACTAGCCATGGGTTGCTTTAGGTTGCATGTGGTTGCATTCGTAATTCATATGTATATCTCACATTAGGAGTTGCAGTGGGTTGCACTTAGACTAGTCATGTGTTGCTTTAGGTTGCATGTGGTTGCATTCGTAATTCATATGGATAACTCACATTAGGAGTTGCAGTGGGTTGCAGTGGGTTTCACTTGGACTAGTCATGTGTTGCTTTAGGTTGCATGTGGTTGCATTCGTAATTCATATGTATAACTCACATTAGGAGTTGCAGTGGGTTGCACTTGGACTAGCCATGCGTTGCTTTAGGTTGCATGTGGTTGCATTCGTAATTCATATGGATAGCTCACATTAGGAGTTGCAGTGGGTTACACTTGGACTAGCCATGTGTTGCTTTCGGTTGCATGTGGTTGCATTCGTAATTCATATGGATAACTCACATTATTAGTTGCAGTGGGTTGCAGTTGGACTAGCCATGCGTTGCTTTAGGTTGCATGTGGTTGCATTCGTAATTCATATAGATAACTCACATTAGGATTTGCAGTGAGTTGCATTGGGTTGCAGTGGGTTGCACTTGGACTAGTCATGGGTTGCTTTAGGTTGCATGTGGTTGCATTCGTAATTCATATGTATAACTCACATTAGGAGTTGCAGTGGGTTGCACTTGGACTAGCCATGTGTTGCTTTCGGTTGCATGTGGTTGCATTCGTAATTCATATGGATAACTCACATTAGGAGTTGCAGTGGGTTGCACTTGGACTAGCCATGTGTTGCTTTAGGTTGCATGTGGTTGCATTCGTAATTCATATGGATAACTCACATTAGGAGTTGCAGTGGGTTGCACTTGGACTAGCCATGCGTTGCTTTAGGTTGCATGTGGTTGCATTCGTAATTCATATAGATAACTCACATTAGGAGTTGCAGTGGGTTGCACTTGGACTAGCCATGTGTTGCTTTCGGTTGCCATTGGTTGCATGAGGTTGCATTTGAGGTTGTAGTGGGTTGCATTATTTGCATAAGGATAAATTTTGCAAATGAGTTGTTTTTAAAGTTGTTTTAGGTTGTAGAAGGTGCGAAGGTTGCCATCCACATGGGGTTGCATTAGGAATGCATGGTCTTGCATTTGAGCTTGCAGTGGATTGTATTAGGTTGCATTGACTTGCATTTGAGGTTATAGTTTGTTGAATTGACTTTCATTTGAGGTTGCATGAGTTACAAAAGAATGAAATTAACATATCATTTTTTTAAAGTTGCATTAAGCTTGCATTTGAGGTTGCTTCAGTTGCATAATAATGAAATGAGCATATGATTTTTTTTTTTAAAGTCGTCATTGGTTGCATTAAGTTGCATGAGGTTGCATATGAGTTTTCAGATTGGGAAAATAAGGTTGCACGAGGTTGCAATCGGTTGCGTTTCCTTGAATTTGAGGTTGCATGAGTTGCATAAGGATCAAATTAGGATATTAATTTTTTTAAAGTTGCATTGGGTTTCTTTTCAGAATGTAGTGGGTTGCTTTAAGTTGTATTAGATTTGCTTTAAGTTGTAGGCAAGAATTTCACACATCTCCAATCAATAATTTCAATCATAACATGATAAACAAAGCAAAAGGGTGAGTGAGAAATGAGAAACTTACCACGAAGAGCCTGAAAAAATTCTCTTATAATCTTGTGAACGAAAAACCTGAAAAATTAAAAATAAAATCACTCAATATTCATAAATGTCATCACAAAATATGAAATGAAGTACAGAATAACAATTCCAAAATCACTATATTAGAGGTGCGAAACCAATAAATTTCCTCCAAGTGTATATAGTTGTTGTTTGACTTTCTTTGATACTTGGATCATAAATTAACTTATTATAGTCTAGTGCAGTAGTATTAATCACATAATCTATATGAAGTAATCATAATTTATATATATATAAACTTTATTTTGGTGAGCAAGGAAAACACCACTAGAAGGACATTGAATTTATCTTATTCTTTTTTCTTATTTAATATAAGTGTATAAATAAATGAAGTAAACAGATAAAAAAAAAGATTCTTCGAAAGAATATTGTCATGTTTTAGTTCCTATAAAATTGGTAAATCAATACAAATGTTTGATTGTGGGAGAGAGAGTAGAGAAATGGAGGTGACGACTAAAAAACCGTAATTATGGAATATGAAAAAGTGGATTACCGTATATAAAAGTGTAATAACTTAATTAATACCATAAATATGGAAAAATTATGTAAAAATTAGTATATGCGGTTATTTCCCTTTTCAAATTGCTTGCTTTGTGTACTTTCTTTGGCTCTGAATTGTTGGTACGTTAATTCTAATATATTTAATTATTATATATTAGTCTCCATGTTTCTTTCCATCTATATTATTATTATTATTATTATGGTAGACTCCCATGTTTCTTTCAGTCTATATAATTATTATTATTATGTTAAAAGTTGAAACCCTATCCTCTCTCCACAATCTTAGCCTAACACAGCTGCCTCCCTCTTTCTTTCTTTCTCTGGTCTCTTCTTTCTTCTCCTCATACCCATTTCCTTTTCTCCCTACCTTCTTCTCTCATCATCTTGCTCGAAGTTGACTGGTTGGTGGGCTAGGCTTGCAGCGGGAGATGGGATGGACGGTGGCGGGATGGACGGCATGCTAGGCTTACGGCGGGGGTTGGGTGCGCGAGGTCTCGGACGATGAAGGACTATGGTACCAGATTATGTCGACCACAGTAAGTGTTTTCTAAATGTTATATGCATCTGTGTGTATATATATATATATATATGAAATAATTGTTTATATATTTTAGAGTTTGTTAGTTTGATGAAGAAATTATAGATTGATTGTTTAGATTTATTGGGTATTTGATTTTGGATTTTCTTTCTAAATACATTGGGTATTTGATTTTTTTTTTTCCTTTTGCTCTTTGAGTCTACCGAGCATAGATGTATACACTCATTCTTTGGCTATGGACTGCTGCTATAGAGTAATTAGTATATTTAAAATTTTATATGGCAATTGGTATTATTCTGCATCATTCATCTTATTTTTAGGTTTTGTTTAGTTTGTGAGATATTTCTATAATATATTTTGATACTGTTGTTTTGTTCTATACCTATTCATAAATGTTTTCATAATCTACTAATTTCCTCATGATCAATGAATAGGCTAATTAAAGAAAAGGATATTTCTATTTCGTTTTCGAATGAAGCATGTATAATTTCCTCTGCTTTTGCTTTTTTTTTTTATGATATTTTTGGCTATCATCTATATCTTTGCAGTGACAGGATATTAGAGTAATTGCTGTCTAGAGACTCATTTTTTGACTTTATAGCTTTGATATCGATCTACTTGCAAGAATTTTATGAACCTATTTGAAATGCATCCATTAATTAATAGCAAACTCTCAATGTTTTTTTGTATACTTTTCTTCATTGCAGAGTTGTTTTATTAAAATTTAGTTGTACAACAATGTTGCTTTCTCATTTATTGCAACACATTTTATCATTTAGATAGTTATATAGGAAATGAGAGAAGATTTATATGGTTGATGAGTTGGGATAGAAAGTTTTGGATCTATTAGTTCTGATATTGTTTTATGGACTTGTATTTTGAAATTGGTTTGTTTTATGGACTTGGAGTATAATAGTTATATATTGCCACATCCAACTGACAGAGTGAAAAAAAAATATAAATATTAACTCATATTTTTTTAATTAAATTCAATTAGGAAAAATAGATGTCTATGATGCTTGTTATTGTGTAATTGATTTCAATGGATATTGTTTTAGTAAAAAATATAGTGAGGAGTTCAAACCTGATATTGATATTCGATACCAGTTCCTTCTATATATTGTAATTGAAGCACCAAAATCTCTCCTTCTATCTATATGTCTCAGTTGAAGCACCTATCATATATGGTAAGTGATGTAGTTACTTGTGCTTTGTGTGTTTTTCTTTGATTCTAGATTTGCATCAAAGAGTGTTTGATTTGTGTGATTAAAATGTTAGAAAGCACGTAATGAATCTTCAAGAAAAGTATAACAACATGCAAGAAAAAAGAGATACTTTAATA
Organism: Humulus lupulus; assembly: GCF_963169125.1. Classification (NCBI taxonomy): domain Eukaryota; kingdom Viridiplantae; phylum Streptophyta; class Magnoliopsida; order Rosales; family Cannabaceae; genus Humulus; species Humulus lupulus. Next base: position 73,827,552 of record NC_084795.1, on the reverse strand, counting down.
ATTCATTGTATTCTTTTTCTTTCTAAATTAAATAAAATTTGAAAAAATAAATAAATATGTCTATGATCGATGTTTTTATTTCGTAGTTGATTTCAATGCATATTGTTTTAGTGAAATATGGTAGAGAGAATAGAAACCTGTTTGTCAGTACCAGCTCCTTACAACCAGTTGAAGCACCTAAAGAAATTATTTTAATTAAACAATCTAACTAATATAGTCATTATATTGAATCAGTATATGACATAAATACCTTCACAAAATGTCGATGAATTAGTGAAAAAAGAGATATTTAGTATATATATATTAATTTTCTTAGCTAGTAACCTCTTTAAGAAATTCAAATTTAAAATTCAAATTAGTTATTTCTATTTTTTTAATTAATATTTTATTTCCTACATTTGTGCTTAATTATACGTATATAGATATGTATCTTTTATGAAATACAAATTTGAAAATATTAAATTGTATTTTTATAATTAATGTTTATTATTTGCTTATTTACACTCTTATGATAAATTAAAACTAAATTTACTATTTTATAACTAATGGTTATTATTTCCTAAATGTGTGGTTATAGTTAAGTATAGTAGTTTTTTATTATTAAAAAAGTAGAATATGCATGTATATAGCAGGTTAGTTTTTTAAATTTTTGTCAAAGATATTTGTATTATTGACCAATACATACTAATTTGTTGAGTCATCAAACCACTTCACACACTTCCCACTTTGCAAGATTGATCTCCTCATTCATAGTGATACTTCAAGTATAGTTTCCAAATTTCAATTCTTCTTCTTTTTCCCAATTGACTTCAACTTCTTTTTCACTGCAGTGCAGGTATAGGAAGAACTGGAGCATACTATGTAATTCATAGATAGCAAGAGTCATAAAATTGTGGAGCATATGAATGAGCTGAGTCCATATATTGTTGTAAAGTTTTTTTTTTGTAAATGGTAAATACATGTTTATGTATATATATATATATATATATCTATATATATTATGAAAGAAACAAAATAGTCCCTACCCTCACATTCTACGTTCCTTCACTGCAGGTTACTAGAAAAGCTCATGGAGGAGAAAATGTTTGGAGAAATTTGAGTATTATGTTATAGGGCACAACTGTTTACAGTAAGGACAATTCGGCTTGCTTAAATATAACCCTACTGATGAACATCATATAAGCAAATACAGAAGATGGGCATATCATCATGAATAGTTTTTTCTGGTAAGAAATTTTTAATTAGGAAACCTTTCTAGACACAGAAAATGGATTTTATGAGTGTGAGTGTTACTGTTATCTTCAAAATTAATTTTTTTTTTCATTTTTACAGTAAATGAAATGGCAAGAACACTTGGGATATGAAAACCCACATTCAGATCCTGAATCAATCATCAACGAGTGCCCTAAAGGAGCAGGACAAATAGAAGGATGCTATTCTTATGTGGGAATGAACATTTTAAAGGGCCAAAGGAAAAAGAGAAGAGTGTTACAGGCTCTTCATTTGTGTGTGACCTCTATGACTAATAGAATATCAAACAAACTCACATATAAGATCTTCTAGCTCTTTAGGAAACCAGAAGGGAAAGGGAATGAGGAAAAGATAAGTCACTATCCACATGCGGTAACATGAACTTTTAATGTAGAGTGTAGATTTGTATATGTGATTTGTTTGTATAATATTTTAGATTTTGTATTACAAACACTTAAATTGTATATAATATAGCTCATTAATTTTATAAAAATTAGCTTGGGTATTTTAAAAATGTGTTTTTATATAACATAATAAATAAATAATTAGAAATGCTATAATAATAAAATAACAAAAAATTAAAAATAATTATACATTAGATTAAAAATCATAATTTAATGTATATTAATTTCGCTACTAAATTTTAGTAGCAAAATTAATATATTTTTAAATTATATAAGCTTTATTTGCTACTAATTTAATAATTGTTTGCTACCAAAATTTGCTTTGGCTACCTGTTTAAAAGAAATTTGCTACGAAATTGTAGTAGCAAATCAATTTTAATAGTCTCAAAAAGTAATTATTTTGCTATTAAATTTAATATTTTTTGCTACTAAAAATTTAGTAGCAAATAAGAACTATTAGCTACAAAAAATTTTAGTAGCAAAATACTTTTAGCGACGGGGTTTTAGTTACGAAGTTGCTACCAAAAAATTTGGTAGCTAAAAATGTATTAGCTACCAAATACATATTATTTGCTACCAATTTCTTTGTAGCTAAAAATCTTTTTTCTTGTACCTAAGTAAAGTTCTTGGACTCTACAATTCTCCTCTACTAAAAAGAATTTCGTCCTCGAAATTTACTTACTAAATAATTTCGGATACCGGCCTTGCATGTCCTCCTCCAACTCCCATGTTGCCTCCGGTTTAGAACTATTACTCCATAGGATTTTGACTATCGGAATACTCTTGGACTGTAACTGCTTCATCCCTCTATCTAGGATGCTAACTGGTCGTTCCTCATAACTCAAGTCTTTCTGGAGTGCTATCGTACCGTACTTGAGGACGTGAGATGGGTCTGACACATACTTGCGTAGCATTGAGATGTGGAACACATTGTGGCTATCTGCTAGGGCTGGCGGTAGGGCTAGTCTATATGCAACTGCTCCCACTTTGTCCAATATCTCAAAATGACCTATAAATCGGGGACTAAGCTTGCCTTTCTTCCCAAACCGCTTCACACCTTTCATAGGAGATATCTTCAGGAAGACTTGATCTCCGACCTTGAATTCTACATCGCGTCGCTTGGCATTCGCATAGCTTTTCTGGCGGCTTTGAGCAGTAAGCATACACAGTCTAATTAGCGCTACTGCTTCTTGAGCTTTTATAACAGCTTCGGGACCGAGAAGCTGCCTTTCTCCTGCTTCGTCCCAATGCAACGACGATCTGCACCTTCTTCCATAAAGTAACTCATATGGTGCCATGCAGTTCATTGATTGGTAGCTATTGTTGTAAGAGAACTCTATCAACGGCAAGTACTTATTCCATGATCCTCTGAAATCAAGTACACAAGCGCGCAGCATCCTCTAAAATCTGAATCGTACGCTCGGACTGCCCGTCTGTCTGAGGATGAAAAGCTGTACTAAGACTTAACTTAGTACCCATGGCTTGCTGTAAACTTCCCCAAAATCTCGATGTAAACACCGATCCTCTATCCGACACTATTGTCTTGGGGATTCCATGTAACCGTACTATCTCTTGGACATAGATGTCTGCATATTGGTCTGCCGTGTATGAAGTCTTAACAGGCAAGAAATGAGCCAACTTGGTTAGTCTATCTATTACTACCCAAGTTGAATCATGTTGCTTGTTTGTTCGTGGCAAACCCGTCATGAAGTCCATTGCTATATCGTCCCACTTCCATTCTGGTACGCTAAGCGGTTGCAATAAGCCTGCAGGGCGCTGATGTTCTGCTTTCACTTGCTGGCATACTAGACACTTAGACACAAATTCCTCCATGTCCTTCTTCATTCCTGGCCACCAATAAATTGCCTTGATGTCGTGAGTCATCTTGGTCGACCCAGGGTGAACTGAGTACGGGGTACTGTGTGCTTCTTCTAGAATCGCCATCTTAATCCCTTGATTATCTGGCACGCATACCCGATCCTTATATCTCAATAATCATTGACTTGATATTGAGAAATTTGTGGCCTTGCCTTCTCTGACTGCATCCATATGTGCCGCTAGTGTGTCGTCATGCCCTTGCCCAATCCGTATATCTTCTAGCATATTTGACTGGATAGACAAATTAGTCAGCTTACCAACAACTATTTCTATTCCGGCACTGATCAGCTCCTGCTGTAGCGGCTTTTCTATTCCTGCTAGTGCTGGTAAACTTCCATAACTCTTCCTACTTAGCGCATCGGCAACTACGTTTTCCTTTCCCAGGTGGTATAGGATTTCGTAATCCTTTACTAGCTCTAACCACCTGCGATGCCTCATGTTGAGCTCCTTCTGAGTAAAGAAGTACTTTAAACTTTTGTGGTCCGTATAAATCTCGCACCATTCTCCGTAAAGATAACGGTGCCATATTTTCAATGCAAAGACAACCACTACCAACTCCATATCGTGCGTTGGATAGCGTTGCTCGTACTCCTTCAGCTGCCTTGAGGCGTAGGCTATCACCTTGTCATTCTGCATCAGCACGCAACCCAACCCTTGCTTCGACGCATCGCAGTAGACTACGAACTTATCGTTGGGTGACGGTACACAGAGTACTGGTGCTGAGCACAGCTTGTCCTTAAGCAACTGGAAGCTTTCTTCACATCTATCATTCCAGTTGAATCTTTGCTGTTTCCGGGTCAGGTTGGTGAGCGGAGTGGCTATCTTAGAAAAGCCCTCTACAAACCTCCTATAATAACCTACTAATCCCAGAAAACTCCTTACTTCGGATGCGTTCTTTGGTCTTGGCCAATCCTTCACGGCCTATACCTTTGATGGGTCTACTGCAACTCCGTCCTTGGATATAATGTGCCCGAGGAATGCCACTTGCGAAAGCCAAAACTCGCATTTCTTGAACTTGGCGTAGAGTTGATGCTCCTTTAGTCGTGACAAAATCAATCTCAAATGTTCCTCGTGCTCTACTTCATCCTTGGAGTATACTAAGATGTCGTCGATGAACACTACGACAAATTTATCTAAGTAGTCCTTGAAGACCCTATTCATCAAGTCCATAAATGCGGCTGGTGCGTTGGTAAGACCAAAAGACATAACCAAGAACTCATAATGCCCATAACGAGTTCTAAAGGCTGTCTTAGGAATATCTTCTCCCCGCACCTTGAGCTGATGGTACCCAGACCGTAAATCAATCTTTGAAAATACGGCTGCATCTCAGAGTTGATCAAACAAGTCATCAATCCAAGGCAGCGGGTACTTATTCTTAATCGTTACCTTATTCAGCTCGCGGTAGTCTATGCACATCTGCATGCTTCCATCCTTTTTCTTCACAAATAGCACCGGTGCTCCCCATGGAGAATGGCTTGGCCTAATAAAACCCAAGTCTAGGAGTTCTTGTAGCTGTGTCTTTAAGTCCTTGAGTTCTGTAGGTGCCATCCGGTATGGTGCCTTGGAGATACGCTCAGTGCCCGGTACTAATTCAATCGTGAAGTCAATTTCCCGAGTCGGCGGCAATCCTGGCAAGTCATTGGGAAATACTTCTAGGAATTCTTTTACAATGCGGATGTCTCCAACCTTAAGTGGTGTTTCCTTTACCACATCTGTGATGTTGGCTAAGAATGCTTGACATCCTTTTTCCATTAGCCTTTGAGCTTTTAGAGATGATATTAGTGGTGTGCGTAGTCCTGAAACTTGTCCCATGAAGCATAATCTCTGGCCGTCAGGAGTCTTGAACATCACCTTCTTGCATTTGCAGTCGATGGTCGCGCCATGCTTTGCTAGCCAGTCCATGCCTAGTATCACGTCGAAGTCCATGATCTCCAGTTCTATCAGGTCTCCCTCTAGTTCTACGTCCTCAATCTTGATCGGTACGCCTCGTACTATCCGTGATGATAGAACTACTTTGCCCGAAGGCAACTCGGTTACAAACCTAGTTCTAAATCTTTCACAAGATTTGTCTAGTTTTTCTACCATTCCTAACGAGATATACGAATGAGTGGCTCCCGAATCAAATAATACAGAACATATATTATTGAGGATAGAAACCTGACCTGTGACCACCTTATTGCTAGCATCAGCCTCTCCTTGGGTTAATGCAAAAACCCTGGCAGGAACCATCTTATCTTCCTTTTTCCCCTCTGACTTGAGTTGAGGACATTCTTTCTTTCGGTGTCCCTCTTGACCACAGTTGTAACATCCTTTGGTGTTTGCCCGGTATTCCCCAGGATGTTTCCTTTGGCACTTAGCACATGGCGGGTATTCTACATAACCCGGCCTACTACCTCCATTATTTGTCCGTGCCCTTTTATCGCTGTCAGACTGCTTATTGTCAGGATGCCTTCATTTTTGACCATTGTTATTATTGCTGGACTGATTATGGTTGTTGTTCTGACTTGTCTGAGATTGACCCTGCTGTCTAGGCTCAGGCTTACTGGCTTCTTCTTTACTAACGTTAGCCTACAACCTTTCTACTTCTATTGTCGTCTCTAGAACGTCGGCATAATTAGTATTTCCTGGGTTTGCTAATTTAACCCCTAGCTCGATCTTCAGTCGAAGTCCTCTAACGAACTTAGACTCCCTCAGATAGTCGGTTGGAACCATTTCCGGTGTGAACTTATCCAAACGGTCGAATTGCCGAGCATACTCTTCCACTGATAAACTTCCTTGCTTCAGGCCAGCGAACTCCTCAACTCTTGAAGCGAGTACAGCCGAATTATAGTACTTTTTGTGGAACAGCTCCACAAATTGAGTCTAAGTCATGGTGGCAACATCATGCGTCTGGTGGACTAAGTCCCACCATATCCTGACATCTTTCTTGAGTAAAGAAGAAATGCAGGATATTTCGTCCGCGTTGCCTAAATTCATGTGCGTCAGGATTGGCTCCACGTTCCTTAGCCACTCTTCTGCCTCGAAGGGGTCTGTAGTCCCTTTAAAGCTCGGAGCGTGTTGCTTACAGAACCGTTCATAAATTGGCTCCATGTGCTGTACTGGATACAGCGCATAATTCTCCACTGGCCATCCCCCATATGGACCAACTTGCTGGGGTGTTGAGGCCATTTACTGCAGCTGTGGTTGCGGCAGAGGCGAAGGCTGAGTCTGAGGCTGAGCCTGTTGTCATTTTTGCTGCAATAGTTCCTCGACTTGTTGTCGCAGTCTGGCAATCTCTGCAGTGTTGTCAACTGGCGGTGTCGGCGGTGCATTGCGGCTGGCAGCAGCACGCACTCCCCTTCTACGAACCGGTGGGACTTCATTGTTCACCGGAGCAGCGTTGGAGGCGTTTCCGTTGGTGCGAGCAGATCTTCAGAGCGACATCGCAACAGAGTTCTAACAGTTGAGAGAAACATGTCAGAACTTACCCTAATAGGCTCTAAAGCAAAACTTAATCTAAACAAACATAACTCAGACCTATTAATTATGACTTCGTTTGAAAATTATATAAGTCTTCTTTATTATTAGAGTGGGTTTCTATAAAAAAAAAACAAGCCATCTTTATTATTTTCTAAGTCTGTTTCTAATCATCCTATATGACTAAATTCTCAGGCTCGAAACTCATCTTTGTTCCAAAGTTAACCATATTGAGGGAGGGCTGGGATCAGTAAAATCGTTCCCACTACTATGGCCCCCTAACTCTCAATATAGAAACTTGATTCATTGATTTATATCCACCCTCACCGAACTTAGTCATTATTTCTTTTATTTATTATTTATTATGATTACAAAAGAAAATCAAACTCATACATGATAATAAAATAACCATGATATTAATTTGGAAAAGAAAGTTTTTCACTATTTACAACCATAAAAGAAAACAAATAATAAATTAAAACAAACAATGAAACTAATTATTCTAAAAATCGGGATCTTCTATATCCGATCCTTCATCTAGCATATCATCATTTAATTCCTCATAGTCCTCATTATCATGTGCCTCAAACTGCCCTCGAGGAAGGTTCGTAAAAATTCTATGCTTTTGCTCATTTGTAAACTGAAATTCCATTTTTAAAGTGAACCTAATTAAGAGAAAATAATATCTCATTGCTACCGACAATTCATCTTCATCATCCATTGTTTCCCATATTTCCTCTAAGGCTGCAATTACAGTATGATAATCTCTAAATAGTCTAATTACTAAAATTTATTGCTCTGTTGCTCTCATCATGATCTGCTTAGATTCTTGGAGGTGACCTATTTCTTTGTGGAACAAAAGCAGCCTCCGAGTGATTCTTTCTAGCACTCCTACGGTGTTTCTCGGTTCTCTAATTCTTTTTAAAGCCTTAATGGCTTAGATATCCTCATAAGTTGATGCTCAGTTCATTCTTAACTGAAACATAAAGGCTACAATCATTAGCTATACATATAAACATAATAACTATAACTTAAACACTTACTTGGCGGTCAGATTCGGAGCTTTGAGTGTGTGTATCGAGGAGAACTTCATGCGAATGAACCGTTGCTCTGATACCAACTGTAACGACCCAACTTATTCTAGACTTTGGACCATTAATAACTACTATACACAGCCACTAATCTTAAGAAAACATACATATGAAATAACCATAACTTTATTATAAACTTTAAAGCAAAGGTTAAATACATGAAAATTCATTTAGGATATGAGATCCCATTGTTTTGAAAATGTTAAAATAATCACAACTTTAAATCTTAAAATTCGTTACAAAACAAAGTGCGGAAAATACATGTAAAGCATAATTTTAAATGACTAGAAACAACTTCTTCCTCGAATCGTTCGCGCAGTCCACCGATTCCATTCTCCCTCAATACACATTCCCAAGCTGCCAAGAACCTTCCCGCCGCCATAACTATTTTCCTGCACATATAAAACATAAAGGAATGAGCCTAATGCCCAACAAGGAAAATCTACTACAAGCATGAAACATAATCATACACATAAACTATGAACATATATCATATACTATAACACATATATCATATACTATAACACATATATCATATACTATAACACATACATCATAATTCTAACCCATGTACATGGCAACTATTGGGGTTTGCTAACTAAACAACTATAAGCCTCAAACTACAATGAGTTTTGCTAGTTAAGCAACTATAAGCCCCAAAAAACATAAAAACGTTGGGGTTTGCTATATAACAACTATAAGCCCAAAACATAAAAGTGTTAGGGTTTGTTATATAACAACTATAATCCCCAAAACATGCATATATCATAACACATAAAATCATACTATAACACATATCACATAAGAACTATCCTATTTTCCTTACCAAAATACCGAGATGATGAGAACAAAGTCGGGATTTTGGAACACTCCTAAAAACCATTAATAGAGAGGTGAGTATTCTAAAAGAAAAGAGATGAAAATAATGAACTACACCATCGAGAAGATACTTACCAACAAGAACCTCAAGTTCAAAGAACTTAGATGCCTTTGAATGCTTCTTTGACCGAACTACACCTCGAAACCGAAATACACTATGAACTTTACTTCGCACGTGTTTGATAAGCTTATAATGATAAAGCTTATAACCCCAACCAAAGTGTTTAACACTCTTAAGTAATCCTAGCAGCTTGTAGGCCCTAAACTCAACTTGAAGAATGAAGAAATGGCTGGGTACTAGGTCCTATTTATAGAGTTCAAGAATGAAAAGATCTTCATTTAGCTTGAATAAAATAATGGATTTTAATTGAAAAACATTTGAATAATTGTTCAGTAGAGGCTGAAGACTCGGTCAAAAAGATTCTGGACTTGTCAACAGGTTAAGGATTAAAATGAGCTCGGTTTCAAAATTATTCAAAAATCATGCACTGCAGCCGATATATCGCCCATGCTAGGCGATATATCGCCTGGACTGATATTCCCGAGGCTCTTCGAAATGGTCGTGCGAAGTTACGTGTTTTCCGTATCCCCGTATGGCGATATATCGCCCCCTAGAGCTGTGATATATCGGCATACGCTGAAATATTATACACGTAATTACACTTTTTCAGCCTAATTTGAATTGAGTAAACAACCTTGACTAAGTCTTTTAACGATTTCAAAGCTGCTGGCAGACTCTGGGATTTTCAAATATTACTTTTAATAAACTATTCCTCAAAAATACTTAATTTCTCATTAAACATACACATGACAAGTGTTAATACCTTATTGGGTTTATCTAAACCTTATAGTATAATAAATATCATCTTCATCATCAGTCATATTAATCAAACCTTAGGTTATAATTAATATTCTTAAACTATAGGTTAAACTTATAAAATCTACAAGTGTTGCTATGGGTGTCCAACTAAGTCCCGACTTGAACCAAAATCCACAGTCATAAACATACTATAACTACTACTAGCTATTACTACTACTACTACTACTACTACTACTACTACTACTACTACTACTACTACTACTACTACTACTACTACTACTACTACTACTACTACTACTACTACTACTACTACTACTACTACTACTACTACTACTACTACTACTACTACTACTACTACTACTACTACTACTACTACTACTACTACTACTACTACTACTACTACTACTACTACTACTACTACTACTACTACTACTACTACTACTACTACTACTACTACTACTACTACTACTACTACTACTACTACTACTACTACTACTACTACTACTACTACTACTACTACTACTACTACTACTACTACTACTACTACTACTACTACTACTACTACTACTACTACTACTACTACTACTACTACTACTACTACTACTACTACTACTACTACTACTACTACTACTACTACTACTACTACTACTACTACTACTACTACTACTACTACTACTACTACTACTACTACTACTACTACTACTACTACTACTACTACTACTACTACTATCTAACTAGCTAAGTAAAGTTCTTGGACTCTACAATCAAGAAGGGAAATTCAAGGGTTTAAAAAAGTTTCAAAAAAACTTCAAAGTTCATATAAACCCATGAACTCGAAAGTGCGATGGAAGATGGGAAACTGATAACTACCGTTTTCATGGATTGAAAAGTTCAATCGTGGGTTTACTTGAAAAGCTGGGAGAATATAGAAGATCATATTTGGATTTTAAGACACAATAATTATTAAATTTATTGTGGATCCTTGCAAGGAGTTAGAAGAAAAGTTTATCATATGAGAAAATCATATAATAAACTTGGGGGGCAAATGTTATCCCCAAAATTTCGTTCAATGACGTGGCAATCGGATGGACAAGTGGCTGGGCATGGTCAATAAATGACACATTAATAGTCAATAAATGTATTTTTTAAAGAGGTGAAAAGGTTGAGAATTGACTTGAGGAGTTGTGACATTACTGGTCAGGAATAAGTTTAGCCCGACTGGTGGTGTGCCATGCCCGACTGGTGGTGTGCCATGCCCAACCAGTGGTGTGATTTTCCATGCCCGTCCGGTGGTGTGCTATGCCCGACCAGAGGTGTGCCATGCTCAACCGGTGGTGTGCCATTCCCGACCAGTGGTATTATTTGCCATGCCCGACCGAAGGTGTACCATACCCGACCGGTGGTGTGCCATGCCCAACCAGAGGTGTGCCGTGCCCGACCAGTGGTGTGCCATGCCCGACTAGAGGTGTGCCATGCCTGACCAGTAGTGTGATTTGGCCAAAGTTTTCTTGGCCGACCAGTCACTTCGGGAATGGATTTGGTTGGAGAATCTCATAATTTACCGTCTAGTGACTCTTCAGTAAAGCCTTTGTAACAGCTTCAACCCAAATCGCTTGTAACTACTGCGGGAATCTCTCAAATATCCCAGAATAATAGCTATATTGTTGTAATTTGAATTTATATGTATTTTATTCATTAAAGTTGGTTGAAATAACAAAGGAACCCATCAAAACAGGATATTTTTCATGTACGATCCAAGAGCCTATAAATAAATGGCTCATGGCATCATTTAAGTTGATCTGATCTTTTTGAGACTTGGGAAACTCTCTAATTTTGAGACTTTGGGACTGTTACTTGGGGCATTCTTGGGGCATTTTCTGAGAGAGCTTAGAGAGAGAAATATTGTATTCTCTAGAGAGAGAAACTCTGTATTTTTCTACTTATACTTAAGAAACTTAGTTGGCTCATGTTCATCTGATATTAAGTGTAGGATACATATATCACAACTCCAAGTGGATTAGGCTATTACCAACGAATTGGGGCTGAATCACTATAAAATTACTTGTGTTATTTATTTTCTATTCAAGGTTTATTGTCGTTTTTGCGTCTACTCGCAGTTGGCCAAAATTGTGGTAAAAAATATGCATGAATACATGAGTTATATTATGATATGGATGTTTATGCATGTTTAAGTGTATTAAATATGCATGTGGGCTCGTTTCTTATTATATGGGTATTTTCGTAGTTTTGACCCATTGAGGGTATATTTGTGAATATATGTGTTTTATGATTGAGACCACATTATTATGTGGATATATTTGAGTTATTCGGCACGAGATGATCTTAGTGAGCAAGTTAGCAGAAAGGTAACAACGAGATTAAATACCTAACTAGGGGTGAGCTTAAGGGTATTTTAGTAATTTAGTACATTAGCGGGATTTATCGGGTAATGAGAATTGTTTGGTCATCATTTGGAAATATTGGAATTAATTGGGAAATATGATTTTGATTGAGGATTAGTGGGAAATGGTGGCAAAAGACCAAAATGCCCTTGGTTTGGTTAAAGGGGCACTGGCTTGGGTAAGGGCAAATTGGTCTTTTGACCAAATGGTAGGAAACTTTGATTAAGCTTTGGAAGCCACGTTTTTGGGTCATTACCTATACACTAAGTTTTCTTTTCTTCTCCTTTGGAACTATCTTGAAGACCATTTGGTGGAGGGTAGCAAACCAAGCTTCGAGATTGAAGTAATCAAGGAACTGAGATGCAAGTGGGAGAGTTAGCAACTGCTAATCCACCTTAACTCTTAAGGAATTCAGACTCCACCTCTGAGGTAAGCCTTTAATGGTTCTTGAGTGTTGTTCTTGGGGGTTTCTTGATGTTCTTGAATATAGATGGGTTTTTGATCTTTCAAACTCGTAATTGGTGCCCTTAGTGTTGTTTAAAGGTTGGATTGATGGTGGAATTGTTTTATAAACTGATTTAAAGGCTGGTATTAGGTCTGGATTCTGGGTTTGGGCTTTGAATTCATGAATTGGAGAAAAGCTTGAGTTTCAAGAACTCAAAGTGTGATTCTTAGCATTTCTGGTTTTCTGGGTGCTTTGAGGTTGTTTGTGGGTTCATGGGCACTTGGATAACCTACTTGGGGGTCAAGGTTTTGTTAGAATTGAGTCAGAAGTTGGTTTGATGACTCTTGGGAGTCTTGGGTTGGATTTGATAAGTTTAGGTTAGAGGAATCGTAGAAAATAGAACCCAGAATTCTGGGTTCGCATTGTAGCGCCCCTGCCTTATGTCAATTTCAGCAAGCCTCATTTTTTAGAGCTTGGGAAGAACTTGGGGGCTCGGAGAACAATTCCATCACCCCGTTGGGTGGAATTGGAGATCCCGAGGGCACGGGATTGGTCTCAGAGTTTGTTTATGTGATTGAATCATAATGAGGATATTATTTCTGGTTGTGACTAGGTTACCGCTAGAGCTCAGGACAGGATCGTGCTCTATGGTCATTTTTATTTAGCTAGTGCTTGAAGCATAGGTAAGAAAACTGCACCCAGTATGTGATTAGGGCTTGGCCAGGTTATTGAACATGATTATGACCATGCTTGGACTATTTTATTATACATGTTAACTGTGTTGTGCATACTTGTAATATATAATGTATGCTTATCTGTTTTACTTGATTGAAAGGCTTGACTTATGAGTCAAGGGCAGCAATAGCGTGCTGAGCACTGACCGATATGGTTAAGCTTATCTAGGAGCATGGTATACGCTTGACCGACCCTATCGTCAATAGAAAATAAAGCACCAAGTACGCTTGGCAGCTCTAAGGCTGGTTATATAGAGGATGTTGGGGGAGAGTGAGATAACATCCCCTCAAAAATAGAATCTACACAAAAAATGGATTGACAGAGACTAAATAAATATTGTGAAATAACTTGCAAAGCCAAGTAGATCAATGGTCTTCTTCAACTTTGATGAAGCATCAAATACCCTAAGCAAAACCACTACCTTGAGCACATCCTTTGAATAAAGCAGAAACACAAAAACCAAGGCTTATACACTTTACAAAATGTTTTCCTAATACTCTATTTCCTAGCCACCATGGATGGTTGAGGCCTTTTCTAAGAGGAAATGGGGATTGAGATTTAACAAGCCTTAAACTCTCAATGTCAAGCACTTTCTTTGAGAGTTCATGGAGAAAACTAGAGATTCTTGGAGCTAGAGAGAGAGAGATTGGAGAGAGTGATCAAGTCTTCCAAAACATAATTTTGACTCTTATATAGAATAGGCACCGTCATTAGGTCTAACAAATAGGATTAGTCTGGTAAAACACGCCATTAAGAGCATTTCACGTAACTTGCACATACTACAATAGGCGACGCGTCGCCTATGTGCGGGTGATGCATTGCCTGTTAGAGATTCTTGAAACCCTAAGCATCAGGCGATGCTACGCCACTTGGGTGGCGACACATCGCCACCCTCGCTGTTTTTGGACACTTCCAAAGGTCCAAAAATTGCTCTAAATGCTAACAAAAGTTTTGGGAACCCTTAGATACCTCCATGTATCACTTTGGACCCAAAAACGCATTTTTAAAGTGCCTACAATTGAAGCTCAAATTTCACATCTTCACTATGTAAAATTTACTAAGTGTTTATACCTTGCTTGTATTTTAACACCTATCTTTGTATTTAACCAATCATAACAATCCCCCACTTGGTTAAATACAAGATTCATTCTCTAGCATAAAACCGTTTTGGTGCATAAAATAAAGTGTAACGCCCTGGATAACGAAGACTGTTACACTGTGTATTTGAAATAGTGCAAGACTTGCTAATCAAGTCATTTGATTAAAAATGTGAACCTGACGACACAAACCGGTTAGGTTTAAAAGATTTTGGTTATAAACGAATAATTTTCATTAAAACAAATATTTGGTACATGGGATCCCAAATCAAGGTTTAAATAATGTAATTACAGAATTTCAAAAACAAATAAATAACCAAACCACTCTAATTGAAAAATACACGTTTTAGGTTCCTGCCCCTGTACAAACCCTCGACCGTGGCAGCCGAGCAGCTGACAATGTACACCTCGCCCCCAGAGCTCTCCAACTCATGGTCAACTCATCTTACCCTTGCCTTAACCTGCACCACGTAGCACCCGTGAGCCGAGGCCCAACAAGAAAACATAATATCATAACATAACCAGTATTAACAGCTAAGTAATCCATAGAGCATAACCAAATAATTTACAAGACACTAATGAATTACCCAGCAAGTCATAGCATTCATTCAATCCAAGATATCAGTCAATAACCAATGATCTAGTTCCAGATACTCAACATATCATACACAACATTTAACAATGGCATATATGTTAAGCAACAACTAGGGTTAACGCCCGTAGGCCGCACCCTCTATTTAACCCACTGTCTATGGCTCGCTTAGGCCAAGTCCAGTGTTATACCCACTAACTTCGGCCAGCTTAACTGAGCTCAGTGATTAATAAGCTGTCCTCAGCTACCAGTGGCTGAGCCACGCCCCGTGCGCAAGTATTGATTTCGGCACCCTTAGGCCGTTTATCACATGTCCCAGTGGCATAATACCACCTCATGACATTCATACAGTTATAGGGAACTCTTAGTCCCAACATATTCACATGGTTTATCACAATCATATAACAATGCATACAAATATAGGGAACACTTAGTCCCATCCTATCCACATATACAGGTGCAGTTTTCTTACCTTTAATTCCAAGTGCTTTGATTAGGAAAGAAGACCCCCGAGCACGATCCTGCTCCGAGCCCAAGCGTATACCTAGTCACAACCATAATAAAGGATTCCATCAATAATTGTATAAGGGTTTCCGGATAAAGTTCTAGCCTCTGGGACATCGAATTCCACCAAACATGGTAGTGGGACCGATCTCGAGCACCCTAGGTTAGGTTCCCACGCTTAAAAACTCCAAAAGGCTAAAAATGCCCTTAAGGGCCGTGGCCCGCCCCCTAAAATAGAGGCTAGGCCTCTCTGACCACAGACACTCGCTGCGGCCCTGCCCCTGTGGTGCCGCGACGCTCCCTCATCTAAGAGCCTTCCTGGCTCTTCCTTGCTCCAAAGGGCTGCGACACTCTAGAACAGATTCACGGCCCAGCCCCGCGAACCCAGAAAAACCACCATTTGCAACATTCAAACCTCACCCAAATCCACCCTAAACCATCCTAATAACACAATCCAATTATCCCAACATTCTAACATGATTTCAACAACATAACCCAACAAAAACCTAGTCTAGAAACTCATCAAAACAACATCTCAATCTTTGAAACCCAAAAACTCAAAACCTCTTAGAACAACCAGAAATACCAGAATTCAGATGCTAAACTATCATGAAAAGCTTACCTTTGCTGAAGAGCAAGCCCACCAACTAGTTGCTGAGTTAACTCCCAGGCCTTAGCCCCAGTTAAATCTTCAATATCAAAATCCAAAAACTCTTAGAACCCAGCCAAAACTATAGAATTAAGTCAGCCAAACCACAATTCAATACTCACCTAAACCCCTGGTCTGAACCTTCAGGTTGCTACAGAAATCCTCCCCACAGCACCAGCTCAAATTCTTAAGTTTCCAACCAAGTCTTCCCTTGGTTCCATGGTTTCCTTGAGAGAGAGAAAAGAGAGTTGAGCTGAGTGTGAAGGGAAGGGTTGGTTGGAAAAGTTCTAGCTATTTCCTTTCTTTTGTTTTATTTTACTTAAGTTACTTAAATTAAACCCAAGGCTCGGGGTACCAAAATCGTCCCCGAGGGCAAAATGGTAAAATTCTCTGGTATTCCCACCTAGGCTTCCTAACCTCAAATATATCTCCAATTATTTATTTCCATAACCCGATAACCCAAATAACCACCTAACACCCGAAGTCCCCCTTGACTCATCCCAAGTCAAGTATCGGGTCCTGTTGTGACTTTTCCCGCTACTTGCTCCCTAGGATCGCCTCGTGTTGAAAGCTGCAAACACATATATCCACATAATAATGTGGTCTCAACAGTTTATCACAAATATCCACATTTATGCCCTAACGGGCCAAAATTACAATTATGCCCTTACCAACCAAACAGGGCCCGCATGCTTATCCAATACTCATAAACATGCATTCTCACACCATTAATTCACATAACTTCCAATTATGCCCTCCCAGCATACTAATCAAGGCCCTTAAGCCTTATTAGTAATTTTGGGTCGTTACATAAAGTGTCTTTCAGTTTGAACTTTACCTTAGTGAAAATACCACAAAATCCTATCGAAATCATTAGTTTCTTTAAAGCTTTAACCAAGTATTTCATTTGATAAAATCGGTGATACCTCACACACCTCCACCACATCTTTTATTTTCCCACTTTCTCGCTTAACACTATCATGGCCGTGTACTCATCTCTTCATGAAATTTCTAGGGAGAAACTCCAACTTTCATGAGAGGTGGCACCACCTCTAATTCCACATAGGTGAAGTTCTTACAACATCTTTGCTACCTTTATAGATGTTTGTTACACTCAACTTAACTTTATTAAAAGCCCTAGGCTTAACCCTAACTTGGTAGCAACTAACACTAACCATCTTTGATGGAACTCACCATAAGTTTTAGTGTTGAAACTATTCACTTATCAATGACTTGTTCTTACCCATTGAACTCTTTCCCTTGATTTTTACAAGTTGAGAGTTGGGTTGCCATCATTGGTGAATCTATTATATTAGAAGTTTCAATCTCATCCCTTTTGAAGTAGAGCTTAATAACCTTCTCACAAGAGGTTTTGTAAATGGATCTGCTAAGTTCTCACTTGTCTTAACATATGAGATCGATATGATTCCACCTTGAATCAATTGTCTGACATATTCATGTCTTAGACTAATGTGTCTAGACTTTCCATTATACACACTATTATATGTTCTAGCAAGTGCGGATTGGCTATCACAATGTATTGAAATTGTTGATACCATATCCGTGGTTAAAGGAATATCCATAATGAGATTCCTAAGCCACTCAACCTCTTTTCAGGTTGCCGCTAAAGCTATAAAATTTGCTTCCATGGTTGAGTGTGATATACAATTTTGCTTCTTGGAGCCCCATGAGATTACACCTCCTCCAAGAGTAAACACCCAACCGGTGGTGGAAAGATTATCTCCAACTCCCGATATCCAATTAGCATCGGAATATCGTTCAAGTATCTTAGAAAATTTGTGTAGTGAAGACTATACTCTTTGGTACCCTTAAGATAACCAATAATTCTCTCAATAGCTTTCCAATGCTTGATACTTGGATTGCTAGTAAATCTACTAAGTTTAGTAACTGCATATGAAATATCTGCTCTTGTGCAATGAGCAACGTACATTAGACTTCCTATTGCACTTGCATATTCCAATTGAGCTACGACTCTTCCTTCCTTCTTTCCAAACTTCATGTTTCAATAAAATGGTATGTGTTCTTCTTTGATTTTGAGATGACTGAATTTGTCGAGCACTTTCTCAGCATAGTGGGTTTGACTCAACATAAAACCCTCAGTATTCCTTCTTTCTTTGATGCCTAGAATGGTATCCACCTTTTCAAGGTCTTTCATTTTAAAGTTAGAAGATAGAAACCTCTTTGTTTCTATTATTCCTTTCATGCCATTACTCCAAAATAAACATATCATCTACATGTAGAGACACAAGTATGACAGTCACCACAAGGCTTATAGTATAAGCCCTTGTTCGCATTGTTGTGTCTAAATCCATTAGAAACAATGACTTTATCAAATTTCTCATGCCATTGTTTCGGAGCTTGTTTCAAACCATATAATGATTTGACAAGTCTACACACTTTATGTTCATTTCCTTGAAGAAAAAAACCCTGCAGTTGTTCCATATAGACCTCCTCCTCGAGATCCCCATTTAGGAATGTTGTTTTGACACTCATTTGGTGAACATAAAGGTTATATATAGATGACAAGGCAAACAACAATCTTAAGAAGTAGTTCTTGCTACCGGTGCATATGTGTCAAAGTAATCTATTCCCTCTTTTTTTTTTTTTAATCCTTTGGCTACTAACCTAGCCTTGAAGGTTTGTATGATGCCATCGATATGGTATATCTTTCTAAATACCCATTTGCGCCCAATTGGTTTGGACCTCTTTGGAAGGCCAACCAATTCTCAAGTGTGGTTTGACATAATTGAATTCATTTCATCATTAATTGCCTCCTTCCAAAAAGCGGAGTCTCTTGAGGACATTGCTTCTTTGAATGTTTTAGGATCATCTTCTATTTGAAGTATTATTGGATGTTTCCAAGTAACTTCCTGTAACGTCCCAAATTACCTAATAATTCATAGGGCCTTGATTAAGGGGCTAGGATGGCAAATTATGGAATATATGTGATTTAAATATGAAATATGTGTTTATGTGATATATATATGTGTATCATTATATGATTACGTGAGTTATGTTATAATATGACTAATTTGCATGTTTAGGTGTATTAAACATGCATGTGGGCCCATTTCTTATTAGAGGGGCAATTTGCGTAATTTGGCTCGTTAGGGGTATATTTGGAATATATGTGCATATATGTGAGTTATGTGTGAGACCACATTATTATGTGGATATATTTGGGTTACTCGGCATGAGGCGATCCTAGAGAGCAAGTTAGCGGTTTAGTCATAACGGGGTCAAATACCTGACTTAGGGTGAACTTAGGGGTATTTTAGTAATTTAGTCCGTTACGAGATTTATCACGTAATGGGAAATTATTTAGTGATTATTTGAGTATATTGGAGATAACGGGAATTGTGAGGCGTTAATTATGATTAGCGGGAAAAGTGGTAAAAGACTCATTTGCCCTTGAGAGCATTGGAGAGGACATTAGTGGGCAAGGGGTATAATGGTCCTTTCCTTTCTAAGGAGTGACTTAATCACTTGGAACCTCTCAGAACAAAGAAACAAAACATCAAAAAAGGGGCAAGGACTCATCTCTCTCTCTCTCTCTCTCATGCGTTTCTCTCCCCTTCTCTCTATGTTGGCTTGGGTTGAAGAGGAAAGAAAGAAAAAGATTAGAAAATTCAAGCTTGGGAACTCATTTGCTGTAACGACCCAAAATTGCTAATAAGGCTTAAGGGCCTTGATTAATGTGTCAGGAGGGAATAATTGGTATTTATGTGAACAAATTATTAAATGCATGATTATGTGGCATGCATGATTATATGAGTAAATGGATATGATTAGATGCATGTGTTATGAGTATTATATATGCATGTGGGCCCTGTTTTGTTTATAAGAGCATGTTCGTAATCTTGGCCCGTTGAGGGCATAAATGTAATTATATGTGATAAATTGTTAATACCACATTATTATGTGGATATATTTGCAGCTTGTGGCTCGAGACAGTTCTAGTGAGTGGATTGGCAAAATAGTCACGGCAAGAACTTATACCGGCTCGGTGGGAGCCTAGGGGTATTTCTGAAATTTTAGAAATTATATCAGGGATTAATAGACATTGGGGAAAATAATTGGTGATTAATTAGATGATAGGAATTAAGTGGTAAACATTAGGAACACTTGAGGAATTAGCGGGAATTGAGAGTGAAGGACCAAAATGCCCTTAGAGTGGTTAAAGACTTGGTTATATTTGGGAGGGCAAAAAGGTTTTTCGGTGTTTTAAAGGGGATAAGTTACTTTCAGCTCGTTTAGACTCTGGTGGAATATTGTAGAAGGGTTAGAAACTGAAGGAAAAGAAAAGGAAGGAAAAACAGAGCATGCAACTCACCATTACCCTCCCATACGATTTCTTTTTCCTCTCTCTCTTTCTGGTGGATTTTGGAGCTGTGAACTTAGGGAGGTCTAGGCTTGATCTTGGGACTTTGATCCTTGGAGTGGCTAAGGAGCTTATTTGGAGTTAGCTATCAATTAAGGTAAGGGTTAAAGGTTTTGTTTGAGTTTTCTGGGTTTGTTATGGTAAATCTATGAGTTTGGATTTTTGGAAGGAATTTAAAGACTTGAGCTTGAGGATCTGAGGAACTAAAGTCTAGAAAGGGATTTAAAGCAACCTAAATTCGAATTTCCTCAGCTAAGGTAACAAATTCTAATCTTGAAGTTCTGAATTTCTGGTTTTTTGATGATGTTCTAGAGCTTTTGAGCTCAAGTTTAGTTTTTGTGATTGATGATGTTTTTAACTAGGTTTTGATGTTGATGGGTTGATTTGGTTGAGTTATAGTGAATTGTAGGTTTGCTTTGGATGTTGGATGAGGTTTTGAGTGGTTTGGGGGAGCTTTGGCTCGGGAAAGTTTGGAGGAAAAACCCAGAAAGTGGGCTTGTGCTAGTTGTAGCGTTGTAGCGCTAGCAGTGGAGCGCTACAGCGCTATATCTCGTGTTCAGGGGGATTTTGTCTTTGCATGTAGCGCTATAGCACCCTTCTTGTGGCGCTGTAGTGCTACCCTGCCTCCAGAAGTGGGTTTTGGGTATCTTTCTTAGGGTTTTCGCTTGGGGCTCGGGGATCGATTCCACCACCCTGTTTGGCAGAATTGGGCTTCCTGAGGGCTTGGGATTGGTCCCGAAGTTAGGTTATGGAATTAAGATTTAATGATAGTTCTATTTTACGGTTGTGGCTAGGTTTACGCCAAGGCTTGGAGCGAGATCGTGCTCGAGGACCGTTCGTGGTAACTAAAGCACTTGAAATTAAAGGTAAGAAAACTGCACCCGGTTATGTGGTTGTGTTGGGACTAAGAGTTCCCTATACTTATATGTGATGTCATATGATGGTATTATGCCATGGGGACATGAGATAAACCGCCTAAGAGTGCCGGAATCTATATTTGTGTATAGGACGCGGCTCAGCCACTGGTAGCTGAGGTTAATTATATAATCACTGAGCTTGGCCTAAGCGAGCCAGAGTCAGTGGGTTGAACACTGGGCTCGACCTAAGTGATCCGAAGACAGTGACTTAATCAGAGGGTGCGGCCTAAGGGCGTTGACCCTAATTGTTGAATGATATGTTTACTGTGTGAATCTGATGATTATGGTATGTTAAATACTTGGTTAAGAGACTATTGATTTGTCAATTATTATCGTTGATTATGTGAAGATTGTGGCTTATTAATGTCTGGTTGATATCTTATGATTCATTTGACTGTCTGAATTGTCTATCCTCTGGTTTGTCCATGCTATATTATATAGTTTTCTTGCTGGGCCTCGGCTCACAGGTGCTATGTGGTGCAGGTAAAGGCAAGGGTTTGGTGGTTCAACCATGAGTTAGAGAGCTCTGGGGGCGAGGTGTACATTGTCAGCTGCTCGGCCGCCATGGTCGAGGGTTTGTACAGGGACGGAGACCTTAAATGTATATTTTTCCATTAGAGTAGCCTTGTCCATTTATAACTTTTGGAACTTTTGTAAGCATGTCCTCTAAACCTTATTTTTGGGATCCCATGTACCAAACAATTATTTTAATGAATTTCTTATCTTTATTGTTTAAAACTTAAAATAACTCATTATTTTCTCTTTTAAACATTAAAGTACTGCTTAGTTTGGTCAAGTTATGATTATCCACTGCAAAAGCTTAATCATAACTGCAAAAGGTTAATCATAACTTTGTGAGTGTAACCCATTATTTCGAAGTTCATGGCTTAACTTAGGACATGCCGCCTTAGGGTCGGTCAAACCTAAAATACATCATTAGTTCCTATCTTTGTAAGAAATATAACCTTGCTATTGACTGTCTAGAAACCTTCCTTAGGGGGACGAAAACAAAGCCATCGCGAGGCGCTATTCATATCTCACAGTGTTATATTAATAATGGAGACCACAGGTTTTGTTGAGTTATCAACCCTCTCCCACTCACTATTTTGAAATAAGTATTTTTAACCTAATTAATTCAAAATTAATTATAGATTCTTTAAACTTTATGAACATAATTAAAATTGGTAAGAAAGCAAGTTTCTAGGTCCATATCCAATTTTAAATTACCAATTATGTTCATCTAAACTTTACTAAAAAATCAATTTTTAAAATAAAGTTGGTTTAAAGAAATTAAGTCATAAAGACTTAAAAAAAATTGGTGTGATATTTTACCAAGTTTTCAAAGAATAAAACTAAGTAATTTATATGCAATTGGTTTCGCAAAACAACTCATATAAACATATAGAACAATCCTAATAATCATGTTTCTACCAATGAGATGCATGATAATGACTGTGTGAGTTTTTTATGTATGGCACAAAATGCATGAGCAGTTATCAATCATGTGAAAACAATTATTTAAATAAATAAACAATAAATGTTGAACCGGGTGCTTTTGGGTATTTCTAATTTTACAACTTCTTTATAAAATTAAAATAAAATAAAATAAAACTGCATTGATCTTCATCGGGCTTCTTTACTTTACCTTCGGTAGGATATGTGTCGTTGGTCCAGAATAATAATAAGAAAATAATTTTCTAATTATCTTGATTAATTAAAACAAAACTTTTAAATAATCATTATTTTATTTTCCTTCTAATTAAAACAACTTTTAATTAAAACAGAAATGAATTTAATTAAAATATGTTATTTTAAAATTAAATTTTTAAATAAGATATTAAAAAAGGTTTGTTAGGATAACAAAATTATCTCATTATTTAAATATCAAATTTCTAACAAATAGGATATTTAACATTTTAAAAATTAAAAAAAAATAACACATTAATTTCATAAAAATAAAAAATAAAAATTCTGGACCAGCAAGACGGGGACATGTGGCATCAAAATTGTTGTTGGGGGGCCCACTGTACGGATCCGTACGGATGTCCATACGGACGTCCGTACGACGTCCCCTGCAGCGGCTCGGAGGGTGGCCTCGGAGGAACGGTGGCTGAATTCTGAATCCCGGGCTCCATTTTGACTTTGTGTGGTCGGAATTACAATTTTATGGTGTCAAAAACTAAATAAAATTACATAAATCTTATGCCCTTTAATGGCTTACACAATGATCTAATCATAAACAAATCCTAACCCAAAAATACCATACAATTAACGATTCAACATTCCCATGCATTCAATCATATTAAGCCATCCATTCATTCATAAAAAATAAATAAATGCATAAAACTAAACCCACACAGATTCAATATATATATATATATATATGTGAAGATGGCTCTGGTACCATTTGTTGGTTTTTATAGATAAAATCAGAGATTATACGCAAGGGAACAACAATCAAAATTTTTAATTTAACCCCACAAGATTTCTAGATCTACTTCTTCACATACATATATATATATATTGAATCAAAGAGATGAATAAAAATTTACCTCAAGTCCTTGCTTGCTGCTATCTTTTTGTACGGCAAAAATCCTTGAGATCTCACACCAAGATCTTCCAAAATGTTCTCAACACACAAAGAACGAGTGTGGGCTCGCTATACAAAACAATATGAAAAATCTATTTATTAGGTGTTCTCAACACATGAGATCTGATAAAGTTGGGATCTAAGTTTTTGAAGAACAGTGACCTATGCTTGTATCATTGTTCTATTTTTCTCAGGGAGATTTCACGATCTATTTTCTATCATTGAAAAGTATCGCTCTGAAAAACTAATCTCCTATATTTAATATATCCAATATATTAAAATAAAATATTAGTTATTTAAAACAATTTAAAAATAACTAATCAGTTATCAGATTTTGTTTAAATAATAATATTGTAATCATATTACAATATCTCATTATTTATTTAATATTTAAATAACTAAAATTGTGGAACAAAGAAACTTCTAGAAGCTTCTTGTGTGTTTAGCACAGTGACTGTGCACTGTGCTACACGTGTACCACATGCCAAGGAAGGCATGTGATTTTTCCCAATTTTTCTTATTATTTAAATACCAAAAATTCCAAAAATAAATTAATTCAAAATTAATTATATTTTTGTTAAATCAAATAATTAATTAATTACACATAATTATACAATAATTATGTTTAGTGCATAGAAAAATATTTTACTTATCAAATAAGTCATTTTGCCCAATTTTGTATTTATCTTTGTCAGTGTTTGTTTGAGCCATTTTGGGGACCATGGACCTATAACATTAAGCTCCAATACATGGAAACTAAATAATTAAACTCTTTAATTATAATAGTTAATTTATTAATTATGATATTTCTCCACTATAAATTCAGAATTGAACTCTTTATGTTATAGATATACTTTTTACAAAAATCTTATTTTAAGATGTCCATTGATATAACCATCTTATAATAGTTCAACCCTCTAATTAATTAGTTCATAAATTAGAATGGAAGAATTACCATTTTACCTTTCTAATTTACTTCTTATTCCTTAAGTACCATTAATTCACTACTGAATAATTAATCTATAATCTAATTATAGATTTGAGCTCAAAATTATTAAGTTCCAGAATTAACCCTTAAGAGAACTAATATTCGATCTGTTAGGAAAGATTAGATTCTGTATTGTTGATATATGTTCCCAGCCATCCATGATATTAAATCTCCAAAACAAAAGTCATCAGCCTCATTTTTTGAAGAGACCTTAACGAATGAATAAAAAGATTTAATAAACATGAACAAGAGTTCATGAACACTCGGGATTTAGGTTGATCTATAAATGATCATCAGTTGTGATATGAATTACAAGTCTGTATTATTAAATGCTTTTTGGATAAATACTTTTATTCATATCGGTCCATGTCATATATAATCATATTATATAAAGCACATTTACTGAGATGTCTTACCACATCAATAATCCGAATATAGATTATTTGTATCAACATGATACTCAACAAACCGTACTTACAACCCCAATTAAAGAATTCCATAACTTCAATTTATTGTTGTTGACTATTTTTCTTCATTCATGTGATCTTAATTCTCTCATACCAATACAAGATCACATCCTCAATAATGAATATGGAATTTTTCTGATATTTACAAAATTATTCAAACAATAATTTAATAATCTAAATATAACAATAATAGACCATTGTATTTATTTATTCATCGAAATAATAAATGTCTTTTACATGCTTTTAGGACATACTCCTAACACCTGGGTGGTTCCCTAATCTGTCATTGCGTCGTGACGCCTGCTGGGCTGTGTCGCGGCCCGTGTCCAAAAAAAGAGATCCTTGGCTCTCTAACTTGAGGAGAGTTGCAGCGTCTGTGAGGGGTGTCGCGACTCAAAATAGAAATTAAGGCCAAATTAGGTTTTGAGTGACGGGAACTCAAATCTAAGGGCTCGCGAAGGATTCTACTACCCAATTTAGTAGAATTCGAGGTCCCAGAGACTAGGACTCGGTCTGGAAGTCTTTATTTACTCGATATTGATGAATATCATTTATTATTATTATTATGACTAGGATACCGCTAGGTCTCGGGAAAAGATCGTGCTCGAGGGTCGTAACTTGTGCTTGGACCAAACTTAAGAATACTGCACCTAGTCTGTGTTTAGAGCTTGGCTCGATTATAGTAAATGATTAATGTTATGTTGAAATTGTTTTATTAAACATATTAAATGTGTTGTGTTTACCTATGTTATGTAATAACTGCTAGTGTGTATATCTTATTGGAAAGCTCAGCTTATAAGTCAAGTCTTTTCTATGTTAATAGTCAATGGTATAGTCGGTTCTAAAAGACTTGACTTACCAGTCGAAGGTTAAAGACTCGACTTATCAGTCGAAGGTTAAAAGACTTGACTTATTAGTCCAAGGTTAAAAGACTCAACTTATTAGTCGAAGGCTGAAAGACTCGACTTATCAGTCAAAGGTTAAAGACTCAACTTATCAGTCGAAGGTTGAAAGACTCGACTTGTTAGTCAAAGGTTGAAGACTCGACTTATCAGTCAAAGGTTGAAAGACTCGACCTATTAGTTGAAGGTTAAGGGACTCGGCTTATGATTCAAGAGTTTAAAGGCTCGGCTTAGGAGTCGAGGGTGGCACTAGTGTACTGAACGCTGGCCAATAGGGTTAAGCCAACTCGGAAGCGAGATATATGCTTGAACACCCCTAAGGTCGTCTGGAATGTTAAGCATCAGACCAGCTTGGCCAGCCCTACGGCTGGTTATATGAAAGATGGGAAATAGGCCCTAGTGTGACTCTATAGTCACTTATCTAGGTTGGTTGCAAGCATGAGTAGGGTTATTACTGCTAGGCGTGCTAATGATGAATGTGTGATCTGATAATGTGCTACTTATAAGCATGATTATATTTTCTTGCTGAGCCTTTGCTCACATGAGCTAAATGATGCAGGTAAAGGAAAGGAAAAGTTGGACCAACCATGAGTTGGAGAGCTTTAGGGGTGGGGTGTACATATGTGTCCTGCTTGTCTGCCACGGCCGAGGTTATCAGTTGGAAATAGGGTTGGACCCTGATATTTCTGCCTTGGGTGGCTTTTGTATACATTTTTGGGTTTGTAACCGTTTTAAACTATGTTGGGATCCCATGTATGGAAGTCAAACTCTATTAATGAAATGGTTGACTTTTGACCGAAATTTTTAGTACCTAAACCTGTGGTTAGTTTTAATTACACAATTTAAGCCCAAATGACTCGTTTAGCGAGTTAAGCACTATTTAAATTACACAGGGTAACGGTCCTGGATTAGGAGGATGATACACTTCCTCATTATCACATTCAACAAGGTATAGTGTCTCTATTGGAGAACACTTCTCGCTTGGTCCCAAATCTTTGAGTCTTTGGCTCCTTCTAGAAAATGAGGTTGCTCACCAACTATTCTAGGAGTCTCCTCTTAAGGCTCCGTAGTTTGAGTTGGTTCTAACTTGTTGTCATCGCATGACATGTTCTCAAAGAACTCAACATCTCTAGATTCAATTATTACATTAGACTACAAGTCTAATAATCTATAAGATTTTCTATTTTGGGCATAACCCACAAATGCGCATCTTATAGCCCTTGGACCTAACTTGGTCCTTTTAGGATCGGTGCTCTTGCAATAAGCAAGACACCCCCACACTTTAAGATAACCAATGTTTGGTTTATTTTCTTTCCATAACTCATATAGAGATATATTAATTTTCTTCATGGGAATACGATTCAAAATAACAAGCGATAGCAAGGCTTCACCCCACAAACTAAAATTCAATTTAGAGTGTAATAGCATAGCATTAATCATCTCAATAAATGTTCTATTTTTTTTTCTTTTCGCTATACTATATTTTTGGTCAGTATAAGGGGTTGTACATTCATGAATTATTCCATGCTCTTCACAAAACAAGTTAAATTCATTTGAAAAATATTCACCACCCTATCACTTTTAAGCACTTTAATTTTCCTTTCAAGTTGATTTTCAACTTTCGCTTTATAAACCTTAAATACATCAAATGTTTCATCTTTATTTTTAAGACAATATACATATGTTAACCTAGAGCAATCATTAATAAAAGTAATAAAATATCTACTTCCTCCTCTAGTCAACATTCCATTAAGTTCACATAAATCACTATGTATCAAATCTAACAACTGAGAGTTCCATTCAACACTAGGAAAATGTTTCTTTACCGTTTTAGATTTAACACATAATTCACATTTGTCATGCTCAACATTATCACAATCTATTAATCCACATTTGACAACCCATTTAATTATGCTAAATCCTATATGTACAAGCCTAATATGCCACAAATTAATAGAATTTGAGTTAAGCATATAACAAGAAAAAGAACAAACTTTATCGTTCACAAGGTCAATAGATGTACAAAGTTTGAACATGTCATCACAAGCATATCCCTTTCCCACAAAAACATTGTCTTTAGATAAAATAAGCTTGTCGAAATCTATCACAACCTTGATTCCTGGCTTGCCAAATAAATTGCCACTCACAAGGTTTCTACTAATTTCCGATACATACAAGACATTGGTGAGTAGAACCTTCTTGCCGAATGTGAAGAACAAATGAATAGTTCTCTTTCCTTCAACCTTGGACCTTTTCTCATTTCCCATTTGTATCTCATGCCCTTCCTTTGAAGATTCAAAGATCTTGAAAAGAGTTCTATCATAGGTAACATGAATGGTTGCACAAGTATCATACCACCACCCACTCACCTCTCCAT
Organism: Humulus lupulus; assembly: GCF_963169125.1. Lineage (NCBI taxonomy): Eukaryota > Viridiplantae > Streptophyta > Magnoliopsida > Rosales > Cannabaceae > Humulus > Humulus lupulus. The sequence continues at coordinate 73,798,706 of NC_084795.1, read as the reverse complement.
GAATGGCATCAACTTCTCTTAGTGTTGCCACTAGCTCATCTTGGGTTGAATTGACTCTTGCCTCATTGTATTTGGTTCCTCGTGAACCTACAATCTCTAGAAAAGTGGTCATTCTTGCCACACACAAAGCAAGGTCCCTTGGAAATTTTGAATTGTCTTTCATTCTTCTTGTATCCTAAGGGTTTTTTTACCCTTGCCCTTGTTCTTACCAATTCCTTTTCCCTTGTTAGGGTTTCTTGAAACACTAACCATCAAGCGATGCTATACCACTTGGGTGGCGATGCATCGCCATTGATAAACGAGTTTTAGACGTGTTTATCCATGTGTTTTTCAGGTAAAGTATTAGGTGTTCGTTTTGCTTTGTTCTATTTTACACTGGTTTTTGTATGTTTTTAGGTGTCGAAGGGCTTAGGTGACTTAGGTGTATAAATATGGTGGAAAAATTCACAAAATGACAAAAATTGGTGGAAAACAGTGTTTTGGAGCACTTCCTGCGACCGCGGGAAGGGTGTCTTGCGGCCGCAACTCCAAAAGAGTTTTGCATTTCCAGGGCAGTCCTGCGACCGTAGGAATGACATCCTGCAACCGCAGGATACGTCTACAAATGAGAAAAACACGGATTTTTAATTAAGGGTGTTTTGGTCCTTTCATGTTTAAAAAATTGCTAATTCGGTTTAAATTACGATTAAGGAGAGAAAAGGAGGTACTTTTTGCAGACCTAGACTGGGAGAGGAGGCTGAGGAATGGATCTATCATTTAGAGTTTATTTTCTTCTCTTTTTATTTTTTAGTTTATGTTAATTTCAGGTTTATGGATTTCTTAGTGATGTTTAGGAATTAAATTCTGTTTAGGTTTTCTAATTGACTCTCTTGAAACTCTATTATGATTTAATGCATTTATCTATTTCTTCTTCATCTGAAATCTATTCAATTTGTGTTTATTGTGTATGTAATTGACTGCGCACCTTTTACATATGATTTGTGAATTTGAATCAAAATCTAAAAAGTGAGATTTGAATATGCTAAAATTGAATAGACATAAATTTCAATTTAGAACTAGAGTATCAAATTGGTTTATGTGATTTAGGGCTGTATTCATTGCTTCCTATTGTTTGAATTGACCATAGAAATATAGGGAATTCACATTAGGTCAAGTTTTTTATCTCTTAACTCGAATAGTTTACACTTTTGCATGCCTATCATTTCAGTGAGAAGAGTTTCAGTAGTAATTGAATTAAAGAATAGTAGAATGGATAGTAGAGAAGAATAGGATTCCTAATTGTTTCATAGTTAATCTAATCCTTGTGTTCTTTTTATTATTTGATTTCTGCAATTTTCATTTATTTCTGTTTTCTTATTTTCAAATTTCACAAATCTAGTTTTCATTAGCCAAAGAGAAACTAGAAATTAATTATTTGTTAATTGATAAATCAGTCTTCGTGGGACGATACTCGTTCTTATCGAGATTTATTACAAATTGCGATTACATATACTTGCGTAGCTTTAATTTTCGCAACAAGCTTTTGGCGCCGTTGCCGGGGAACTGAAAAATTATCAATATTAAAATAGTTAATTTTATTTCTAATTTGGCTATCTTTTAAATAATTTCTAATTTGTTTGGGTGCGGTTGCTCTTTATCTCAGGTACTTTCCTTATATGCACAGTAGAAGGGGAGTTGACAGTCCAGTTCCAATTAATCTTGAGATTGAGAAAGAGTGCAAGCGAAACAGAAGAAACAAAAGGGCTGAAAGTTCCACTGTTGTTACAGCAGATATTAATAACAACAGTGTGGAAAACATGAGTGGGGGAGCACCAAAAAATCATAATCCTACTGGTCAAATTGCTCTACGGGATTATGTACTCCCTACTGTCACAGGGGTACACTCATGCATCTGTCCACCAGCAATAGAGGCAAACAATTTTGAGATCAAGCCTGCTATCTTGCAGATGGTCCAAACTGCCGCTCAATTTGGTGGCCTCCCCACTGAAGACCCCAATATGCACATAGCCAATTTCCTGGAGTTGTGTGCCACCTTCAAGATGAATGGGGTGAGTGATGATGCCATTAGATTGCGCTTGTTCCCATTCTCACTACGAGAGCGAGCGAAAAGTTGGCTGAATTCACTTGAGTCCAATACTATCACCACTTGGGATGCTCTAGCTCATAATTTTTTAGCGAAGTTCTTCCACCCACTAAGGCTGCTAAACTAAGAGGGGAGATCAATAACTTCTCTCAACTTGAGGGAGAATCTTTGTATGATGCCTGGGAGAGGTTCAAGGACTTTATCAGAAAATGTCCCCACCACGGTATTGAGAAGTGGATGTTGGTCCATAACTTTTACAATGGTTTGTGCGGTACCACTCGCACAATCATTGATGCAGCAGCGGGAGGAGCGTTTATGAGAAAAAGTGCTAATGAAGCTTATGAACTCTTAGAGAAAATGGCCACTAATAATTACCAATGGCCAAGTGAACGAGCGGGCAGTAATAAAAAGGTTGCAGGGGTTCATGAACTAGAAGCAATCACAGCCTTAACTGCTCAAGTTGCGTCTCTAACTAAGCAGTTGCAACAAAATACCATGTTTGCCTAGGTTGTGCAAGCCCAACTAATGTGTGAATTGTGTGTGTGGAGGGGGGGGGGGGGGGGGGGGGGCTCATCCTTTTGACCAGTGCCAAGCTGCTTTAGATCCCAACAATGTCCCATTAGATCAAGCTCAAGTTCAGGCAGTGGGTAATTTTCAGAGGCCCTACAACAACCCCTACTCTAACTCGTATAATCCAGGGTGGAGAAACCATCCTAACTTTTCTTGGAGAAATAATCAGAACCAACAACGACCGTTTCAACCACAGTATCAGCGGCCTATGACTCAAGCTCCACCACAAGCATCAACCTCTCACTAACCTAGGCCATAAGCTCCTACAGAACAGCCTAGTGAATTGCAGGCTGCCCTATTGACTCTCACCAACACTCAAACTCAGTTTATGACTGAGACTAGATCCTCCATCAGAAATTTGGAGATGCAAGTGAGGCAGTTGGCCAATATGTTGAATACTAGGCCTTAAGGAATTTGCCTAGAAATATTGTGGTGAATCCTAAGGAGCAGTGTCAAGCTATCACCTTGAGGAGCAGGAAAGAAATTGAAGGTCCTTCTCTAAAGGGGACTCAAGAAAAAAAGGTAGAAGAAGAGGAGAGTTGTGAAAAAGTTGAGCCCCAAGTGGAGGAAAAGGTTACTGAAGGCCTTGCAACCAAGGAGAAGATTCAACCGGTACTTGTTGATTCTAATGTCAAAATCCTGTATCCACAACGACTCCGGAAGAATTCCCTTAACAAACAATTCTCAAAGTTTCTTGAGGTGTTTAAAAAGCTTCACATTAACATCCCATTTGCTGAGGCTTTGGAGCAAATGTCGAGTTATGTAAAATTCATGAAAGAGATTTTATCAAAGAAACGAAGGTTGGAAGACTTTGAGATAGTGGCACTTACTGAGGAGTGTAGTGCAATTCTCCAAAGGAAGCTTCCACAAAAGCTTCAAGATCCGGGGAGTTTTACTATCCCTTGTACTATAGGGAAATTTTAATGCAAACATGCTCTTTGTGATCTTGGAGCAAGTATCAATCTCATGCCTCTATCTGTTTTTTGGAAGCTTGGTCTTGGTGAGGCAAAGCCTACTACTATTACTCTTCAGCTCGCAGATCGATCAATCAAGCACCCAAGGGGAGTTATTGAAGATGTGTTAGTCAAGGTAGACAAGTTTATTTTTCCAGCGAAATTCATTGTTCTAGATATGGAGGAGGATACAACAGTTCCCATTATTCTTGGGAGACCATTCTTGGCTACCGGGCAAGCTCCCATTGACGTGAAAAATGGTGATTTGAGATTGAGAGTTCAAGGGGAAGAAGTGGTCTTTAATGTATTTAAGGCTATGTCGTATCCAAGAGCAAGTGATAGTTGCTTTAATGTTGATGTAATTGATGAGGTGGTTTCGAAAAAGAGGATTACTAATTATCCTCTTGAATTGGCTTTGGCGTTTGGTGATGATAATGAAGAGGAGGATTGGGAGACTCATGAGTATGTGAAATGGATCAATTCTTGTGGTCCATATTACAAGAAGAAATTTGAAGAATTGGGTCAAGTACCTGAGCGCCCCATACCATCTATTGAGAAGCCTCCAGTCCTTGAGTTGAAGTCTTTACCAGAGCATCTTTGTTATGTGTACTTGGGGGAGAAAGAAACGTTGCCTGTTATTATATCTTCATTGCTGTCAAAAGGTGCAGTAGAAAAACTTTTGAGGGTCTTGAGGGCTCATAAACGTGCTATTGGGTGGATTTTGGCTGATATTCGAGAAATCAGCCCTTCAATGGTTATGCACAGAATTCTTATGGAAGAAGATAGCAAACCTTCCATTGTAGCTAAACGAAGGCTAAATCCCTCTATGAAGGATGTTGTTCGGAAGAAAATACTTAATTAGTTGGATGCAGGGGTAGTCTATCCTATTTATGATAGTGCTTGGGTGAGCCCTGTTCAAGTGGTGCCTAAAAAGGGAGGAATAACTGTGGTAAAAAATGAGAACAGTGAACTCATCCCTACTCGTACTGTGACGAGATGGAGGATTTGTATTAACTACTGCAAGCTGAATAAGGCGACGAGGAAGGACCATTTCCCACTACCATTCGTGGATCAGATGCTTGATAGACTTGCAGGCCACAATTATTATTGTTTCCTAGATGGGTATTCAGGTTACCACCAAATTGCCATCGCTCCGGATGATCAAGAGAAGACAACATTCACCTGCCCATATGGTACCTTTGCTTTCCGAAGGATGCCTTTCGGTCTTTGTAATGCACCAGCCACTTTTCAAAGGTGCATGATGGCTATTTTCTCCGACATGGTAGAGAAAAGTATCGAAATTTTTATGGATGACTTCTCGGTGTTCGGGTCTGATTTTGATGAATGCTTGGATCACCTAGAAGCGGTTCTTAAACATTGTGAAGAATCGAATTTGGTACTTAATTGGGAAAAGTGCCACTTCATGGTGAGAGAAGGGATTGTCTTGGGACACAAAATTTCTAGTAAAGGCATAGAAGTGGATCGGGCCAAGATTTCTACTATAGAGAATTTGCCACCTCCAATTTCAGTTAAAGGAGTGAGGAGTTTCTTGGGCCATGCAGGGTTTTATCAGAGATTTATCAAAGATTTTTCCAAGGTCTCAAAGCCGTTGTCCACCTTGCTAATGAATGAGGTCCCTTTTGATTTTAATGAAGAATGTTTGACTGCTTTCAAGACTCTCAAGGAGAAGCTCATTTCAGCGCCTATAATGTGTGCACGTAATTGGGACCTTCCATTTGAGCTTATGTGCGACGCTAGTGATTATGCGGTTGGAGCGGTTCTTGGGCAGCGAGTGGACAAGGTATTTCGAACCATATACTATGCTAGTTGAACTTTCAATGATGCTCAACTATATTATGCATCAACAGAAAAAGAACTTCTAGCTATAGTTTATGCTTTTGATAAGTTCTATTCGTATTTAATTGGCAATAAGGTGATTGTGTACACGGACCACTCAGCTATAAAATATCTCATGACAAAGAAAGATGCTAAACCCCGTCTCATTCGGTGGGTCTTATTACTCCAAGAATTCGATATGGAAATCTGAGATAAAAAAGGGTACCGAGAAGCTTGTGGCGGATCTTTTGTCTAGGCTGGAAGTTAAGGAAGATCAAATTACCAAGAAAGTGCAAATCAATGATTATTTTCCAGATGAGCAATTGTTCGGGGTGAGTGACAAAGCCAAAGCACCACGGTATGCAGATTATGTCAATTTCCTAGTGGCAAAGGTTGTGCCTCCTGATATGTCTAGAGCACAGTTGAAGAAATTCTACTCCAAGATCAAACATTATTATTGGTGGGAGCCCATCCTCTATAAACATTGTGCTGACCAAATAATTCATCGTTGTGTACTGGAAGATGAAATGATCTCTATTCTCACCCATTGTCACACTCTTCATTGTGGGGGTCATTTTGGTGCTACCAGGACAGCAGCAAAGGTATTGCAATGTGGTTTCATTTGGCCTACTTTATTTAAAGATGCAAATACTTTTGTTAAGTCTTGTGATAGATGTCAACGTATCGGTAACATATCACAAAGAGATGAGATGTCGTTGAATGTTATTCTTGAAGTTGAGTTGTTCTATGTGTGGGGGATTGATTTTATGGGCCCCTTTCCATCCTCCTACAATAACAAGTATATACTTCTCGCTGTGGACTATGTGTCTAAATGGGTGGAAGCAGCGGAAACTCCTACGAATGATGGTAAAGTAGTTCTAAATTTTCTGCACAAGAATATTTTTACTCGGTTTGGAACTCCTCGAGCTATCTTAAGCGATGAAGGGAGTCATTTTTGTAATAAATGGTTTGATGCTTTGCTTGCTCCGTATGGAGTACGACATAGAACTGCTTTGCCTTATCATCCACAGTCTAATGCGCAAGCGAAAATTTCTAATAGGGAGGTCAAGAGCATTCTTGAAAAGACAGTTAATAGCTCAAGGAAGGATTGGTCTAAAAAGCTTGATGATGCTTTATGGGCTTATAGAACGGCATTTAAGACTCCCATTGGCATGTCTCCTTATCAGTTGGTTTTTGGTAAGGCTTGCCATTTACCAGTGGAATTAGAACATCGAGCATATTGGGCAATGCAAAGGTTGAATATGGATTGGAATGCCGCTGGGAAAAATAGGCTAATGCAATTGAATGAACTTGATGAGTTTAGGAATGAAGCCTATAAGAATGCTAAGATTTACAAGGAACGCACCAAGAGATGGCATGACAAGAACTTGTCTCGCAAAGAATTTCAACCCGGTCAGCAGGTATTATTGTTCAATTCAAGGTTGAAACTTTTTCCAGGCAAGTTGAAATCGAGATGGTTGGGACCGTACACAGTAGTAACGGGGTTCCTTATGGGTCGTTGGAGTTGAAAAATCAAAATAATGAAACATTCAAGGTGAACAGTCAACAAGTGAAGCCATATTTGGGTGGTCCCATTGATCAAGCCAAGTCCATTATCATGTTGAAGCGTCTCTGAAGAGGAGTTCATCATCCGGCTAAATGACATTAACGACAACGCCATTGGGAGGCATCCCAAATTCATTTAAGTTCTTTGAGTTTTTAAGCGATTTTAGTTGAGACAATTTTTATTTTATTTATTAGTTTTTAGTTTATTTTATTTTATTATTTTATTGTAAATATTATGTATTTTGTCATCGTGAAATACGTGAAAAAAAAATTAAAAAAAGGAAGAGAAGAAGAAGAATAAAAATTGATGAGGTTGTGGTTTATAGAGCAATCCTGCGACCGTAGGAATCATTTCTTGCGGCCGTAGGCCCAGAGATCTGGGCAAAATGGGAGCAATCCTGCGACCGCAAGAACCACTTTCTGCGGCCGCAGGTCCAAAGGTCCACAAGAAATAGGGAGGTTTTTGCGACCACAGGAATGGTGTCCTGCGACCGCAGGATCACGTATTTTTCTTTAAAAAAAAATAATATATATTTGCATCAGACTCTTTCCTCTTCTTTTCATTTTCATTTTCTCACTTTCATTTTCTTTTCATCCCCAAATCTCATTTTCTCATTCATTCTTTCAATTTTTTTTAAGAGGCCATATCACTCCAAGGTTTTGTAAGTATAGTTCTCTTCTACTCATTCTCAACTTTCTCTCCATCATCATCTATCATTGTAAGTCTTCTTCATCTTTCTCTTCTTAAGTTTTACATTGTTTTCTTAAGAATTTTTTTTCATGCTAATCTCTTGAATCTGAAATTTGTGTGTGGTGTTTGATAAATATATGTTATTTCTGGATTCTTAAGATATCATTGAAATAATTGTATTGCATGTTGGTGGATTTGCATTTGTGTTGAGATTCCTTGATTTTGCAATTGGGAAATTTTGACCTAATTTTGGGTCATAATTTTTTTTAGATGATTTTGTGCAATTGAATTGACATTGGTGAAATTGAGAATTATAGATGCTTATTTTTATGTTCAATTTCATTGGGTCTTCAATTTATTTGGAGAATTTTGCCATTTTCCTATTCTAAGGTGTAAATTTGGGGATTTTGCAATTTCAAGGAATTGATCATTGTTCTTGTGCTTGTTTTAATTGTGGAATCTTATAAATTGAACATTGCTATCACTTTTGCAATTGGTGCTCTTAAGTAAATTGTTGGTGGTGTGTGCATTATTTTGAGAAGTTTTGGTTCTTGTGTCATAATGTCCACAAGTAGAAAACGGACTAAAACTAGAAAAAAAAAATAACAACCACCTCCCCCACCCATAGAGAATGAGGACGACCTAAATTTTGAGGATGTGCCTAGGTTTGTCAACCCAACGACCAATTCTAGGTACATTCAAGATAAGGAGCGTAGCCTTATTAGGGAGAGAGGGTTTGCTACCAATTGGAAAGATGAGCTTATTGTCCCTGACGAATATACATCAGTGATTAGAGCCCATAAGTGGGAGGTTTTCTGTGCTCCTCCAATTGCTGCTATCATCCCTGTCATTAGAGAATTTTATGCTAATGCTTTTCACCATGACTATACATGGGAAGCAACTGTTAGGGGCAAAACTGTGAAATTTCACAGAAGTGATATCAATAAATTTTTCAAATTGCCTACCTTAGAAACTGATGAGTATAGGGACTTACATGGCCAACTCTGTGAGGAGAGTACTTGGGACACTATCTTGCAAGCTTTAACCCCGCCAGGCACTGAATGGACCTTCAATGGCACTCATCGAGTGGGGTTTCCCTTCAATTTGTTGACGAGGGAGAGAAGAGTGTAGTTGTATTTTATTTGTTCAAAATTTGACACCCACCGAAGCCTTTACCATTGTCACCCCTAGTAAGGCGGTTTTGCTGTATGTTGTCTTACACAAGAAATCTATAGATGTTGGCAATATTATTGCTGCTAATTTGAATGAGTGTTGTGTCACTGGTTATGTGGGGCTTTATTTTCCTAGCCTTATAACTAGTTTGTGTCTGCAAGCAGGGGTCCCCATCAATGAATTAAAGGAGAAATTGCCCCATTTAGTTTATGATTTGGTCAAGATTAACAATGTCAAAACTTTTTCAGCTGTTCCTAGTGCAGGTACCTCAAGACAGTCTACTCGTCCGCCGCCAAGAACTCAGAATGTCAACCAAAGGCTGGACACTTTGGTGTCACAGTTCCAGCAGCACCACTTGTGGAGTGTCAATGTGGCGCAGAATCAATATGCCTACAACCAAGCTTTCGCCACTCATTTTTGCATTGACACTAGTGGATTTCCACCATATCCACAACCACCCAACTTTGGGTATCCTCCACCTGAGGGGGATGACAAGGCAGGCCCTTCATCGTGAGTCAAGTCAGGTAAGTTTCCTTTCCTTAGCTTTTATTTAAACATTGGGGACAATGTTTTTAGTAAGTTTGGGGAAGGGGGATTTCTTTTAGTTAGTTGTGTTAAGTTAGTTGAGTCAAGTTGTTGTTTCGTTTGATATTTTGTGTTTTGTTAAATTGTGTTTGGTTTTGTGTGTTAATTGTGTTGTGTGCTAGGGTATCTAGAGAGCCTGTTGAATCAAGATAACAATGATTAGCCGATGAGAATACGTGAATGACTTGTAATATAATTCGAGAAAACTATATTTGATTATAAAAAAACAATTCGTGTGCTTAGTTTGACCACCTCTTTGGATTACTTTAATTCATTGTAAAAGTGAATATTTGATCATGATTGGTAAATTCTTGCATTTAAATATATTTACACTTGTTGTATTTTGAATGTGGAAAGACTGTACGAACAATTCTAAAACTTTCTTGCTTATTATTTGAGGCGAAATCATAGACAATGCTTGTGTTAGGAAAATGATTTAGGCAATTTTTTTTTTGGAACGTTTGAGCCTTTCAAGCCATCCTTGATTAATTTATCCTTAGTTACCATTTTTCGAGCCTAAACGTATAATTTTTTATTATTAACCACTTATTTTGAGCCTAATTGAACACTTATTATTTGTTTCATTCCCTTGATTTATACCATGAGCATATAAACATATAAATGGGGATTGATTTTTAATGGGTGTTATTGTGTGATTTGGTTGTGACAATAGAAAAATAAAAGGAAAGATTGAGAGGAAAATTCATAGAAAAAAAAGAGATTGAAAATAAACTACACTTCTTATGTTTGTTCACATTGAAAAATATAAGTTTGGAGAAGTGTAGTTGAAAAAAAAATAATAAAAGAAAAAAAAAGATACATCTAGTGTGAATTTTTCTCAATCTTGGAAAATAAAGGAAAATTTGGGGTTATTTGGATTACAATGTGGATATTAGGTTTGGGTTGTTTGGATTATGTGCTTATGGTATATTTGAGCCAAAATGACTATCTTATCTACCGTTACCTAAGCTTTTAAAAGACCTTTTGATTCTTGAACATGCATTGATTTATATTAGTGGAGAATAATAAGTTAGCAAGCATATGGAAATTTGGGATTTGATGGATTGATGGTGAGAGTTCAGCATGTGTAAATTATTTTAAATATGGTTTATTTACTGTTCATGATTAAGTAGACAAAAATGATCAATGGGTTAGGGTGAATTGAAGAAGTGGTTGGATTGAAAATCTGGATTATTTGACAGAATTTTTTTTCGAAAATTATATATGCTTGTCATTCATAAATTTTGAGGTTAAAATTGTGGTTATCTATATTCATTTGTTTAGTGTTTGTATTTATTTGTTTAGTTTATCTTGAGTCTTGTTTTCTTTGCTCGAGGGCGAGCAAATGTTAAGTTTGGGGAAGTTTGATAAACGAGTTTTAGACTTGTTTATCCATGTGTTTTTCAGGTAAAGTATTAGGTGTTCGTTTTGCTTTGTTCTATTTTACGCTGGTTTTTGTATGTTTTCAGGTGTCGAAGGGCTTAGGTGACTTAGGTGTGGAAATATGGTAGAAAAATTGACAAAATGACAAAAATTGGTGGAAAACGGTGTTTTGGAGCACTTCCTGCGACCGCAGGAAGGGTGTCTTGCGGCCGCAACTCCAAAAGAGTTTTGCATTTCCAGGGCATTCCTGCGACCGCAAGATACGTCTACAAATGAGAAAAATGCAGATTTTTAATTAAGGGTGTTTTGGTCCTTTCATGTTTAAAAAATTGCTAATTAGGTTTAAATTACGATTAAGGAGATAAAATGAGGTACTTTTTGCAGACCTAGACTGGGAGAGGAGGCTGAGGAGTGGATCTATCATTTAGAGTTTCTTTTCTTTTCTTCTCTTTTTATTTTTTAGTTTATGTTAATTTCAGGTTTATGGATTTCTTAGTGATGTTTAAGAACTAAATTCTGTTTAGGTTTTCTAATTGACTCTCTTGAAACTCTATTATGATTTAATGCATTTATCTATTTCTTCTTCATCTGAAATCTATTCAATTTGTGTTTATTGTGTATGTAATTGACTGCGCACCTTTTACATATGATTTATGAATTTGAATCAAAATCTGAAAAGTGAGATTTGAATATGCTAAAATTGAATAGACATAAATTTCAATTTAGAACTAGAGTATCAAATTGGTTTATGTGATTTAGGGCTGTATTCATTGCTTCCTATTGTTTGAATTGACCATAGAAATATAGGGAATTCACATTAGGTCGAGTTTTCTATCTCTTAACTCGAATAGTTAACACTTTTGCATGCCTATCATTTCAGTAAGAAGAGTTTCAGTAGTAATTGAATTAAAGAATAGTAGAGTGGATAGTAGAGAAGATTATGATTCCTATTTGTTTCATAGTGAATTTAATCCTTGTGTTCTTTTTATTATTTGATTTCTGCAATTTTCATTTATTTCTGTTTTCTTATTTTCAAATTTCACAAATCTAGTTTTCATTAGCCAAATCGAAACTAGAAATTAATTATTTGGTAATTGATAAATCAGTTTTCGTGGGACGATACTCATTCTTATCAAGATTTATTACAAATTGCGATTACGTATACTTGCGTAGCTTTAATTTTTGCAACAGCCACCCTCGCTGTTTTTGGACACTTTCAAATGTCCAAAAATTGCTCCAAATGCAAACAAAAGTGTTGAGAACACTTTGATACCTCCATGCATCACTTTGGACCCAAAAACACATTTTTAAAGTGCCTACAATTGAAGTTGAAATTTCACATCTTCACTATGTGAAATTTTTTATACCTTGCTTGTATTGTAACACTTATCAAGCGATATTTCTAAAGATAGCAAAGATGCTATAAGAATTTCACCTATGTGAACCTAGAGGTGGGCCACCTCTCAAGAGAGTAAGAGTTTTCTCTCCGGATGGTTCATGAATGGATCAAGAACAAGACCATTAATAGTGATATGCATGAATAGTGGGAAATACATAAATAATCAAATGGTGGTGTGTGAGACATTACCAGTTTTTATCACTAGGAATGTTGGGTTCAATCTTTTAAGAATACATTAGCATTTCAATTTAAGCTTTGTTGTTTTTTCACTAAGGTAAAGTTCAAACCCAAACGGTACTTTACTTTATGCACTAATATCGTTGGCTAGAGAAGTGAGGATGTATTTAACCAAGTGAGGGAATGTTGAGATTGGTTAAATACATGGTAAAATTGTTTAGGCACGAAGACGTGCTAAAACAATAATGATTTCACAAAATTCAACATGTGAAAGTTGACTTTCAGTATAGGCATTTATAAATCAACTTTTGGGGTCCAAATTGTTTATTTGGAGTATATAAGAGTACCCAAGAATTTTGAGAGCATTTGGAGGTGTTTTGAGACAAGTCTTGGAGTGCCAAAACATAGGCATCGGCGATGTGTTGTCCCTAGGAAGTGACGCATATCCAAAAGCTTGAAACCCTATGCTAAGACATCGCCTAGTGCCAGGCGATGTGTCGCCTGGGTTGTTACAGAAATTTTGTACATTTACGTAAATAACCTCAAAAACATAAATTTAAATGCTTTAATCTCATTGGTTGAGTCTGATGAGGGTCCTATACTATTTAAGGGGTTCATATGAGGTAATTGGTGACTTGATCACTCACCTCTCTCTCTCTCTAAAAGAATAACTCTCTCTCTCTCTAGCTCCAAGATTACTAGTTTTCTCCAAGATCTTCATTAAGAAATCTTGGCTCGTATGAAGGATCAAAGCTTGTGTATCCCAATCTCATTCCATTGTTGCAGCTTCAAGAATTTCCTTAGAGAAGGCTATGAATGGAGATTTTTGGACAACAAATCTTCATTTGAGTCAAGCCTTGCAACTTTTGTGTTTCACATAAAATCATATCTTGTGATTTTATGTTCCTAGGGTTTGTTCTTCAAGGAAGGTCCACTCTAAATTCATCTCAAATGTTGATTTACTTGTATCTTTTGTCTTGAGTTGTATCACAAACCAAATGTTATCTATAACCTAATCCCCAACATATAATACTGCCTATTAGCAATATTGTTGCAAATAACCATATGCATTCGAGCTCGTCATATTGTTTCTTTAGCTTACATTTTGAGATAAATGTTTCGTCTCGAAATTAGGGTATAATAAATAATAATAATAATATATGTAACTTCCCCTAATTGTAAAACCCAGATTGTACTCATACTAACTGGTGAATAATCTCAATAAAGTATTAATCAACTAAAACACTTAAACCTATATACAAAACAGAGAAACAAAATACTTAACATAAACTAGAAAAGGAGGAGCATTTCAATATCTCAGTAAAATAAACAGCAGATAAACACAAGAATATATATAAATTCCAACAACTTGAGTTGGAAAATATACATATATACACATAGAGACACATACACACACATAACATAAGCACACATACTTCATCTAAGCTTCTTTATCTGATTTATAACAAAAAAATTTAGAAACTTAGATAAATACACACACGCATATAGAGAAACTATTCAAAGCCTAGTGGTTTACATTTCAAATGATTGTGGTTTAAATTTTAAATGGTTGTGGTTTACATTTCAAAGTCTTGTAGTTCATATTTCAAAGAGTTGTGGTTTACATTTCAAAGCCTTTAAATGGTAGAATAGGTATTGCGATTAGAAAAGTGGACATTAATGAATAGTTTTAAAATATTGGGTGAAAATAGAAGGGGCTAACTAAAAACGAGTACTACATGTAATTTCTTCAAAAAAAAATTTCATATCAAAATAAAATATTAATATAATAGAGAAATTTGTGGAAATAGCCTATTTTTATGATGCATTTTGCACTATGGCCTACTTTACATAGTTTTTAGTTAAATGGCCTCTTTTATTAATGAAACTTTGCTATTACCCTTAGAATAATATAATATTAAATTGAAACAAAAAATCCTTAAAACTATCTTCTTCTTCCTCACTCATCTCACCCACCCACCCACAACCACCCTCCCCCATCCCGTCGCCACCACCACCACCTAGGATAGTCGTCGGGGACCACTGCCCTTCACAGCCGCCACCACGCCTCTCCACAAATCTGGCCAACAAGGTTAGTTTATATGAGTTTTTATTAAAAATAAGATTTGATGTTGTTTCTGTAGATTAAAAGTGTAAAATGATTTTTTTTAGTAGATTAAAAGTATTAGGAAGAAATTGTGTTTATATCTGGAGTTTTATGGAGCTTAAAGCTTGAAAATCTGAAAATTTGAATGGTAGTTTCGGCCATTTTCGGGGATTGAGAAACCCATAATTTTTTGACAACCTGTCTAATTTTTTGACAGGTTGTCTGATATTTCAGACTAGCTATCTAAATTTCAGACTAATCGTAGTATATTTTCGACCACCAGTCTAAATTTTAGACCTCATGTCGAATTTTCAGACAGCATGTCATTTATTTCGACCACTTATCAAATTTTTAGACAGACTGTCGAATTTTCAGACAGGGCGTCGAATTTTTAGATTTTAATTTTCTTATATAATATTTTAATTTAAGTAATACCAATAATTTATATTTGTTTGTTTTTCATATTTTTTATTCAGATGTCATTGAAAAACATTGTCATATTATGTGATGGATTATGGAAAAAGAATGAAGACTCGTGGAAAGGGATTTCAAATGGCTCACGATCAAGATCAAGTTTGGTACAAACTAACCTCACTTTTGAGGGGTTAGTTGAACATATTTATGAAGTTACAGAAATTGATCGCAACCTCTTCGATATAGAATTAACTTATGTAGCGTCCCAGAATTTTACTTAGTTAGCTAGATAGAAGTAGTTGTAGTATTTTAGATTCCGTGAATTTTGGTTCAAACCGGGACTTAGTTGGAAACTCATAGCAATAATTATGAATTTTATAAGTTTAACCTATAGTTTAAGAATATTAATTATAACATAAGGTTTGAGTAATATTGCTGGTTATTAATATGATAATTATTATAACCTAAGGTTTAGATAAATCCAATAAGAATATGACACTTGTCATGAGCATGCTTATTCCTAAGGTTTAGATAGAGACAATAGGATTATTAACAGACTTAATAATATTGCATGATTATTAAGGAATTATTATTTTAATGATAAAATAAGGGAAATATAAGACTTAGTCTTCACTAGAATTTGTTAGGAGCATGACATTTGTCACAATTTTATTTATTTGTGGATTAGGTTGATATTTAGATAATTAAATAGATTTTCCATAACTTTAGGGCACTGTAACTTCCGACCTATTTTTTACCTAGTTATGTTATGAATTTCGAAAAATAGTATTTCTAGAAAGTTGTAGATAATTGAATTATCTTTCTAACAGTATAAAAATGGTCTAAATCAAAGTCCTACAGCTCCATTTATATTGATTTTACTGCAGGTGAGTTTAGAGGTACGAGATTTAGGGAGTTAGAAGTTAAGATTCTATTTGTTTTTATTATTTTTGTTTTTAATTTTAAAAATCAAGCTTTGACTCCTTAAACCTCTCTCTGAACAATTTGACCAAGTCCTAAGCCATTAACTGACGAATATTCAAATATCTTCAATAAAATTCAATATTTTTATTCAAGCCAAAAAGAAGATTTTTATTCCTAGAACTCTATAAATAGGACTCAGGTACCAGCCCTTTCACTTACTCTTCAGATGTGATCAGACTCCGAGGTGCTAGTGAGGCCATAGGAGTGATAAACACTTGGGTTGGGAAAAAGCTTTTCTATTCTTAAGCTTTATAAAACACTTTGGGAAGTGAGGTTAGAGTGTTTCAGTATTGGAGTTAGACTAATCCATAAGGTCAACTAACTTACTCTTATTCTTAATTTTCATTCTATTTGATTCCTTAGCTTCTTTAGTTTCATTTAGGTTCTAACTTTTGTTATGGTTTTGTGGTTAGGATTTTAAGTTCTTTGAACTTAAGGTGTCTTTTCGGTAAGTTTCCTCTTGATGGTTTAGTTCTATTCCTTTCATCTCTGTCCTTTAGAAATACTCACTATTTTTATTGCTGGTTTTAGGAGTGTTCCAAGTTCCGCATTTGTTCTCAATTATCTCGGTGTTGGTAAGGAAAATTAGATAGTTTAGTATTATGATCTAGTTTATGTAATGTATGATATAGTTTATGTTTGTATGACCTAACATTTCAGGTACAATAAAGGGGTAAGTGTGTCTGGACCTAAGGTGTCCAATGATGTATGACAGACTATGTCCGGTAGGCTCGGTTGCCAAAACTTTATGCGGACCTATGTCCGGTGTATGACAGACTTTTGTCCGGGGCTTAATTGCCACCCTGTATAAGCACTTATCTTTTTATCATATCTGATTTGTTATTTTTAGTTATGATTATGATATATGACCTATAGTTATGATTTATGACCTATGATTTATGATCTATGACTTATGACCTATGACTTATGACTTAGAGTATGATTTATGGCTTAGATTATGATTTAGAATTATGACTTAAGATATGATATGATCTAGATGTTGTGTTTGTATAACTTTGGTGAATATATGTTATGTTTGATTATATGACTAACCCTTGTTTGTATTTTCCTTACTGGGCTTAGAAGCTCACTCCTTATGATGTTGCTATTTCAAGAAATTAAGGATAGAAAGGCCGGTGGCGAGTGGGACCTAAGAGCTTCGTGATGTATTCGTTGGAGACCATATAGTCGAGCAAGATCAAGCGAGCCAAATTATATATTTTTTTAAGTTTATTTTTAAAAAAAAATTATTTACATGTTGCTCATTTTTATGTTAAAGACAAGTATTTTATTTTTATAAAATCATGGATCCATGTATTTATTTTAAAGTTTTTATTAAACAAAAGAGCAATATTTACGATTACGACCCAACGCTGTGTTCTCGGTAATCTATGAGAAATTAGGGCGTTACAGGTGGTATCAGAGCGACGACTATATTGGTCCTGAACGTTCCCACGAAATACACACGATAGCTACAAAGGACCTACTCGTTACCAAGTAAGTATATACATTGTGTTTTTAAATATGTTTGTAATGTTTTTCTTGTATTATTTTCATAAATTAGCCCAATGGACAAAGGTTAAAGCTATAAGAAAAATACCAAACCCTGAGTATGATAATGGATCCGATGTGGAGGATTAGACACATATAAGAACACATCGTTAAATTTTAGAATACTTTTACTAGTTGTTTTAATTACAAAAAACATGTTATTTGCTTTTGTTATTGTTTTATTGTTTAGTAAGTGTTAAGTATTTTTTTTTTTTTTGGATTCAATTGAAAGTGTAAAGTTTAAATTCCTCTCTTATGGGTTAGCCCATTTGTGAAGGCCCATTTGCTTTGCATTATTAGATTGGATCTAATTTAAATGAATAACAATTAATAAAGCAAGGGTTCAAATTCTTGTCTTTTGGGTCTAAGTGGAAGTTAGGGGGCCTTAGTAGTGGGTACGATATACTGAACCCAGCCCTCCTCCATGAAAGATTCAATTGTTAAGGCCCATTTACCCAAGTTGGACTTAATTGTAATAGGGTAGTTTTTATAGATAGATGGACCTAATAGACAGTAGTACAATAGGCTAAGTTGTATCTTCTACTTGTTTTGTTTTCTTTTTCATCTTTTCTCTTTTGGGGGAAAACAAAAAGTCGCATGGAGCAAGAACCAAGAAGATCTGAAAGACTAAGTGGCCATAGAAGAGGCCGAGGAAGGGGAAGGGGGCGAGGAAGAGGAGTAGCCGCCACCCCTTTATATGAAGAATTTCCAGCAACCCCGGGAGTGCCAGAATCACCCAATGTAGTGGAAGAGCCGGCATTTGCTACTACTCGAATAAATTTGGAAAGAGAAAATGCACGTCTTAAGGCAGAGCTAAGGAGAAGGGAAGAAGAATTCCAAATAAATTCAGGGCAACAACAAGTGGCGCAACAAGTCATTCCTCTAGCACAATTACTACAGTTGGCAGAACCTCGCTACGAGGCAGTGTATGAACACTTTAGGAAGCAGCAACCACCGAACTTCGATGGCGGGTCAGACCCAATAGAAGCAGAAGAATGGCTTCGATCGGTGGAGTCCATACTAGAACACATGCGATTGGGGAACGAGGACCGAGTCTCATGCACTTCAAGTTTACTAAAGAAAGATGCCTGCATCTGGTGGGATATAGTGAAACAGACTAGAGATGTGAACGTTATGACTTGGGATGAGTTTATCCAAGTGTTCAACAAGAAATACTACAGTCCTGCGATTCTAGCCACAAGGGTGGACGAATTCATCACGCTTACTCAAGGGAATTCGTCTGTGACAGAGTATGCCAGGAAGTTTGATAGGCTGGCTAAGTTCGCAGCAAACATGGTACCCACTGAGACGCTAAGAATTCAAAGATTCGTGAAGGTACTGAAACCTATGATAGCCCATGATGTGAAGTTGATTCGGGGGATAACCACTTATGCGGAAACATGAGAGGTAGCCTTGGAAGCTAAGCAGGCTGAAGAAAGGATTTGGAAAGAAGGCGCGGCCAGAAGGGATGCCAAAAGGAATAACAATGACCAGAATGACCACAAACGAAAACATGACGGTGGTAAAAATCAAAAGGCCGATAAAAAGAATAAGACTGCGTTAGAAAGTAATGGGAATAAAAAGCCCTATGTGGAATATCCCCAGTGCCATATCTGCAAGAGGAAGCATTCAGGAGAATGCAGATATAAGACGAAAGGTTCTTTCAACTACGGAGAAGGACACATTAAAAAGGATTGCCCAAAGTTGAAGGATCAAAAGAAAGATGACAAGCTCGTGCTAGCCAGAGTTTTTGCTCTTACTAGAGGTGAAGCAGAAACTAGTAATACTATGGCAACAGGTCAGGTCACTATCTCTGGTAAACTATGCAATGTATTATTTGATTCAGGAGCCACGTATTCTTTTGTCTCTATAAATATGATCGATAGCTTAGATAGACCATGCGAACTTTTTAGAGATAAGTTTGTCACGAACTTACCCTCGGGGGAAAGAATGCTATCTAGTAGAGGGGTGCGTAACGTTGGAGTTAGAATCGAAGGAAAAGAATTACCAGTAGATTTGATCGAGTTAGACCTTAAGGATTATGTTGTAATTTTAGGCATGGATTGGTTAGCAAAACATGGGGCAACAATAGACTGTAAGGGTAAGACAATCAACTTTCAACCAGAAGGCGGAGAGCAGTTCACTTTCAAAGGAGAAGTTTCTCGAACTCGCATACCGATAGTCTCAGCTCTCAAAGCTCAGCGATTAATCAATAATGGTTGCCAAGCATTTCTAGCTAGTGTGGTGGACAAGTCACGAGAGACGCAGCTCGAACCAAAGGATGTACCTATTGTATGCGAATTTCCCGAGGTGTTTCCAGAAGATCTACCGAGATTACCTCCGAGTAAGGAAATCAAGTTTGAAATAAAATTGGCACCTGAGACGACACCAATCTCGAAATCTCCCTATAGAATGGCGCCTACTGAGCTAAAAGAGTTAGAGATATAACTGCAGGAGCTTTTAGACAAGGGTTTCATCCGACCGAGCTATTCGCCTTGGGGAGTGCCAGTGCTTTTTGTCAAAAAGAAGGACGGGAGTATGAGGATGTGCATCGACTATCGAGAACTTAATAAAGTGACAATCAAGAACAAATACCCTTTACCTCAAATAGACGATCTTTTTTATCAACTACAAGGATCTACATTATTCTCGAAGATAGATTTGAGGTCAGGGTATCATCAGCTAAGAGTACGAAAAGAAGATATCCCAAAGACGGCTTTTCGGACTAGATATGGACACTACGAGTTTCTGGTAATGTCTTTTGGCTTAACAAATGCACCAGTAGCGTTCATGGATTTTATGAACCATGTATTTAAGGACTACCTGGATAAGTTTGTTGTGGCGTTTATAGACGACATATTGATCTACTCAAAAACGAAAGTCGAGCATGAAGAGCACCTGCGACTAACGTTGGACGACTCGAAGGTCATCAATTATACGCTAAGTTTAAGAAATGAGAATTCTGGTTAGAGAAGGTGGCATTTCTAGGATACATTGTGTCTAAAAATGGCGTGGAAGTAGATCCAGCCAAGATCGAAGCAGTGAAGGATTGGCCCAAACCCAAGACTGCCACGGAGGTGAGAAGTTTTCTGGGATTGGCAGGATACTATAGGCGATTTGTTGAAGGGTTCTACAGAATAGCTACACCCTTAACAAATTTGACACGGAAGCAACAAAAATTTGTATGGACGGAGAAATGCGAAGAAAGCTTCCAAACGTTAAAGGACAAGCTTATATCAGTCCCAGTTCTATGCATCCCAAATAATAAGGGAAAGTTTGTAGTATATTGCGACGCGTCAAAGCAGGGACTTGGATGTGTTTTGATGCAAGACGAAAGAATGGTCGCCTATGCCTCGAGACAACTAAAGGAGTACGAGCATCGGTATCCGACCCACGACTTAGAGTTAGCAGCGGTAGTTTTCTCTTTAAAGATTTGTAGGCACTATCTGTATGGAGAAAAGTGCGAAATCTATACGGACCACAAAAGTCTAAATTATTTCTTGACGCAGAAGGAGCTCAATATGAGGCAATGAAGATGGCTGGAGTTAGTAAAGGACTATGATTGTGAGATCTTATATCATCCAGGAAAGGCTAACGTCGTGGCAGATGCACTTAGTAGGCAGAGTTACGGAAGCTTGTCAACACTTACAAGATGATATTAAGAGGTCCGGAATTGAGCTAATAACTGGACAACTAGCTGACCTCACGATCAATTCAACTCTAATGGAGGAAATAAAGGAGAAACAACAAGAAGACGAGTTTCTTCTTAAGATGAAGGCATCACTACAAAGCTCAGAGAATGCTGATTTCTCCTTGACAAAAGAAGGCATGCTACGATATAGGAATCGGATATGTGAGCCCGATAATGGTAAATTAAGAGAAAGTATTATGAAGGAAGCGCACACTACTCCATATTCACTTCACCCGTTGTACAACGATGTACACCTTGCGAAGCGACCAAGATGTACAACGATGTCAAGACAATGTACTGGTGGCCGGGGATGAAGAAAGACACAGCAGAATTTGTAGCGAAATGCCTTACATGTCAACATGTTAAAGCCGAAGATCAAAGACCCGCTGGAACTTTGCAACCATTGGAGATTCCCGAATGGAAATGGGAAGATATAGCGATGGACTTCGTGACGGGATTACTAAGGACCACCAAGCAGCATGACTCTGTTTGGGTGATAGTAGATAGA
This sequence comes from Humulus lupulus, assembly GCF_963169125.1. Taxonomy (NCBI): domain Eukaryota; kingdom Viridiplantae; phylum Streptophyta; class Magnoliopsida; order Rosales; family Cannabaceae; genus Humulus; species Humulus lupulus. The sequence continues at coordinate 73,777,035 of NC_084795.1, read as the reverse complement.
CTCACAAAATCTGCTCACTTCTTACCAGTAAGAACAGTTTATAATGTTGAGTAGTACGCAGAGCTTTACGTGGCGGAGATAGTGAGACTACATGGAGTTCCAAAGATGATAGTCTCTGATAGAGGATCGGTTTTCACATCAAAGTTCTGGGAAGGTTTACATCGCGCAATGGGCACTAAGTTAAAACTAAGTTTGGCATTTCACCCTCAAACCGATGGTCAGTCAGAACGCACCATACGAATATTAGAAGATATGCTGAGAGCGTGTGCTTTAGACTTCTCAGGATCATGGAGCAAGTATCTTCCATTAATAGAATTCTCTTACAACAATAGTTATCAAGCGACGATAGGCATGGCACCTTATGAGATGCTATATGGACGGAAGTGCCGATCACCACTTCATTGGGATGAGGTGGGTGAAAGATGATGCTTAGGACCCGAGGCTGTAAGAGAAGCAACAGAGGCAGTAGAAAGATAAGACAACGAATGGTTGCCGCTCAAAATCGCCAGAAATGCTATGCCGACGCGAAGAGACGAAGTGTTGAGTTTTCAGTAGGCGACCAAGTCTTTCTCAAAATTTCTCCAATGAAGGGGATTATGTGTTTCGAAAAGAAAGGAAAGTTAAGACCGAGGTTTATAGGTCCTTTTGAGATATTGGAAAAAGTAGGGCATGTAGCATATCGGTTAGCTTTACCGCCATCATTAGCTGAAACGCATAACGTTTCTCATGTATCGATGTTGAGAAAATACATATCAGATCCATCCCATGTGCTTGATTACCAGGCTCTAGAGTTAAAACAAGATTTTAGTTATGAAGAACAGCCAGTACGTGTTCTAGAATGGGGAACTAAGGAGTTAAGGTCCAAAAATGTTCCTATGGTTAAAATCTTGTGGAGCAATAGCACAGAAAGAGAGGCCACATGGGAATTGAAGGAATGTGTAAAGGAGCAGTATCCCGAGATGTTTGGTCAGTAAATTTCAAGGACGAAATTCTTTTAAATAGGGGAGAATTGTAGCGTCCTGAAATTTTACTTAGTTAGCTAGATAGTAGTAGTTGTAGTATTTTAGATTCCATGGATTTTGGTTCAAACCGGGACTTAGTTGGAAACTCATAGCAATAATTATGAATTTTATAAGTTTAACCTATAGTTTAAGAATATTAATTATAACATAAGGTTTGATTAATATTGTTGGTTATTAATATGATAATTATTATAACCTAAGGTTTAGATAGAGCCAATAAGAATATGACACTTGTCATGAGTATGGTTATTCCTAAGGTTTAAATAGAGCCAAATAGGATTATGACACTTGTCATATGCATGATTATTAAGTAATTATTATTTTAATGATAAAATAAGGGAAATATAAGACTTAGTCTTCACCAGAATCTGTTAGGAGCATGACATTTGTCACAATTTTATTTATTTGTGGATTAGGTTGATATTTAGATAATTAAATAGATTTTCCATAACTTTAGGGTACTGTAACTTCTGACCTATTTTTTACCTAGTTATGTTATGAATTTTGAAAAATAGTATTTCTAGAAAGTTGTAGATAATTGAATTATCTTTCTAACGATATAAATATGGTCTAAATCAAAATCCTACAGCTCCAGTTATGTTGATTTTACTGCAAGTAAGTTTAGAGTTACGAGATTTAGGGAGTTAGAAGTTAAGATTCTTTTTGTTTTTATTATTTTTGTTTTTAATTTTAAAAATCAAGCTTTGACTCCTTAAACCTCTCTCTGAACAATTTGACCAAGTCCTAAGCCTTTGACTGACGAATATTCAAATATCTTCAATAAAATTCATTATTTTTATTCAAGCCAAAAAGAAGATTTTTATTCCTAGAACTCTAAAAATAAGATTTAGGACCCAGCCCTTTCACTTACTCTTTAGCTGTGATCAGACTCCAAGGTGCTAGTGAGACCATAAGAGTGATAAACACTTGGGTTGGGAAAAAGATTTTCTATTCTTAAGCTTTATAAAACACTTTGGGAAGTGAGGTTAGACTGTTTCGGTATTGGAGTTAGACTAATCCATAAGGTCAACTGAGGTACTCTTATTCTTAAGTTTCATTCTATTTGATTCCTTAGTTTCATTCAGGTTCTAACTTTTGTTATGGTTTTGTGGTTAGGATTTTAAGTTCTTTGAACTTAAGGTGTCTATTCGGTAAGTTTCCTCTTGGTGGTTTAGTGCTATTCCTTTCATCTCTGTCCTTTAGAAATACTCACTATTTTTATTGCTGGTTTTAGGAGTGTTCCAAGTTCTGCATTTGTTCTCAATTATCCCGGTGTTGGTAAGGAAAATTAGATAGTTTAGTATTATGATCTAGTTTATGTAATGTATGATATAGTTTATGTTTGTATGACCTAACATTTCAGGTACAATAAAGGGGTAAGTGTGTCTGGACCTAAGGTGTCCAATGATGTATGACGGACTATGTCCGGTAGGCTCGGTTGCCAAAACTTTATGCGGACCTATGTCCGGTGTATGACAAAATTTTGTCCGGGGCTTAATTGCCTCCCCTGTATAAGCACTTATCTTTTTATCATATCTGATTTGTTATTTTTAGTTATGATTATGATATATGACCTATAGTTATGATTTATGACCTATGATTTATGATCTATGACTTATGACTTATGACCTATGACTTATGACTTAGGGTATGATTTATGGCTTAGATTATGATTTAGAATTATGACTTAAGATATGATATGATCTAGATGTTGTGTTTGTATGACTTTGGTGAATATATGTTATGTTTGATTATATGACTAACCCTTGTTTGTATTTTCCTTACTGGGCTTAGAAGCTCACTCCTTATGATGTTGTTATTTCAGGAAATTAAGGATAGAAAGGTCGGTGGCGAGTGGGACCTAAGAGCTTCGTCATGTATTCGTTGGGGACCATATAGTCGAGCAAGATCAAGCGGGCCAAATTTTTTTTTAAGTTTGTTTTATTTAAATGTTGCTCATTTTTATGTTAAAGACAAGTATTTTATTTTTATAAAACCATGGATCCATGTATTTATTTTTAAGTTTTTATTAAATAAAAGAGCAATATTTACGATTATGACCCAACACTGTGTTCTCGGTAATCTATGAGAAATTAGGGCGTTACAACTTACAAGGTAACGACGATGGTGGAAATTGAATTGATTGCAATAAATAATAGTAGAGACATTGTTAGTTTCTTTACATGGCAAGAGTGTGTTCTGATTCCATTATGAGTGGGTTTGATAAAGAAGATGGAAAATGCATTCACTAAGGATAAACTTGTTACTAATATTAATTCTACTACAAAGGTTGATTCTATTGCAGACCTTTCTAGTGATGATGATTTTGATGATGTTGGTTTAAACAATGATAACGATGTTGGCTTAGATGATGATGATGATGACAAATACGATGATGTTGAAGAGGGGGAAAGAAACAATATTGATGATGGTCTTGTTGAGGTAAATTTGAATGTCCCATGTCATGAAAATAGAACTTTTGATGATTACTTTGATGGTGTCTACACATGTAATGTTCCTGATTCTAGTTCCGCACCTCACACTATTGAAGAAAATCATGGTCCACTTCCTCATGTATGCCATGATGATCATTGTAATGAAACAAGTCATGTTAGTATTACATCAAGCTCAAATGCAACAAGTATTGTTGAAGGGATTTTTTGTGTTAGTCAATATTTTGTAGATAAGAAAGAGTTGAAGATGAAAGCACACGTGATTGACCTTGCCGTGAATATTAAATGAATAGGGAACAAAATGAACACAATTCATCAACAAATTAACCCAAGGTGTGGCAAAACCAAGTTTGAGCATGTCCATCTCTAAGAAAGACCATTCAACTTGATCATATGTCTTACTCATATCCAATTTCATTACTGAAAAATATTTATTTCCCTGGTTAAGTGAACGTAAGTGCAAATGTGGTCTAAAATTAAGGCAAATTATGCAATGAATGTCCCAAAGTAGAGATTTGTATTTTTCATCTAATGCTCTACGGTTCAATGCAATATTATTTTGTATATATGTGATTTTGATGCTTCAAAATAATCCTAAAATAGTCAAATGGTTGAAATCATGACTGTAACGCCCTGGTTACCCCATAATAGTTACGGTGGACCGAAAATTTGACTCACTACCTGAGTCATTTGGTCAAAAACGTGCTCTAAGTGTAATTAACAGGTTAAGGTATAAAACCAATAAAAAGGGAAATGGATAATTTCATTACAAACTGCTCTGCAGAGCTAATCAAAACATTTTTAAGTCGCTTTTAGTACAAAATGGTCATTACTGTTTTAAATTTACAATCCCGCCGACCTAAGCAGCAAAAATAGGGTAAACCCCCTAGTTCCTCTGAGAACTCCTTGGCCGTGGTGGTCAAGCGACCGCATATGTACACATCACCACCTAAGCTCTCCACTCAAGGCTAGGTGAGCTTTTCTTTCCCTTTACCTGCACCACATAACACCCATGAGCCAAAGCCCAGCAAGAAAACATAACACTGTTCATAAACATTATCAAATGATAATCATTATAATCACACTGAGCATAAAGCTTTCAAACAAGTGAGTGAACATCACATGAGGTCCTGATAAACCATACTGAGTGACTGACAAGCAAGTCACTAATTCAAATGGAAGAGTGGCTGCTAGGTAAGCCACTAGCCTTCAACAGGTTCTGGTAAACCATACTGAGTGACTAACAAACATGTCACTGTTTCAAGTGGGAGAGTGGCTGCTAGGTAAGCCACTAGCCTCCAAGCGCTTATTTCATTCATCGACCATCGGGGTTGGTCTGGCATTAATGCTCTGTGAGTCATTCAATGCTGATAGTCGATTAGATCTAATCTTTATTGGCTTGCGTTAACACGCTAAGGCCGTTCTGACTAATAAGTCAGTGCAGCGTGAGCAGTGCCCAGTACCACTACCGAACCTGACTAATAAGTCACAGCTTCACAGTTGATACTAGCACCTTTGCCAAATCTGACTAATAAGTCAGTACCATGCACAAGTGAGCAACATATGCTAAGTATTCCATAATCAATTCATGTCCATATTCATTCAACCACATGCCTCATGAATAACCATGCATGTCACGTGTGGGGTGCAGTTTTCTTACCTCTGGTTCGAGCTAGAACGAATAAAAGAACAACCCCTGATAACGATCAACCTTTTGGTCTTTTAGCGGTTACCTGGTCATAACCAATTATGGGATTCCATCAATAAAATGAATAATAAAATGTTCCCAAACCAAAACCTAACCTCCGGGACCTTAAACACTACCCAATCGGGTAGTAGGTTCAACCCCGAGGCCTTAGGCTTGAATCCCCAAGCTAAAAACACTAATCTGACCAAAATTGCCCTGATGGGCCGCGGCTCACCCTCCTGACAGAGGCGTTTCCACCTCTGAAGCCAACTTAGGCCGTGGCACACCCTAACCAGGCCGCGACTCATTACGCATTTCAGCCTAAAACCAGCAACGCACCAGCGAACCGCCCCTGCGTTTTCCCTTGGAACCAGCCCCTCAAACCAATCCAAAACACCAACCTAACACCCAATTTAACCCCTAAACATCACCTATAACTCACCCTCATCAAAACCAAAGTAAAACATCAACCTAACCCCCTTTGATTCCAACTAACCACCAAGTGATTACAAGCTGAAAACTTAAAACTAAAACAGAGTATAACCAGAAAGTTAATGGATAGAACTTACCTCAAACCTGGAATTACACCCTCTCTAATGGCTGAACCAAGTCCACAACCTCAGCCCCTTGATTTCCTAGCTTAATTCCACACCTTGAGCTCAAAAACTCCAAAGAAGAAAATGAGGGAAATGAACGTACGGGAAGGAAAAGTGTTGCTCTGTTTCTGTTCTATTTCTACAGCCATCTAAACTTCACATATATCCAAGCCAAATGACTAAAATACCCCTAGGTCTTTTAAAGCTTCTAAAACCACTTCAAGGGTAAAATTGGCACTTTCCACTAATCCCGTTAATCATAATTAACGCTTCCCAATTCCCGCTAATCTCAATATTCTCAAACTCCAATAATTCACATCACGTTACCCTTTAATGCCCAGTAACACTTTAATCATTAAAACACCCCGAGACTCACCCCGAGCCCCGAGCTTAAGCTTGTTATGACCAAACCGATATTAAATTCACCATGATCGTCTCATGCCGAATGGCTCGAGCAAACCCACATCATAATGTGGTCTCAAAATATATCATCGACATGCGTACAAATAAACAATTTACCCTCAACGGGCCAAATTACCATCACACCCCTGTAATTAGAAATATGGACTCACATGCATGCATTTCACATCATATTATAATATAATCAACATATACATGCATTTTATTAATTAATAACGTAATTAAACAAGTATGGCCCTCCCGGCCTACTAATCACGCCGTTAAACACAACGGAGAATTCGGGGCATTACAATGACCTTTCTTAGTAGTTTTACTAGGATATCCACCACTCAATCCTTAATCATCAAGTGATGGTTGGTTAACAAAATTTTATTTGAAAAATATAAATTATAATCCAATAATGATGATATGCACTTTATTTAGCTTTGATTATTGGACCTTTTTTTGGACATTTTCACAATTTTAGACCAGCACTCGAAATAATTAGACAGACAGTCAAAATTTCAAACAACCTGTCAAAATTTTGAAATAGGTAGTCTAAGTATCAAGCTGCCTATCGAAATCATTATACAGGCAGTCGAAATTTTGGACAGCCTGTTGAAATATTGATACAAGTATTCTAAATTTTAGACTGTATGTCGAAAATGATACAGAACCTCTCAAAATTAATAATAACTCGTCGAACTGTAAGATGATTGAGTGCCATGAGCAGCTCCTAACATCAACAAATCCCACCTTCTCTCAAGAAATTCCACTAATTTCAAAAGACCTTCAAGAATTTCCTTAAGTGTGCTCTTTAGAGTGACCAAAAGTGAGAGTGAGAGGGGATGAACGTGAACCTGCTAGAGTGTTTAGCCCAAAGCCCCATATTGACTTAGTCCCAAATCCAAAATGACCTTTTTGCTCCTAAGAAAACTCAATCCCAAAACCAAACTCGTCTGAAATATCGATAGCTAGTCTCAAATATCAACGACCTGTCTAAAAATTTCAACACCTCATTTGAAATTTTGACAGCCCGTCTAAAACTTTCGACACCTCGTCTGAAATTTCAACAACTTTTCTAAAACTTTCGACAGGCTATCTGAAATTTCGACAAGTTGTCTGAAATGTTTGAAACGTCCAAAAAGGCTCAAATAACACAATAAAACAACATATATCTTAATTAACATTTTATAAACTTAAACAAAAATTAATCTTAATGAGTGGTAAATATTTCATTCAAACTACTATGATGATCAACTATTATGATCAATGGATCTAATGGATTCTAATCTTTATCAAACTACTATGATGATCAAGGATTGGGTGGTAGATATTCTATTGAGGCACTACTATGATGATTATCTTTATAGTATTAGAACAACAATTTATCATGTAGAATTGGATCTTAATTATACATTTTTGACAATTATTCGTGAGTTTCGACAACTTGTCTAAACATTTTGACAGGTAGTCTCAAATTTCGACAGCATATCTAAAAATTTTCACAGATTCTCCAAAAAGTTTGAAATGTACAAAAGGGCTCCAATAACTATATATTGATATATATATATATATTAATTATAATATCATAATTAATATTTTATAAAGTTAAACAAAACTTAATCTTTATGAGATTATGATGATTACAGATTGAGTGGTACATATTTAAATCAAACTACTATGATGATCAAGGATTGGGTGGTAGATATGCTATTGAGGTACTATTATGATGATTATCTTCATAGTATTAGAAAAACACTTTATCACGTAGAATTAGATATTAATTATACCTTTTGACAATTATTCATAAGTTTTGACAACTTGTCTCAAATTTCGACGGGTAGTCTCAAATTTCGACAACATGTCTAAACATTTTCACAGGTTGTCCAGAAAGTTTGAAATGTACAAAAAGGCTCCAATAACTATATAACGATATATATTAATTATAATATCCCAATTAACATTTTATAAAGTTAAACAAAACGTAATCTTTATGAGATTATGATGATTAAAGATTGAGTGGTAGATATTTCAATCAAACTACTATGATGATCAAGGATTGGGTGGTAGATATGCTATTGAGGTACTGATATGATGATTATCTTCATAGTATTAGAACAACACTTTATCATGTAGAATTGGATCTTAATTATACCTTTTTGACAATTAGTCGTGAGTTTCAACAACTTGTCTAAACATTTTTTACCACATGTCTATATATATTCAGACAACCTAGTTAAAACATTACATATCAAACCATGTCCAAAATATGAAATCACACAATATTATCAAAACATTACAGATAAAACTAAGTCCAAAATAAATCCAAAAATAATCATTTCTTGCATGTGGTTTTGTTGTGTCCATAACATCCACAATTGGAACACTTTCGTTGCTTTTTTTCCCCATCAACATCAGAAACCTTACTATAACGACCCAAAATTGCTAATAGGGCTTAGTGCCTTGGTTAGCATGTCAAGAGGGCATAATTGGATATATGTGTGTTTAATTGGTTTAATGTGTGACTATGTGACACGCATGATTAATATAATTATATGAATATATTATATGCATGTTTATGAGTATTAGATAGGCATGTGGGCCATTTATAGCTTATAAGGGCATATTTATAATTTTGGCCCGTTAAGGGCATAAATGTGATTTCATGTGGATGTATTTGCAGTTTATGGCTCGAGACGGTCCTAGTGTGCGGGTTGGGTTAGCGAAATAGTCACAGCGAGGTTTAATACCCGGCTCGGGGGGAGCCTGTGGGTATTTTGGGAATATATAGAATATTTTGGGGTTTGTTGGGTAATGAATAAATATTTGGTAATTAATTAGATGTGATAGGGTTAATTGGTTAATGGTAGGAACATTTGAGAAATTAGCGGGAACTAGGAAAAAAGACTATTTTACCCTTAGACACAACGAAAAGGCTAAATAGATTTCAGGTGCATTTTGGTCCACTTTGATTAAGGGATATGATCAACTATACTTAGACTTAACTAGAACTCACCAGAAAGTATTAAGTGAGTCTCAGCTTTCTCTCTCTCTCCCTCATATATGTATCTCTCTCTCTCTCTCTCTCTCCTTGTATGTTGAAGTTGAAGAAAAACAGAAGGAAAAGGACTTGGTTTAAGTTGGGATTTGCGCTGGTTCAAGCTGGGAAAAATAGGGTGAAAGGTTGATCAAGGCTCCTGAAGAGTTTAGACAAGTAATTCAGGTAAAATTCACTCTTTGACTACTGATTTTGTTGAAATGATAGTGGGACTTGGAGCTTGCATGAAACTGATTGTAGGGTCTGATTTCTGAGTGTTAAAGGGGGGTAAAAAAGTTACATGGATTGAATTTGATGCTTAGGTTATGGGGTAAATCTTTCTGGGCGTGAGTCTAAGTCTGGTTTTGAATGGGGTGTATTTTTAAAGTTAAATTTTGTGGTTTTTGGCTAAGAAGGATGAGGAGAAAACCCAGGAAATTCTGGGTTCGTGAGGCGCACCGCGGCCCGCATTCCCTGAGTGCCCTATGAGGGCTCTCTGTTTTGAGGGTGTGCCGTGACCCTAGGGGGCAAGTTGCGGTCCGCCTCCCCTTGAGGCATGGGGGTTATGTCTCTATCTTGGGGGCACGCAACGACCCTTAGGGCCAGGTCGCAGCTCGCCTAGGGAATTTTGGCCTAGGATGGTTTTTAGGATTAGGAAGGCTCAGGGGTTCGAACCTAAGCGCTCGGGATGATTTCTACTACCCGGTTTAGTATAAAACAAGGTCCCAATGGCTAGCTGTTGTTTCCTAAATATTTATTTGGGTTTTGAATTGATGATTACCCATTGATACTGTGACTAGGTTTATCTATAGGGATCAAGAGTGAGGACCGTGCTCGAGACCGTTCTGTATCCTCAGCTCGGGATTCGAGGTAAGAAAATTGTACCCATGTGTGGTTGTGAACGGGATTGAGGTTCCTAATTATTGATTGCTTGTACTGTGTGTTTGTGAGATTGATGTGATATACAAGAATGAACGACCTAAGAGAGTTGGGGCTGACGGTAAGTGTACTGAACACAGCTCGGTCTAAGCGAGCCTGGGTCAGCAAGATCAATAAGGGGGCTCAGCCTAAGTGTGCCAACCCTAAATATTTGTGAACTTAAGATTATGTGTTTATCATTGATTAGTTTAATATTTGTACTATGTTTTATGATTGAATTAAATGAGTTAAGCTTGATTGAATACCATTATTGTTACATGAATCTGATGTTTTCCTTTGGTTTTCTTGCTGAGCCTTGGCTCACGGGTGCTACATGGTGCAGGTAAAGGTAAAGGAAAGCTGGACCAACCATGAGTTGGAGAGCTCTGGGTGTGAGGTGTACATTGTCAGCTGCTCGTCCGCCACGGTCAAGGGAAAGTACAAGGACAAAGCCTTAAAATTTGCATTTTTTCCATTAGAGTGGCTTTGGGTTGTATAAAACTTTTGAGAGTTGTAAATTGTCTCTTAAACCCTATTTTTGGGATCCCATGTACCAAACATCTATTTAATGGAAATTAACCATTTATAATCAAAATATTTTAACCCTAACCTCATAGTTGACTTAGGAAACACATTATTGTTCAAATGAATTGATTAGCAGGTCTTGCACTATTTTAAAATACACAGTGTAACGGTCTTGGTTACCCAGGACGTTACACTTACCCTTTACTTTCTTTGATGCCGATTCAGGTGCAGAATTAGTCTTCTCCTTGGGAAACTCTCATCTCGAAGAAATTCGTTTATTCTTTGGTCTCCCTGGGGGAATTAACTTCACTGGTTTTATAACAACTTGAGACTTAACCTCTTTTGGAAGATGTCGTTCTATTTCAGGTGGTAAAGGGTAAATAGATTCTGCATAAGCCATCCTCCAAAATTCAGTCGTGTATTTTGAGCATAGACTATATACTTCTACTCCACAATACATTGCCACAGCAACGCCGTGAGCACATGGAATCTTATCAATGGTAAACTCTCGACATGTACAAGAATGTTGCGATCATTGTCGTTATCTTGCAATTGTCAGGTAAATAAACTAACAATGCATCTACTATTTTTTATTGCAATTGGTTCAATCTCCACCATTGTCATTATCTTGTAAGTTAATTTTATATTGAAGAGGTTGCAATCGATTTCTGTAACTTTATAAATGTGTTCAACTAACTCCTCATAAGTTAGGTTAGTTTGTACCAAACTTGATCTTGATCGTGAACCATTTACAATCCATTTTCATGAGTCTTCATTCTTTTTCCACAATCCTCACATAATATTGCAATATTTTTTAATGACATCTGAAAAAAATAATACAATAAACAAATATAAATTATTGGTATTACTTTGATTGAAAAGTTATATAAAAAAAATGAAAATCAAGTTGAAAATCTAGAAATTCGACAACCTATCTAAAAATTAGACAACTTGTCTGATAATTTGACAACTCGTCTAAAAATTTGACAAGTGGTTGAAAATAAACGACGATCTATCTAAAAATTAGACTACTTGTCTAAATTCGACATATGGTCTAAAATTTAGACAGGTGGTCAAAAAAATATGACTACTGGTCTGAAATTTAGATAGTCGGTCTAAAATATCAAACTCCTTGTCAAAAAGTTAGACAAGCTGTCAAAAAATTATGGGTTTCTCTATCTCAAAAATGGCCAAAACCACTATTAAATTTTTCAGATTTTCAAGCTTTAACCTCCATAAAACTCCAGAAATAAACCTAAATCCTTACTTATACTTTCAATATACTAAAACAATCATTTTGCATTTTAAATATACAAAAACAATATCAAAAATTCTCATTTTTCATAAAAATATAAACCAACCTTTTCAATGGGTGGTGGCCGGATTTGTGGAGAGACTGTGGCAGCCGATGATGAGCAGTGTTCACCGGCGGTGGCAGCGGCAAGGGGTCGTGGTCGTCGGTGGTGGTGGTGGTGGTGGCGGCGGGATGAGAGTGGGTGGTTGTGGATGGGTGTGGGTGTGGGTGGATGGGTGAGAGGAAGAAGATGATAGTTTTTAGAATTTTTGTTTTAATTTATTATTATTTTATTTTAAGGGTAAAATGGGTAATACAAAAAATTCATTAATAAAAGAGGTCATTTAGCTAAAAAATATTGAAACTAGACCAAAATGCAAATTGCACTATAAAAAGAGGCTATTTTTCCAAGGAGCCCTTTATTTATTTAAAAATTGTATGACAATTAAAAAAACATAATATAAATAAGTTAATACATTTTCTAAATAAAGTTAAGCAAATTAATATGCATTGTACATTACTTTTACCTAGTATTTTTTAATAAGTATGAGCCCAAAACTAAAAAATGAAATAAAATCAATCTTTGGTTTATTATAATAGTAATTCTACTAAGACATAAAAATTACACTGGTGTAGTGTGATTAATTTTATTCCAAAAAAAATAGAGATCATGGAGAGAGATCCACAAATATCATTAAAGCCAAAACATGAAACTCATATTATTTTTGTTGACGCCGATTTTCGTCAACTTAAAATGTAGAGCAATTAAATAATAGGAACTATGGTGCAGATGAATAGTATGGTGGAACAACAAGGGTTTTAGGTGGTTCAGCAGTTAAATCTGCCTAGTCCACGAGTCTATTTTATTAAGACTTGGAGTTTTCTGGAAATCCTTCAGAGATGAATTCTCCAGAGTTTTCTCTCAAGATATCCGAAGATCGGTCCCCTACAAGTGTTCAGGACCTCTCTATTTATAGAGAGTTTTCAGAGTTCATTCCCACATATTTCAGGAAGATACTTCTACTTATTAATTGAAATAATGATATTAAATATTGTAACTCCTATATACAAGGAAACGCCCCCCAAAGATCAGGAAACAGATAACAGACTTGTTAATATCCCTTTAATGTAGGGATGTTACAACAACAAATATCTTTTAACGTACGGAACTTGTTACATCAGATGACTCATCAAATCTTCGAGGTCAGCAACCAGCATCATGTCAGTCAAGGTTTACGGATAGGTTACGAATTGGCCGTCTTATTCCAAGACCTGCTCGGAGCAGATAAATACCATCGAGGCTGTCACATTTCGAGCTTGTACTCTTTAAGCTTGGCCTACTCGATCCAAAGGCACCCGACAACGGATGTATCCCGATGCTATGTTCTTTCGAGCTTAGAAAGAATCTCGAGGTTACATGTCTCTGAGGTTGCTGTCTTGCTTCGAGGGTTTTACAACTGGACTATGAACATGCATTTTATATATCTGAAGCTCACACTTGACGAGTCCATCTTTTGAGGTCACAATCTCATATCTCGAAATCTGGGAGTAACATTTTTCCCCCTCAAAAGTATTAGTTCGAATCCTATGAGAAGGAAACTTTTGAACTACTTCTGCTGGGAACTGTTCCATCAAACATACTCGAGTGCGGTCCAATAAGAAGTATGACCAGTGGGAGCTCGTACCTCTCTCAACCGGCAACCTTCCTCCGAGGAGAAATGCGAGGCCTCCATCTCCAGTTCAGCATCGCAGGAGTCCGCAATCGGGGAATGAGGCCAACGATGAGGCCTCGAGCTCAGGCTCGGATGAGAGAGGTACAGTCATCCTTAGCTCGAATTTGTGGTCTCCCTCACTACTAGAACATAAACCCGATAGATTAATATTGTGCAAGGATGATAGGAACCATTTCTATGTATGGTCTTGGGTAGATGAGAGGGTACATAGGTTCGATAGCTGGCTTGGGAAATACGACACCATGTATAGCCTGAACGAGGTATGGGACGGAATAGTCGTTCAATATGGGACTAACAACTATAGGGACCTTTCGAGGTTGGCATCCACCTATAGGGAAGGTACTCCCCCCGCCTCTTCTGAAGATGGGGGAATTTCATGGTCGTCGAGCACAAGCTCGGGGGAGAGTTCCAGTTAGGTTTCTCTCCACTTGTATTTTCATCCCTGGTCTGTCTACATCATGTTAACTTATTTTGTTTTGGGATAACTCATAATGTGGTGTAAATGTGCAGGTGAGATGGACTCTGACCTTGACAACATTCTGGTCAGCGGCGGAGCTAAGAGGAGTAAGCGCCCGAGGGGGTCACGAAAAATAGACCGGCCTGCTAAGGTCCTTAAGAGGACCGAGAAAATGCCTCCTCCCCAGGCTCCGATTGCTCCGAGCACGGTTTTGGGTCCACCTACTCAGGCCGAGACTTCCTCCTCGACCTTGCCTCATGCTCATCCTATACCCCAGATCAATCCCACACTTGGCCCGCCTCCGAAGAAACCCTCGGCCTCAAGGACACCGCTGCTTTCGATTTCTACTCACGTCGATGAGTATGTGATCGACAACACATCCGAACCCTACGCTAGGCTCGGATGTTCTGTCTCGGGTAGGTCAGAGTTTTGCCAGCTTCGACGCTCCTCACTGGCAGTTCTTGAACAATGCCCAGGATTGCAACACTCTTTACGAGAAGAGCATCGAGCTCCATGTTGTGGTAATATTTCTTCTCTCACTATTAGCTGTATTTACACTTGGTCCATATGTTAATTTGATTTCTTTGTATGCCAGACTCTTGCTGTCTCTGCTCAGCTTAATTATAAGTTGAACAACGAGGTCCATTCGAGCATGTCTTTTGCTCAGGAGGCGAAGAATCTCCAACTCAAACTGAGTGATGAGCTCAAGGCCACAAAGGCCAAGGTGGAGGCAGGAGCTAAAGGCCAAGGCATCCGAGCTTGAAAAGCTGAAAGCCCGACTCACGGAGCTTGAGAAGGAGAATGCTCGGGTCAAGGAGATCAATGCCAAGCTTGAAGAAGAGAAGTCCGTCACTTTCGAGATCATGGAGGGTGAAAAGGCTCGTCTTCTTGAAGAGTTTAAGGAGAAAAAGGATCGGGCAGTCGACTTGGCCATGTACAGAATCTGGGCCAACAATGTCAACCTCGACACCAGCTTCTTAGGCCCTCTTGAAGCAAAGTTTGTGGCTAAATGGCATGCTCGGCTTGATGAGGAGGAGGCTGCTCGAGATGAGGCAGAGGAAGCCAGGGATGATGTCGATGCTGAGAAGGCCAAGGAAGATGCTGAGAAGGCCAAGGAGAATGCTCCTTCTTAAATCTTGCCTCGGGGCTGCGTCCCTTTATATTTCTTGTAATAGTTTTTTATGTTTGATTTTTTATTTTTTATGCCCCCGGGGCCAAGAAAATTCTGCAGCTCGCGGAAGAGATGCTTTTTTATGATATTTAAGATACCATTTTTTTACTTTATTTTAATACATATGCTTTACATTTCTTGGGTTGAAATATTTTGCACATTTTATATTAAAGTGTCATATATGCCTGCTTATTCATACAAACATAGTTTGGATTTAAGCTCAAGGTTCAATACATTCATGCACAGTTTGCTCGAGATATCCGTTTCCGATCTCGTTATTCTGCCAAGGTCGGAGATTACTTTTACCATGCACCTGAAAGCACTTATATGGTGTGTAATGTAAATGGTTTAGTTATATCTTATTTTTTTAGTTACTTTTTCTCATCCTCGGGTAGCTCCCCGAGGTTATGAGATCGAAACTATCGTTTTGCAAGATACTCAAGCCTCGATCTCGACTTAACGCGAAGTGGGTTTACATTCCAACTTACCGTCGATTAGTTTTAGCTGGTTTGTTCCAAACCTGTTAAGGTTGTGCTTGGTTTGTAATCCATACACTTATATTATTCATCTAGTTTGCATATTTGGTCATATCCAAACATTGTAACTCACGCATTTGGTTACGTCCAAACACTTGTATGTTTTTGATAATTTGGTTACGTCCAAACTATCTTAGCTCGCGTATTTGGTTATATCCAAACACTTATATATTTTTCGTATATGCTATTTTATTTTTTCAAGCTGATGGTATATGTACCACTAATGCCCCCTTAATATCCTATGAATGTGACCATAGGTTATTCAATTAAGAGAGACTGCAAAAAATACAGCATATTAAAACGAAATCAAACTTTATTCGAATAATCCAAAAAATAGGAAAATAGTACAGACAAACAAGCATGATTATAGGCGACATCCTTCCTACACTATTGATAGTAAGGTCGTAGGTGCTCGCCATTCCATGCTCGTGGTACCAGGCTTCCATTCAATCTTGCCAACTTGTACACACCGGGTCGGATGACTGATTCTATCTGATAAGGTCCTTCCCAATTTGGCCTGAGCACGCCAGCTACTGGATCCCGTGTCGCCAAGAATACACGCCTCAGCACCAAATCTCCTACGCTGAATTTTCTATCTCGAACCCTTTTGTTGAAGTACCGGGTAGCTCGCTATTGGTATACAACATTTTTTAGTTGAGCTTCATTCCTTCTTTCTTTGATTAGGTCCAGAGTTTCTTCGAGCTGAGAGTGGTTCGAGGTTTGTTCATAAGCGATTGCTCGAATTGTGGGAATTTCGACCTCAATTGGCAACATAGCCTCGCAACCATACACCAGAGAAAATGGGGTATGTCCTGTTGATGTACGGGCTGTGGTCCTATATGCCCATAGAACTTGGGGTAATTCTTCAGGCCATCTTCCTTTAGCTTCTTCCAACTTTTTCTTTAGCAAACTCTTTAGGGTCTTATTGACAGCTTCGACCTGGCCATTCGCCTCGGGATGGGCCATCGATGAGAAGCTCTTTATTATCCCATTTTTTTCGCAAAAGTTGGTAAACTGATCGCTGTCGAATTGAGTACCGTTATCGGACACAATATTTCTTGGCATCCCATATCGGCATATGTTGTTCTTCACTACGAAGTCAAGGACTTTCTTCGAGGTTATTGTTGCCAAAGGTTCAGCTTCAGTCCACTTCGTTAAGTAATCTACGACGACTACTGCGTATTTCACTCCTCTTTTGCCAATCGGCAATGAGCCTATGAGGTCGATTCCCTAGAGCGCGAATGGCCACGGGGAGGTCATCATAGTTAGCTCGGAGGGTGGAGCTCGAGGGATTGTGGTGAACCTTTGGCACTTGTCACACTTCTTGACGTAGTCGAACGAATCTGCTTTGATGGTAGGCCAGAAGTATCCCTGGCGTATGATCTTCTTGGACAGACTATGCCCCCCAGCATGGTCTCCACAGAACCCTTCATGAATTTCCTCTATGATTATCTTAGCTTCGGGTGGGGTCACACATCGGAGTAGCGGCATGGAATATCCTCTTCTATACAGCTTTCCATCTATAATGGTATACCTGGGGATCTGATACATCAGTTTTCGAGCCTTGGTTCGTTCTTATGGGAGAATGTTGGTCTCAAGGTATTCAAATATCGGAGTCATCCAGGTTGGCTCGGAATTGATCATTCAAACATCCTCCTGCTCAGGCTCGTTAATACTGGGCGTCGTGAGATGTTCGATTGGCATGACATTCATTTCGTCAGTCTCGGTAGAGGTAGCAAGCCTGGCTAAGGCGTCCGCGTTCAAGTTCTGTTCTCGGGGGACCTGTTCAATCGCATAGAACTCGAAATGCTCCAGTGCTGATTTTGCCTTTTCTAAATATGTCACCATTATCGTACCACGAGCCTGGTAATCTCCTAAAATTTGATTAACCACTAGCTGTGAGTCACTGTAGCAATGTATCGCTTTGGCTTTGAGCTCCTTGGCTATACGAAGTCTTGCCAGTAGGGCCTCGTATTCGGCTTCGTTATTCGACGCATCGAAGTCAAATCTCAAGGCAGAATGAAATCGGCTTCCTGCTGGGGTGATCAAAATTACTCCTGCTCCTAATCCATTTTCATTAGAAGACCCGTCAACATAAAGTTTCCACAGCTCACAGGCCGAGGTTATAACTTCATCGTTGGCCACACTAGTGCACTCTACTATGAAGTCTGCCAAGGCCTGTCCTCTTATGGTCGTCCTTGGATGATAAGTGATCTCGAATTGTTCGAGTTCAACGACCCATTTGAGCAGTCGACCTGAAGCTTCTGGCTTGGACAAGACTTGTCTTAGTGGTTGATCGGTAAGTACATGGATGGGGTGCGCCTGAAAATAGGGTCGAAGCTTTTGAGATGAGTGGATTAGGCTGAGAGCTAACTTCTCCATCAAGGGATATCTTGAGTCTGCCCCCGGTAACCTTTTACTGACATAATACACGGGCCTTTGTACTTTTTCTTCTTCTCGCACGAGTACCGTGCTTATGGCGTGTTCGGTCGTAGCGAGGTATAGGTACAGAACTTCTCTCGTGATGGGTTTGAGAAGATGGGGGGTTCTGCGAGGTGTTTCTTGAACCCTTGAAAAGCCAACTCGCATTCCTCTGTCCATTCAAATTTCTTGCCTCCCCTCAAAAGGTTGAAAAATGGAAGACAACGGTCTATAGATTTCGAGATAAATCTACTTAGCGTCGTCATCCTGCCAAACAAACTTTGGACATCCTTATGCTTCCAAGGTGAGGGCATATCAATCAGAGCCTGGATTTTGTCTGGATTAGCTTCTATTCCCCGAGCATTTTTAATGAAGCCCGGGAATTTTCCCGAAGATACTCCGAAAGAGCACTTTTGAGGATTGAGTTTCATGTTATATCTCTGTAACACGACGAAGCATTCTTCGAGGTCATCCACATGGTTATTGTTAATTTGAGATTTAACTAACATATCGTCAACATAAACTTCCATGTTATTACCTATCTGTTCAGAGAACATCATGTTCAGGAGTCGCTGGTAAGTGGCTCCAGCATTTTTGAGCCCGAATGGCATGACGTTATAACAATGCAGCCCTTTGTCTGTTACAAAACTCGTATGCTCTTGGTCAGGGGCATGCATGGAAATCTGGTTATATCCAGAATAGGCATCCATGAACGACATGAGTCCATGCCCTGCCGTGGCATCCACAAGCTGGTCGATCTGAGGTAAAGGGAAGCAGTCGTTAGGATAGGCCTTATTGAGGTCTGAGTAGTCAATACAGGTCTGCCATGTCCCGTTAGGCTTCGAGACCAGTACCAGGTTGGCTACCCAATCGGGGTAAACAGCGTCCCTGATTAATCGTTTTGCTTTCAACCTGTCGACTTCCTCTTTAAGGGCCTTCTTCCTATCGTCATCCAGTAGTCTTCGCTTTTGCTGCTTCGGCGGGAAGCTTTTGTCGATATTCAACGCGTGGCTCACAAAATTTGGACTTATCCCTATCATGTCTGAATGTGACCATGCAAAGACATCCTGGTTCTTCTTCAAAAAGCAAATTAATTGTTATTTGGTTTCTTCGGGGAGGTTTTTCCCAACCTTTACTATTTTTGGGAGGTCTGCTTCTTCGAGCCTGATTTCTTTGAGCTCTTCCAATGGTTCGAGATCAGCTATTTCCTCTATTCTTAGATCGATTTATTCATCTATTTCGAAGACTGTTCCGTCCTTATTATGAATAATGACAAGTGCTTGTGCGCTCGTCTACTTCTTTCCTCTAATGAAAATGCTATAGCATTCCCTTCCGACTAGCTGGTCTCCCTTCAGTGTCCCGATGCCACTAGAAGTCGGGAACTTGATGGCCAAATGCCTTACAGACGAGATTGCCCCCAGCCCTACTAGGGCGGGTCTCCTGAGCAGCACGTTGTAGGCCAATGGCAGGTCCACTACTACGAATTCCATCATCTTGGTTGTTGAGACTGGGAAGTCTCCCAAGGTCATTGGGAGTTCGATGGACCCCATACAGGCAATCCCTTCTCCTGAAAAACCGTACAGCGTCGTTGCACAAGCCTTTAGGTCACGAAGCGTGAGTCCCATCTTTTCTAAGGTGGCCTTATAGAGAATGTTCATTGAGCTCCCATTATCAATAAGAACTCGGTGAACCCTCTTGTTCGCGAGCTGAAGAGTGATGACCAATGGGTCGTTGTGAGGAAACTGAACATGGGACGCATCGTCCTTAGTAAAGGTTAGAGGTTGAGATTCAACCTTTTGGTACTTCGAAGCTCTGGGTTCGGGTTCATAAGGGGACCCGTCTCCATTTTTTAGCTCGTTCACGTATCGCTTTTGGGCGTTCTTGTCCGATCCTGCGAGATAAGGTTCGCCCAAGATGGTTACCACATCTTCTCCATCAATCAGGGGGGGGGGGGGGGGGGGGGGTCTCTCGTCTTCCCTAGCTCGGGAATTGCTGTTTTGGGCAGGCGGCAGTGCAGCTATCCTCTGGCTGGTAGAAGCCTGATTATTGTTCTGGTTCCTGACATACTGCCTGAAGTATCCTCTCGAGATCAGACCTTCGATCTCGTCCTTCAGTTGCCTGCACTCATCAGTAGTGTGCCCAGTATCTCTGTGAAATCGACAGTATTTACTGGAGTCTCTCTTGGATTTTTGATTTCTCATGGGGTCTGGACGTCTAAAAGGGACCTGGTTTTCATTAGCCAGGTAAATATTCTCCGGAGACTCGTTGAGCTCGGTGTACACTTTGTACACGGAGAAATACCTTTCCCCTTTCTTCTTCTTTCCCCCTTCCGCCTCGGGGTTACTTCCTTCATTCTTCTTCCTTTTGGAAGGGTTTTCTGCAGGGGGTTTTGAGGCTGATGGGTCCTCCGAGGTCGAGGCAGAGTTTACGTTTTTCATTGTAGTTATGGGCTGAGAGGTCATATTCAGCGTTGACCTCGCCTCTTCTACATTGACAAACCTCTGAGCTCGTCGATTAAACTCGGTTATGGACCTCACAGGCTTCCTCTGCATATCTTCCCAGAGGGGACTTCTCGGCATTACCCCAGCTCGAACGGCCATTAAATGACTGTTGTCATCTACATCACGGCTCGAGCGACTTCCAGGTTGAATCTTGTAAGGTAGTTTTTCAGTGTTTCATTTGGTTGTTGCCAGACGTTGGTCAGGGCTGATGCCTCGGGCCTTATCCCGATCATGGCTCTAAATTGCTTCTTGAAATCTTTTGACAGCTGATCCCAAGAAGTGATTGAATGCCTCTTATATTTTTTGAACCAGTTTTTTGCTGGTCCTGTAAGCGATGCTGGAAACAGCATGCATCTGAGCTCGTAACCCGCATTACTTGCTCTCATAATAGTGTTAAATGTACTTAAGTGACTGTACGGGTCAGATTTCCCTTCAAAAGGTGGGACATGAGGAATCTGAAACCCCTGAGGAAACGGAGTGCTGGAAATGTGGGGAGCGAATGGTTCGAGCTCCTCATCAAACTCTTCGTCCCGATCTCGACCTCGCTCATTCTGTAAGAGCCTAAATGCTCTTTCCAGTTGATCAATTCTTTCCTGAACTGGATCCACGGGGGGTCTCGCCTGAAATTGGTTATCGTTGATCACAATCCCAGGCTCGCGCCTTCGCATGGGATCCTTGCGCCCATTTAGGCGATCCCTCAGGTCTGGGTTCAAGGGGTTACCACTACCCCGATTTTGAGTCAGGTGTTCTCGCAAGTCAGGGTGGTTCCTTTGGTTCCTAGTATTTTTGCGTCCTTGATCATACATATTGACTGATCTGGTGTTCCCTGAGTCGTCGCTGGCGAGGCTCGTTGCATGATTGTTTTGAGATGGATTCCTCTCAGGTTACCTCGTCTCTGTAGTGCGAGACCAAGACATTTGGCTTCTCGTAGGCTGGGCACCTCTCCGTTCTCTAGTAGTTTCTCCATTCCCCTGCTTCCGTCCAGCCCGCCTTTCCCTATCACCCTAAGTCGGTTGTGTGTTTCTCCGAGGCGGTGAGGGATATCTTATTGGTGACGGAGGGTGTCGTATGGGTGATGGTGGCTGCCACCCATTTCGGGGTCTGGATGGTCTCGAGTTCGCCTGTGCCGACTCGGTAACATTCTGCGTGTTACTAGGATTCTGAGTCCGAGCCGCTGCAGGAGCTTGGTTATTCCCAGTTTCAGCTGGTAACTGAGTAGTTGAGTTAACCGGAGCTCTAGCCCGGGTGTTTCTTCGGGGCCTCGAGGGAGTAGGTTGTTCTGCCAGTGGCGGAGGTTGTTCCATTCTTCTTGTGGTAGCGTTTTTGCGAGGTCGCCCATGAGGCCTGTGGGGAGGAACATGAACGTTCCGCGGAGGTGGGGCTCGGACCTCAGGCGAAGGTTGGGGCTGAGCCGCATGCGCCTTCGCAGCTAATCTAGCTAGCTCCTCGTTACGCTTCTTAGCCTCAGCCAATTGTTTTCTCAATTGACGATTTTCGAGTTCCACAATGGGGACATATCGCTCGGGATTATAGTACATGTCCTCGTCGTCCCTGGGAGCCGGAGGTGCCAGAGGTCCTCGAGAGTCGAAGGACTCACTTCTCTCCTCTGGTTCTGGATTCGTCATCGGCTATTTCCCATGGCGCCGCGGATAGTTGACTTCTTCTTTAGGAATATTAGGATCATTTGTGGCCATAGCTACTCAGGGAGGTTACTGCTTACTGCTCTCAATGAAAGCACCAAACTGTTGACGCTGTTTTTCATCAACTTAAATTGTAGAGCAATTAAACAATAGGAACTATGGTGCAAATGAATAGTATGGTGGAACAACAAGGGTTTTACATGGTTCAGCAGTTAAATCTGCCTAGTCCACGAGTCTATTTAATTAAGACTTGGAGTTTTCTGGAAATCCTTCAGAGATGAATTCTCCAGAGTTTTCTCTCAAGATATCCGAAGATCGGTCCCCTACAAGTAGGGGTGGCAATTTGGGTCACGACACGATAACACGACACGACACGACACGATTAAGGTAAACACGAACACGACACGTTTAATAATCGTGTCGTGTTCATGTTTGAGTTTTGTGACACGTTTAATAATCGTGTCGTGTTCGTGTTTACCTTAATCGTGTCGTGTCATAATCATGTCGACCCATTTAATAATCGTGTCGTGTCATAATCGTGTCAGACACGATAACACGAATACTTTACATAGGTTTTCTGATTTTTTTCGTATAATTATGATTAATCGTGTCATAATCGTGTTATCGTGTTCGTGTCGTGTTGACCCGTTTAATAATTGTGTCGTGTTCGTGTTCATATTTTTGACACGTTTAATAATCGTGTCGTGTTCGTGTTGACCTTAATCGTGTCGTGTCATAATCGTGTCGACACGAATCTGATACGTTTACACGAATTGCCACCCCTACCTACAAGTGTTTAGGACCTCTCTATTTATAGAGAGTTTTCAGAGTTCATTCCCACATATTTCGGGAAGATACTTCTGCTTATTAAATGAAATAATGATATTAAATACTGTAACTCCTATATACAAGGAAATGCCCCCCGAAGACCAGGAAACAAATAACAGACTTTTTAATATCCCTTTAATGTAGGGATGTTACAACAATAAATATATTTTAACGTACGGAATGCATTACATCAAATGACTCATCAAATCTTCGAGGTCAGCAACCAGCATCATGTCAGTCAAGGTTTTCGGATAGGTTATGAACTGGCCGTCTTATTCCAAGACCTACTCGGAACAGATAAATACCATCGAAGCTGTCACATTTCGAGCTTGTACTCTTTAAGCTCAGGCTACTCGATCCGAAGGCACCCGACAATGGATGTATCCCGATGCTATGTTCTTTCGAGCTTAGAAAGAATCTCGAGGTTACATGTCTCCGAGGTTGTCGTCTTGCTTCGAGGGTTTTACAACTGGACTATGAACATGCGTTTTATATATTTCGAGCTCACACTTGACGAGTCCAGCTTTCGAGGTCACAATCTCATATCTCGAAATCTGGGAGTAACAATTTTTAAGTCTCATTCACTTCACTTCCCTTCCCTAATCAATAGACAATGCCCCTAAATTGTAACTTTGAATTTAACAACCTAATTATGTATAATTATTTTGGAGTAATAAAATTTGGGCTTGCAAAACACATTTTAAGGGAATTTTTCAAATATATGGCTTTTATATCATCAATGTGCAAAAATATAAGAATTATACTTTTCTTAATTTGTATGGAAAATTTTATTAAAAAAAAACTAACATATGAGAAACACAATTAGTAATTAACTAAAATATGAAAATACCACATTTTTTATAGTTATGTTTTCTTTGATTTTGAAAGTTTTTGTATTTTATTTTTTCCTTTATTTTTTAATTATGTTTTCAGTTATTTTTTCTTCCATTTTTTTCATTTTTCTTTTTTTTCTACCAATATTTTCCTTCATCTTTTTTTTTCTTTCCATTTTTCATTCTTCTTTTTTTTCTTTTTTATTCATTTATCTTTTCTTTTTTTTTCATTTGTATTTTTTTCATATTTTTTCAGTTTTCTTTCTTTTTTTTCCTTCTATTTTTTCTTTATTTTTGTATTTATTATTTTCTTATTCCATTTTTTATCTTTCTTTTTTTCTTCTTCCATTTTTTCTTTTTTTTTTCCTTTTTTTCATTTTTTTCTACCAATTTTTTCATTCATATTTTCTTTATTTCCATTTTCCATTATTTTTCTTCTTCTTCTTTTCATTTTTATTCATTCATCTGTTTTTTTCCTTCATCATTTCTTTTGTTTTATTTTTTTTTCATATTATTTTAGTTTTCTTTCCTAAGTTTTTTTTCCTTCATTTTTCTTCATCTTTTGTACTTATTCTTTTCTCATTTCATTTTTTTCCTTTTTTTCACACATATTTTAACATTACATAATTATTTTACTATTTTTTTGTTTATTTATCATCTTTTATTATTGTAATTTTTTTTATAGTTTTTTCCACTATATGTAAAAAATCAAATCAATTTTTTCAGCATTTTCTTTTTACTGTAACTCTTATAGGAACACCAAATTTGAAAAAGAAAACTAATAAAAATATGAAAATGTGAATAGGTAACCAATTACCCTGATGAGAACATTCAAATCTAGAAAGAAAATTATAGGAAGAAGATGGGAGAGAAGGGAAAGGGGGTGGATCTGATTTTTTTTCTGTCTTCAGATTTGTGGTAATTGGTTACCTTCACGTTCTTTGTGTGTATATTTCTGGGGGTAACTGGTTAGCTTCACGTTCTGATGTGTGTGTATAATTATGGGTTATTTATGGTAACTAGTTACCTATGTTAATAAAATCATAGTTACTTCTTGATTTTTTAATGAAGTGTTCTTCCTCTTTTTCCTTCAAATTTGATGTTTCTTTTCATATTTAATATGAGTAACTCGTCACCCCTCTTGTGGTAACTGGTTACCCCTCTTATGGCAGAAAGTTACTCATCTTAGGATAACTGGTTACCTCTCCTGGTACATGTTATTTAACCTAGCTCTATGATTTTTTTTTACAGAAGTGTCAAAGATCAATCAAGTAACGGGTTACCTTACCCAGGATTTGAAAAAAGAAACGTACAATCTAAAAAAAAAGAAAAAAAATGTTTATTATAAATAAAAAATAATTTTAAACACAATTCATATTACAAAAAAAAATTGCAAAACAACCAAAGAAAAATTTAATATAAAAAAAATAAGTTAAAAAAATAATAATCAAATTACAAGCATACCCTTCCAAATTAATAAAACTTGATTAAGAGTAAAACTATGACATAAACCAACTTTTATACAAAAAGATGGGAAAATAAACCCATAAAAGTGAAAATTCTTAAAAAAAATCATAGATTAACTTTTTTTTCTTTTTTAAAAAAACCATATTTTTGCACACTTTATTAAAAATCTCATATAAAATGTAATTTCCTCCACATTTTAATTACAAAAATACTAGCCCACATTTTGTGGGATATATTATGGGAATGGAATTTAACTTAAAAATAAAAAAGTTAAGTTATTTTTCCCTCTCAAAAAGTGGGTGAAAAGGCTTACAATTTATGTTACTGTGTCAACTCATTTATAATCGGATTGGTGTCATGTTGCTTATGACCCGTTTAATAAAAATATTCATTCTGATTAGTATGTCAAAAATTAGTTCATCAATATAATTATTAGTTTGGTTGAATTTTACAAAATAGTTCTCACAAAAAAGCTAAATTAGTTCATAAAGTTTATGATTGTCATCTAATTTATAAAAATGATTAAAAGAAATTGTAAAAATAAATTTTTTATATATTTTATTAAATTTTATAATAATCGTTCCAATTAATTGTGCCGTGGCCTGTTTTGCCAGGCCAATGCAATTTTTAAAATTTTGGGAGAAACATCAATGTGATTTTTGTAAAAATCGTTTGGTTATGTATAATTGTAAATCAAATTTATTTTAGGTATGGTGTTGAAAAAAAATCCATAATTTTATATATAAACAACTTTTTCCACATATAGTGCAATAATAGTTTATCATTATTAGATGACAATTAATCCCCGATCACTTCGTGTACTAGAATGCGGTCCTACTCTTTTTCTTTTATTGCAAAAATTATTTTTAGTTGTTAGTTGACAAATGAGGTAGGCAGTATTGAGGTAAAAAAGAACGATAATTTGTGTTACAACCACAAATTTAGGCGATTTAAGATAGTGGCCACATGCTGAAATAATTTTTAGTTGATATATGTTATAGTATCTAAGGTGTTTGGCATAGTTTTTATTATTATTGTTGTTATTGTTGAAGATAGTGTATGGTATGTAGAGTAAGGGACTTTTGCAAAATAATATATGTTAAATTTGTCAATAAATAAGTATAATAATATATATTTTACAATATAAAAAAAATTATAAGCAAGTAATGATGATAGCGGCCTAGTTGATATTTTTTTTATATATATTTAGTCATTTAACAAATTAATATATATTTAATAACTAATATAAATATAAAAAAAATCTAAGTATAATATATGTAACAAGAATGAAAGAAAAAAATTAAAACTTTTCTTCTAAAAAATATCTTCAATTGAATACGTGATATTTTCTTCATCAATACGTACCCTCTCTTTTTTTTATGAATATGTGATATATTTTGCATCAATACATGATTTTTTTTATGTAGTCATTTAACTTATTAATATTTAATAATTAATATCATATCTGTAACAAGAAAGAAATAAAAATTTTAAATTAAAAAATATATTCAAACTGAATTTTAAATTACTAAAATCTGAATATGGTTAGTGTTATCCCCAAAAATTGGAGATCGGTGACGTGGCAATAGAGGTGACAAGTGGCAGTGCATGGTCAGTAAAAGACACATTAATAATAGTCAATAAATATATTGGCTCCTCAGAGTTGTGATAAAATTTTGACTGGCTTGAAAAGTGTCATGACCGACCAGGTATGACATTGTCCTACCAGGTATGACCTTGTCTTACCAGGTATGACTTTGTTCGATCAGGCATGAACTTGGCCGGTCGGGCATGACCATGTCCTACCAGCCAAGTACATGTTCTACCAGCCAAGTCCATGTCCTACCAACTATGTCCATGTCCTACCAGCATGCATATGTCCGACCATCACTTGCATGTCCTACTAGCAAGTGCATGACTGTCCAAGTAAAGATATGGCATGCTAGACCAGAGTGCCATGTTAGACGAGATATGGCATGTTAGACCAGAGTGCCATGTTAGACGAGATATGGCATGTTAGACCAGAGTGCCATGTTAGACGAGATATGGTATGTTAGACCAGAGTGTCATGTTAGACGAGAGGAGTGTGTGTCCTACCAGCCAAGTGCGTGACTGTCCAGTAGAGGTGTGTTCGACCAGCTTGAAGGAGATATGAGTCGACCAGATAGAGGAGGAATAAGTCAAGATTCCCAGAAACGGCTTCAACAAGAACCGGTCTTGGCACACGCGGGAATCTCTCATTCTTCCCACAAATTTGGTGTTCTGTTAAATTTTGAATATTTTTGTAATTTATATATAATAAATATAATGAAATATCCCGATTCTAGGGGTTATCAGATGTATGATCCTAAGCCTATAAATATATGACTTATGGGATTAGAAGAGGGGGCTACTTCTTTTTTGGGGACTTTTGGGAAATTTTGGGTCTGAGTTTTCTAGAGAGAGAAAGTGCTTGTATCTGGAAGAATTCTTGTATTCTTGTAATCTGTACTGAAGAAACTCAGTTGGCTCAGTTCATCTGATCTTGAGTGCAGATCTATAATCACAACTCTAAGTGGATTAGGCTATTACCAATATATTGGGGCTGAACCACTATAAAAATTGCGCGTGTTATTTATTTTCTTTTCAAACCCGTCTGTGTCGTTTTATTTCTCTTAAAGGTTTCATCGTTTTTTACGTTCTCACGTCGTTGGCCAAAAACGCGGTCAACAGTTAGGTAATCAAATTCTATTATAAAAAAATAACAAGAAAAACAAATGAAATTGTCATGTGTAATATACCCTAATATCTTTCTATCTATATCTTTATATATATTTATATTTATATATATATATATAAAGGAGAGCTTCAAGTGATTATGTGACACTCTAAAATCTCTTCAAAAGACTTTTTTTATTTTCTCCTTTAATCTAATTTTTTTATTCATTTTTTATTTTCTAAAATATCTTAACAATTAAAAATATCAATATATACACATTAATTTGATTAAAAATTTATTTAACTTAAATATCTTAACTACTTAATCATTGAAAAATACTAAAAAAGTTAATTAAAAATTACGTAATAGTTTTTTGGTTCTCTATATATCTATTTTTCTTATTATATTACTAAAAAAGTTAATTAAAAATTACATAATAGTTTTTCGGTTCTCTATATATCTATTTTTCTTATTATATTATAATTATATTTTTTCTTCAAAAGCGAATAGTTTTACAAATATTATAATTATTATCATCAATCATTAATATTAATAATTGTATTTTTCTCTCATTTGATATTTTATTAAGTTTGTGACAATACGATATTTATCTATTTTTATTAAGCTAAAAATTTATTTAGCTTAAATATCTTACATACTTAATCATTGAAAAATACTAAAAAAGTTAATTAAAAATTACCTAATAATTTTTTGGTTCTCTATATATGTATTTTTCTTATTATATTATAATTATATTTTTTCTTCAAAAGTGAATAATTTTACAAATAGTATAATTAGTATCATCAATCATTAATATTAATAATTGTATTTTTCTGTCATTTGATATTTTATTAAGCTTGTGACAATACAATATTTATCTATTTTTATTAAGCTAAAAATTTATTTAGCTTAAATATCTTACCTACTTAATCATTGAAAAATACTAAAAAAGTTAATTAAAAACTACGTAATAGTTTTTTGGTTCATTATATATCTATTTTTCTTATTATATCACTAAAAAAGTTAATTAAAAATTACGTAATAATTTTTCGGTTCTCTATATATTTATTTTTCTTATTATATTATAATTATATTTTTTCTTTTGAATAGTTTTACAAATATTATAATTATTATCATCAAATATTAATACTAATAATTGTATTTTTCTCTCATTTGATATTTTATTAAGCTTGTGAAAATACGATATTACTATATATATATAAAGGAGAGTTTCAAGGAGATTATGTGACACTCTAAAATCTCTTTAAAACACTCTTTCTATTTTCTCCTTTAATTAATTTTTTTATTCATTTTCTATTTTCTAAAATATCTTAACAATTAAAAATATCAATATATATACATATTAATTTGATTAAAAATTTATTTAGCTTAATTATCTTAATAACTTAATCATTGAAAAATACTAAAAAAGTTAATTAAAAATTACGTAATAATTTTCGGTTCTCTATATATCTATTTTTCTTATTATATTATAATTATGTTTTTTCTTCAAAAGTGAATAGTTTTACAAATATTATAATTATTATCATCAATCATTAATATTAATAATTGTATTTTTCTCTCATTTGATATTTTATTAAGCTTGTGACAATACGATATTACTAATAGTATTATTTTGATTTGTGATTTGTTTTCACGATAGTAAATAAATATTTTCTAGATTGTAATTTTAGTGGACATTCTCGTAGTAACAAAAGATGCGGAAGTTGATGTGAAACACGAAAAATTCATTTTAGACTATATATATATATATATACATATAAATATATAAAGGAGAGTCTTAAAGAGATTATGTGACACTCTAAAATCTCTTCAAAACATTATTTCTATTTTCTCCTTCAATCTAATTTTTTTATTCATTTTCAATTTTCTAAAATATTCTAACAATTACAAATATCAATATATATATATTAATTTGATTAAAAATTTATTTTTCTTATAATATATATCTTAACTACTTAATCATTGAAAAATACTAAAAAATTAATTAAAAATTTCGTAATAGTTTTCGGTTATCTATATATCTATTTTTCTTATTACATTATAATTATGTTTTTTTATTCAAAAGTGAGTAGTTTTACAAAATATTATAATTATTATCATCAATCATTAATATTAATAATTGTATTTTTCTCTCATTTGATATTTTATTAAGCTTGTGACAATACGATATTACTAATGGTATTTTTTAGAATTGTGATTTGTTTTTACTATAGTAAATAAATATTTTCTAGATTGTAATTTTAGTGGACATTTCTGCAACAACAAAAGATGTGGGGGTTGATGTAAAGCACGAAAAATTATTTTTAGAATATAAATATATATATATATATAAATGAGAGCTTAGAGGAGATAATGCGACACTCTAAAATCTATTCAAATCACTCTTTCTATTTTCTCATTTAATCTAATTTTTTTATTCATTTTCCATTTTCTAAAATATCTTAACAATGAAAAATATCAATATATATAAAAATATTAATTTGATTAAAAATTTATTTAGCTGAAATATCTTAACTACTTAATTATTGAAAAATACTAAAAAAAATTACTTAAAAATCTATCTATTCTTATTTTAACCTTTTGACAAAACTTGAGGTCTACAAGTTAATTTGTAAAAATAAAGGTTCCAATCGGGTAATCGACTAAAATACAAGGTTCAAAATGGTGTGAACCCTTACAGAAAATAAAAATTATATAAATATATAATTTAATTTTCATAAGAAGTTTGAACCTTTTAAATAAATACATGGTCCAAAGGTTCATTTTTAAAAATAAATGGTCAAAACGGGTAATGAGCAAAAATACGGTGTTCAAATAATCAATCTATCAATTCAAATTTTTATTCTTTTGACAAAACACGAGATCTAAAAGTTAATTTAAAAAAATAAATGCTTCAAATAGGTAATTGACCAAAATAAGTCTTACACAAAATATAAATTTTCTTATACATAATTTAGACTTTTTATAAAAAAAAAAAAAAACTACACAAAGCGTATAATAATAATAATAATAAATAAAAGTACATGTAAAACAAACTTTTTGAACTTTGTTTTCGGTACTTTAATTTGTCAGAATTTTTCAAAAACACATTGGAAGTTCGCTATACAATGAACAGTGAACACCATCATGAAATAAAAAATTATAGTCAATATGCATTCACGTGTCCATATAAAGACCATGTTGTACGAGTATGGTGAAAATGAATCACCACCCCACAATCTCCAAAAAAATATTTAAAAATATATATGTTTTAATAATTACAAAAGACTGTGCAGAGCACGGTTATGTTTTCTAGTACTTATATAAAGCTAAGCTTAAAAGAAGTGAGGTGGCAACTTATATGAGCTTTATTTCATATTCTTTGCATTCTCAATTTTTCTTCTAAATCTATATATCTTCTATATAATAAGTGGGTAGATAACGAAAATTCTTGGTTTTAACGGTTTTTTATTTTTTTAATATTAACTTTAGCGTAATATAATTATATTTAACAGAATATTCTTATATTTAACCGTTTGTAACCACTTAAACTTAAATAAAATAAAATAAATAATTAAAAAAATTAAAATATGATATTTTTGATATATTTTACAATGCTAATTATTTAAAAATAATAAATAATTAAACAAATTAAAATATGATATTTTTCAGATATTTTATAATGATAATTATTTAAAAATAATAAAATTATATTTTTTATAACTTAAATAAAATTTAATTAAACTTAAACTCACTTGTTATAATAATATCATATTAAACATATAATATAATCTACTGTGAATTAGCAAAAAATTATTTTTTTTTTAAAAAAAACTAGAAAGAAACTTAAATTTAAAATCCACGTATAATGTTTAATATTACATTAAACATATAATATATAATATCTTGTTGTCACCCCCAAATTCAAAAAGTAGAACAAACATAAATTTAAACAAAAATAAATAAATTATTTAATTAAAATATGATATTTATTTCAAAATTTATATGACATTAATATAAATTTAATAAAAATAATTAATAATTCTATAAATAAAACTAAGCAAACGTGCATGTTGCATGTTGCACGTTGTTTGTATCTAGTATTTATATAAATGAGAGCTACAATGAATTGATGTGCCACTCTAAAATCTATATATCTATAAATCTATATACTTATATAAAGCTAAGCTTAAAAGAAGTGAGGCAACTTATATGAGCTTTATTTCATATTCTTTGCATTCTCAATTTTTCTTCTAAATCTATATATTTATATAATTGAGAGCTACAAGGAGTTGATGTGTCACTCTAAAATCTATATATCTATAATAATAATAATAATATTTTTTCATCCATACAAATAGATAACCAACAAACTATATCGTCTTCTCAATTTTTCAAGTAAATAATAATAATAATATTGATAATATTTAATTCATCCATACAAATAGGTAACCAACAAAGTATACCGTCTTCTCAATTTTTCACT
The DNA here is from genome assembly GCF_963169125.1 of Humulus lupulus. Taxonomy (NCBI): domain Eukaryota; kingdom Viridiplantae; phylum Streptophyta; class Magnoliopsida; order Rosales; family Cannabaceae; genus Humulus; species Humulus lupulus. The sequence continues at coordinate 73,744,327 of NC_084795.1, read as the reverse complement.
ATTATTTATTTTTCTTTATTATTTGTAATTTTAATAACAATCTCTTTGAGTTGTCCCTTCTCTTTCCTCAGTCTATCCCCGTTTTTCTTACACCTCATTTTCTCTCTCTAATTTCACAACAATGGAGGTTTTCTTCTATCCATTTGTAAGTATAGTTTTCATTTGGTATTTGCCTTGAAGCATTCAAAGTTTTCCTTTTTTTCTAATTTGTTTTCCCTTTTTTTCTTTACAAAAAATAGATTGATGAACCAATATATTATTTCCGCGCCTGAATTCACTGCTTCTGGATCCACAGTTTTGAAAAACAAAGCCCCACAGTGGCATGAGAATTTACAATTGTTGACGCCGTTTTTCGTCAACAGATAAAAGAAGAGAGCACGTAAACAATTTAAGACAATGTCCAAAAATAAACAAACGAATCAAACACGGTTTTTTACGTGGTTCAGCAGTTAAATCTGCCTAGTCCACGAGTCTCTGTTATTAATCTCAAGATTATCTCTGAACAATTCTTTAGTATGAATTCTCCAGAGTTTTCTCTCAAGGATCAGACTTTCGGTCCATTACAATGGTGCATGGCTTCTCTATTTATAGAGAAGGATGCAGAATACTATCCCACATATTTTGGGTAGTTACTCTTTTGTGAATAAAAATAAATGGCTTTAAATGCCAATAATCAGATATAAAAGGAAACGTTCCCCAAAGATCAGGAAACGCATAACTGACTAAATAATATCCCATAATTCTTGGGGATTTATATCAATAAATGAGGATTACATCTCATGCTTACAATACTTGTGGATATTCAAGGTGGTCATAGCGTATCTCCAAGGCTTCAGCATCTCAGGTTTCACGTCATTGTGCGAGCTACCGACATCTCCCGAGCTACCATTGCTTTCGAGATAGTACATCGAGCTCGATATCCCTGCTCCGAAGTTGTTCCTGAAGATGAGGGGCTCTCAGAGCTATCCTTCGAGATCGAGATCATTTCGAGGTCAGTACATTCGACGTCATGTATCGTACTTTGCAGGCTTCGATTTACAACCCGGAGAGCATACCCTAACCCTCACGAGACCATTTAATGCGAACTCAGCTTTCGAGGTCATATTTGCTATGGCTCGAAATCTGGGTATAACAACAATGCTAGTGTCTAAATTTCCATGGCAGTAAAAAACTTCCAATTGGTTGCCACCATGGACCAAAGCCAACCGGGAGGATAGGGAAACGAAGAATTAGTCTTACTCTAGTTTACCATGGATTAACGGCAACCCTTATCAGTGTTCCAGGAACTTGCCAACTGTCTCACCAACTTTGGCACTAAATTGGCTTGTGAGTAAATATAATTTTATTTCTTATTGATATAATTTTCCGTTTTCTTCAAATGTAAAGTGATACTTTTGGAATAAAATACATGCAATGTGGATTATTCGAGGGACTTTAATATTTTCTTTGGGTGTATTTTCAGTTTGAAATATTATTTGGACCGCATGGTTGAGATATTAGTATATGTGGCAACCCAGCAGAAGATATTTTAGATGAGGTTTGTGTAAACCTTCAAGTACAAACATTTTTCCTATTCATACTGAATCATACAAGCCTTTTTCTTTTAATTTATGTTAGAAAAGTATGGGATCCATCGAACTCCCTGTAACCTTGGGAGACTACCCAGTCTCGGTAACCAAGATGATGGAGTTCGTAGTGGTGGATCTCCCATCAGCCTATAATGTACTGCTCGGGAGACCCGCCCTAGTAGGGCTGGGGGCAGTTTCATCCGTTAGGCATCTAGCCATCAAGTTCCCGACTTCTAGTGGTATCGAGACTCTGAAAGGGGACCAACTCGCAGGAAGGGAATGCTACAACATTTCCGTTAGAGGGAAGAAGCAGACAAGTGCACAAACACTTGTTGTAATTCAGAATAAGGATGGAACAGTCTTCGAAATAGACGAAGTGATCGATCCAAGAATAGAAGAAAGGGCCAACCTCAAGCCTCTAGAGGAGCTCGAAGAAGTCAAGCTCCAAGAAGCTGATCCCCCAAAAACTGTGAAGGTGGGGAAAAACCTTTCAGGAGAAACAAAATAGCAATTAATTGGCTTCTTAAAGAAGAACCAGGATGTTTTCGCATAGTCGCATTCGGACATGGTAAGGATAAGTCCGAATGTGATAAGCCATGCACTTAACATTGACAAAAGATTCCCCCCGAAGCAACAAAAACGAAGACTCTTGGACGATGATAGGAAGAAAGCCCTGAAGGAAGAAGTCGACAGGTTAAAGGCGAACCGATTTATACGAGGCGCCTTCTACCCGGATTGGGTCACCAACCCAGTGCTGGTTCTGAAACCTAACGGAACATGGCGAACTTGCACCGACTACTTCGACCTCAATAAGGCATGCCCTAAGGACTACTTTCCCCTGCCTCAGATCGATCAGCTCGTAGATGCCACAGCTGGGCACGGTCTTATGTCATTCATGGACGCTTATTCTGGATATAGCCAAATCGCCATGCATGCACCTGACCAAGAACATACGAGTTTTGTAACCGATAAAGGGTTGTACTATTACAATGTTATGCCTTTTGGGCTTAAAAATACTGGAGCCACGTACCAAAGGCTTGTAAACAGGATGTTCTCCGAGAAGATAGGTAACAACATGGAAGTGTATGTTGATGATATGTTGGTTAAATCTAAACATAACAATAACCATGTGGACGACCTCGAAGAATGCTTCTCCGTGTTACGAAAATACAACATGAAGCTCAACCCACAAAAATGCTCTTTTGGAGCGTCGTCGGGAAAGTTTCTAGGTTTCATAGTAAACGCGCGACGAATAGAGGTTAATCCTAACAAGATCCAGGCTCTAATTGACATGCCCTCACCTCGAAAACATAAAGATGTCCATAGCTTAACTGGACAGATGGTGACCTTAAGTAGGTTTATCTCGAAATCTACAGACCGATGTCTTCCATTTTTCAACCTTTTGAGAGGGGGCGAAAAATTCGAGTGCACAGAGGAATGTGAGCTTGCATTTCAGGAGCTAAAGAAACACCTTGCAGAACCTCCCATCTTGTCGAAACCTATCACAAGAGAAATCTTGTACCTATATCTCGCTACAACCGAGAACACCATCAGTGTCGTGCTCATCCGAGAAGATCAGAAGGTACAAAAACTAGTGTACTATGTTAGCAAAAGGTTACTAGGGGCAGAATTGAGATACCCGTTAATGGAGAAGTTGGCTCTTAGCCTAATCCACTCATCTCGAAAGCTCTGACCTTACTTCCAAGCACACCCCATCCATGTGCTAACTGACCAACCACTACGACAAGTCTTATCAAAGCCAGAAGCCTCAGGCTGATTATTAAAGTGGGTTGTTGAGCTCGGACAATTCGAGATCACTTATCATCCCAGAACAACCATAAAAGGGCAAGCCCTGGCAGACTTCATTGTGGAATGTATGGGAGTATCTGACGACGAAGTTATAACCCCAGCCCGCGAGCTGTGGAAACTTTATGTCGATGGATCTTCCAACGAAAATGGATCGGGGGCAGGAATCATATTGATCACTCCAACTGGAAGTCAATTTCACTCTACCTTAAGGTTTGGCTTCAAAGCATCTAACAACGAGGCTGAATATGAGGCTCTATTGGCAGGACTTCGAATAGCCAAGGAGCTCAAGGCTAAAGCGATACATTGCTACAGTGACTCGCTGTTGGTGGTCAACCAAATCTTAGGGGAATACCAGGCTTGTGGAACAAATATGGCCGCATATTTAGAAAAAGCGAAAGCAGCACTCGAACATTTTGAGTTTTATGCGATAGAGCAGGTTCCCCGAGAAAAGAACTCAAATGCAGACGCTCTAGCTCGACTTGCCACATCCAACGAGGTCGATGCGCTGAATGTTGTGCCAATTGAGCACCTGTCGATACCCATTATTAGCGAGCCTGAACAGGAAGATGTCTGCATGATTAACTCCGAACCAACCTGGATGACCCCAATAGTTGATTACCTTGAAACTGGCATTCTCCCAGCAGAACAAAACAAGGCTTGGAAGCTGATGTATCAGATTCCCAGATACACTATTGTGGAAGGAAGGTTATACCAGAGAGGATACTCTATGCCATTACTTTGATGTGTGACTCCACCCGAGGCCAAGAAAATCCTAGAAGAAATTCATGAAGGATTTTGTGGGGACCACACTGGGGGGCATAGCCAAAATTATAAGACAAGGATACTTCTAGCCCACTATCAAAGCAGACACATTTGAGTATGTCAAGAAATGCGATAAATGCCAGTGGTTCGCTACAATCCCGCGAGCTCCACCATTTGAGCTAACTATGATGTCCTCCCCATGGCCATTTACGGTGTGGGGAATTGATCTCATAGGCTCGTTGCCAACTGGCAAAGGAGGAGTTAAGTACGCAGTGGTCGCGGTCGATTATTTTACAAAGTGGATCGAGGTTGAACCTCTGGCAATGATTACCTCGAAGAAAGTCTTGGACTTTGTGGTAAAAAACATCATCTGCCGATATGGAATGCCAAGAAAAATAGTATCAGATAACGGTACTCAATTCGACAGTGAATTGTTCACCAATTTTTGTGAGAAAAATGGGATAATGAAGAGCTTCTCCTCTGTTGCCCATCCCCAAGCAAATGGCCAAGTCGAAGCTGTGAATAAGACTCTCAAGAGTTCTATGAAAAAGAAATTGGAAGAATCTAAGGGAAAATGGCCCGAGGAGTTGCCCCACGTTTTGTGGGCATATCGAACTATGGCTCGCACTTCAACAGGGTATACCCCTTTTTCTCTGGCATATGGATGCAAGGCCATGTTACCAATCGAGGTCGAAGTACCCACTATTCATAGCCATGCTTATGATCAAGCCTCGAACCAATCCTAGCTCGAAGTAAGTCTGGATTTGATTGAAGAAAGACGGGATGAAGCTCAACTGAAAAATGCAGCATATCAACAGCGAGCTACCAGATATTTCAATAAAAAGGTTCGGGACAAAAAATTCAGATTGGGAGACCTGGTGTTAAGGCATGTGTTCCTAGCTACAAGGGACCTAGCTGCTGGTGTACTCGGGCCCAATTGGGAAGGACCTTATCAAATCGAATCAGTTATTCGACCTGGCGTCTACAAATTGGCAAGATTGAACGGAGAATTGGTACCACGAGCATGGAATGACGAACATCTACGACCTTACTATCAATAGTGTATGAATGATGTCTCCTGTAACCATGCTTGTTTATCTTTATAAGGTTTATGTTAATAAATTGTTCGATGTTGAATAAAGATCATTTTCATTTCAATATGTTGTATTTTTTGCAAACTCTCTTAATTTAATAACCTATGGTCACACTCATAGGATATTAAGGGGGCATCAGTGGTATATATACCATAAGTTTGAAAAAATAAATAACTCAAAAATATCATACACGAAAACAAGCAAATGTTTGGATCGTTAACCCGACATAGAAGTTAAAAGTGTATTCTAAAAATAAAGTGTTTGGATATAACCAAATGCGCGAGCTTATATAATTTGGACATAACTAGATTATTAAAAATAAAGTGTTTGGATATAACCAAATGCACGAGCTTAGATAATTTGGACATAACTATATTATTAAAAATAAAGTGTTGGGATATAACCAGACACGAGCTAAAATAGTTTGGACGAAACCAGATTATTAAAATTAAAGTGTATGGATTACAAACCTGTAACGCCCTACTACCTTAGAGTCGTTACTAAGTGAGTTTAAAAAGTGCATTCAACTTGCTAACCAAGCATTAAGCTCAAAAGTGTAACTAAACTGTATTAAAATCACATAATTTGAAAATGTAATCATTCACTAAAAATTATGAGTGTTTTACATTAGGGATCCCAAAAGAAAATATTGTTTATAAATATTTACAACTAAAAATGTGTTTAAAGTCGACTAAACGACAAAATAGAATCCAGTACAAAACAACTCCCAAAAATACCCCTGGCCGTGGCGGCCATGCAGACCAGACATGTACGCATCGCCTCACGCCCTCCATACTCAAGGTTGGCCAATCTTCCCCTTGCCCTTACCTGCACCACAGAGCACCCATGAGCCGAAGCCCAGCAAGAAAACCCCACACAAATAGACAACATATGCATATAAATCACCCAGCATATAAACAGGCCATCAATAGGCTAAACACATACGGCCATGCCGTCCCAGGCGCTTTACCAGGCCCTGGGTTCGCGGTCCACACCATAAGGATATCCCAAGCATCCTTTAGGGTCTCGCCCTAGCAACTCACACTCCGCATGCTAAACGCTGCTCCCGGCCCCTTGCCGCACTCGGCCTTCGCCGTTCTCGGCCCTTTCCGTTCTCGGCCTTCACCGTTCCCGACTCTTGCCGATCATTCACATATTTACATACATAGCATAATTAATCAAACACTTAAACACGCATTAACATAATCAATGGGCTATGCCCTGCACATAATCATATAGGGCCATGCCTTGCAACACAACTATGGGGCCTCGCCCTGCTCTTTGGGTACAGCGGTTTTCTTACCTGTGTCCCGAGCTTCTTGAGCACCGAAATCACGAGCACGATCCTCTAACCCGAGCCTCGCCGAAAACCTAGTCACAACACATACATAACACTATCATTACTAACCAATTATAATCATCTCCTGGAACCAATCCCGTGCTCTCGGGACCTCCCGGTTCCCACACAAGGTAGCAGAAGCGTCCCCCGAGCCCCCTGGGCAAAAGCCTAAAAACTGCAAATTTCCCCTGCCCAGAAATGGCCTAGCACCGCGGCACTAACCCATAAGGGTCGCGACGCTCAGAAAGGTGCCCTTCCCCTGATGCATCCTAGCGCCGCAGCACGGAAGAACAGGGCCGCGACGCCCATACGCGAACCTAGAAATCTGGGTTTTTCCCCAACATTTTCCCGAGCCAAAACACTTCCAAATCACTACCAAGACATACCTAAGTCCCAAATTCAATCCAAAACCCCAAATAGACCATATGGCAACCTGAAAACATCAATAACAAACCCAAACACACATTCAAACCCATGATTCACAAATTGGTTAACAACTTCATAAAACTTAAACCATCCTTCAGAAATCTTAAACCACACCAGCAATCAACCTTAGAGATGCACGAAATTCTTACCTCAAACTGAAATTCAACTCTAAGCTTCCTCCAATTCCAACTCCAAGCTAAACCCCCTTGATTCCCAAGCTGAATTCCCACAATTATTAAACCAAAACCCAACTTTCAGTATTCAACCCAAACTCTAAAAGAACTTGCAAGAACACCAAAATTCAGAGATGAAGCTTACCTATGGATTAACCTTGGCCTATGCTTGATTTTAGTTGCCTCAATTCATCCTTGAATCCCCTCCTTAGCCTCAAAGATATTCAGCTCTCTCTCTTCCACCTTTCTCTCTAGCTTCTTGGTTCCTCTAGTCTCCCCAACACAAACATTCAGATTATGCCTAAATAAAATAACGTGAATGACTTTTCCTCAGCCAAAGCTATCTTCTCCCAAGGCCAAATGACCCAATTGCCCTCCCTTCTAATCTATATTCTAACTAATCCTCAAGGGCAACCTAGACTTTTCCCTATCCTCTTGCAAGAATACCACTTCCACGCCTAAAGTAACTATCCTCAAGAGTTACCTATAGTTACCCAAGTTACCAAAGTGCCATTAACCATTTCTCAATAATTCTCATATTCGAGTTATAATGTTCCCAAAATACCCCTAGGCTCCTCCCGAGCCGGGTATTTGACCCCATTGTGACTTTCCTAGCTAAACAACTCCCTACGACCGTCTCGGAACGTGCATCACAAATATATCACCATTATATCACAAATATCACATGTATCACATTTATGCCCTCAATGGGCTAAAATTACAAATATGCCCCTAACAACCAAACGGGGCCCACATGCATATTTAATCGCCTAAACATGCACTCTAATCACATATTCATTAAATTCACATATATTAATATAATATAACAGTTATTGCCCTCCATGCACGCTAATCAAGGCCCCAAGCCTTATTAGCAAATTTGGGTCGCTACAAAACCAGTCACGAGCTAAAAAAGTTTGGAACAAACCAGCTAAAACTGATCGACAGAAAGATGGGATATAAATCCACTTCAAATTAAGTCGAGATCGAGGCTGGAATATCTTGTAAAAAGATAGTTTTGACCTCACAACTTTGGGGAGCTACCCGAGGACGAGGAAAAGTAACTAGAAAAGCAGGATATAACTAAACTACCTATCTTACACGCCATATAAGTACTTTCAAGTGCATGGTAAAAGTAAGTTCCGACCTTGACAAATGACGAGATCGGACACGGATATATCGAACAAACTATGCGAGAATGCATGGAAACTCGAGCTTAAATCCAGCATGTGTTTGTATGAATAAGCAGACATAAAGACAAACTTTTAATATAAATTGCTTAAAATATTTCGATTTGAGAGATGTAAAGCAAAAATATTAAAGTGAAGTCAAACATGGTATTACAAATATCATAAGTAAATAGCTCTTTTACGAGCTATAAATTGTTTTTGCCCCAAGGGTATGAAGAACAAAAGCTATAAACTATTACAAAAGTCTCAGAGGGATGCAACCCAAGATTGAAATTTAGGAGGCAAGAGCACCCTCCTTAGCCTTCTCAACATCCTCCTTGGCCTTCTCAGTATCCTCCTTAGCCTTCTTAGCATCCTCCCGAGCAGCCTCCTCTGCCTCCAGCCGAGCTTGTCATTTGGCTAGAAACTCGCCCTCAAAAGAGCCTAGGAAGCTGGTGTCGAGATCGGCGTTGTTGGCCCAGATCCTGTACATGGCCAAGTCAACCGCCTGATCCTTCCTCTGCTTGAACTCTTCAAGAAGACGAGCCTTTTCTCCCTCTATTAACTCGAAGGTGGCCTTTTTCTCCTCCTCGAGCTTGGCATTTAGCTTCTCAAGCTCCTCAACCCTGGAGCTCTTCTGTTTAAGCTCAGCCTTCACCTTCTCGATCTCAGCCTCTAGCTTTGACCTTGCGGCCTTAAACTTGTCAACGAGCTTAAGCTGAAGATCCTTCGACTCCTGAGCATAGGATATGTTCTCGTGGACCTCGTTGTTCAGCTTGTAATTTAGCTGAGCAACTGCGGTAAGAGCCTAACACAAACAAATCAAGTTAGAACATACTCTAAGCAAAATTCCAACATATAGAAAAGTGAGAGAGATTACCGCAGAGGTGAGCTCGATACTCTTGTCATAGAGGACGTTGGAGTCCTGAGCATTGACCAAGAACTACCACTGAGGAGCCTCAAGACTACCGATGCTTTGGCTTACCCGAGACAGGACGTCGGAGCCAAGAGTGGCTCCGTGAGTCCCGACAGCGTTGTCGACGACATACTCATCAACATGAGTAGAAATCGACAACAGGTGCCCCTTAGAGGACGTTGGTTTCTTTGGAACTGGGCCGAGCGTTGGAAGGATCCTGATAGTAGGAGGCAAATGAGGAGCGTCTGTTACAGAAGCGTCGACTTGGGGAGTAGGGTCCGCTACCGGGCTCAGAATAGTAGGAGCTAGGGGAGGAGTCACCTCGGTCCTTTTAGGGACCTTAGCAAGCTGACCAGATTTCTGCGAGGCTCTCAGGCGCTTGCTTTGTTTGGCCCCCTCACCACTGGCGAGCATGTACTCAAGGTCGGAATCCATTTTACTTGCATAATCGAATCACATTAGAAAACGAGCTTAAAAAGGCTAAAATCAGTATAGAGCAAACAGTTAAAGGAATTAAAGACAAGTGACAGGGAACCTAACTGGAACTCTCCCCCGAGCTCGTGCTCGGCGACCAAGTAATTCCCCCATCTTTAGACGAGACTAGGGGAGTCCCTTCCCTATACGTGGAAGTCAACCTTGAAAGGTCCCTATAGTCGTTTGTCCCGTATTGGACGGCTATTCCATCCCAAACCTTGTTCAGACTATACATTGTGTCGTATTTCCCTAGCCAGCTATCAAACCTATGGACCCTATCATCTACCCAAGACCATACATTAAAATTGTCCCTATCATCTGGGCATAATATCAGGGTGTCGGGTTTATGCTTAAGGAAGCAAGGAGACCACAAGGTCGAGCTAAGAATGACCTTACCTCTGTCACTCGAACTCGAGGCCTCATCATTGGCGTCATTCCCTGAGCATGGACTTCTGCGACAACGAGCTGGGGACCGTGCCTTTGAGCTTCGCCTCGGAGGAAGACTACCGGTTGGGAGAGGCATAAACTCCCACTTGGTATACTTCTTGTAGGCCCTATCGTCTGTTGATTGGTCCTTCTCTAGGAGGCCACATGCTCGAAGCTTATCTTCATGAAGAAGATAAGACAAGGAGCGCCTGCCATATGGAAGCTGGAGCGAAATTCCCTTGTGCTCCTTCACCTCATCCATGGGAGTAGGACGATGATGTTTGGCTGGAGAATTGAATACATTATGAGTGGTTCGAGCCTAAACAAAAGTCGAGCACAAAAAGAAAAAAGATTGTATACTTACGGATTCGTCTGAACAAGTAATATTTAGAGGGAGCCAGGCCGTCCATCCAAAAGAATGCCAGTTTGAAGTTAGGAGGATGGTTGGGCATGTCCTCAAAAATCTTCTTCTCCCTGAGATAGCTTGAAAGGTAGTAGAAGCCATCTCCTCCCCGAGCTCGGGAGGGGTTTCTTTTCAGGCAAAAGGGATATAGAATCTCTCTTGGCGAAGGTCCTTCCCACTTTAGTTCGTGGTAAAGCGACCTCAGGGCTGACAAGACCCTATATTAGTTGGTCTGGAGTTGGAAGGGCGCGAGCCCAACAAAATCCAGAAAGTCCTTAAAAAAGGACTTCAAGGGCAATAAGGCCCCTGCCTTCATATGCTCGTGGCTCCAAGCCGCGAGCTTCAGCTTATTTTTGGGATTGCCATCTCCCAGGGCATAGTAGTTGCATTCATTGGAGGTCGGAGCTCGACACCTTAGCGAGCCTGACAATCCTAGAGTGCTCCCTTTGCGTCGAGGCAGTTCTAGATCGGTCCCCATCATCTTCCTGACCAGGGGGGTTACTCCTGCTTCTGTTCGCTCCCCGAGAATTGGCTCTGTTAGTGGTCCTCCGATCAGCATTATTATTTCTTGCTCCCTGGGTGGCTGCTTGTGTCGCGGCTTGAGCATTGGCTTGGCCCAATTGGGTAGCCGATCTACAGCAAGTGCTGCTTCACGATGTCTCCGGTCGACTTCCTCCTGTCGCTGTCTGAGCTCTTCGCTTCTGGCCTCCATATCGCGCCTTTGCTGCTCTAACGCAACTCTCTGCCTGGCCATCTCTGCAGCGAAAGACTCCTGCCGAGCATTGAATTGCATCATCTCCTCTTGGAAAATGCCTATTGCTTCCTGGAGTTGTTCAACTTCTTGAGTGGTCTCCTCGAGAAAGACCCTGGGCTCAGTCTCTGGGTTCTGTTGTCCAGGACCTTCTGATCTAGCAGGCTCTTTTGACGTGCCTGACTTTTTGAATACCACATTGGTATTCTTGGGTGCCATCTTGATATGATAGTCGTGTGTTTCTTCTCTTCAGGCTCTCAATGAAAGCACCAAAATGTTGGCCACGATTTTGGCCAACGACGAGTAGACGTCAAAACTACAATGAACCTTCAAGAGAAAAATACGACACAGATAATTTTATAGTGGTTCAGCTCCAATTTATTGGTAATAGCCTAATCCACTTGGAGTTGTGATATATATCCTACACTTAAGATCAGATGAACTTGAACCAACTGAGTTTCTTAAGTGTAAGTAAAAAAATACATAGTTTCTCTCTCTAAACTCCCTTAGAAAATGCCCCAAGAATACCCCAAGTAACAGTCTCAAAGTCTCCAAACTAGAGAGTTTTTCTCAGTCTAAAAAGATCAGATCCCCAAAATGATGCCACGAGCTATTTATTTATAGGCTCATGGATCGTACATCAGATATTCCCTTTGACCGGGTCATTTTTGTTACTCTCACAATATTTAATTAATAATAACATTTAAAATACAATAATATGCGACTTCTTTGGGATAAACTGAGAGATTCCTGTGTAGGTACGATTAATTCTAGCCGAAGCTGTTACTGGAACTTCGCTTGCATAACGATGATCTGTCTAGTTGGCCAACTTCACTCCTTGAAGAAAGACTGGTCGGCCAAATACTTCACTGGTCAGCCATGTACTCCACCGGTTGGCCAAACACCCTAACTGGTCGGCCATGCACTCCACCGGTCGACCAAATATTTCACCGGTCGGCCATGCACTCCACCGGTTGGCCAAACACCTCACTGGTCGGCCATGCACTCCACCAGTCGGCCAAATACTTCACTGGTCAGCCATGCACTCCACCGGTCAGCCAAACACCTAACGGGTCGCCCATGTACTCCACTGGCCGGCCAAATACTTCACCGGTCGGCCATGCACTCCACCGATCGGCCAAACACCTTACTGGTCGGCCATGAACTCCACTGGTCGGCCATGCACTCCACCGGTCGGCCATGCACTCCACCGGTCGGCCAAACACCTAACTGGTCGACCAAGACAGGTAACTAGTCAGTCAAAAATCTTCACCGGTCAGACATAAATTCTATCAGATTGGTCAGATCACTTTATCACAACTCCGAAGAGCCAACACATTTATTGACTATTAATGTATCATTTTACTGACCATGCATTGCCACTTGTCACTTCTGATTTCCACGTCATCAAACTGAAATTATGGGGATAACATAGACGTAGGGGTGATGGCGCCCCTCATGAGAATTGGGAGTCATTCTCAAGAAAAGTCTATAAATGGAATGTGCACATGGCCATTAACGGTGCAAAAGCGAGACATTGAGGTCTCAAGTGAACATAGCAAATGTGTGTGTTATCATCGGTTTGTTATCAATGAATAATGGTTCAATGCTTCAACAACCAAAATTTAAACAAACTTTGTGATAATTACATTAAGGTAAAATTCAAGTTGAAAGACATTTTATTTTATGCACCAATGCAAAAGTTTCTATAGAGAGTGATTATGTAATCAAGTAGGGGAATGTTATATTTTAATATAATGTTTGATTGATTAAATAAGTGTTACAAAAAGTGATTATTTAATATAAGTGAGGGAATGTTATATTATTTTAAATAATATAATGTTAGATTAAATAATGTGACAAAATGTGATTTGTCACACCTTGTAACTGTTGGAAACTTATACAGGAACTTTATTTATTTTCATGTAGATCTAATATTAAACAAATTAATATGAGATAATCTTGAACATGTTTCTAAAATTGAATTCAAAGAGAAACAAAGATAAGAATACTTACAGTATACGCAGTGGAATGAAAGAGTCATTCCTTCAGTTTCTCTAACTCTTATATCATTTTTGTCACAGAGTATTATCAAGAAACTGAACCGTTCTTCTAATTTCTTCACAGTCTTCCAATGTATCCTTAGAATCACCTAGACTAGTGTGCGCAATTCTCAACACATGAGATAGATACAGAGAGAAGAAAAGAAAATAACAAAGAGGCTTAGAAAATGACTTGTGGTTAGAGAGAATCTAAAACCTATCAGAAAATCTGACTTCTGAACTTGTCAGAACTTGTGTTTCGACTTCTCTCTAAGCACTCATTTTATAGACTCAATTAAGCCATTTAATTTAATTAAAAAATCAATAAAATAATAGCCAATTTGAAGCCCTAGGTCGAAATTATCATGGGCTTTAGGCCCATGAAATTTTCCATTTGATTATAAGCTCATTAGACTTAAAATCAAGGTCTGCATTATTTTCTATTGATTTACTTAATTAAATAATTATTTAAATCATTTATCAAATTAATTATTTATAATTTGAACCTTGATTTAAACTTATTTATTAATTTAGATACCAAATTATCTTAATTAATAAATCTGCCATAATTTTTCTTTTCTTCTCAAAATTACACAACTCTATGAAACTATCCAAAATTGACATGGTCAACTTTGATAATTCTAATTGATAATTAAATCAATTAATTGAGATTATCTAGATGATTTTATCCAAGGTACAATGAGGACCATGGGCTAAGAAATCAAGCTCCAATAAATTATCATAAATCTAACAAATAAATTTACTAACTTATTAATTCCTCGTGACTCCACTATAGACTCAGAATTGCACTCTTGAATTCATAGAACTCTCTATAACAAATATAGATACACTATTAATTATCCATTGTTACAACCATAATTGTCACTCAATCCTGACGGTCTACAATGAGATGAGACTAAAATACCGTTTTATCCCTCATTGTATTTTATCCTTAAAACACTTAGTTCCTTGTAAATGATATTTCAATAAACAAATTTAATTACTGAAATGAGATCTCTATCATTTAGCAGAATAGTAGATTTTTAGTAATATATTATTTTGTTATTTATTTTATAATTTTTTGTACGTTCTATATAACTTTTAGAATTAGAAAACAACTTTACAGAAGCAGAAGTGGTAGTATAGAGTACTTATTATTTTGGTTACTCTTTAGTAATATATGATGGTTGAGTTTGGTAACACTTACGACAGTCAACAGAGTTGACTGTCGTGGTTGGGTGTCGGGAAAGCTCAGTTTTGTAGTAGTGAAAAAATAGTTTTTTATTTAATTAATTAAAAATTTGACAATTAAACATAAAATATGTTTGGTAACTCTATTTTTATTTATTATTATTTTTTAAAATTTATTAAATTTTGAAAATAAAATATTTTCATTTTCAAAAATTTTTTAAACTATTTTTTACTTTTTTTTCCTTCTTTTCTTCAAAGCAACACCTCATATTGTTAAACAAAAAATAAAAATAAAAGTTATCAAACACGTTTATTATTTTTTGTTTTTAAAAACAAAATATAAAAATAGTTACCAAACATATTTTTATTTTTTAAAAATAAAGAAACAAAAATAAAATACTATTTCCATTTTTGTGTTTAAAAAATGCCAAAACAAAAAATTTACCAAACAGGCCGATATAAGTTATTTTTTTTAAACATGTCTTCTTTTTGGATACTTTTTAGTAACTTTTAAGTAAAAAATAACTGATCAAATTAGAACTAAACTAATAGTAAAATCAATATCAACGAAGGATTATTATTGCTTTGGTTACTTTTTGATCGACACTTTACAAACAAAAGCTTAAAAGTTGCTTTTTCTCTTTTGGATAATTATTAGTCTTTAAATTGAATGCTTGAGCAAAAATTCGATTTGTACGTTTTCAGCACTCGTAGATAATTTTGGGTTATGATGAATCTATACTACATATATATAATATGGCCAAATGTGTATTAAATATTAAGTACTTCTGCCATAAATACTAAAAAGGATGCTACGTACTTTTGCTATCATTTTATAAAAATTTGTTAAAATTTGTGATTGAGATCTTAATTTTGGTCTGGTTTTTGGTTGGTTCTCGGTTTGTAAAAAATAATTTTGCCTCTAGATTAGGAATCATTGGCAACATATTAATACCTTCAAGTTCATGATAATACATAATAATTTATGAATTAATAAAATTCCCATATCTTCACTCAGTTTGATACCTTTTTAGTTTTTATTATTCATTTATTTATTTTTAACATGAATGCAAAATGCAAATGCAAAGTATCTGTAGTCATGCGCTGTGAATTTTGATTGTATTGGAATTTAATGAACTTGCTGGACCTAAACACATAAAAGGGAGACACAGAGAGAATTGAATGAACTTTGTTCTTTGAAATACGTTGTGACATGGGCCAATGTAAGTCGAACTTTCTCAGAAAATTAACGCAACCCAATATGCCTCCCCATCACCGCAATAAATTATGCTACATTACACGTACATTATTTATGACAAGTATGACTTTTAGTAATGATATGTCCACACACCAATTATGCCAAAATATTTTTTTTTATTCACAAATTATACCCAAAAAAAATTGATGAAAATATTATTATATTTCTTTCAATCTTGTATTATAATGATTTTTTATCTTATTTTCAAATGAAATATTCATTCCAATAAAATGATGGAAAAAAAATGATATTCCAATACTCTAATAGAATAGATGGGGTTAATGGAATGAAGTGGAAATGAATCAATTTTCATTCTATTAATTTGTTTTGTTGCATTTTGGAGTATTGAAATTTCATTCCAATAAAATGATTTTTTTCACTATTTTAGTAAAATGACTATTCCATTTGAAAATAAGAGGAAAGTCCATTCCAATGCACTATGAAATATTGAAAAAAATTTAATAATTTTTTAATTAATATTAAATTTTATTCCATTCTATTCATTTTCCATTCTCATTCATATTGCTCCATTTTCATTCTCTCAAACCAAATGTCACATAAAATACAACCAAACAAAGAAATCCATTCAATTTCCCCCAATCAAACATCACCTAAAATGCAACAAAACAGATAAATAGAATGAAAATTGATTATTTTCCATTTTATTTTATTCTATTATCCCAAACCAAACATCATTTTAATATTTATTTGTTGGATAATAACATTGAAGTCATGAGCTTTAGAGATAACCAAAGGGAAGAAAATGTGAAGATAACAATATGATTTTTAGAAAGAAAAAAAAAACAAAGAGAATGAAGAATGAAGTTTAATTTGTTTGTAAGGATTTTTGCAATGCAAAATTATTCTGGTGGCACAATTTTGCAAATGTAATAATTTAAGGGGCAAATATCCAAGTTATCCATTTCAAACACGCCATACCATCTAGGGATGACAATGGTGCGGATCAGGGACGGTTTTTCAATTACCATTCCCATTTCTATAGGTTAATTATATAATTATACCCGCTCCATTAACCATCGGGGATAGTGCAAGTATTAACCAATAAATAATGAGGAATAACTCTGGTTACCCGTACTCATTGATATGTATAATTTAATAATAGTGCAGATGTTTTTGTAAAGTATCGTTTTGACAACTTGTATTTACAATAATACTTATTTGGTGCATTGTATTTTAAAATCATACATATTCGAATATAAATTTGAATTAATTTTAAAACACAATGTACCAAATATATATGATTTTAAAATATAGAGTACTAAATGAACATTATTGAAAAAATAAGGTACCCAAACGATACTTTCCAAAAATATAAAATACCAAATGAGTAAATTCTATTTTTTGAATCTTTTGAAATAATTTTTATTTTTATTAATTTTAATTATACATAAGGTAGTGATATGACAATGCTATGTCAATGCCTAAAGTGTCAAATCATCACTTGGTTAACTAAGAGCATCTCCAATGCAAACTACCCCAACATTGCCTAAAATGTCTAAATCAACTAAAAAATATAATTTTTTATTTTCTCTCTCATCCACATCACTTTTGGCAACATATTTCTTAAAAATACTCCAATGCAAGTTACCCTAAAAATTGTCAACCATGGTCTCCACATATTATTATTTAATATATCATTTTATAATTATAAATATTATCATACTAAAATTTTTAAATTCATATATTAATATAAATAAATAGTACATGATATTTAAATTAGACTAAATTTAAAAAAAACTTATAAAATGACATAATCGTAATTAATCAATCTAACAAAATTAAAAAAAAAAACTAATTAAAATGATTTCCAAATTTTGACCATATGTGTTCCACCAAGTCTGCTTGAAGATTGCGATGAATATTTCTATCACGAATTTCAGCATTTCTTTGCAACATTGTCGGGAAGTCGGAAATAGGTCCATGCAATACTTCAACTGTTGGGGTGTTTGTAGGGCCGTCATCATAATTAAAATCAACCAAACTCTCATATGCATCTCTTTCATCCTCGACAATAATATTGTGCAATATGATACATGCATACATAATATCTTTGAGAACATCTCTTTGCCAAAAACATGCTGGTCCTCGTACAATAGCAAAACAAGATTGAAGTACTCCAAATGCTCGCTCAACATCTTTACGTACCGCTTCTTGGCATTGAGCAAATAATTTTCTTTTCTCTCCTTGAGGTAGTGGGATAGTTTTAACAAATGTACCCCACTCTGGATAGATACCATCTGCTAGATAGTACCCCTTGTTGTATTGTGTGCCATTTATTGTAAACTCAACTCTTGGAGCTTGCCCTTGTAAGATTTCAGTGAATAATGGGGATTGATTTAACACGTTCAGATCATTATTGGATCCCGGAACACCAAAAAATGCATGCCATATCCAGAGATCTTGTGATGCAACTGCTTCGAGCATGATTGTTGGCCTACCGTGATCACCTCGCGTGAATTGTCCTTTCCATGCAACTGGGCAATTTTTCCATTCCCAGTGCATACAATCAATGCTTCCCAACATGCCTGGAAAACCACGCACCTCCCCTATTTGAAGTAAGCGACGAATGTCCCCAGCATTGGGCTGTCTTAAATATTCGGTCCCAAAAATATCATTCACTCCTCGAACGAAATTGACTAGACATTCAATAGCAGTAGTTTCACCAATTCGAACATACTCATCAACATAATCGGCAGGCGCTCCATATGCCAACATTCGCATAGCAACGGTGCACTTTTGTAATGGCGAAAGCCCCCTTCTACCGACTGCATCAAACCTCGTATGGAAATACTCTGAATGATTTTCTAGAGTTTGCACTATGCGTAGGAATACATGTCTACGCATTCTAAATCTTCTTCAAAATTGATATTCTGTATACACCGGTTCATCAGAAAAGTAGTCATCGAACAAACGTTTGTGTCCTTCTACATGACCTTTATCAATGTGGGCTCTCTTTCTTCCTTGTCTTGTTGAGCTACCCCCATCCATGAGCGCTTTGAAATATTGATCATCATGATCGTCAGTACACTCTGCAATTATGATATCCTCTAGACTCATATTGTCGTATGGATTCGGAGAATTTGGCGAATCCATTGTTGAACTTAGAGTATATGATATTTGGGAATGAAAGATGAATGAAAGAGTAAAATGAAGGATTGAATGGAGAGTTGAGTAAAAGGAATATTGAAATTTTGTATTTATAGACATGGTAGCCGTTTAAATATAGCCGTTAAAATATAGCCGTTTAAATATAGCTGTTAAAATATAGCCGTTAAAATGTAGCTATTGAAATGTAGCCGTTAAAATATAGCCGTTGAAATATAGCCGTTGAAATATAGCCGTTAAAATGTAGCCGTTAAAATGTAGCCGTTAAAATATAGCCGTTGAAATATAGCCGTTAAAATATAGCCGTTGAAATGTAGCCGTTAAAATATAGCCGTTAAAATGTAGCCGTTAAAATATAGCCGTTGAAATATAGCCGTTAACATAAATGATAATTTATTTAAATAAAATAAAATACATAATAATGCGGTTGATAAAAATACATAGCAATTACAACTTCAGGATATTATTCTTAATATAAGTACACAAGTTTTCATGATCTTTCTTTTGTTCATGAGTCATATGCGACGTGTCCATGATGAGATAATCCATGTATTTTGTCATCCTATTATCTTCTGCCTCTTTCTCCTTTATCGCCACCAATTTCTCCAATGCAGATGCTTTCCGTTCACTAATCTCTATAAATCTAGCATGTGTGTCTTTTTTTTCCTTCCCTTTTCTCTTTGCTGCCTTTTGGCCAGTAGGGCGCACTTCACGTACTTCATCATCACTGATGTCTGCATTGGAAGAAGAAGTAAATGCCCCTGTATCTGACACCTTTGTTCTCTTACCACCTTTTGGTTGGTACATTGTATTCCATTTCGGCTCATCCTTTAGCAATCTCCAACAGTCCACAAGCAGAAAATTTGAGTTGTTATTTTCAGATTTGTACAATTGATGTGCATTCTCAAGAATTTGCTCATCAGACCAACCACTGTGATGTGCTAATTGAACTCGTTTATAACATCCATTGAATCGCGCCACCTTTTGATCCATCTTGTTCCAATGGTCTTTGCATTGCCTTCCAGTCCTTGCTTGCTCACCTTTTTGGTTGGTGTTGAAGTAATCTGCGATTCGAGCCCAGAAATGTGTAGAAGTTTGGTCATTCCCCACAATGGCATCCTTAGGTGTATTAAGCCATCCACTTATCAGAAGTATAGTGACTTCCTTGCTCCATTTGACTTTACATTTATGCCTTGATTCATCTTCATTGTGTAGAACTACATTTTCCAACCCTTCAACACTATGTTCAGGTTGGGTTTCAGAGACAGATGTCGATGATGTTTCACGATTCAAATCAATACTAGACTTTTCCATACTTGGCCTATAATTTTTTGAAACCATTTCGGGTTGGTGTAGGGAAGGCATATGAAATGCATATGGTAGTGAATTTGTTGGTGTGAAGAATGGAGCTTGTTGGGGTGTTTCAATAGAGCCAAAATTTTGGTAAGGGTAAGAGGACATGGGATAATTTTGAGAATTTGGAAAACTTTGGTTAAATTGATAATATTGAAAATTTGGATTTTGAGGATTAGTAGAAGGAGTATTTTGAAAATTTTGATTGAAATGAGAATATTGAAAATTTGGATTTTGGGGATTGGTATATGGAGAAAATGATGAATTTTGAAAATTTAGATTTTGGGAGTTGGTATTTGGAGAATTTGGAAAATTTTGGGAATCCATTGGTAAAAAAATAAATTTTGTGATATCAATAATTTGGAAGAAAAATGTATGAAATTGTGTGAAAATTGAATGAAATAGATGAATATTTATAGAAGAATTTTTTTTAATATATTACCGTTTTTTACCAACGGATACATTTCCTATATATAATATATATATGTATAATTAAAATAAAAATAAAAATAAAGAAGGCACCGTTGCCTCACACAGGCAACGACTCCTTCATAATTAATAAGCAACTTTCGGCTACAATGGTAAGTCATCCTTATATTTGGTTGCCTGTCAGAAAAAGTCAACAAGCCATATCTTTAGCAACGAGCATTGTAATTGCTCTAAGTAGGCTAAAAACTAACAGAAGGAACACAATATTATAACCGTAATAGTTCAGAAGTAATTTTAAATAAAGTACAAAATGTAAGGGGTAGAATAAGATATTGAAAATAGTTGGAAAGGCAAAAGTCTTATTTATTCTATATTTTTATTATGTTGAATTTTTATTTTCCTAATGAGAATATCAATAAGATGGTTGTTTTGGTTGGATTTGTACTTTTAGAATCAATTTGCACCAATGATGTAATATCCATGTGGCGGTGGCACCAAACAAAGCTGCTCGAAACTATGACTCCTTCTTCTTCTTCACATGGTAATGGTGATGGGATATTACCCAATACCCATTCCCATCTTTTTTTAAGGAAATAAAATGTGAATCTCCTTAAAAAAATGTCACAAATTCTCAGACATCCCAAAACTATGAAATGGCAATTTAGTAAAATCACAAAAATAAGTGGTATTTGAATAATTACAGACAACATTGAGGGCAAATTTGAAAAGTATAAATAAATAAGTGAATAATGAGATTAAAAAAAGAAACCTATTTAGATGAGCTGGACTGGAATCCAGAGTTGAGCCCCCCCATTCTCATCGTGAGACAACGAAACTCGCAGTGACAGAAGACACAAGGTCGAGACGAGATTTCAGAATCTTTCGGCTACAGAGAGGGAGAGAGAGTCAGAGTCAGAGTCTCTCATGTTGTTCCATATTTGAGCTCCCCACCTAGTGACGCGTTTGGTTTTCATTTGTTTTGGATCGTTGAACATAAAAATTTGAGATGGATTTGATTGAAAACGTGAAGTCTCGAAACTGGCAGAAAGAATCGCTTCCACAATACCAAGATTTCATAGTTATTCCTTTATTTGCTCTCTTCTTCTTCTCCGTTCGATTCCTGCTCGACAGATTCGTATTCGAGGTACTTCGTTATAACATATGTATTTATATTGCTAATCTTTTGGGCTACGAAAACGGTGCTTATTTAATGTTTATTTTCTGTTGGTTAATTTATTTATTCTCGGATATTTGGATCGTTGAGGATGTCTTTTGTTAATCTTTTGATAAACGCAGATGGGAGTTTGACTTGTCTTTAATGGGTTGTGCTTAGTTTTGTGTTTCTGAATACTGTTGGCCATTATTATCCGAATATGTGGAATTTAACATGTAGTTTTGTTGTTATTGTGAGACGCTTGCTTTGATATTATGCTTTGAATAAGTGTTGGTTTAATTTATGATTTTCTTATTTACCTGCCTTAGTTTGACTTTTATCTTCCTGTTTATAACTTAATTAATTACTTTTTTGAGCAAGAATTTAGTTTAACTGAGAAAATTTGGTGAGAATGGGTGTAAAAGAATTGAATTTAACAGAATTTTGTATATATACTATTTAGTTTGATTTGGTTTTGCATTATGCCAATAGTAATGATACCGGTGAGTTGAGCATTTATTTGGGCTGGACGCTTATCAGTGTTTTTTCTGAAATTTATTTTCACATGCTTTTCATAGTTTTGAATGTCATGAATTCAATGCATATCCTTATGTGTCACTGAGCAATTTTGTAGTTTTGAACTTTCTAGTTCCTTCTTTAGGCTTCACGAGTAAATTTGGATTCTCAGCGAAATTGAAGAAGATAGAATCTCATTATTGATTGATTTAGTATTTCCCTTTTTCTTACACTATGGGTTGCCTGTTTATACGCGTCTGTTTAAAATTCATATTTTATACTAGAAAATTCCATCATAATATGATAGACCATTTAATAATAATCTAATGAATATAATTTCTAGCAAACTTGGTAAGGGTGCATTGAATATGGTGGGCTACACTTAGTCTAAAAAGACTAGCTAAATTTATAATTTACCTAATTTCACATTAGGCTTCATCATTAATGGTTCAAGATCAGTTTGTTTTGATTTGTTAAAATAGTCAGACAGAAGCTGCTCGCTTATTTATTTTCTTTAACCATTATTATTGTGTTCACAAGAGATGTGGTTGAGACCCCTGAACCTATTTGCATTTGTACTTTTTACTAAGATTTTATGTTCTCACTCTCATCGTTGCAGAGACTGGGAAGACGATTGATTTTTGGGAGGTGGTGTAATGTAGGGCCATTAGAGAATGAGGATACAAGGAAGAGGATAAGAAAGTTCAAGGAGTCAGCTTGGAAATGTATTTATTATCTGTCAGCAGAGGTTCTAGCTCTCTATGTAACATATGATGAGCCTTGGTTTACTAATACACGAAACTTTTGGGTGGGTCCAGGAAATCAAGTTTGGCCTGACCAGAAAATAAAGTAAGATTATTTTAAGTTGGATGCCAAATGACTGTTGTTCCTAAATCAGACATTCACATTCTACTGTTTTTGTAACTGATATCGCTTTTAACTGCGCATGACTAAAGTGAGCATCTCAGCTTTGCTAAACACCAGAATGAATTTTATGGATGCCAGGTTGAAATTGAAGGGATTGTATTTGTATACTGCTGGATTTTACACATACTCCATCTTTGCTTTGATTTTTTGGGAGACAAGGCGGTCCGACTTTGGGGTGTCCATGAGTCATCATGTTGCAACATTCATTCTCATAGTGCTATCTTATATTTTCAGGTGCCTTTCATGAATTTGATTTGAATTTGGTTCTGTTTTCTTCATTACAACACTCCCTTGCCTTGGGGTTAAGTATCCTACAGAAAATACAAGGAAGGGGCTTATGTGGTTACACAAGTGTATTGTCTCCCATCTCATGATAGAGAAGGTGTGAAGACAAGATTTAGATAGTACAAAATAAAATTGAAAAATTTCTTGCAGGTTTGCTCGTGTTGGTTCAGTTGTTTTAGCTATTCATGATGCTAGTGATGTGTTTCTGGAGGTAGGGAAGATGTCCAAATACAGTGGTGCCGAAGTAGTAGCAAGCTCTGCATTTATTCTTTTTGTCTTGTCTTGGATCATATTGCGCCTCATTTACTACCCATTTTGGATTCTCTGGAGTACAAGGTTTGTATGATACAATGTCGAAATTAACATAGACTTTTTGACTTAGCTTCTAAAAGTTTGTTCAAGGTTTAAAATTTCAGTTTTAGTCCAGGTCAAATAAGAATTTAGTATTTCTATTAAAATCTATTGAGAATATATTCTTTAATAATCTATAAAGTAAGTACCTTTTGAATGTTGTTTTAAGTTTGTGATCAGTGTATAGTGGTATTCAAAATCTAATGCCAAATATGTGAAATGTTATAAAATAATTCTGTGCATTTTCAGTACCTTCTGAAATTTTAGTTATGTCAGTTTCTTGCTCCTCCCAGTCAACACTCTATGGCATGGAATCAAAGCCATATTCTGCCAAATAACAACAGTTTCATGAAAAATTTGAGCTTGCTACACAAGATATGTAGCAGGGAAGATAAATCTTGTTTGAGAATCCATTCTGAACTATTTTTTGGGGAGATAAAATTTCTTCTATGGTGCATTAGAAACGATATTTTCTTCATATATATTATTTGTTGATTTTCTTCTCAGAAAGTTTAGAGATCGTTAGGTTTATTTTTGCTTTAATTATTATTTTTCTTCCTGGCAGCTATGAAGTTCTTCTTACCTTGGACAAGGAGAAGCACCCAGTAGAGGGACCGATTTATTATTATGTGTTCAATACTCTGCTATACTGCTTGCTTGTACTTCATATTTATTGGTGGGTGTTGATATATAGAATGCTTGTCAAGCAAATCCAAGCAAGAGGACAGCTTAGTGATGATGTTCGATCTGGTGAGAAAAATCTTGTCTTATATATAGTCTAGGCATATATTTTGTGCACAACGATTCATGATGGCATGGTATTGAATAGGATCATGAATGAAATAGGAATTTGAGCATCGTTTAAATTTCTTTTGGAAAAAATGATTTTGTGTACTAGCCATAAAATATACCTCTGTTTTACTAGTTTTTTTTATCCTAGTTTTTGTGAGCAGTAAAGGGTTTGCTCAACTTGTATTACATTTTTCTTTATTTTGTGATAGGAATTTAGATTTGCTTTCCTTTGTCTTTATCTCTAATGTCCCCCAATCAGACGTTCAATTTGGTTGGCAAGGTTATGGAATATTTCAACGTAGTATATGAAGGCCTTCTTCTTGTCCTTAGCAGTGGACGAATAGAATCATAGGGGGTGTTTGGCACCTTAATTAAAAAACTGTTTTTTGTTTTTAAAAGCTAAAAACTGTTTTCTGAAAACAAGTGGGGGTGTTTGGCATTGTTTTCAGAAAACAATTTTTAAAAACAAAGTTAAAAAAAACAGAAAATTTTGAGAACAACAAAAAGTTGTTTTCTGTTGTTCTCAAAAAAAATTTCATAACTTTACTTCTTATTTTTCATCATTTTTTCTTTCAAATTATTTTATCTCATTATTTATTACAAACTTTTAAAATATTTTTCTCTTTGTAAATATATTTGTTAATTTTTTTATTTAAGATTTAAAAAAAAAAAAAACTAAAAAATTGTTTTTAGAAAACATTAACCAAACACCTCTTATTTTTTGAAAACTACAAAAATAGTTTTCTGTTATCATTTCTGAGAACAAAATTTTGAAAACAAAAAACAGAAAACAATACCAAACAGGCCCATAGTTTTTGCTTTCATATGGTTTTGTTTTTACTTATTGTCATTATGCTGTAACTAGAAGTCACTTTATACACCGTGAATGTCTTCATCTTTTGCTATGAGTATTTTTCATTCAAAGATGGTTGTTTACTCAAGTTGTTAATTATCCCTTTATAATGTTGTCTGATTTTTGGTTGTTTTCTTCCATAATTTCTCCACAGATTCTGAAGGTGAAGATGAACATGAAGACTGACCAGGAGACAATTTACTGCTATAATTTTGACACTGCAAAAGGTGCTTTAGTTTTAAAACAAGCTATTGGGATCCCGGAAGAAACCAATTTCAATTACTGCATTACATGTTGAATAAGCATACAAGATGTGGTTACATAGACTGCGTGTGCAGTATATTCTTCGTTGTTTTCATAAAAATCAATATAATCCAGGAAGCGTGGTAGAGTGCTGTACTGCAAGATGATTTTAATTTCTGCGAGCTGTCTAGTTGCAAATTATAAAACTTTGCTTTTCTTCTTTTTCATTTTGTCTCTTTATTTCCTTTGCTTATTTTGTTGAGAGTTGTGGAACATCAACATGCATCTTTTCATTCTCTTGCTTTATCATCAAACTTAGGGAAACTCCTTTCTTGATTTCTCCTGCAGATCAGAACAGCTTACATTTGATGTAAATGAAAAATATATAATATATATTGGTGGAAATTTTCCTTCCTGTTCGAAAGTCTGGTATTCATGGCTCGGTGTTCAAATTTGGAAGCAGGTTGAAAAGGGGTCTCATCTGCTTGAAAGGAGAAGTTTGATTCTTGATCATATATTTTGGATGGTGTAACCCAGAAATAGTCTGAGTCTTTTGGCTCAGGATTGATATGTTTCCAGGAAGTTAACATTAATTCAAATCTGTATTATTTGGACAGGAAAACAGCATCTTCCCTAAGGTTTATAAAATGAATTTAATCATTTTTTCCCCTATGGCGTTGATTGTAATCATAAGTTTCCTTGTCTGTGAACTTTTCAGTTTTCAGTTATCCATTAGTTGGGTTAGTTGGGTTAACTGTTTCATTTTTTGAATTGAACTTTGTAGTCAGACCATCATTATGGCATAAATGGCTAATTGTTACTGGTAGTGGTAGGGGGTAGCAGCAGAAGGCAATAAATAGAATGCTTTCAAGTAATGAAAGTGGAATTTTTTTTCCTTATCAAGAAGTTGTTTTAGTTCTAGTTTGTTCAAATCTGCTCTCCCAGTACATGGGTTAATTATAAGATGATTTTGGTCTTTTATTGTTTTATTAGTGACCGTAATTGTTTATGGAAAATAAATACTAGTGAATATTGATTATAAGTGCCATTTTACTCTGTTCCAACATTCAAACACACCAAAATATAATTTTCGATATGAATAAAGATCAACTCGGGAAATATATGAGAAATATATGAAATGAGCTTGGGGATGAGAATATTACGAATAGGTGAATTAAATTACCTTAATAAATGGTAATGATTAGTGGTGATGATAAGTAATAGCTCGGAGCAGTAGCAAGGAAATTTCCCTAGAAAAACGAGAAGATAAAGGTCAAAATAAAAGTGGTTGTCAATTTATATATTGTTCTGTTTTTTTAAGGAGATTAATTAGATATTTAACTAAGATATTAGTGATGATATATCTGATTGTAATTCAGATTCAAAAATAGATATTTTATAACTTTCCCGAGGCCATTCTATTAACATCACATAATAGTTATCACTTACATTATTTTTTGTTGACGAAAATCTGCATCAAAACATGGAAAGGGAGATTGATGGAATCCATTGTTATATCAGTGTACCTTCTTTTTAGTTTTTAGTATTAAAATTTTTTAGTCTCGAAACATCATCTACCTCAAAATGGCTTTCAGAGACTTAAGGATGAAGCCAACAAGAAACAGCATTAAGAAATAATAACAAAACAAAATAGCCTCAATTCATAGATACTTTAAAAAAAATTCTCTAATAAACAAATGATCAACATAATAACCTATAATATGTCAGCCAAAAATGCATAGTTCCAGTAGAAAATGATGATAAAAAGAAAAAGAAAAAAAACAAAAGTGCTTTCACTCAAAACCTAGTTGTTCTGGTATACACATAAGAATCAAGATGATGATCTCTATTCTGCCTGGACCATAAATTTTCCTCATAAAATCTTGAGGCTGGACCACAAAAACTCCCTCTAAAATATAGAAAGCAACATTTCAACAACAAAAACCATACGACACATTTAGTAATCCTAATGGGGAATGAAAAGAATATCCCTTTAGAACTGGAAACTTGTTCTAATTACACTATAGTCAGCCCAAACTCATATCATACAAGTAAACCCAGTTTATTGTATAACTTTACTATTTATTGGGATGGTTCAGTATCTCAATGTTGAAAAAACAAAAATCTCCAATTTCGTTTTGTAATGATATTTCTTAACTAAGATATTAGTGAAAGATGATATTTTTTTTATTGTAATTCAAATTGAAAAATAGATATTTTGTAACTTCCAAGAAAACGCAATCAAAGCGTATGGTGGTCTTGGTTTTAGAGATGGTGCCCTTTGGAACAGAGCTATTCTTGCCAAGTACATTTGGGCTTTATCTGAGCAGCCTGATATCTTATGGGTTAAATGGGTTAACTCTATATATTTGAAAGGCTGTAATTTCTGGTGTTATACTTTGAAATCGGACTGTAGCTGGTATTGGAGGAAATCATGCCACATGAGGGAGAAATTTGGTCTAAATGAGGTTAAGGCAGCAGGTAGTTCTGGGAGGTTTCTGCCATCAAAGCTGTATAATTTAGCTCAAAACCAGCAGATTGTGGGTTATTATTCTGCTGTCTGGTGCAAGCTCTCATTACCTAAGCATCGTTTTCTGCTTTGGCAAGTGATCAATGAACAACTCCTTACTAGGGATAATCTGTTAAAGCTGCATATTGTGGTGCCTGTTCATTTGTGTCCGGTTTGTGGTTGTTGTCCTGAAAGTCACCAGCATCTTTTCTTTACCTGCTGTTTATCTACTCAAGTGCTTCATATTCTGTTTAGCTGGTTTGGGTTTAGTGCTTGGCCGAGTGATTTCTCCAACTGGTGTGTTTGGCTAGCTCGTCCTCGGCGTGGTCTGCTGGCAGCCTTGCTGAACCTTGCTGTTGCTGCTACTGTGTACAACATTTGGAGAAATAGGAACAGAAGTGTTTTTGAAGACTATTCTTTGACAGCTAATTGTCTTGTTAATGAGATTAAATCTGTTATTAAATATAGACTTTTCTTGGTTAAGTTTAGAAATTTTTCAGTCTAAGAGCTTTCCCTGTTAAGGCATTTGCAATGTAATTAGTGTTGGGGTTGTTGGCTGGTTTTCCATTTCGGTTTTGTAGTGCTTAGCACTTTGTTTGTACAGATTGTTTTGTTCAATGAAGATCCTTTCCTTCTTGATCAAAAAAAGAAAACGCAATCACAAAATCTGTCTGCCAAATTAGTTGAAGTTTAAAAATTGTTGTATGGTTTCCAAGAAAATGAATAAAGATCAGTTAAGAAAATTAAGAAGTCGCCACAAGTAGTTGTAGTCTAGTACTTCCGGTTGATTCAAATGAGGATTACTGCTGCTTTTCAATTGGTCTAAAAAACATGAACGATATGAGAAAGATTTTGTGGCTGTTGGAATTCGAGCCCAAGACTACACGGCCACAACGTGGAATTCTCACCACTAAACTACAACCACTTCTTCGTTCAGTACTTATAAACAAAATAAGATATTTAAAATAAAGAAATGGATGAATCCATTTAAGTAAAGCATAATCATAAAAAAATTAATACTAACTTTTAATAGAAGCATATCAAGCACTAGCACAAAAAATAATTATTATTTTGTGTTGACGGTGAAATCTCGTCAACGAAATTAGGTCGGAAAACTCAAAGGTAAATGTGGCGATGTTTAGATAAAAACTTAGAATGAACTTATGGAAGGATAAACATTGATGAATAATGGAGTGAAAAATGTATATTGCTCAATGGCCTCTGCATACAATCAATTTTCCAACCCCCATCTCTGTGGAAGTGGGGTTCATTTTATAGTAGGCTCTAATGGCCTTGGATACATGGTGGTCCAGGGGACCAGGTGGTACACAAGTACTCTGTCAGGAGAGTGGTCTCAGGGGTAGTGGTGCTGATACTAGTACATAGCCAGGTACCATGAGGAGGTCTCCACTACTCTACCGTACGAATGTCAGAGGAGTGGTACAGGTGATAGTGGTGTCGACTCTGACATCTGATTGGGAGTATGCAGGCCATGTCCTTTCTCCTAGTGTTCCCACTACCTGACCAGCATGAGTGCCACGGTCAGACGTACGGGGTCTTACAAGCCGTACCCCGTACAAGATTGTACCATCATGACCTTTCGGAATCATACTTGGGCTTTCACTTCTAGACGGTGGGGTTTCCATAGGTGATGCCATCACAAGGTGAGGGGCGCGAGATGTTATCATGCGAGGCCCTCGCGTAGCCATGGCGGGGCTATGCAAGGTCGCCCCTCGTGGAGATGCCATGAGATGCTCCCACGCGAAGCCGTCAGGGCTAGGAGAGGCTCCCACGCGAGGCTGTCAAGGCTATGGGATGCTCCCACGCGAGGCCCCCCCACGGGGCTAGGAGATGCTTCTACGCGAGGCCGCCGAGGCTAGGAGAGGCTCCCACGCGAGGCCTTCGTGGCGCGGCCGAGGCGGGGCTATGCGAGGCTGCTGCTAAGTGCCGCGGCGCGCGAGGTGGTGCGCGAGGTGTGCACGCGAGGCGGTCCACGCTGGGGCGCTGGGCGCGCCGAGGGGTGGCGCGAGGCTGGGGCCTCGCGAGACGCCTGCTGAGTGTCGCGACGCGCGAGGTGGTGGGCGAGGTGCGCACACGAGGCGGTCCACGCTGGGGCGCTGGGCGCGCCGAGGGGTGGCGCGAGGCTGGGGCCTCGCGAGATGCCTGCTGAGTGCCGTGGCGCGCGAGGCGGTGGGCGAGGTGCACACGCGAGGCGGTCCACGCGGGGGCGCTGGGTGTGACGTGCTGCATCATGGCACATCTCCAGGGGGCCATTTTGTATGTATGAGCATGCCTTGGTGCTTGATCATTAGTCAAGTCTTGCACCAAGTAACCTCAGGGGTAGGGAATGACACTTTTGTAATTATGCATATGTCTCCCAGAGAAAAATCATATATGTTCCTGGGAAGACTTCATTTGCTTAGAATGCTCCTTAGGGGGGGGGGTGACCTGGTGACTTAAGGAAGCACCATGGCCACCAGCAGATAGGGGCTTAAGCTGTGTACTCCCTTGCCCTATCAAGGCCTTATATGAATAAAACAATACTTTGCCATGTCCCTTTGTGTATGCTTTCTTTACAGTCTATGTGTTGCTTGTTTGTTGCCTTCGTTGGGCCATTGCGTGCCACTTGAATGTGTTGTATGCTCTGATTGTTGTGTGGGATGTTGTCTTTGGATTGCTTGTCTCATGCTTGCTCCCGCTTCATAATTGCCCTTACTTGTGTGAGACTTGTAATGCGGCTAACCATTGAGTTTGCTTGCCGCAGGTGTGAATTCTAGGCTGACTTGCTAGTTAAGAGCGCTAACAAGTGCCGCACGTTCCGTCAATTCAAGTATCGAAGTTGGCGGCCCGTGACAGTTGGTATCAAAGCTAAGTTTGAGAAAGCTTGGTGACCCTGCAGGATGGTGAGCAACACTCAACGGATTGAAGCGCTGGAGAGGCGCGTTGGAGAGCTAGATGGCCTTGACGAAAGAGTCAGGGATCTTGGCTCTGTCAGGCTAGAACCGGAGACGACTAACGCACTAAACCGCGTGGCTGCGTTGGAGCGGGATACGACCAATCTACTAGCCCGCATAATGGCAATCGAGCGGAGAGAAGACCTTTCAAGAACATCCAATGCTCCTCCGAGGGAGGAACGTATTGAGGCAGTGGAGCGAGCGGTGAAGGACCTACAAGAAACATTAAATGACCTCGTAGAGAATTGTAGGGAGTCAGTTGAGGCAATGAAGGATGAAATGATGGAGATGAACACCAAGCTGAACCTCACCATGAGGGCAGTTGGGAGTCAGCCTGCAACTGGACCCATTGGCATGGAGTATGGGAGAGTAAAAGTCCCTGAGCCGAGGTCCTATGGGGGGGCGAGAGACGCGAAGGAGTTAGAGAACTTCCTTTTTGATATGGAGCATTACTTTAGAGCCGTGAGAGCTGAATTAGAGGATGGCAAGGTCGCCATGGCAACGATGTACTTGTCTGCAGATGCCAAAGTGTGGTGGAGGACGAAGTACGACGATATTCAGAATGGCAGATGCACCATAACAACATGGGAAGATATCAAGAGAGAGTTGAAGACGCAGTTTCTCCCTGAGAATGTTGCCTACATAGCTCGACGCCATTTGAGAGAGCTGAAGCACACCGGAACAATCAGAGAATACGTGAAGAAATTCTCTGGGTTGATGTTGGATATCAAAGACATGTCCGAAGTGGATAAACTCTTTGCGTTCTTAGAAGGTCTGAAGCCTTGGGCAAAACAAGAGCTCGAGAGACAACGAGTGGCTGACCTAGCCACTGCTCAAGCTGCGGCCGAACGACTGACTGATTACACTTCAGGGAACATTCAATCCAAGAAGACCAATCCGTCGACTAGTGGAAGTAATGTTGGGAGTAAAAAGTTTGGGAAGTCGTGGCAAAGCAAGAGTGGGGGAGGAGAGAAAAGGAGTGTGGAGTCTAACTCTCCTAGCAAAAGTAGCAACCCCCCGTTCAAGAAGCCTCTTACATGTTGGATCTGTACCGGACAACATAAGTCTACAGAGTGTCCTCATAAATCCAAGATGAGTGCCCTCCAGGCGACATTTTCTCAAGGAGAACAAACCAACGAAGAGGAGGAGGAGGAGGAGTTTACGCACATGGGTGCCCTCCGGATGCTGAATGCTCTCAAGAAACACGGTGCGAAAGTGAAGAAGACCCCCGGAAAGGGACTAATGTACGTGGACGTCGCCCTAAACGGTAAGATGGCCGGAAGTGTGATGATCGACATGGGCGCCACTCACAACTTCATTTCGGAGATCGAAGCTAAACGTCTGGGACTGAAATGGGAGAAGGACCATGGCCGCATGAAAGCGGTTAACTCAGAAGCCTTGGCCACAATCGGTGTGGATAAAAAGGTGAACATGAAGATTGGCTCGTGGGAGGGGCAGACTAACTTGGTGGTCGTGCGAATGGACGACTTTGATGTGATATTGGGTATGGACTTCCTTACAGAAAAGGGAGCCATTCCCATCCCAGCTATGGGAAGCTTACTCATAATGGGGGAGACACCTGCAGTGGTGCCTGCTAAAGTAGAGCAGCCTCCAGAAACCAAGCTGTTGTCAGCCTTGCAGTTGAAGAAGGGCGTGAGAAGACAAGAGCCCACGTATATTATCCTACCCACAATATACGAGGATACGGTGGATGAAGTCATCCCACCAGAAATTCGAATGGTCTTGAAGAAGTATGGGGATGTGATGCCGGACCAACTCCCCAAAGCCTTACCACCTAGAAGAGGGATTGATCACCAGATTGAGCTGGTGCCGGGAGGGAAACCACCTGCAAAGGTGGCCTATAGAATGGCACCCCCCGAACTAGCAGAACTGAGGAAGCAGTTGAAGGATTTACTAGAGGCAGGCTTCATCAGGCCATCGAAGGCACCATATGGTGCCCCCGTGCTATTCCAGAAAAAGCACGACGGGAGCTTGAGACTGTATTGATTACCAGGCTCTCAATAAGGTGACAGTGCGTAATACGTACCCCATCCCCTTGATCGCCGACTTATTCGACCAGTTGAGTGGAGCTAAATTCTTTACAAAATTGGACTTGAGATCAGGCTACTATCAAGTGCGAATAGCAGAAGGGGATGAGCTGAAGACAACGTGCGTGACTCGATATGGAGCATACGAGTTCCGAGTCATGCCGTTTGGGTTGACAAACGCACCAGCCACATTCTGTACGTTGATGAACCAAGTTTTCCAAGAATACCTAGACAAGTTCGTGGTAGTCTACTTGGATGACATTGTGGTCTATAGCTCCACAATAGAAGAACATCAACGACACTTATCCCAAGTGTTTCAGAAATTGAGAGAGAACCAACTCTATGTGAAGCGAGAAAAGTGCTCCTTCGCACAAGAGAGAATCAAGTTCCTAGGCCACATAGTAGAACGTGGTCGGATCCGCATGGATCTAGAGAAGGTGCGGGCCATTCAAGACTGGAAGGCCCCCACAAATTTGAAGGAATTATGCTCTTTCCTTGGTTTAGCCAACTATTATCGAAGATTTGTGGAGGGCTATTCAAGAAGGGCGACACCCTTGACAGAGTTGTTGAAGAAGGGTGTAACTTGGACGTGAACCGATAGGTGTGTCGAAGCATTCAAAAGTCTGAAGGAAGCCATGATGCGAGATCCTGTCCTAGCCTTACCAGATGTTGGTAGGCCCTTTGAAGTGCAGATAGACGCGTTTGATTTTTCCTTGGGAGGGGTGCTTGTACAAGAGGGCCACCCCGTAGCTTATGAAAGCCGCAAACTCACGGAGGTAGAGAGGCGGTACAATGCCCAAGAGAAGGAGCTTCTCGCAGTAATTCATTGTCTATGAGTGTGGAGGCACTACTTGTTGGGGTCGAAGTTTGTGGTGAAGACAGATAATGCCGCGGTGAGTCATTTCCTCACCCAGCCAAAGCTTACCCCTAAACAAGGACGATGGCAGGAGTTCATAGCAGAATTCGACTTTCATTTCAAACACAAGGCGGGCCGTCTAAACCAGGCAGCTGATGCCCTGAGTCGCAAAGCTGAGTTAGCAGCTCTAAAATTGCTGGCTAATATGTTGGCTAGCATGGTAACCACTCCACTCCGAGAGCACATTAAGGAGAACCTGGTGAAAGACCCGGTGGTGAAGACCATCATGAATCTCACAAAAGAGGGAAAGACTCGCCAATTTTGGGTAGAAGACGATCTTTTGTGGGCCAAGGGTGGCCGCTTATATGTTCCTAAGACGGGAGATTTGCGGAGGACACTAATGAGTGAGTGTCACGACACCTTGTGGGCAGGTCATCCAGGGTGGCAGAGAACCCATGCCTTGTTGAAGCAGGGGTACTACTGGCCACAAATGCGCGACGATATTGTGGAGTATACCAAAACCTGTCTCACCTGCCAGCAAGACAAAGTGGAGAGACACAAGGCGCCAGGGTTGTTGGAACCTTTGTTAGTCCCAAGCTGACCATGGGAGAGTGTGTCGCTTGACTTCATCACTAGTTTACCGAAGACGGGAGACTTGAGTGCGATCTTAGTGATCGTGGACAGATTTTCAAAGTATGCAACCTTCATACCGGTGTCAAAATATTGCTCGGCAAAAGAGACAGCGAGACTTTTCTTCAAGTATGTAGTTAAGTACTCGGGAGTACCCCAAAATATAGTTAGTGACCGTGATGGAAGATTCATAGGGACCTTTTGGTAGGAGTAATTCAACCTTTTGGGGTCACAACTAAATATTTCCTCGAGCTACCATCCTCAAACAGATGGACAAACTGAAAGATTCAATGGGATGCTGGAAGAGTACTTGC
The DNA here is from genome assembly GCF_963169125.1 of Humulus lupulus. Taxonomy (NCBI): domain Eukaryota; kingdom Viridiplantae; phylum Streptophyta; class Magnoliopsida; order Rosales; family Cannabaceae; genus Humulus; species Humulus lupulus. The sequence continues at coordinate 73,709,187 of NC_084795.1, read as the reverse complement.
GGCATTTTGTCAATGCCAACCAAAAGAATTGGCCGCAACTACTAGACGTAGCTCAATTTTGTTTCAACTCTCAGAAGAGTTCTTCATCAAACAAGAGCGCTTTTGAAGTTGTTAACGGTCAGCAACCGCTGTTACCCCACACAGTGGATGAGTATCGCGGAAGAAATCCAAGAGCCTTCAATTTCATGAAAGACTGGAAGAAAACCACCGAGATTGACTGAGCCTACCTGGAGAAGGCATAAAAGAGAATGAAAAAGTGGGCAAATCAGAAGAGACGACCGCTGGAATTCAAAATAGGCGACTTAGTGATGATCAAGCTGAGGCCCGAACAACTGAGATTCCGAGGGAATAAGGACATCAGACTCGTCTGCAAATACGAGGGTCCTGTTCCAGTCATCTTGAAAGTGGGCCTGACCTCCTACAAAGTCAGCTTACCAGAATGGATGAAGATACACCCGGTTTTGCATGTCAGCAACCTCAAACCGTATCACGAAGATCCAGCGCGCAACCAGTCTACCAGAGAAGGAGTCAGCGTCAAGCCACAAAGCAGCAGACAACCTGAAGAAATCCTAGCAGAGAGGACCGTGGTCGTGGACAGAAAGAAGAAGAAAGAGTTTCTGGTGAAGTGGAAAGGGCTCGGAGATGAAGAAATTTGTTGGGAAAGGGCGGAGGACTTGCACAAGCATACGCAGAAGATTGAAGATCAGCAAGGGGCAAGTTCGTCGAGGACGCCGAAGATTTAAGTGGGGGAGAGTGTGACGTGCTGCGTCATGGCACATCTCTAGGGGGCCATTTTGTATGTATGAGCATGCCTTGGTGCTTGATCATTAGTCAAGTCTTGCACCAAGTAACCTCAGGGGTAGGGAATGGCACTTTTGTAATTATGCATATGTCTCCCAGACAAAAATCATATATGTTCCTGGGAAGACTTCATTTGCTTAGAATGCTCCTTAGGGGGGGGGGGGGGTGACCTGGTGACTGAAGGAAGCACCATGGCCACCAGCAGATAGGGGCTTAAGCTGTGTACTCCCTTGCCCTATCAAGGCCTTATATGAATAAAACAATACTTTGCCATGTCCCTTTGTGTATGCTTTCTTTATGGTCTATGTGTTGCTTGTTTGTTGCCTTCGTTGGGCCATTGCGTGCCACTTGAATGTGTTGTATGCTCTGATTGTTGTGTGGGATGTTGTCTCTGGATTACTTGTCTCGTGCTTGCTCCCGCTTCATAATTTCCCTTACTTGTGTGAGACTTGTAATGCAGCTAACCATTGAGTTTGCTTGTCGCAGGTGTGAATTCTAGGCTGACTTGCTAGTTAAGAGCGCTAACAAGTGCCGCACGTTCCGTTAATTCGAGTATCGAAGTTGGCAGCCCGTGACACTGGGCACGCCGAGGGGTGGCGCGAGGCTGGGGCCTCGCGAGATGCCATGTGCTATGAGGTGATGTGAGGCCGTTGCAAGAGGACGATTTCCCGAGCGTCCCGCGGTTCAGACATGTATTTAGGCCTTTATGGGACCTTAGCACGCGCCTTGGATCTTTTACAGGCATGGGATATTGAGCATCCACAGTGTCCAAGGTGGAGTGGTCAATTTGAGCAGGGTCATTTTGAGCACTAATTTGAGGGTTCAAATGGACTTCAAACATGGTTGCTTTGGACCTTCCAGGGACCTTAGGCATGAGGTGTGGGTTCTTTGCCAGTGTTGAATTTTGAGCATCCACACTTGCCCCCCAGTCTAGGAGAGGACCTTTAGGTGCTCTGGTAGACTCTTCTCTTTGATTCTTATAAATAGGTCTCCATGCCAGGCCTATACCGTGGCTCAGTGATTTGCCGACTCGGCTCATAACCTTTCCATGTCGAATGTCGAGAGGGACCGTCTTGCGGTTCGGGTCCAGGAGCTTGAGGGGGAGCCTTCTGAAACCAGATCTATGCTAGAAAGGGCCTTGGCGAAAATTTCTGCCTCCTCGAAAAAGAAGAAGGGGGAAATTGCCAAGGCCGCGATTTTGCGGGAATGGGTCACCAGCCTAGCGGTCGAACTCCAGGGTGCCGAACTCAGGGTCCTCAGAGTGTCCCGCAAAGCTAGGTGGCCCTTTGGGACCTATGTTCGGATGCGTGCGTCTATGCATGCGGGACACGGGAAATCTAGCGAGGTTGTACCCCATGCGATCACTTGGAGGCAGGACGCGATGTCTCGTGTAGACACGATGCGCATAGGAGGCTAGCCATGAGCCTCGCGTAGCGAGGGTGGCTCTCTTGGATGGAATTCACAAAGGAAGAAGTCCTACATTCACAGCTCCGGTGCCCACGACATCTCTCAGCGTCAAGACAAGTACGGCCTCGCTATGGGAGGGCCTCGTGCACCTGTCCTCTCATGACGCATAACTTGGCCTCTTAGCCTAGCACGGCCACACTTCACGGCTCATAAGGTTATGCTTCCCTTGGGACACTCTCCCGATTTCGCAAGACTTACAGGTCTGAGCCCGATAATGTGACTAAGTGACCCTTAGTCTTGTATTCTAACCATGTACTGGAGAGATTTTTTTTTATGGTGGATTTTTGGTATCCCCACTTGCCCCCCAGTCTATAGGGAGGCCTTAAGGCTTTCTTGTATACTCCCTTTTTTTTTGTTGTATTTATCATGCTCGAGGTCCTTTGGAGCCCACGCGAAAGGGGGTTCGATAGGTCTCTCTTTGGTGCACCTTTATCGTATCTATAAGGATATATTGACCCCTTGGGTTCTAGTTATCCTTTTATATATTGTTGCGCGCGCTTATTATTTCTTGCGAGAAGCGTCTTTCTCGTCATTAGGCATAGTACTATTTTTGCAAGCGTCTTCTTTGAGACCCTTTTTGCAAGCGTCTTCTTTGAGACCCTTTTCGGAAGCGTCTTCTTTGAGACCCTTTTCGGAAGCGTCTACTTTGAGACCCATTTTGATAGCGTCTACTTTGGAGACCATTTTTGGTGGCGTCTACTTTTGAGACCATTTTTACAAGCTTATACTTTGGAGACCCTTTTTGGTGGCGTCTACTTTTGAGACCCTTTTTACAAGCGTCTACTTTGGAGACCCTTTTTGGTGGCGTCTACTTTTGAGACCCTTTTTACAAGCGTCTACTTTGGAGACCTTTTTTTACAATTTTTGAGGTGATCTCCCTTTGGGTCGGGACTTTCATGGCTTGGTGGTCTTCGTTCAATCTCAAACTTGGTCAGCGACACCTCTAGCACGACGCCCCCTTCTATATGGAATCTTCAGACGTATTGGTAATAGGGCAACTGGAGGAAGGTTCGCTTTCTTCAACATGGAAGTTCTTATGGCCCTCTTCCACACGTATGTACTTCTGTGCTCTCTCTCGAAGTCATCCAAATTCGAAACTTCTCTTTTGAGCATGCTACCCCATAACTTGCTTCCTGGATGAACTCCGGCTGTAATAGCCATCTTGAGCTCCGCTTTGGTTAAACCTCCCACCTTTGTTGCTTCAATACTGAACCTATGGATGTAGTCCTTCAGACTTTCATTCTCGCCTTGTTTTATGTTAGCGAGGCTGGTAGTTGGCATGATGTAATCACAAGCTGCTTGGTCTTGCTGAAGAAATTCCTCAGAGAATTGTTGCCATGACTCGATTGTTCCTGGCCTTAACCTCTTGAACCACCTGTACGCCACTCCTTTAAGCGTAACGACAAAGCAATGACACTTTGCCCTGTTGTTGACCCCTCTTAACCTCATCAAGTTATTGAAGGAGTCTAAGTGATATTTTGGGTCTGTAGTACCCTCGTACGGAGTCATGCGAGGCTCTATGAAGCCAGTGGGCATTTGCTCAACCTGAATCTCCCTTTTGAAGGGTGAATCATGGTCGAATTCTTCATCATCCATGTGCCCCCCAAGTGCAGTGGTGATCTTGCCTTGAGGGCTTCACATTTTGGTGTATAGTCCCCTCCTCTTTTTGCATAAGGAGTTTTGCGGGTTCTCATGCTGATCCCTTGCCTTGGTTGTGTTCCTCGGGGGAACCGCGAGGGGTGCGTTTCTTACTTCTGACCTCTTCCCATGGGGCTCTTTTCTTAGGCCAAGGGGTGCCTCTGTTGCGGGGACTTCGACCTCGTTCTTACGACCACCATCTTCCCTCCGCCTTTGCTCCTGGGGACATTTCATCGACCTAAGTCCCCCATGGTACTCCGACCGGGGGGTTTTACTGGTAGTAAGTTGGGTTCCCCCATCATCTACGGGGACAGTGTTTTCCCCTTTTTCATGCTCCTTCCCTTTACGCTTAGGGAGGGGTATGCTTGACTTCCCCTGCAGTAGGTCCTTTATAACCTCCTGCATGTTCTCTATCGTGGTTTCCAGCCTTCGAGTCTTTTTATGCAACTCGTGAATCTCATCCTTGTAGAAGCGAGTCCTTGAGCTGGAGCTTACCGAGCGCACCCCGGGACCCTTGCCTGGCCAGTGCGTCGAGGGACCTGGGTCTCGGTGGCCTGAGCGTGGTGTCAATGAGGGATGGTTAAGTGGATACACTAGTGGCTCTGAATGACCTCCGCCGGGCTGGATAGCTGGGGATGATACTTCCCTCTCCTCCCCTGGGGGAAGAGGCTCCTTCGGTCTACCTCCATGCTTAGGTGGAGGGGGGTCTTTCTTGGACACCCTCCACTCTACTCCATCCCCGCAAACTTCATCATCTTGCATTTGCCGTAGGCGTTTTGAACGTCTTAGCATTTTTCTTTGTTGGTAGTGATGAAAGAACGTTGGCCTGATGCTTGTCTTCCCATAGACGGCGCCAAACTGTTGACGATGAAATCTCGTCAACGAAATTAGGTCGGAAAACTCAAAGGTAAATGTGGCGATGTTTAGATAAAAACTTAGAATTAACTTATGGAAGGATAAACATTGATGAATAATGGAGTGAAAAATGTATATTGCTCAATGGCCTCTGCATACAATCAATTTTCCAACCCCCATCTCTGTGGAAGTGGGGTTCATTTTATAGTAGGCTCTAATGGCCTTGGATACATGGTGGTCCAGGGGACCAGGTGGTACACAAGTACTCTGTCAGGAGAGTGGTCTCAGGGGTAGTGGTGCTGATACTAGTACATAGCCAGGTACCATGAGGAGGTCTCCACTACTCTACCGTACGAATGTCAGAAGAGTGGTACAGGTGATAATGGTGTCGACTCTGACATCTGATTGGGAGTATGCAGGCCATGTCCTTTCTCCTAGTGTTCCCACTACCTGACTAGCATGAGTGCCACGGTCAGAGGTACGGGGTCTTACAAGCCGTACCCCGTACGAGATTGTACCATCATGACCTTTCAGAATCATACTTGGGCTTTCACTTCTAGACGGTGGGGTTTCCATAGGTGATGCCACCACAAGGTGAGGAGCGCGAGATGTTATCATGCGAGGCCCTCGCGTAGCCATGGCGGGGCTATGCAAGGTCGCCCTCGTGGAGACGCCATGAGATGCTCCCACGCGAAGCCGTCAGGGCTAGGAGAGGCTCCCATGCGAGGTCGTCAAGGCTATGGGATGCTCCCATGCGAGGCCCCCCCACGGGGCTAGGAGATTCTTCTACGCGAGGCCGCTGGGGCTAGGAGAGGCTCCCACGCGAGGCCTTCGTGGCGCGGCTGAGGCGGGGCTACGCGAGGCTACTGATGAGTGCCGCGGCGCGCGAGGTTGTGGGCGAGGTGCGCACGCGAGGCGGTCCACGCTGGGGCACTGGGCGCGCTGAGGGGTGGCGCGAGGCTGGGGCCTTGCGAGACGCCTGCTGAGTGCCGCGACGCGCGGCTGGGGCCTCGCGAGACGCCTGCTGAGTGGCGTGGCGCGTGAGGCGGTGGGCGAGGTGCACACGCGAGGCGGTCTACGCGGGGGCGCTGGGCACGTCGAGGGGTGGCGCGAGGCTGGGGCCTCGCGAGATGCCATGTTCCATGAGGTGATGCGAGGCTGTTGCAAGAGGACGGTTTCCCGAGTGTCCCGCGGCTCAGACATGTGTTTAGGCCTTTATGGGACCTTAGCACGCGCCTTGGATCTTTTATAGGCATGGGATATTGAGCATCCACAGTGTCCAAGGTGGAGTGGTCAATTTGAGCAGGGTCATTTTGAGCACTAATTTGAGGGTTCAAATGTGTTATCCAAAAAATTAGCATTGGTGACGTGGCAAGTGATTCCTGGACACGTGGCTGACACCTGGAAAAGTTCTGCTAGAGTATCGACCAGAAGGCACGTTAGAAGCAGTGCGAACCAGTCTTACCTGCGACCAGTCTGGTCGATAGCTCCGCATACAAGGCAACATTAATGGGAAGATCTTTGTGAATCCCGAATTTATCTCACACAATCTCCTGAGTATCCGATTATTCAGGAAAGAATATCTGTAACAATCTTTTGTAATCCCCCTTGAGCCTATAAATAACAAGAGATAGCTCAAGGGAGGGGACTTTTGGCTTTTGAATCATTCGAGACTATAGTAATTCTCCTAGTAATATTGTATTGTTCTTCAAAGATCAGTGAAACTCATTGAACCCTAGTTCTTTGATCACTCATCTGATTTTTATATCAATATCAACCTAAGTGGACGTAGGTCATTACCAAACCCTGGGGCCGAACCACTATAAAATACTGTGTCTTATTTACTTTTGTCATTACGTTCTTCTCATTACTTTCATTCATATCAAGAATATTCTGACTCCGTGTCAGTTGGCCAAATCGTGGGTCAACATTCTGGTGCTTTCATTGAGAGCTTGATTTATCGTTGTTGAGAAAACTAATGGCGAAAGCTGGAAAGAAAACTGGACAGACGGCCGCCGCTGCACCGTCAAACCGGCCACCTCCTCCTCCTCCTCCTCCTGCAAGCATGGCAGAGGATGAGCCACAACTAGACTTTGAGGAGGAGGAAATGGATGATGCAACGCTGAAGATTACCCTGGGTGCGTTGCAGGAAGAACTGGCTAGTCTGAGAGCCAGTCAGGAGACTGCCGCTGAAGTTATGGCGCGGCAGCAGCAGGAGATTGAACGGCAGCGCGCAGAATTGAGCGAAAGGCAGGCGGAGGTGGACCGCCGCCAGAGCGAAGCCATGGCAGCCCTCGAGGCAGCCTTTCTATTGGCTAGAAATCAGGCTGCACCTGCTTCGTAGCCTGACCAACCTGTGAATGGGCCACCTCAGAGGGGTCCCAATCCTAGCCCACCAATCCAGCCCTCAAGTCCGCAAAGGCCCGAGCAGCCTCAGATGCCCCACGACGATGTCCCACTGGACCCTGAGGCACAGCCGCCATCCCAAGCTGCTCGGGGTAATCCCCCGCAACAGAGGCAGAATAGGGCCGAGCATCAGCCTCGCAGTCCTAGATGCCGTAGAGATGATGGACCAAACCTACCGAATAGAGGTTAGTACCCTCCTGGCAACAGGAGGGACTCAGAGTTAGGCTCTGCGGTCCGGGGACCCCCACGGCATGATAATGCACGGGGGCACCACGACCAGCGCAGGCCACCCTCTAACGCTCGGGACGGTTCAGCCAGGAACGGACATCGAGGGAACAGTCGATCTCACCATAGCCAGTCGAGGTTCAGAGATGGCCACGGAAATAATGAGGCCGACTCAGGCAAAGGAAATGCCGGTGGGAGGAATGAAGAAAGAGGTAAAGGCAGGAGTCAGGTACCTCAAGATGACCAACCAAATAGACAGGATGCTGGGGGGCAGCCCAGGCAAAATAATGTCTTCAACCGGCTCGGGGGTAGCGAGCAGCGGAGAAGAGAAGAGGACCTAAGAGATGTACTCAATGATTGCCGTGAGCGGCATGGCAAGAATGTCCCTCCGGCAACAGAGGCCACATCAATTCCTGCTGCTGTGCAGGCCTAGGTTGACGCCCTCAACCAGGCTGTACAGCAGCTGGTCGGGGGAAGGACTTCTTACATCGACCACGATAGGAGGAAAGGCACTCCTTTCATACAAAGGATAGCTAACGCTGAAACTCCCAGCAAATTCAAGATGCCTACACTTCCTAACTTTGATGGATATGGAGACCCAGTCTCGCATGTCAATAAGTTTGAAATTCAAATGGACATTCAGAAAGTGTCCGAAGACGCTCGGTGCAGGATCTTCCCTGCAACACTTTCTGAAGCTGCGCAGGAGTGGTTCTTCAAATTCCCTCCTGCAAGCATTGTTTCCTGGGAAATGTTTGTACGGGAGTTCTACGGACAGTTCTATGCTGGTCGTGTACACTCGACCGAAGCAAACCAGTTAGTCGAAATTCCCCAGCAGGATGGGGAGTCAGTGAAAGACTACATCCAACGTTTTATGCGAGCAGCGGCTGGAGCGAAGACGGTCGGGGATGAAGGGAAGATGATGGCCATAACTGCAGGAGTAAAAGGTCGTTCTCCCCTTTGGAAGAGTCTCCGAAAGGAAGGGGTGAGAACTACCCAAGAATTTTTGGATCGAGCTGATCGCTATATCAAGCTTGAAGAAGCCATTGCCGACGATGGAAAGCCCTCAGGCAAGGATAAGAAGGCTTCTGAACCCGCCAAGGCCGCCAATGGGTCCAAACCTAGTGGCAACGGCAATGGTAATGGCAAGAACGGTGGAAAATGACCGTATAACGAGCCTTCCACCTCCGACAACAAACAAGCCAAGGGTAATCGTTATGAGCCTCGGTTCACTAACTACACTGCCCTCATTGAGTCTCGGGGAGAGGTTTACCTGGCCACAAGTTCCAGTGTGCCTTACAAGAAACCTGGGCCCATTCGAAAGGACATTTCGAAAAGAGACACCACCAAGTTCTGTCGTTACCATAATGACTACAGACATGACACTAATGAATGCAACCAGTTAAAAGACGAAATCAAGTTCCTTATTAGACAAGGACACTTGAGAAGATACGTACGGGCCTCGGGAAATTCCCAACAAGAAGCTCCGGGTGGCAACGAGCAGGCACCCACACGCCAATGCTCGCCACCATTACAGTCTGCCCCTGTGGCTGGAACACTCTTAACCATCTGTGGAGGCCCGCACCTCGCGGGAACTAGCGGAAAGGCCAGAGAACGGTATGCTCGGACTCTGCGCCACGACCAGGACATCGAGATGATGACTGTGGAGGACCGTGCACCAAAAAAGGCTCGGTCAGAGGGAGGAGAGATAACCTTCTCTGATGACGACGCCCAACACGTCAGGTTCCCACATTCCGATCCGCTGGTCGTGGACATCCAGATGGACAATATGATGGTGAAGAGGGTACTGGTCGATACAGGAAGTTCAGTGAATATCCTGTATAAATCAACACTGGAACGCATGAAATTGTCCGTGAAGGACTTGGAGCCCTGCAATCAAACAATATACGGCTTCTCCGGAGAAGGACTCGCCCCAGCCGGATTGATCAAACTCCCAGTAACGACGGGTACAGCGCCTGCAACAAGGACATTACTCGCCACTTTTGTAGTGGTCGATTGTCCTTCGGCGTACAACGTCGTTATTGGAAGGCCCATACTGGTTGATCTACGGGCCGTCATCTCTATGTGGCACCTAGCCATGAAGTTCCCGACAGACGCGGGGGTAGGAAGCGTTTTGGGAAACCAAAGGGAAGCCAGGGAGTGCTACAACGCCTCGATCACAAAGGCAAAAAGTGGAACGCCAAGGAGCACTACCCCAGATAGATTGCAGATGGCAGTTGGTACGCAAGCCCAATCCGGTGATGAAGTCACCAAATAGGGTGTTGCCCAAAGCGAGGATGGAGATTTGGATCCTCGCTTTGGGGATTTTGAAGAAAATGTTGGACCCGTCGAGGACCTGAAGGAGGTCCAACTCGACAAAGAAGACCCAACCAGAGTCGTAAAGGTTGGGAAAAACTTAGAGCCTACCACGAAGCACGCACTGGTGGAATTCTTGCGAAAAAACCAGGAGGTTTTCACCTGGTCACATAAAGACATGGTTGGGATAGATCCTGCAGTAATCAGCCATGTCCTGAATATAGACAAGACCTTTCCACCCGTGCAACAAAAGAGAAGGCTGCTCGATAATGATAGATCACGAGCCTTAAAAGAAGAAGTCGAAAAGCTAAAGGAGAATGGGTTCATATGGGTGGCATTTTATCCATCGTGGGTCTCCAATCCAGTGCTGGTTCCCAAGCCTAACGGAAAATGGCGAACCTGCGTGGATTTTACAGACCTCAATAAAGCCTGCCCAAAAGACTGCTTCCCACTCCCGAGGATCGACCAGCTGGTCGACGCTACTGCAGGACATGAGATCCTCTCATTCATGGATGCATATTCAGGCTACAACCAGATTAGCATGCATCCCCCTGATGAGGATCACACCAGCTTTCGGACCGATACGGGCTTGTGTTGTTACAAAGTAATGCCCTTCGGGCTGAAAAACGCAGGTGCGACTTACCAACGACTAGTCAACCACATGTTCAAGGAGAAAATCGGTGTAAACATGGAGGTATATGTGGATGACATGCTGGTAAAGTCTAAGAAGGCAGAAGGGCATGTGAGGGATTTACAAGAGTGCTTTGATGTGTTAAACAAGTACCAAATGAAGTTGAATCCCCTCAAGTGTTCCTTTGGAGTCGGATCAGGGAAGTTTTTGGGGTTTATCGTAAATTCAAGAGGAATTGAGGCCAACCCCGACAAGATAAAAGCCCTGATCGACATGAAGTCGCCAGAAAGAATCAAAGATGTACAAAGTTTAACCGGGAGGATCGCAGCCCTAAGTAGATTCATTTCGAAATCAACAGACAAGTGCGTCCCATTCTTCAATCTACTTAGGGGGAATAAGAAGTTTGAATGGACAGAAGACTGCGAGCAAGCATTCCAGGCGTTGAAAGCTCATATGGCACAACCTCCCATCTTGTCGAAGCCGATCGAAGGAGAGACTTTGTTTATTTATCTGGCGACTACCGAAGTTGCTGCTAGCGCGGTACTTTTATGGGAGGAAGAAGGCGTATAGAAAGCAGTCTACTATGTCAGCAAGAGGCTGATCGGTGTAGAATTAAGATACCACCAATCGAAAGGTTAGCATATTGCCTAATTCTAGCCTCTAGAAAGTTACGTCCTTACTTCCAAGCCCATCCTATCACAGTTCTAACTGACCAGCCCCTTCGGCAAGTCCTCCAAAAACCTGAGGCGGCTGGGCGATTGTTAAAATGGGCAGTCGAACTAGGGCAGTTCGATATAACCTATTCACCGCGAGCAGCAGTAAAGGGACAAGTCTTGGCCGATCTTATTGCAGAGTTCACCGAACTCCCGGACAGTGAGCAGTGCGAACTACCTGAAGCGCCCGCACCTCAAGATAAAACTCCTTCATGGAAGCTGTTCACGGATGGCTCATCCAACGAATCCCACGCTGGAGCGGGAGTGATATTGATAACGCCATAAGGGCATTGATTTCACTGTGCTATCAGGTTCAACTTCACTGCATCAAATAATGAAGCGGAATATGAAGCACTCCTCGCTGGATTGAGAATGGCAAGGGATATGAACATAAAGACGCTTGATATCTACAGTGATTCACAGCTGGTGGTGAATCAGGTCCTAGGAGAATATCAAGCGCGAGGTTTCAAAATGGTGGCCTACTTGAATAAAACAAAGGACTTGCTAGCCCAGTTCACGAAGTATACCCTCCAGCAAATCCCACGGGATCAGAATTCAAACGCGGACGCCTTAGCCAAACTCGCAAGCGCGAAGGATGCTGACACTTTGAATATTGTGCCAGTAGAAAGACTGAGTAAGCCGAGCTTACAAGCAGCTGAGTCCAGTATGGAGATTCGGATGGAGGATACATGGATGGCGCCTTACTTGGAGTATCTAACAAATGGTTCGCTGCCAGCAGATAGAAACAAAGCCAGAACTCTACAAAGACGAGCTGCTAGATACATACTGGTCGATGGCGTTATGTACCGAAGAGGATATTCGATGCCACTACTTAGGTGCGTTACACCAGAAAAAGCTAAGGAACTCATGAAAGAGGTGCATGAAGGCTTCTGCGGGGATCACGCTGGGGGGCAGAGTTTGGCAAAAAAGATTCTAAGGCAGGGCTACTTCTGGCCAACGATGAACGAGGACTCGATGGAGTTTGTACGAAGATGTGATAAATGTCAAAGGTACTCCAAGATTCCACGAGCAGCTCCAAACGAATTGAAACAAATGCAGAGTCCGTGGCCTTTTGCAGTATGGGGGATAGATTTGATTGGATCCCTGCCTACAGGGAAAGGCGGAGTAAAATACGCAGTTGTGGCAGTTGATTACTTCACCAAATGGGCCGAAGCTGAACCACTCGCGACCATCACGACCAAGAAAGTTCTCGACTTTGTCATCAAGAACATTGTCTGTCGGTATGGTTTGCCCAGAAAGATAGTTTCAGACAATGGGACCCAGTTTGACAGCGACTTATTCACCGATTTCTGCGAAAGGCACGAAGTTATTAAAAGCTTTTCTTCAGTCGCACACCCCCAGGCGAATGGGCAAGTCGAAGCCGTAAAAAAAACTCTTAAAGACACCCTGAAGAAAAGACTTGAGGAAGCTAAAGGAGCATGGCCAGAGCAGCTGCCTGAAGTCCTCTGGTCGTATAGAACGTCTCACCGAACAGCGACAGGACATACTTCATTTTCCTTAGCCTATAGGTATGAGGCTATGTTGCCTGTTGAGTTAGATCCCCCCTCACATCGGTGTTTGACTTACGACCAGGAGCAGAACAGCCAGCTAATGATGGAGTCCCTTGACTCAATCGATGAGATACGAGAGAAATCTCAACTCCGAGTAGCTACATACCAGCAAAATGTCGCCCGATACTTTAACTCCAAAGTTAAAGAAAGGAAATTCAACGTCGGTGACTTGGTGTTACGACGAGTTTTCTTAAATACCCGCAACCCTACTGCTGGAGTGCTCGGACCCAATTGGGAAGGACCTTACCAAATTGAAGAAGTCCTTCATCCAGGCACCTACAAACTTGCACGCTTAAATGGAGATCTCGTTCCACGCTACTGGAATGGAGAACACCTGCACAAGTATTATCAGAAAACAGTCCTTTTTAAAGGACTGGCTTGTATTAAATTTCAATTTTTACAAGTTTTGCAAAGAGGGTTAGCCACGTTGTATGGCTAACCGCTTGTATATGTAAGGTTCTATTATAGAATCACTCGTAAAGACATGTTTAGTCCATTTTTAATACGAGATTATAAGGGACTGTGCGCAGCCAGTCATTCTTGCCAACGATTGTGAATTTACATTTACAAGTATTTGTTCATTACGTGTGTTGTTTTGCTGTATTACAAGTATCATTTTTCACACGAACAGGAATGTTCGAACAGGCCATGGTCAAGGCAAGTGACCAAGGACCTAAAGCTCCTCGATCACTTGGGGGGCATATAAGGCACATTGATAGCAAAGCATACTCGCAAGGTATGTAAACACATGAACAAAATGAGTGAAAGCATGCTACAGTACTTAGAGTATTTTTCAAAATTTATGTTTTGTTAAATCATGCTAAAGTACTATGCTAAGTTCGGTCATACGGACAAATGTTATAATAAATTAAGATATTATAGCATCAAGATTTAAGCCTTTACACCGCAAGCATCACTGCTTGGATGTAACTGTTCAAGTAAAAGAAAAAAGATTTACTGCCCGTGCTGCAAAGTTTAAAACAAAAATATATTGTCTTTACATCGCGACCCGTGGGTCGTGTAGCCAAAAAGAAAGAAAAAAAATAAGGGAAAAGTTTAAGAGGCAGTTGGGGCTGGAGGGTCCTGAGTAGCATCCTGGTTGGTCGCGTCCTCAACAACTTCTTCTTCTTCTACAGCAACAATGCTTGGAGAGGCGGGGGTCCTCGCTCTTTCCTCCTCTTCGGCCAGTTGGGCAGTGCAGCGGGCCAACTCGGTAGTCCTGACTTCCTCCGAAAGATAGCTGAAGTCAGCACCCTGATTGTGTTTCCAGAAGTTGTAGAAACATCGGAGCGTCGTCCTCTTGTACCTCTCCAGATTTTTGGAGTTGTCAAGTTCCAACTGCACGACTTTGCCTTCGAGAGTAGCAATGGCCTCATCCTTGGGCTTGAGCATATCTTCCAGCCTTTTGATTTCGCGAAGATGGGTTACGCTGGAATCTCGATACTGCTGCCGCGACTTTATTGCAGCTTCCTTTGCAGCTTCAGCCTCTGACAGCTTAGTCACCGCAGCGTCCCTCTCTCGAGCCATTGCCTCCAACTCCTTGGCATGCCTAGCCTCTGCAGCCGAAAGCTCCTCAACTGCCTTCACCTGATGCCTCTCAGTGGCCTTCGCCTTAGCCTGCTCGATGGAAGCCTAGACACGGGTACGAGCAGTGATAGCAGACAGCAAGGCCTGTGAATAAAGGAAAAAGTTAGAGCCTGCCGTGAAGAATAAAAGTCTAAGGCTTAAGAAGTGAAGAAGTACTCACACTAGAGATTTCATTCAGGGTCCTGTTCAGAACCTGGTCGGCCCCCATGTTTTTAGCCTCGACCATTGCATCCTTGACGCGGTCACTCTTACTGATGCGTTCAAGGCGATCCTTGGCGGATCGAAGGGCACGACTCATAAGTTTGGCCCCGAGAGCTTCTTCACGAGTAATTTCCTCTCTGGCGGGCGTAGCTGGAGGATTTGGCGGGGCAAGAGGGGTCTGCTTCTCAGTAGGAGCTGGTGGATGGGCAGAAGTTTGCCCAGTTGGCGCGTCCTTGGGAAGGTCTTCTGTTCGACCCTTCTTGGCTGGAGGACCTCGGCTGGATTCACCAGTTCTCCTCTTGGACCTCCGGTGGAGTTGAGGAACTTCCTCCTCCTCCTCAGCCTGATACATGTCAAAGATGTTGGGAGTGGCCATGTCTGCATACAAGTAAACACAGGAAAATGATAAGATAAGAGGCAGATGAAAATCCATTGTACAACAGAAAAGAGGTAACAAAGTGAATACCCGAGCTAAAACTACTGGTCGTTACACTATTGACTCTATTAGTCATATACTCATTATCTGGCATGAAGAAGTCTGGCCCTAGGTTTGGAGCATATGTAAAGTTACCCTCCCCGTCAAACAAATGACAGGGAATTGGCAAACCATTTAAAAGTAAAATAGTGTTACCGTTCTCATCAGAAGACTCTCCCAAGTCCACAACTGGCTCTTTGGCCTTTTGTTTCCCCTTGCCTTGGGGAGCAGAAGGCCTTTCTGCGGAAGGATTGCCCGTGGGCTCCCTAATAGTAATCCCCGTTGGCCTCCTCCTCCGAGGAGACACAGGGGGTTGCTGCTCGGGAACCCCCTCGGCAGTGGTTTCGTCCACCACGGACCCTCTAGTTTCATGGCGAGGAGCCAGGAGGCCAGACCACCTCAAGTTTTCTTCAATTACCAGGATCTTGACGCTTTTTGCTGCGTCGGACATGCTGGCCAAGGTATTGGACCTCAACACCATGTCCGGTGTTGGGGTCGGACGTAACCAGGGGCCTGAAAAACAGATTACAGTTTAAGAAAAATGAAAGGGAACACATCGACGAAAAGTATCGACCAGTCGAAGACAGGCACTTACCTCCTCGAGCAAAGGCCAAGTTATTGCTGGTTATGTTCGGAGTAAGGAAGTACTCCTTGCTATACTGCCCCACATTAGAGATGTGCGTAGTGTCACTCAGGAATGTTCGGTTGGTTTCCTGGTGACAAAAATGGAAGAAACCCGTTCCATGCTGTTGCGGGTTAGATTTGAGGTCAAAAAGGTAGTTGATCTCATGGGGCGAAGGTTCTGGCCATTTCTTAAGTTTATACAGGATATAGAGTGCGGCCAGTATTCTATATCCGTTTGGAGTTATTTGGAAGGGGGTGACACCGAAATAATTGGCCACCCCCTCAAAAAAGGGATGAAGAGGGAGATAAGCTCCCGCCTCAATATGATACCGAGACCAGGCGCTGTTTGCACCTCCGGGGAGGTTAGCCCTCTGGTCTGCGGCAGGACGTATAATGGAAACCCCTGTGAGAGGGAATTTCCTGAAGCAGTTAGCAACCATCCGAAGGGTCACTGAACTGGCCGGGGAAGTATACCACTCGAAATCAGGCAGGTTCTGATGGCGAGGGCGGGCCCTAATTTGGATATTAGGGTCAGGAACAAGATTTTCTCGACCACTGGTCGAGGGAGCCCTTGCCTGCGAATCAGGCTGGGTAGGAGAATTTGGGTTGTTTTCAGACTCGAGCCTTTTCTTGCCTGAAGATTTGGAACGGGCCATTGGAGGAGAAGGATGGGGTCTGGAAGAGGATCGCGAAAAAGGGATCTCGTGGATATGGTCAGCTGGTTGTTCTTCTCCCTCGAGCAGCTGGGCAAGAAGGTCGTCGTCAATAGGCCTTTCACCTCCCCACAAATCAGGCATTAAAGTCTGCATACAGAAGAATGGGGAGGTGAGGATAGAAAACTTTAAAAGCTTTTTAGAATAACGCTGATCGAGTATAAAAGTTAAGCTTTTATACAACAACATTCTAACAAAAAGCTAAATTTTTCTACACGAACAGTTTGAAAAACGGGTCAAAGGGTGAAAGTAAAATGTTTTCTGAAAAAGCTTTTTCAACTCCCCTTAGGACGGGAAAAACTTATTTTTCAACTAGCTTAAAGATCGAATTTTTACTTCGATTTTACGTCCTAAAAAGCATGATCCCGGATTTTAAACTAACTCGTAACTCTATTTTGCCTACAAAATATTCTATCTACAAGCGTCTCAAACCAGAAACAGATAAACTCAAACAGTACACATTCAGAAGCATGCACCACGAAAAATTAGAAGCGTGGGAATTCAAAAACGTACCAAGAAAAGTAATCATGGAGATGGAAGAAGGGTCTTCGGAGATCAAGGAGCTCTCGGACGGGGTCCTGAAAGTGCAGAGGGAACGGTCTTTGGGAACGATAAGAGCTCTAGATTTTAGGTTTTCTGGTGAAGACGATGGCGTGCGTGAAAAGAAAATAAAGACTTCGAATGTCTTATATAAGTTTGTCTGTGGCATTAAAAAGATGTAATCATCAGTTTCCCTTTTTTCAAAGTATAGGGAAGCGGGATGGCCGTCAAAATATTTTCTGGGGAACCGAAAGGACATGATTAGACAGAAGTGGGTTACTTTTTTCAAGAACACACGAAGGGTTCTGACACGTCAGGCGGGGTTACAGAAGAGTTGTTCGTCCAAAAGTTTATTTACTGCTCGTGGTAAATAAATTTGGGGGGCAAATGTTATCCAAAAAATTAGCATTGGTGACGTGGCAAGTGATTCCTGGACACATGGCTGACACCTGGAAACGTTCTGCTAGAGTATCGACCAGAAGGCACGTTAGAAGCAGTGCGAACCAGTCTTACCTGCGACCAGTCTGGTCGATAGCTCCGCATACAAGGCAACATTAATGGGAAGATCTTTGTGAATCCCGAATTTATCTCACACAATCTCTTGAGTATCCAATTATTCAAGAAAGAATATCTATAACAATCTTTTGTAATCCCCCTTGAGCCTATAAATAGCAAGAGATAGCTCAAGGGAGGGGACTGTTGGCTTTTGAATCATTCGAGACTATAGTAATTCTCCTAGTAATATTGTATTGTTCTTCAAAGATCAGTGAAACTCATTGAACCCTAGTTCTTTGTTCACTCATCTGATTTTTATATCAATATCAACCTAAGTGGACGTAGGTCATTACCAAACCCTGGGGCCGAACCACTATAAAATACTGTGTCTTATTTACTTTTGTCATTACGTTCTTCTCATTACTTTCATTCATATCAAGCATATTCTGACTCCGTGTCAGTTGGCCAAATCGTGGGTCAACAAAATGGACTTCAAACACGGTTGCTTTGGACCTTCCAGGGACCTTATGCATGAGGTGTGGGTTCTTTACCGGTGTTGAATTTTGAGCATCCACATTTTGCTATCCATTAGAAGAGCCATCCACAAAATCAAATATCTGTCAGTAAGGTGATGCCACCGTAAGATATGAATGAACTAATATGAAAATTGTACACCGTAAGTATCGTGAAAATTATATAACGTAATTATTATAATAATTTTTTCAGTAATATAAAAACGGTCAACAATTTCTCATTAATAAATCACTACAATTTACACCATAAGATAAAAAAAAATTAGGCACATACCTTATCTACATGTATGAACTAAATATAATGCACCATCGATAGTGTAAAAAAAAGAGGTTCTACCACAACAATCTATAGATTCTAAGTCAAATTTATGTTTTATGTATGTGTTTCATTGAAATCTGGAAAAAAGAAGGAAAAAAAGGGGTAAAACTACTTACACAATTGAGTTTGTAGCACTTAAGTGTTTATATAATAATTTTGATGGCGAAACATCTTACTGTTAAAAATTTGGTGCAACCCTAAGTACTTGACCATTATGACTAGGTCCCAACTAGCGTTGGTGGCATACTCGGAGGGAGGACAACTTCATGATGGGCTACTCGCTGAATATCAAACTATTCATCTTGAGTGCGATACGTGTCCCCGTGTAGTCATGTGCCTCTGAGAACACCTCACGTAAGAGATTTTGAAAAAAAAACATGTGTTGTCTGTGTTTTCACTAAGTGACCAGTGACATGCATTAAGAGTAATTACGCCTTCACAAAAGCTAATTAAGTCCCCTGGAGCTCGCCTAGAGCTCCCCGAAAGGAAAGCCTTGCCTTTGTTCATCGTTCACCACCTCCGGAGGAATATCTTCTCCTGGAAAGCTACTTCTCGAGGACTACGTGTAGAATGTTACTCCAAATCACCTCTTCCATTTAAGTTTCCAGGTCTGTGAAATTCCTCCTCTGGGCCTGGAGTAGAGTTGTCAGGTTTCAAGCACAGGGATCCTAGACCACGAGCAACCATCTGACTTTCACTGTTGCACAAATCGTGGTGTCAAATCCGTACAAGCGAAAAGCAGGATGTCTCACGACGCCGCCTAACTTGGGAAAACATGCAGCTACCCCGTGACATTATCAGGGACGTGCTACCCCCAGAAAAATAGTGGGTTGAAACCTTGTAATTGGGCCCACTGAGATATGCAGAGGCCCACCAGCACATTAACTGATGTAATTTATCATTTATTATTCGTGTAAATCCCCAGTAAGGGAGAACAATTGTTATCAAACCTCAAGAGGGAATTAATTGCCCTCAACCATCTATAAATAGCTAGATCACACTTTGTAAATGATCCCAGAACTTTTGTATTCAGAGGATTGCCAAAACGCTGCTTGAAAACCCCATAGAAGCTTGATACCTCCAAGCTTTTTACTGTTGGGAAAACTTATACAGGATCTTGTTTATTTTCATGTAAATCTTATATTAAACATATTAATATAAGAGAACCTAGAACATTTTTCTAAAATTGAATTCAAACATAAATAATGATAAGAGCACTTACATTATACGCAGCGGAATGATAAAGTTATTCCTCCAGTTTCTCTAACCCTTGTATCCTTTCTGTTGCAGGGTATTACCAAGAAATGAACCGTTCTTCAATTTTCTTCACAGCCTTCCAAAGTATCCTTAGAATAACCTAGAGTAGGGTGGGAAATTCTCAACACATGAGATAGATACAGAGCGAAGAAGAGGAAAGAATAATGAGGCTTAGAAAATGACTTATGTTTGTAGAGAGAATCTAAAACCTATTAGAATTTCTGATCTTCTCAGAAACTTGTTTCTGTCATCTCTCACTTAGCATTCCTTTTATAGTCTCAATTAGGTTACTTATTTAATTAAAAAATTAATAAAATAATAGCCAATTATCAGCCCTAGGTCGAAATTATCATGGGCTTTAGGCCCGTGAAATTTTCCATTTAATTATAAATCAGTTGGACTTAAAATCAAGGCCCATATTATTTTCTATTGATTAATTAATTAAATAATTATTTAAATATTTTATCAAATTAATTATTTATAATTTGAACCTTGATTTAAACTTATTTATTAATTAGACACCAATTTATCTTAATTAATAAATTTGCCATAATTTCTCTTTTCTTCTCTAAATTACATAACTATGTGAAACTATCCAAAATTGACATGGTCAACTTTGATAATTATAATTGATAATTAAATCAATTAATTGAGACTATCTAGATGATTTTATCCAAGGTACAGTGAGGACCATGGGCCTATGAAATCAAGCTCCAATAAGTTATCATAAATTTAACAAATAAATTTACTAACTTATTAATTCCTCGTGAGTCCACTAAAGACTCAGAATTCCACTCTTGAATTCATAGAACACTCTATAACAAATATAGATACGTTATTAATTATCCATTGTTATAACCATAATTGTCACTCAATCCTCTATAGACGGTCTACAATGAGATGAGACTAAAATACAATTTTACCCTTCATTGTATTTTATCCTTAAAACACTAAGTTCCTTGTAAATGATATTTCAGTAAACTAATATTAATTACTGAAATGAGATCTCTATCATTTAGCACCTCGAACCAAACTAAAAGGAAACCATCGTTTCACTTCTTCATCAGAAGCTTTAGATGTTCATATTTATGATTAACACTCCCACTCAATTATACTATCGAGTTCCCAAGATATAAGTATGGGCTAGTCCGTAGGCTAAGTTGGTAACGAACAAGTCAAAGAACTCAAATAATACAATCAGTTAGAATACTAACCACTCAAAATTGAGATTGAATTGACCTATGGTCAACTATATGATATGACTAGAATAGATAATAATGATATGTTTACTTATCCTATCTACTGTCAATATCGGTCTAGTCCGATGTAACAAATACATCCGATCTTATCTACTTTGCTAATGTTCTGGAAAGAACATAACACTGCGATGTGTAAGTAGATCATATCATAGATTGGCAAGTTAGTGTAAATTCTGTGCACTAACTAATCTCAGGACTAACTTATTTTGAACATATAATCATATTTATATTCCACTGTGATTACATCACTATAAATATGATTAGCTATATGCTAGAGATTTAATATAAGTTTATATTAAACAAATATTCATGAAAATAAAACATGTGAGCAAAGTGATTGGGCAAGTAAAAAAAATGATTTCTATTCTTTTATTGATAATAAATGAGATTACAAAGAAATTGGGTTTTAATTAGGGCATAAAACCCCAACAAACTCCCACTTGCACTAATTGAAGCTAATGCCTTAATTCTATTAATCCCATTTCTTTGATATGCTTATCAAATGTAGCTTCTAGTAGTGTCTTCGTAAACGGATCTGCAAGATTGTCTTCATATGCAATCTTCATAATCTTCACATCTCCCCTCACCACATATTCTCGAATATTATGATACTTCCTTTCTATATGCTTACTCCTCTTGTGACTTCGAGGTTCTTTCGAGTTGGCAATCGCTCCTGTGTTGTCACAAAACATCATAAGCGATTTATCCATTTCTGAAATAACACCAAGATCTGAATAGAACTTCTTTAGCCAGACTGTTTCCTTAGCTGCTTCTGACGCAACTATGTATTCAGCCTCCATGGTGGAATCTGAGATCGCAGATTGCTTTACGCTTCTCCATATCACAGCTCCACCCCCAAGAGTAAACACCATTCCAGAAGTAGAATTCCTGTCATCGACATTAGTCTGAAAATTTGAATCGATGTAGCCTACAGTGTTTAGAACACCACCCTTGTAGACTAACATATAATCCCTAGTCCGCCTTAAATACTTCAGGATATGCTTAACTGCTATCCAATGTTCCGGTCCTTGGTTTGATTGATACGTGCTCCCTACTCCTAATGCATAATAGATATCTGGTCTAGTACACAACATAGCATACATCAAACTTCCAACTGTAGATGCGTAAGGAACTTTTCTCGTTGCATATTCCTCTTCAGGAGTTTGGGGAGACTGCTTCTTTGAAAGATGAATTCCATGGCGGGACGGCAAACACCCTTTCTTGGAATTTGTCATTGAGAAACGTTCAAGCACTTTATCTATGTAAGCTGCTTGATATAGAGCTAATAGTTTGTTCTTTCTATCCCTAATGATTTGGATACCTAGAACATAACTTGCTTCACCCAAATCCTTCATCTGGAATTGAGTGCTCAACCAATTCTTCACATTTGACAATTTCTTAACATTGTTTCCAATGAGTAAGATATCATCTAGATAAAGAATCACGAATACCACTATTTGATTTGCCTTCAGTTGGTAAACACAAGTCTCATCAATATTTTGTTCAAAGCCATATGTTTTGATTATTTCATCAAACCTAAGATTCCAGGAACGAGAAGCTTGCTTAAGTTCATAGATGGACCTATTCAACTTGCAAAAATCCTTCTGGCCGATCCATATAAATGACTTCGTCATGCTTTCCAATAAGAAAAGTTGTCTTGACGTCCATTTTCCAGATCTCATAGTCGAGAGCGGCTACTATGGATAGGAGGATGTGAATGGATTTGAGCATGGCTACTGGACTAAAAGTTTCCTCATAGTGCACGCCTTCTCTTTGGGTATAACCCTTTGCCACTAATCGAGCTTTATAAGTTTTGATCTTTCCATCAACACCTCGTTTCTTCTTGTAGATCCACTTGCACTCAATGGCCCTAAAGTCACTAGGTGCTTCCACAAGATCCCAGACGGAATTTGAGTACATGGACTCAATTTCTTGTTTCATGGCTTCGAGCCATAGTTCCATTTCAGGGCTAGCCATTTCCTATTTGGAAGACAATGGATCATCGTTACTAGTGTCACAAACAACCATATTGGTTTCACCATCCAAACGATAGTGAACTGAGTTCCTCAAAACCCCTCCCACTAGGACGAGGGTTCGTGACTATTTGCTCAGGAACAGTGGTACTTTCTTCATTTAAATCGAATTGCATCGGTTGGACATGGAGAGTGGGAATTTCATCATCAACACGCGTTGATGATGATGGAACATTGGTTGGAGTCAATTCTTCAACCATCTCCTCTAAAACTACTTTGCTGCGTGGTTTGAAGTTTTGGACATAGTCATTTTCCAGAAAAGTAGCATTTATAGAACTAAACACTTTCTTTTCTGAATGAATATAGAAAATTCCACGTCGAGTACCTCTAAGATTTCCAACAAACATGTAAACTTCAGTTCTCAGTTCTAGCTTTCCTTCCTTTTTCCTAAGGACATGGGTGGGACACCCTTAGATTCTATAATGTCGTAAACTAGGTTCACGATCATTCCACCGTTCTAAAGGTGTTTTTGGGATTGATTTAGACGGCACGACATGAGAATGTCATTCGTAGTTTAATTTGCATGTCCCCAGAATAAAGTTGGTAGAGTTGAGTAACTGAGCATGCATCTAACCATTTCCAATAAAGTTATGTTTTGGCATTCCGCTACACCATTTTTTTGCGGTGTACCTAGGGTAGTAAGTTGGGATAAAATCCCAAGTTCAGTTAAATAATCTTGGAACTGCATATCCAAATATTCTCCACCCCTATCAGATCGCAAGATCTTTAACATTTTACCTAATTGGTTCTGAGCCATCGCTAGGAATTCCTGAAACTTTGAAAATGTTTCTGATTTCCTATGCATTAGGTAAATACATGAGTATCTAGAGTAATCGTCAATGAAAGTGATGAAATACTCAAAACCACCCCTGACTTGTACATTCAAAGGTCCACAAACATTTGAATGCACAAGTCCAAGTGGTTCTTTGGCCCTATCACCCTTTGTAGAGAATGGACGCTTGGTCAGTTTGCCTTCTAGACAAGATGCACAGACAGGTAATTCACCTAAGGTGAGTTCCCTCAAAGGCCCGTCCCAATGTGACCTAGTCTCAAATGCCATAAATACATCATGTGATCGTTATCGGTCTTTTGACGTTTAATGGTCACAGGTTTAGCTACTTTGAATAAATCATTGTTAAGAGCGAGGGGTTCATTAGGTCATAGAATATAAAGCTCGTTTTCCAAACATGCAATACACAATTGTGATCCATTGAAAGAAATAGATATATTAAAACTTGTGAAAGTCATAAAAAATTGTTCTAATTGCAACATGGAAACTAAAATTAAGTTTATACTAAAATCCGGAATAAAAATTACATCTTTCAAAATTAAATATTTACTTCTGAACTTCAGACAAGCTCTTCCTCTAGCTTGGACCGCAGTGAACACTCTGTTCCCAACTCTAAGCTTTAAGCTGCTTTCGTCTACTTCCTCCCACGATTCAAGAAGTTGTAAAGAGTTACAAACATGGTTAGTAGATCCATAATCAATAATCCAAACAGATTTATCCTTATCTAAAACCCATGTTTTTAAGATAAATGAACTATAATCATTACCTTTCTTGTTTTTCTTGTTCTTCCCCTGAGGCGTCTGTGCATTTGGTTGTGCACTCGTCTTTGCAGCCTTTGCAAGCTTGGGGTTGTTGTTTTGTCCATCTTTCCTCTTGTTTCTAGCTTTCGAAGATGAAGGTTGGTTAGCTTCAGCCTTAGCTGGATCAACATCAGCAGTAGTAGTTGTCTTCTTTTCTCCTCCCTTGGTCCACCCATGATAGACTCAAAAGTCTGAAGCTCATTAATGAGCTGTGTCAGACCATAGTTGAGTTTATCCAACACATAGTTGGTGGTGAACGACAGAAAAGTTGGAGAGAGACTGTTGAGGATTAAGCCAACTTGAGTTTCTTCATCTATTATTGCTCCATGCAGTTCAACTTCTTGAAAGTAATTTGTCATTTTGATCAGATGATATCAAACATGTTGAGACGGTGCCATTCGAGCATTGGCATATTTCTTGGTGGCCTCAAAACGAGTCTGCGCTGACATGGCACCAAACATGTCTTGGAGCTGATTCATGATTTCGTAGGCCGTCTCGACAGTCTCCATCTCTGTCTTGAGAGTGTTGACCATACTATTCAACATGTAGTACCGCGCCTTGTTGTTAGCCGCCTGCCAACACTTATACTTATCCCTTACAGACTTGGGAGCTCCTTCAGCTGGAACGTCGGGGATTCCTTAGTCATGACGAACTTGGAGTTGTCCCCAATCAACACAATGTTGATGTTTTGCTTCCATTTAAGGAAGTTTTCTCCTGTGAGTTTCTCCATCGAAAGTTGAGAAAGGATGGGAGTAGACACGACCATACTTAAAACTACCAATTATCAATAAAATAGAAATCAATCACTTTTGCTCAATAAAACTTCTATTCACTCTAATTTCAAGAAATAGTACAACATATACCATAAATATGTAAGATATGAAAAAAAATACCAAAAATGATCATATCTCTATTTCTTTAGGTATTTAACTAATCTATGATATCCTTGCCCCGGTTGGCGAGAGTAAAAAATACCATTAGTGAAATAAAGTTGTAAACTTGTTTAATAATTGACACCATTATTAACAACCTACTATTCGATCAAAATTAGAAAACATAATCTCTTATTTTATGAGCTTGACCCACAATTTTGATTATCAATAGATTTAGTCCTAGTAATCACCGTAGGGGTGAGTCTAGTAGAATTTGACCTATAATTATCTATCTTTCGAAATTTAACATTGTCAAAATAACTAATGAACACCTTTCGCAGGGGGATGAATCAAAACGTCTCGAGGCCCCATTAAGATATTGACCTTATTAAACCAACGATGGAGATCGAATATAATTCTAAAAATAAGCTCATTATAAAAATAGTATTTTAATAATTAATTTTAAAAAATTAATGACTATGGTTCTCCAAAAATTGTAAGATTAGACTTTTTAAAACCAAAGTCCTATAATCTTCTATTAATTCTAAAATGTCACATTGAAACAAATTCAATTAATTTGTTGCTAATCAATATTTAGGTTTAACTTATATAATGAACCTATACAATTAAGTCCAACTCAGGCAAATGGGCCTTAACAATTGGGCTTCTATGGAGGATGACTGGGTCCAGTATGTCGTTCCCACTACAAAGGCCCCCATACTTTCATACAAGGTCCAAAAGACAGGAATTTAAACCTTTGTTTTATTAATTGTTATTAATTGATTAGGCCCACTATAGCCATGCAAAGCAAATGAGCCTTCACAAGTGGAATCACTCACAAGAGAGGAATTTAAACTTTACATTTTCTAATGGGCCCAAATAAAACCTATCATTTTATGAATATTTTATTTGGCAAAATCCATATATCTAGCAAACATATGGGTCACTATATGCATCTAAGCCCAATTTAAAAAATACCACATATAGTGCAAATAAACATGTTATAATTGGATGAGCCTAATCATGTTACTATATGAGCAAATCTATGAATTTATGCAAAAATAACACAATTGATTTCATTTGCAAAAATACCACAATTAATTTTCTAGAATTTATCAAAAAATTTATATTTCATTTATCAACAATCAACTTGGTTTAGGATAATCTGAAAAATATTAGTTTAATTTAAATAAGATTTATCAACAATTAACCAAAGTTAATTTAAATCCCATTTATTAAATTTTTTTTTTTATTAATTGGTTTTAAAAAAAATGATATTTTTCAAAATTTAACCAATTTTAAATTTTAAAATCAATATCTTAGCTGTTTTTCAAAAAATATATTGTGTTGTTACAACTATAAGCAAATATTTTAACCATTAAGATACTAAGTTCCTTGTAAATGATATTTCAATAAATTAATATTAATTACTGAAATGAGATCTCTATCATTTAGCACATTGGACCAAACTAAAAGGAAACCATCGTTTCACTTATTCATCAGAAGCTATAGATGTTCATATCTATGATTAACACTCCCACTCAATTATACTACAGAGTTCCCAAGATGTAAGTATGGGCTAGTCCGAAGGGTAAGCTGGTAACAAACAAGTCAAAGAAATCAAATAATACAATTAGTTAGAATACTAACTGTTGAAGCAACAATTTGCCTTTCTATATCTGGAGGTATGAACCGACGATAGATGGTGCTCCGATCCTGTTTCGGTGGTTAAGATTGCCTTTAATTCGCCGGGGATACCTGCAAGAAAGACACTCCGATGCCTAAGTCAGTAAAAACTTCGATCCCTTTGTTTGAATAAGAATCTCATATTTATAGAACAAAAATGTAAAGTGGTTATTTGGTTCAACCAAACCCTTGATTGGTGGAGGAAAGATAATCGAATTTCCCTTTAAAATACGTTGATTTTAAATTATGTATTCGGAGGTCAGAGGCGCAGACCGCCTCTGACCCGTAGCTTCTGCCTTCGGAGCTTCTGCAGATCAAAACGATCCGTTTTGAATATTCAGTAAATAAGGAAAGAACTTTGGGCCGAATATTTTGGGCCCAACAGATGCCCCCTAGCCCAAGCTTCGAACGGATGAGGCATGCTTATTTACTCGAACCTTGGGCCGACTCTTCAATGCCAAATTTTTTGCCAAAAGCCGTCATTCTCCATAGATCGAGGCGGTTCGTAGGTACACGATCATCCAATCTCCTGACAAGATACATTTTAAATTTAATGCAAATACAATTACCGAGTGAAGCACTCGATTCAGGAATTTTACTTCTCATTTAACTAGTTCTAATTCAAAATAATTCTCATTCCAGATTTTTCAAATTTTACTCTAAACTTTCCAGAAAAGAATTCTGAGGGAAGAAACCCTAAAGATAACCATCCTTCTACTCTTACAGCGATCATCTCAATGTTCTCAATCATGTCTTCACGTTCATCTCCTGAACCTATGGATCGCGATGGATACAAAAATGCGTATGAATGCATATGCCAATCATTCGATATTCCTGATAACGTCACGGTTCGGATGCTTTCAGACGCTGAACTTCGGGAATGGCGATTCAAGGATGTAGTCAAGCCCACTGAAATTGTCATGAGTCTGAGACACATCGAATGGCTTCGTTTCCCTCTTCCTGCTCTGTTGGTGCAAGTAATTTCGAACTTTGGAGCTCACATTTCTCAATTTCTTCCGAATGCTATCCAATCCATAGTTGGCGCTCAGATGATAGGAACTCTCAGGATTGT
The DNA here is from genome assembly GCF_963169125.1 of Humulus lupulus. Taxonomy (NCBI): domain Eukaryota; kingdom Viridiplantae; phylum Streptophyta; class Magnoliopsida; order Rosales; family Cannabaceae; genus Humulus; species Humulus lupulus. The sequence goes on along the minus strand of NC_084795.1, from coordinate 73,681,311 downwards.
CAACATTTAGTCAGATGACATATACACATGCTTTACTAAGTCGACGAACAAGGTGATAGAGGGAAAACCCTGGAAGACCTTCTATCTCTCTCCCAAGAAGGATCAGACAATCTTTACTGATTTTGATAGCTCCCACCGAAATTGGGATAAATACTTCTTCGCTGTTGGTGGAGCGTGGTATCCTGAATTTCTGCCTCAAGAAAATTTTCCTTTGGCCAGGGTGTTCATAAAAGGTGAGTTATGTTTTTATTTTGTTCCTTATTGCTTTTAGTGTGAGTTAATCATATCTGGATGATTGCCTATTAATCTGACTCTGCATATTACTGTTTTACTTCCTCGTATCAGATTTTTCATGGCCTCAGGTTAACATGAGTCCTGAACGACAGAGCATGTTGATAGAGAAGGGGCTTCTGCATGAGTCCAAAGAGAACGCCATTAGCATCAGAGGTGTGATGAACCCCTATTGTATGCAAATTATGACCCGGCTTTGCTTCATGGATCGAGTCGATCCTGGGGCCATGTGGGTCAGGTCGCAGAAGGGCGACATGTCCCTAGGCAAAATTACAGCTACATGTGCGAAGCAGCTGAGAGCTTTTTTGAAGAAGTCTCCCCCTGCTTCTTCAACTCTGTCGCTATCGAAGACCGAGTGTGAAAGGGCGTGCTCTGAGACCTTTGCTGCATGTGCCAAGTGCCTAGGGATCCCAGAAAATAAAAAGAAAAAGGGCTCTGGCTCAGCTTCTGCTGCAGAATCATCTCTTGATAAGTCTGCTTTGGCATGCAGATCTTCTCGTATACATGGGCGATCCTCTACGCCTTCTAACGCCCTCCAAATCCAGCCTCTTCAATAGGTGCCTCTGCCTAAGGATGCCTTAGGGAAGAGAAAGACGCACGAGGAGTCTTCTGACGAAGATTCGGATGATGGGAAGTGTATTTCGTCCAAGCTTCAGATCCCAAGGGCTCTGCCTTTGCTGCTAAGGGTTCTCCCCTTGCAATCCCCAAGCTTACTCCAGGGAAGTTACCAACTGGCCAGGCTCTAACGTTGTGCAAGAAGCCTCGAGGGTCTGCCCCCGCTGGCTCTTTACCTGCATCGTCTTCTTCTTCGCATGTAGCTGGGTCCTCCTTGAAGGCAGGTCCAGAAGGAGCGGCGCATGCTGCAGCTATATCTTCTACACTAGCCAAACCATCAGAGGCGGCGACTGTAGATGGTGCGCAAGGTGGCCTACCAGTCGAGGCGAAGTCTCCCAGCGTCTGTATGAAGTCGTCAGAGGCGTTACCCTCTGCTTCTGCTTTGGCTGGGGGTTCTGACGCTGGCCGTAAGCATGGATCAGAGGGGAGACGCCCTTCTTCTGCCTCTCGTAAGAACCGACTTCTGGAGGATGCTTTCAGAGGTGGTTTTGAGTCCGTGAACAATCCTTCCCAGCCAGTTGAGGCAGGTCCGACCGTCACTTCTGAGACTCTCCCCGTATGTCAAGGATCGGGGACTGCCGAAGTTACAGGTGTTCACACTTTTAATGTTGACGTTTCCACATCACCACCTGTGGCTTCTGAGTTCCACCCAGGAGAGGTCATCATTGTATCTCTGAAGGGTACAAGTACTTTTGAGTCTCCTAGTGCTTTTCTGGAGCAACTAACGTCCTCTGCAATGCAGACGCCGGTGTACCTGCCAAGTGACTTGAGTGAAGACGATGGTTTACTTGCACGCCCTTCCATGCCATATCTTTTTGGAGTGGGAACAATTGCGTTAACGTCTAACAATGTTGTGGTGTCAACGTTAGCAGAAGGTGGGGAGCCGGTTGCCCCCGTTGCTTCTGTTGCTATATTAGCAAGGGGAGAAGCAAATGACAGAGCAAGAGTCATGTTCGAATATGGTCCTTCTGTGTCTACAGAGGTGATGGAGGAGATGCTATGCATAAGCAGACCTCATCTTCTTGCAAAACCTATTGGATTGCTGAGTGGGCAAGGGGACTTGCTGCAACAAGTGTCAGACCATATTTGGATGGTAAGTTGGTTGAAAACTAGCATGATTTATTATTACAGAATAGGGCGAGTATTGTGTGATATGTGTGTAGTGTGATTCTTGATGAGTGTAATTGATGTTTTGCAGAGCTATGTATGTGCCTCTGCTGCAGGGCGGGAGTATCCAGCGGCTGTGTAGAACAGTTCTAAGCTGGCGGAACAGGCAGTGAAGCTGGAAGAGGAGCGGGCAGGGAGAATGATCGCCGAAGCAAACCAAAATGTGCTTGTGGAAGCCATCAAGAAGTTAGAAACGCAGCTGGCAGAGGCTAAATAGAAGGTGGCTGCCACAGAGGAGAAGCTAGTAGGTACTGTCGGACTCGAGGTGGAGCGAGACAAATTGAAAGCCGATCTATTGGCGATGACCAATAAATGGATGGAGAAAAACCAATTCTGCGTTCAACATGAAGCCCGAATGGAGAAGCTCGACATCATGATAAATGACCTTCATGAGGATGTGGTGTCGTTGCAGACAGATAAAGAGATTTTGGAGAAAGAAAAGAAAGATCTGCAATGAAAGTTAGAGGTGCTGGAAATGAGCGTGGCAGATGCCAGGAAGCATAAGGTAGAGGTGGAACTCCAGTTAGAGAAGAGGCTGAAGGAAAAAGAGGATGTGGTCATCAAAACCGAGAGGCAATTGAAGGAGATAGCTGAGGTATGTATTATTTCTCTAGTCATTGATGTATTGGAAAGATAGTGTGTAACGCCCTGGATAGCCAAAACCGCTACACTGTGTGTTTATAAAGTGCCAGACTCGCTAATCAAGTCATTAAAGTAAAAACGTGTTACTCAGATAGTAGAGGTACTAGGGTTAAAAGCATTTTTGTCTCAAAAGATACATTTTCAATACTAAACATTGTTTATGTACATGGGATCCCAAAAATGACAGTTTAGAAGCCTTTTACAAAAGTTACAAAGTTTAAATACATTAACATCCATGCTAAGGCAAAATGAGCGGTTAGGTGATCTCTGTCCTGACACACTCCTCAATCATGGTGATCGAACGGCTGGTTATGTACATTTCACCTCGGAGCTCTCCACCTCAGGCTTGGTCCAACTTGCCCTTGCCTTTACCTGCACCACGTAGCACCCGTGAGCCAAGGCCCAGCAAGAACATACATCAATAATAGAGCATGCACATTTAGCTGTTAGGTCAATCTCACATATGTCATCTCATAAACTTCAAGCATAGCAATAATCAAGTATTTCATATACAAAGCATATCAGTAATCAAGTATTTCATTTACAAAGCATATCAGCTCATACAACACAATGCACAGATGATAACCAGAGCTAGCGCTCACAAGCCGCTCCCTTTGTTATCCTTTCATTTCTGGCTCTCCCAGTGGCCAATTCGCGTCCCATGCGCTAAATTCATGAACGATACCCTTAGACCGCTTATACGTGTCCCTTGGCATAATACCAACGATGACACAAAACAATTCTCGGGAGCACTTAGTCCCATCACAATCATACATTCGGGTGCAGTGTTCTTACCTTTCAATTCACTAGTTTTCGATGTCACGACTCCTTGAGCACGATCCCACTCGAGCCCTAGCGCTTACCTAAACACAATCATGGTCAAAGTCAACATCAATCCTCAAGTTCAAAACCTAGCCCCCCGGGGCTAATCCCGAGCCCCCGGGATGTCCTAGTTCCACCAAACAAGGTGGTGGAACCAAACCCCAAACCTTAGGTCGAAAACCCTTGCAAAATACCCCAAAATCCCCTTCAGAAGGCAGGGTAGCGCTACAGCGCTCTTGGGAGGGCGCTATAGCGCTACAGACAGAACCAAAACCCTTCCAACATATGGGCCTAGCGCTACAGCGCCCAAAGGCTAGCGCTGTAGCGCTAGTCACAGGCAGCCCAACACCAGAATTTCCTTTGTGCGATTTCTCTCGAGCCAACCTCAACCAAACCTCTTCCAACTCTTACCCAAACCTAAAAACAACCTCATGACCACACTCCACTCATCCCAAGCACCCTAAACCTCCAAACTCCAAGCACATGCAATCACAAACTCAAAATTCACCATAGCCACCTCCAAACTTCAGAACCTAGCATAAACCAGCTGAACATCAGAACTAGAGTTTAGAATTCATACCTTTGATAGAATTTCGCCCACAAGCTAACCCTAGGCTCCCTTGGCTTGCTGCTCCTCAGCCCTAAGCTTGAATTCCCTAAAGTTTCATTCAATTCAACTCAAGTACCACAGCTTTAAACAAACCAGAAACAGAGAATGGATGAACTCTAGATTCTTACCTCAAGTATTGGTGAAACCCTGTTAAACCTCTGTCAACTCCTTAGTCTTAGATCAAGGTTCTTGATGTTTGGTTATCCCAGCTCTCCTCTAGGCTTTACTCCAGAAATTCTCCAGAAATAGGTGAAGGAAAGTGTAAACCGACTCAAGAAACTCTCTCTGTTTTCCCCCCTTCTTTTCCCTTCTTTTTCAGACCCTTTTGATATTCTATAAATCCCACTATCTTAAAACCTCAGTAATACCCTTCCTTAAAAATCAAATGACCTTTATGCCCTCACAGCTAACTCTAATCCTTTAGTCCTCTTAAGGGTATTTTAATCATTTGCCCAATTCCCGCTACTTCCTCGAGTGTCCCTATTATTTCCCGCTTAGTTCCCAATACCTTACTAATCACTAATAGCCTTCCTCAATATCATAATCATCTCCAGCTTATCCACTAAATTTCCATTTACACCCCTAAGCTCACCCCGAGCCGGGTATAAATCCCCGATATGACTTTTACGCTACTTTGCTCACTAGGATCGTCTCGAGTCACAGATTACAGATATATCCACATAATAATGTGGTCTCAACAATGATCACATATATCAAAGCAGTTATGCCCATAATGGCTAAAATTACGATTATGCCCTTCTAACCTAATCTGGGCCTATATGCACACTAACACACATAGTCATGCATCTCAAGTACTCAAGTAATCATATAACATACTTAAGTCATAATAATCACACATAATTCCCATCATGCCCTCCTGGCACACTAATCAAGGCCCTTAAGCCTTATTAGTGAATTTGGGTCGTTACATAGTGGATTAATATGTCGCATGTGTTGACGACATAATGGTTTATTTTTGCAAAGGGCGGAAGAGGCGGCAGTGGAAGCCACGAGGCAGCGCATCCGAGATCGTGAGATCATCGAACAGAAGTTTGTGAGGATGTCTGAGGTGGACATTGCTAAATACCTTGATCTGGCACTGTGTAATAAGAAGCAGACCCCAGAAGAGAAATGGGCTAAACTCGAGATGTATTGTAAAAGCATCGACGTGAAAGTTGGAAATTACAACGTCGACGAGTATTTGAATGAGCTCGGGGATCTGTAGATTACCTACCCAGCGCATCATTTGGAGAAGCTGAAGTTGAAAGGCGATGCGTTGGGGTCGATTTATAATGCTAATGGGGAAGCAGCAGAAGAAGGTGATATGGCTGAGACTTCTGAACAGAAGGTGACAGAACCTGCTCCAGTTGCAGAAGTCAGACCAGATGGCGAAAGAGGTGCCATAGAATGAATGACACACTATCTCTTCTTTTTGGTTTTGTTATTTTTTGTTTTGTATTGATGCTTGTATATGCATTATTTGGTCTATTTGGCCGTAAATATGTAGACAATTGTATATGTAATGGTACAAATTATCAATACAAGTTGAGTTTTGTTCATGTTGGTTGTCTGGTTTGTTATTGGATGTGTTTTTCTCTGTTCGGTACTTAATTGAAGGTATTGCAGCAGGTGAGAGTCAGATGGTTTATTCGGATCAGATGCTTCATAGACCCTTTAGGCCATTGCGTGTGAGATACAGTAAAAACCCGTACAGATGGTGGGAGAGAATGTCTAGTTAAGTGTTGTGTGAAAAATTCAGCTTAGTGTTGTAGTGATTGGTTGGTGCTGATGACATTGCTGTTGCAGGTGAGCATCGTGAGTGGATGAAGGTGCCTTTTTTGAGGCGAATCTTCGATAACCCACAGTGGTTATACTCAACGTGGGCGCTGGAGGAACTAATTAGAAGCGGTATTCCGTACTTCATATCGTGTGAGCGCTATGGGTTAGGCCATCCGAAGCTAGAGTGTGCGATGGCAGAGTACATGTGTCGTATTGAATGGGATTAAATATGACCAAGAGAATATTTGTATATAGTGGATAAAGCAATATGTAATATGTAACTAATATTGTTATTAATGTAACATAATTTATAAATAACAACTTCTGACCAATTGCCATTTTTGATTATCTGTGGTCTTCTGATTACATGAACTACAAAATTTTCATCATTTTCATGCGTTGATTATTAAAAGAGTCGAGTATATAGGTATGCCTGTGCGTAACATCTGTCGAACTGGATTGTAGCACTGAGAGTGTTGTGCTTTGTGAAGTCCACATTATCGTTTCGTGTTAAACTTTCTTACGTTTAGAGAGTCGTGTTGGTGTCTCATTGGAGCGGGATCGGCCCCTCAGGTGTATGAAAGAGCATGTTTGATGCTCTACCATTTGCTAGAGGGGGCGATGCAGTTCAGGCCGGACGCAGAAAACAACAGGCGGGGTTAGGCGTCGAGGCAGAGGCGAGGAGGTTAGAGCCATGAGGCAGGCGTCTTTCCAGTGCACCCATACCGAGGAGTATGTGCGAAGGCTTGCTTGGGTAGGCTTGTACTCTGACAGAGGCACCCGTTGCACCGGATGTGGGTGCGGCTGCGGGAAAAGTTCCTCCCAGCCTTGGATTGCCAAGCCAGTTAGTGTGTACTGGATTCGAATCTGAAGTGTGGCAGCTAATGGTTCTGCTGCAGTAGTCAGGGCAGAGTAAACTGCGGGGGGGGGGGGGGGGAGCTCCTCTTACTCAGGTAAGAGGACAGGGTAGGTAATGTACCCTGGTTGGACGACCAAATTTGCATAGTCAGGGCAGATTAGACTGCGAAATGGCTGGCCTTAGCTCCCCGTAAGCTTAGTCAAGTCAGATTAGAATGCTTTTGGGCATAATATCGAGTGAAATAGCAGAGGCAACAGGATCGTGTATGCAGATTGTGTGTAGTGGCCTTGCTTCCACGACCCATTGAGGTTTTGCCTTGTGCCGATGGGGGTTGTGTGTGAGGCGAGATGTTGCATCTCACCACGCATTATTTTTCGTTTGTTGGTAAACATTTTCTTTGTTTTAAAGAATCACTTGGGCGTGGAAAATGGCTGTATTGGGATCAAAGGCTTATGTTGTATTGTTATAGGATGTTTAAAAGGAGGGTAAACTGATAACCACAAGCGTTCAGATAGTCACTTATTTATAGCCAGAGTGGTAGGTGGTTTTAAGTGCACGTGAATAATGTTGCTTTTAATATGGGTAGGTGAGGATATATTAAAGTATATATTTGATAGCATCTTTTGAGTGAAGTGACAATTGTCACATGATTGTCTTAGTATGTTGTTATAGTAAAGAATCCTTATGCAAAATCGTGTCAGCAAAAACTGAACGTGCAAGATATACTCAAAATAATGTGAAAAAGGAAAGTTGTTGCATTACTTTCGAATTATATAGTACAACTACTAACAATAATATTGTTTCAAGGACATTGAATTCCAAGTACGAGGTACAATTTTCCCACTACGTACATTCTTAAGAGTATAAGACCCTCTGCCTAGTGCTTCTATGATTTCAAAAGGCCCTTCCCAGTTTGGTTCTAGCTTCTTTTTGTTGCCGGTGACCTTGCGCAGTACCCAATCGCCTTTCTGAAACGTACGCGAGTGAACTCTTTTGTTGTAATAACGTTCTGCAGCCTTTTGATAATTTTCTCGTCTTAATTGTGCTATTGTTCGTACCTCTTCCAGAAGGTCAAGGTTGTGCATTAGTTGAATGTTGTTTGTGATTTGATCAGAAGCAATCTCTGTTCGAAGCGTAGGTAGGCCCACCTCTGTCGGGATGATAGCTTCTGTTCCATATACTATGGCGTAGGGAGATTCACCCGTAGAGGACCTTTTTGTTGTCCTATAGGCCCATAACACCTTCGGTAGTTCTTCTGCCCATGCTCCTTTTTTTATCTTCCAAGTTTTTCTTAATGTTGGCAAAAATGTCTTTGTTGGAAGCTTCTGCTTGGCCATTGCCTTGCGGGTAAGTGACAGAGGAAAAACTCAATTTGATCTTGTATGTGTCACATAGCTCCTGTACTTTGGCATTTTGGAAAGGGGTTCCATTGTCAACGAATATCTCCCATGGTATCCCAAATTGACAGATGATGTGCTTCCACACGAAGGTCATGGTGTCTGTTTTGCTGACCGTGATGTACGCTTCTGCCACAACCCACTTAGTGAAGTAATCGGTGGCTACCAGAGCATACTGTTTTCCTTCAGCAGCTTTAGGCAGTTCACCTACCACGTCCATACCCCACTTTGCAAAAGGCCAAGGTACAACGATTGAGTGTAAAGTTTGAGTGGGTTGATGGATGGTGGGTGCAAATCGTTGGCATTTGTCACATTTTTTGGCATAGTCACGTGCTTCTGTCATCATGTACGGCCAGTAGTACCCCGCTGCAAGTGCTTTGTGTGCCAGACTTCGACCCCCAGTGTGATTTCCACATGTTCCCTCGTGTATCTCTTCTAGCAGTTTTTTAGCTTCTGATGGACGCAAACACCGAAGATAGGGGCCATCGAAGGATTTACGGTATAACGTTCCATGGATTATGGAATAGCGTTGTGCTCAAAGGCGTAGAAGCTTCGCGTCTTTCGGATGAGGGGGTAGTTCAGAGGTGAACAAGTATCAATGATTGGGTCCATCCAGCACTCGGGCTCTGACGAGGTTGAGAAGACTTCCAGAGCTTTGGGTGATTGGCTTATGGATATGGAGGATTGCCGCGTACAGTCCCCTGCAGAGGCTAATTTGGCGAGGGCATCAGCCTTCTGATTTTGTTCCCTCGGCACTTGTACGAGTTCAAACTGGTGGAAATGTGACCGTAAGTCAGTTACTTTTTGTAGTAGACTAGCCAGATGGGGTGCTTTGGTATCAAAATTCCCGGGCACTTGTTCTATCATAAGCTGTGAATCTCCTCTGACGTTCAGACGTTTAATGCCTATGTCTCGTGCTAGTTCTAAGCCATAGATCAGAGCCTCATACTCCGCTTCATTATTTGTTGCAAACTATTCTAAACAAATGGCTTCCTCGATTTTGAGGCCTGAGGGAGCCTCTAATACGACACCAATACTGGCTCCTTGGGAATTGGACGCCCCGTCCGTATGCATTGTCCCCACCCATTCATCTTTTGATTCTAGCAATTCAGGGAAGGTGTCTGGGGTAAAGGATTGTATTTCGACCAGGAATTCAGCAAGTACTTGTCCTTTTTTTGCTTTTCGTGGCAAGAATCATATATCATACGTCCCAAGCTCAATTTCCCATTTAGATAACCTTCTAGAGAGATCGGGCTTACTCAACACTTGCTTCAGTGGATAGTCCATATATACAATGATGGTGTGGCTTTCAAAATATTATCGTAGCTTCTTCTTTGCTATGATAAGTGCGAGTGCCAATTTTTCCATCATGCTGTAGGAAGTTTCAGCGTCTAGAAGCATCTTGCTACTATAAAACACTGGCCTCTGTCGACTAGCCTCTTCTCGGAAGAGCATGGAGCTCACAGCAAAGTGTGAGACAGATAGATATAAGAACAGATCTTTATTGGCGACGGAGGAGCTCAGTATAGGAGGAGAGCTCAAATAAGCTTTCAACTCTTCCAATGCTTTGTTTTGGTCTGTTCCCCAGGTGGTGTTGGTGGATTTCTTTATGCATTGCAAGAAGGGCTGGCAACGGTCGGACATGCGCGATATGAACCGGCTTAACGCCATAATTTTTCCTGTCAGAGCCTAGATGTCTCAGATGGTTCTAGGTTCTTTGATTTCTGAGAGGGATGAAATCTGTGTTGGGTTGGCCTCGATGCCCCTTTGGCTGACCACGTATCCTAAAAACTGTCCAGAGGACACCCCCAAAGGCGCACTTAGAGGGGTTCAGTTTCATTTTATAAGTGTCAAGAATGTCGAAGCACTCGGTCAAATCGTCCACATGTGAAGAGCTTTGTTTAGATTTGACGACCATGTCGTCAATATAGACCTCCATGTTTCTCCCAAGCAATGAGGAAAACAGCTTATGCATTAGCCTTTGGTACGTTGCGCTTGCAGTCTTTAGTCCGAAGGGCATAACTTTGTAGCAATACAATCCACCTTCAGTTATGAAAGCTGTGTGGATCCGATCTTCTGATTTCATTGGGATCTGATTGTATTTGGAGTAGGCATCGAGGAAGCTCATTCTTTCAAACCCTGCCGTGGCATCTATCATCTGATTGATTTTTGGTAGAGGGTAGCTATCCTTTGGACATGCTTTATTTAGGTTGGTGTAGTCTATGCATACTCTCTTTTTCCCGTTCTTCTTTGGGACCACGATAGGGTTGGCTAGCCAACTGGGATATAGGCATTCTTCGATTGCCCCAGTGCTCAGAAGCCGCTGCACCTCTTCTTGGATGACCTGGTTGATTTCGGGAGCGAACCTCCTCTACTTCTGCTTGACGGGTGGGAAGCTGTTTGATATATTAAGGCTGTGACTCATGATGGAGGAGTCTATTCCAAGTATGTCATGTGGAGACCAGGCGAAAGTTCTAACTCTGGTTTTGAGAAAGTGGACTATGGTATTTTTTTCTTTTTCAGAAAGTTTGGTACTTACCAGCACTATTTTAGATGGGTCAGCATCGTCTAGACAGATTTTCTCTAGGTCATCGAGAGTGATCTGGGGTTTTTCTTGGTCTTCTTCTAGATTGATGCCTCTAAGGCATTCTGGTAGGTTGTGCTGTGATTGCTATTTGTCCGGATTGTCATCAGGGGAGGAGGTGCCAGAATTGTTTATTTCTTTCAAGGTAAGGAAGCACTTCTTGGCCTGCTTCTGACATCCCTTTATGTCAATGGTGTAGCGCCCGTTGGGTGAGTGGCATGGCATCACCTGATGCAAAGTTGAGACTACCCCTTGCATCTTGTGGATCCAATTTCTCCCCATGATGGCGTTGTAGCTTGTGATGGAATCTACAATGAGGAAGTCCATTGGCAGGGTACGTTCTGCGACTGCCACGGTTAATCGTACAACGACCTTCGGGTATACCCTCTGGCCGTTAAATCCCAAAATGGGTGTAGTGGAGGTCCTGATCTGATTTTCCTCTAGGCCCATCTTCTGGAAGGCTTCCCAGAAAAGGATGTCAACCCCACTGCCCCCATCGACTAGAACTCTACCCAACTGGCAATGGTCGACTTGTAGCGAGATGACGAGGGGGTCTTCATGGGGTAGGTGCACTCCTTATAAGTCGTTGTCGGTGAAGGTGATAGCAGAGACTGGATAACGTCTGTCCTCCGAAGTGACAAGATTGACTGTGTGGCCTAATGATCTATATCGCTTCACCCGTTCCTCCATCCTCTTATGGATTTTGGTGGCATGCTCTTGGTCTTCAGTGAGCTCCACGATCCCATGTATCATGGGGACTTGCTTGAGAGGTTCTTGTGGGCTTGCAGAGGCTGTACGCACGGGGTCGGCTGCTTGTAGTGTTGGGGTAGAAGCAGGATTATGCTGCGAGGTGCCGGGTCGGCCTGCCTCCTTAATGTACTGGGTTAGCCTCCCACTTCTCATGAGGGTCTGGATCTGATTGTTCAGGTTGTGGCATTCAGCGACTGTATGATCGTGATCTGTGTGGAAGAGGCAGTATCTGTTTTTATCTCTTTTGTCTGGAGGAGTGGTAATCTTGTACGGTTCACGCCAGATAGGTCTGTCTTTATTCTCTTCATAAATGACTTCCTGTGGTACAAGCCTTAGTCCACGAGACGTTTGTATTAGAGCTTGGAAAGCCATTAACAATGGAGTTTCTCTCTATGTTTTAGCAGAGTAACTATATACAAGCCAAAAAAAGATCCTTTCTCCAGTGCTCTGTCACCTGTATTTATAGGCTCACAGGAGCACTGGGCTTGGTGTAGTGAAAATTATATGTGCAAGTGTACACAGTCCAACACAAGTAATATAATGATAAGTGAATCTTCTCCACAGGGATTGGTATTAAAAAGTTCAATGTAAACACCAATTAATTACAATTTAGAAATTTAAGAAACTGAATTGAGTGGTTGTTGAAACTAAAATAAAATGAAAGAAATTAAAATATGCTTAAAATTAACCACAAGTTCTAGAGAAATAACAGCAAGAAGAATTATCAATGGAAACATTGGACTTGAATAGCTAAATCCCCCTATGTCAGAAACTGCCCAGAATGCTATAGCATTAAATTTAGCAAATCGCACCAGAGTTAACTAGAATTCCCAATATGCTCACCAGATTTTTCCAAAACTCGTGAATATAGTTCTACCATCCAATTAAATATATTCCTATATCAAATCAGACTTAGAACACAAATAACAGCACTAATTCTCAAAAGTTATGCAAGGTAAGTAAAATATTCCTATTCTACTCACTAAGAACAACCTAACAATGGTTATGCTCTTGCATCATTCAAGTACAAACTACTACATTCAACCTTTCCAGAATTAAATCTAGCTTAATAATCTGCCATTATTGGCCAAACAACAACAAACAATAATCATGAACAACACTTGAATGAACAATGGTGAATTTACGTAAATATGCATTTAAACTTTAATAACTATGACATAGGGTTCTTTAACCATTCAAGTCTCAAAAAGCTTAGCTCATAGCTAAATTAGTATCCAAAATCTGAAATGGAAAATTGATATCCATGAGTTCTAAAATAGCTATTCTAAATTAGGAAATACAAAAATAAAAGAAGAAGAGTAAATGGGACAAATCCGATATAGTTGGTGTGTGAATCCTCCTTGTCCTTCTCGTTCCCCTTCAACAATTGTACTTCTCTTTTTCTCTCTATTTTTCTGTACTTTTTCTTCTGGTGATAGTCCTTCAATGGCTGCCACTAAGGTGATACGGCTGGTACCCCTATTTTCCAAATTAGGGTACAAAAAACCTCATGTCTCCAATTAGAAAGCCCACCTTCTTTTCCTCCACTTAGGCCCACTTAATTGGACCACTTTTCTGCCCAAAATAACTCCAGCTGGCGCCATTTATGGACCCATGCCACCTGGCCACAAGATAGAAGGAAATGACACAGCTACCTTTAATTTCCACGTCAGCAAGTGAGCTCCAGCATGCTGCAGCATGAATTTTAGCAATCTGGAAAGTTCAGCTTTTGCTTCCAAACCAAGCTTCCAATTTTTCTTCTTCAATCCTTCCATGGATCGCTTGATTCCCTTTTTACACAGAAAACTAGAACAAGATTAGTTATTTAATTCCAATTTAAACCCAAAATATTGTAAGACTCCAATATTAGATCAACTAATTATATAGATAGATAACAACTTAAAATTAACAAACAAACACCAAAATCATCACTCTTTTTATGCATAATTAAGTGTAAAAGTCAAATAAATAACTCTATATCATAGAGTTATCACTTGGGCCGGGCTGACCGGGGCCCAACAAGGATATAAATAACCTTGGCTTCTCTGTCGGAAGCCCAATACAAAGGATAAAAATACAAAAGACTAAGAATGATCAAAGCCCACTAGGGCAGCCCAAGGCCTATATTTTGCCCGACAAAATGGGGCTTTTGGTCTGGGCATTCCGAGTTACGAGGCAGATTCAGGGGACAAAATCAGTCAGTGTAGTGGCAGCGCAGGTCTGAACCAGCGGTGTACAATCCCAAGGTGGCCTTTTCCGCAGGTGAAAAGTGGGGACAACCCCCACGCATCATGGGGCGGCTTCAGGGTCACGGATGCTTTTTCTTGCCAACCTTAAGGACTTGACCCGGGTTCGTTTACCTCTATCCCTCTTCGTTTACCTTAGGCGCGAATCATTTACCAAGCTCCGGGACCGTTTGTGTACACTTCGATCGTAACCCCAAATAGTTATACATCTCCTGGATGATAGTCCTGGATCATCCATCCTGGACACCGTCCGGGTCTGGACCCACACTTGGGCCATCATTCCCTGCCAAGCGGACCTGGGCTGGGCCCAAATCCAATTGCCTAGATAGTGGGCCTGGACCACCGTCCCGGGCCCAAGGCAGGAAATGGGGACAACATAATCCATTGTGATTACGTCACTATAAATATGATTAGTTATATGCTCAGGATTTAATAGAAGTTTATATTAAACAAATAATCATAAAAATAAAACATGTGAGCAAAGTGATTGACCAAGTAAAAAAAATGATTTCTATTCTTTGTTTGATAATAAATAAGATTACAAAGAAATTGGGTTTTAATTAGGGCATAAAACCCCAACATTTACATCCTAATACAAGTGACTTATGGACTAGGGTTTATTCATAACCTGAACCACGTAAATCTCTGTGTCTCTACTTTAATTTTTTTAAGCTGCATTTAAATTAGTTGATAGTGAAAAAACTACTCAACATTTTGGTGCTTTCATTAAGAGCTTGAATAAAGCATTGAGTTACAGCCGTGGTGAACACTAGAAGAAACGTCACTAAAGAAGTTCCTCCCTCCACTGCCACTGTGGGAGGGAAACCAAGCCAACAACCTCCACCAGCTGATCCGAAGGTGGCCCACGATGACTGTTATGATGGAAATGATGGCTATGACGACGAGGATGGAGACGACTACTACGAGAGTGAGTACTCACAGTCATTTCACACGGAGGAGCCACAAGAAGTAGTGGCCCTTACAAACTAAGTTGGCTCCCAATAGGAAAAAATACAGGCTAAAGAGGGTAGTATCGCCACTTTACATGAGGTGGTTATCACCATGAAGGCCATTTTGGCAGCCCAAGGACTGCAAGTGGACCCTCATGGTGAAGTACCACCTAGGTAACTAGCTGGCGTGCCACCTGTTCAACAAGCGGGCATGCCTCTCGCACACACTGCTGATGTGGCGCAAGAACAACCAGCTGGCGTGCCACCTGCACCCAGCTGGAGCACCACCTGTGCCTCCAGTTCATGGAAAAGAAAAGGTTGAGGAATCTCATAAATGAAAGAGGAATTGTTAGGCTTCCGAGCCTATCGATGTCTCAAGGAGGGCCAATGACCCTGAAGCTCACGGGGTCCGAGGACACCCCCATGCCACCAGCTTCTGCGGAACCCAGGGCCTTCTGTTCAGGCGCGCAACGACAGACCGCACCAGGCCTGGAGGAAGAGTTCCCTCTATACCTTGCCAGCCCCGGGGAAACCTTGGGCGAGGAGCCAATAGGAGAGAAATCTCCGTGAACCTAGGACAATGAATCAATGTCTTGGTTAACAATGACTATGTTCATTCTGATGGGAAACATAAGTCGGATCCCCCGAGGATGGCTGTCGTCGCGACGCGCAGCCTGATCTGCGAGAAAACTTAAACTCTCGCAGGAATAGAGTAGCTCCCGAGGACCTCCCCGGGAGACACCCACAACCATACTTCTGGGAAAATCTCAACGCTCGGAGAAGAGAAGCCATGCCCAACCAGGGGGTGTATCTGGCACAGAGTGCCAACAACGAACCTCTCTGCAGGAAGTTGGAGAGCTTGAAAAGGATTATGCTGAAGATGGCCAAGAGACAGGGGATGAAGATGAAGATGGGGAGTCATTTGTACCACATATT
The DNA here is from genome assembly GCF_963169125.1 of Humulus lupulus. Lineage (NCBI taxonomy): Eukaryota > Viridiplantae > Streptophyta > Magnoliopsida > Rosales > Cannabaceae > Humulus > Humulus lupulus. The sequence continues at coordinate 73,665,663 of NC_084795.1, read as the reverse complement.
GTCGAAGCCCCGTCCCCTTGAGGCTTCAAGATGTTAGATATCACTCCCGACAGCGTAGTCATAGACCCTTCCGACCATCTGTCCAAATTTAATAGACCGATGTCTGTGTTGGGAAAACTTATACAAGATTTTGTTTATTTTCATGTAAATCATATATTAAACATATCAATATAAGAAATCCTAGAACACGTTTCTAAAATTGAATTCATACAGAGATAATAATAAGAACACTTACATTATTGTGCAACAGAATGATTGAGTCATTCTTTCAGTTTCTCTAACCCTTGTATCCTTTCTATCGCAGGATATCACCAAGAAACTGAACCGTTCTTCAATTTTCTTCATAGCCTTCCAAAGTATCCTTAGAATCACCTAGACTAGAGTGGGCAATTCTCAACACATGAGATAGATAAAATAAGAAGAAGAATAGAAGATAATATTGAGGCTTAGAAAATGAATTATGCTGTAGAGAGAATCTAAAACCTAGAGCATCAAGAATGAATCTTCTGATTTTCTATCAGATAGTCTTTTTGTAATATGTTTTCTTCTCTCACTTAGCATTCCTTTCATAGGTTCAATTATGTTACTTATTTAATTAAAAAATTACTAAAATAATAGCCAATTATTAGCCCTAGGTCAAAATTATCATGGGCTTTAGGCCCGTGAAATTTCCCATTTAATTATAAGCCTGGTGGACTTAAAATCAAGGCCCGTATTATTTTCTATTGATTAATGAATTAAATAATTATTTAAATCCTTTATCAAATTAATTATTTATAATTTGAACCTTGATTTAAACTTATTTATTAATTTAGACACCAATTTATCTTAATTAATAAATCTGCCATAATTTCTTTTTTCTTCTATAAATTACATAACTCTGTGAAACTATCCTAAATTGACCTGGTCAACTTTGATAATTCTAATTGATAATTAAATCAATTAATTGAGACTATCTAGATGATTTTATCCAAGGTACACTGGGGACCATGGGCCTATGAAATCAAGCTCTAATAAGTTATCATAAATTTAATAAATAAATTTACTAACTTATTAATTCCTCGTGAGTCCACTAAAGACTCAGAATTGCACTCTTGAATTCATAGAATGCTCTATAACAAATATAGATATATTATTAATTATCCATTGTTACAACCATAATTATCACTCAATCCTCTATAGACGGTCTACAATGAGATGAGACTAAAATACCGTTTTACCCTTCATTGGATTTTATCCTTAAAACACTAAGTTCCTTGTAAATGATATTTCAGTAAACTAATATTAATTACTGAAATGAGATCTCTATCATTTAGCACCTTGAACCAAATTAAAGGAAACCATCGTTTCACTTCTTCATTAGAAGCATTAGATGTTCATATCTATGATTAACACTCCCACTCAATTATACTACGGAGTTCCCAAGATGTAAGTATGGGCTAGTCCGTAGGGTAAGTTGGTAACGAACAAGTATACAATTAGTTAGAAAACTAACCACTCAGAATTGAGATTGAATTGACCTATGGTCAACTATATGATATGACTAGAATAGATAATAATGATATGTTTACTTATCCTATCTACTGTCAATATCGGTCCAGTCCGATGTAACAAATACATCTGATCTTATCTACTTTGCTAATGTTCTGGAAAGAACATAACACTGCGATGTGTAAGTAGATCATATCGTAGATTGGCAAGTCAGTGTAAATTCTATGCACTGACTAATCTTAGGACTAACTTATTTTGAACATATAAACATATTTATATTCCACTGTGATTACATCACTATAAATATGATTAGCTATATGCTCGAGATTTAATAGAAGTTTATATTAAACAAATATTCATGAAAATACAACATGTGAGCAAAGTGATTGGGCAAGTAAAAAAAATGATTTCTATTTTTTATTGATAATAAATGAGATTGCAAAGAAATTGGGTTTTAGTTAGGGCATAAAACCCCAACAAACTCCCACTTGCACTAATTGAAACTAATGCCTTAATTCTACTAATCCCATTTCTTTAATATGCTTATCAAATCTAGCTTCTGGTAGTGTCTTCGTAAATGGATATGCAAGATTATCTTCATATGCAATCTTCATAATCTTCACATCTCCCCCGGCCACATGTTCTCGAATACTATGGTACTTCCTTTCTATATGCTTACTCCTGTTGTGACTTTGAGGTTCTTTCGATTTGGAAATCGCTCATGTGTTGTAACAAAACAACACAAGCGATTTATCTATTTATGGAATAACACCAAAATCTCAATAGAACTTCTTTAGCCAAACTGTTTCCTTAGCTGCTTCTGACACAACTATGTATTCAGCCTCCATGGTGGAATCTGAGATCGCAGATTGCTTTACATTTCTCCATATCACACCTCCACCCCCAAGAGTAAACACCATTCCAGAAGTATACTTCCTATCATCGACATCAGTTTGAAAATCTGAATTGGTGTAGCCTACAACGTTCAGAACACCACCCTTGTAGACTAACATATAATCCCTAGTCCGCCTTAAATACTTCAGGATATGCTTAACTGCTATCCAATGTTCCGTTCCTGGGTTTGACTGATACGTTCTCACTTCTCCCATTGCATAGCAAATATCTGGTCTTATACACAACATGGCATACATCACACTTCCAACTGCATATGCATAAGGAACTTTTCTCATTATATCTTCCTCTTTAGAAGTCTGGGGAGACTGCTTCTTTGAAAGATGAATTCCATGGCAGGACGGTAGACGTCCTTTCTTGGAATTTTTCATTGAGAAACGTTCAGGCACTTTATCTATGTAAGCTGCTTGAGATAGAGCTAAGAGTTTGTTCTTTCTATCCCTAATGATCTGGATTCCTAGAACATAACTTGCTTCACCCAAATCCTTCATCTGGAATTGATGTTCAGCCAATTCTTCACATCTGATAATTTCTTAACATTGTTTCCAATGATTAAGATATCATCTACATAAAGAACCAGGAATTCCACTATTTGATTTGCCTTCAGTTGGTAAACACAAGGCTCATAAGTATTTTTTTCAAAGCCATAGGTTTGAATATTTCATCAAACCTAAGATTCTAGGAACGAGAAGCTTGCTTAAGTCCATAAATGGACCTATTCAACTTGCAAACTTTTCTTTCTTGTTCAACTACTTTAAATCCTTCTGGTTGATCCATATAAATGACTTCGTCAAGCTTCCCATTAAGAAAAGCTGTCTTGACATCCATTTACCAGATCTCATAGCTGAGAGCGGTTGCTATGGATAGGAGGATGCGAATGGACTTGAGCATGGCTACTGAACTAAATGTTTCCTCATAGTGCACGCCTTCTCTTTGGGTATAACCCTTTGCCACTAATCGAGCTTTATAAGTTTTGATCTTTCCATCAACACCTTGTTTCTTCTTGTAGATCTACTTGCACCCAATGGTCCTAAAGTCACTAGGTGCTTCCACAAGATCCCAGATGGAAATTGAGTACATGGACTCCATTTCCTGTTTCATGGCTTCGAGCCATAGTTCCTTTTTGGGGCTAGCCATTGCCTGTTTGAAAGACAACAGATCATTGTCAGCAGTGTCACCAACAAAAATATTGGTTTCACCATCCAAACCATAGCGAACTGGGTTCCTAGAAATCCTCCCACTACGACGAGGCTCGGTGACTGTTTGCTCAAGAACAGTGGTACTTTCTTCATTTAAATCGACTTGCGTCGGTTGGACATGAAGATGGGGAATTTCATCATCAACTCGCGTTGATGATGATGGAACATTGGTTGGTGTCAATTCTTCAACCATCTCCTCTAAAACTACTTTGCTGCGTGGTTTGAAGTTTTGGACATAGTCATTTTCTAGAAAGTAGCATTTATAGAAGTAAACACTTTCTTTTCTAAATGACTATAGAAAAGTACACCCCAAGTACCTTTAGGATAGCCAACATACATGCAAACTTCAGTTCGCAGTTCTAGCTTTCCTTCCTTGTTCCTCAGGACGTGGGCGGGACACCCCCAAATTCTATAATGGCGTAAACTAGGTTCACGACCATTTGAGCGTTCTAAAGGTGTTTTGGGGATTGATTTGGATGGCATAACATTGAGAATGTCATTTGCGGTTTCAATTGCATGTCCCCAGAACAAAGTTGGCAGAGTTGAGTAACTAAGCATGCATCTAACCATTTCCAATAAAGTTCTTTTCCGGCGTTCCGCTACACCATTTTGTTGCGGAGTACCTGGGGCAGTAAGTTGTGATAAAATCCCAAATTTATTTAAATGATCTTGGAACTGCATATCCAAATATTCTCCTGATAACTCCATTTTAGTGTCGTTTTAGAATGTGTTTTTGTGGTAATCTTGAGTCTTTATGTTTGTTTTGTGGAAGATTATGCTTTTGTTTGTTTTTGTTGTAGGTCGGTGCATTGAATCAATAGTTAAATGCTAAAAGAAGAGGAGATGGTTGAAAAATGGAGCTTTTGGTGGTTGTTTGACTCAAATTGGTGCTAAGGATGAATTATAATAAGTTTTTGATGAATGAAGGATGTCAAAAGGTTAAAAAAAAATAGAATTAGAGTCGCGGCATGAGCTGAAGGGCTGCGACTCTAGCAAAGTCAGAGGCTGAAGGTTTGCTGGAAGGAATTAGAGTCACGACTTGGTCAATAGAGTCGCGACGCTAGAAGAAACAGAGGCAAAATCTAGGAGGTCCATGGAGAGGCGGGCCGCGTCTTGGGTTTAGAGGGTCTCGACGCTTGGAGGGCAAACCAAATTTTGAAGAGCTTTAAAAAGACACTGACTGCGACCTAGGAAAGGCCATGTCGCGACCTGCCTATGAAAAAAGAGGAAATCATATATTTTTTTAGTATAAATTCATACTTTAGGGTTTAAGTAGGTTAAGGTCAGATTTTAATTACGAGTTCAGAGACTAAATTTGATTTTGAGACTAGTTTTTCTGCACTTTCATATTTTTATTTCTTCTTCAAGTCTTTGAATTTTATGTTTCTGAATAATTATTTTGTTGTTTTAGTCATGTCTGATATGAACTAAACATTTCTATCTAGGGTTTAATGTAGTCACTTGGATTTCTATTCAATCTTATTATGATGTTCTATTGATTCTTCTTCTTTATTCTAATCTATATAATGTTTTCTTAATGCTAGTAAATACCTTATCACTATTTTCTTGATTTATGATTTTGATTCAAAATTCAAAAGATGAGAATTGAATATGCTATCGTTATATAGACATAGGTTACATATTGGACGAAGGTACCTGTATGGCTTGTGTAGTAATTAGGTTTCCATGTTTAATGCCTGCTATATGTTTAAGTTTATCACAGAGATGTAGAAAACCTGCATATAGTTTGAGATCTATTATCTTGAAAAATAATATGAATCGATTTATGTTTACCTACTATAAGAATAGGATGAAAGAAATTTAGAACTGATTAATAAAATTAATATAATGAAAAGTTGATGAAGCTAATACCCTAGGTTTTTAATTGTTGAATCAGTCTTTATTTTTGCAAAGTTTATTTTAATTTTAAGTCTTAGTTTAAAAATCACTCTATTTTCGACAACCAAATAGAAATTTAAAAGAATTTATTGGTAATTGGTTGATAGTCCTTGTGGGAACGATACTTTATTTACTATCTATATTACTTGAATCGATTACGTATACTTGCGTATCATATTATCACGATCATCTCCTCCCCTATCAGATCGCAAGATCCTTAACGTTTTACCTAATTGGTTTTGAGCCATAGCTAAGAATTCTTTAAACTTTGAAAATGTTTCTGATTTCTCATGCATTAGGTAAAGACATGAGTATATAGAGTAATCGTCAATGAAAGTGACAAAATACTCAAAAACACCTCTGGCTTGTACATTCAAAGATCCACAAACATCTGAATGAACAAGTCCAAGTGGTTACTTGGCCCTATCACCCTTTGCAGAGAATGGATGCTTGGTCAGTTTTCCTTCTAGACAAGATTCACAGACAGGTAATTCACCTAAGGTGAGTTCCCTCAAAGGCCTGTCCTTTGTAAGTTTTTAAATTCTATCATAGCCAATGTGACCTAGTCTCAAGTGCCATAAATACGTCATGTTATCGTTATCGATCTTTTGACGTTTATTGGTCCTAGGTGTAGCTACTTTGAATAGATTATTGTTATGTGCAAGGGGTTCGTTGGGTCGCAGGATATAAAGCCCGTTTTCCAAGCATACAATACACAATTGCGATCCATTGAAAGAGATAGATATATTAAAACTTGTGTAAGTCATAACATATTGTTCTAATTGGAACATCGAAACTGAAATTAAATTTCTACTAAAATCCAGAATAAAAAATACATCTTTCAAAATTAAGTATTTATTTCTGAACTTCAGGCGAGCTCTTCCTTTAGCTTGGACCACAACGAACGCTCCATTCCCAACTCTAAGTTTTAAGCCACCTTCATCCACTTCCTCCCACGATTCAAGAAGTTGTAAAGAGTTACAAACATGGTTAGTAGATCCAGAATCAATAATCCAAACAGATTTATCATTCTCTAAAACACATGTTTCTAAGATGTATGAGCTATAATCATTACCTTTGTTTTTTGCTGCTAGAAACTTGGGGCAATCTTGTTTCCAATGCCCTTTCTCTGTGCACTTGGTTGTGCATTCGTCTTTGTAGCCTTTGCAGGTTTGGGGTTGTTGTTTTGTCCATCTTTTCTCTTGTTTCTAGCTTTCGAAGACGAAACTTGATTAGCTTCAGCCTTAGCTGGATCAGTAGTAGCAACAGTCTTCATTTCTCCTCCCTTACCAGGTCCACCCATGATAGACTCAAAAGTTTGAAGCTCGTTCATGAGCTGCGTCAGACCATAGTTTAGTTGATCACGAATGTGCGGAGACGGTGTCATCCAAGCATTGGCATATTTCTTTGTGGCCTCAAAACGAGTATGCACAGACTTTGCACCGAACATGTGTTGGAGCTGATCCATGATTTCGTAGGTTGTCTCGACAGATTCCATCTTTGTCTTGAGAGTGTCAACCATACTAGTCAACATGTAGTACTGTGCCCTGTTATTAGCCGCCTGCCAATGCTCATATTTATCTCTTACAGACTTAGGAGCTCCTTTAGCTGGAACTTATAGGGATTCCTCAGTCATGACAAACTTGGCGTTGTCACCAATCAACACTATGTTGATATTCTACTTCCACTTAAGGAAGTTTTCTCCAGTGAGTTTCTCCATCGAAAGTTGAGAAAGGATGGGAGTAGACACAACTATACTTAAAACTACCAATTATCAATAAAATAGAAATCAATCACATTTGTTCAATCAAACTTATATTCACACAAATTTTAAGAAATAGCACAACATATACCAAAAATATGTAAGATATGAGAAAAAAAATACAAAAAACAATCATATCTCTTATTCTTTAGGTTTTTAACTAATCTATGATATCCTTGTCTTGGTTGACGAGAGTCAGAAATACCACTAGTTAAATAAAGTTGTAAACTTATTTAATAATGGACACCATCATTAACAACCTACTATTCGATCAAAATAGAAAAATAAAATTTCTTATTTTATGAGCTAGACCCACAGTTTTGATAATCATAGATTTAGTCCTTGTAGTCACCGTAGGGGTGAGTTTAGTAGAATTTGACCTATAATTATCTATCTTTCGAAATCTAACCTTGTCAAAATAACTAATGAACACCTTCCGTAGGGGGACGAATCAAAGAGTCTCGAGGCCCCATTAAGCTATCGACCTTATTAAACCAACGGTGAAGATCGAATACAATTCTTAAAACAAGCTCATTATATTATTAAGTTGAGTATTTTATTATTATTTTTCAAAAATTAATGACTATGGTTCTCTAAAAAATTATAAGATTTAAATTTTAAAACCAAAGCCCTATAATTTCTTATTAATTCTAAAGTGTCACATTGAAACAAATTCAATTAATTTAGAAATAATTTGTTACTAATCAATATTTAGGTTTAACTAATATAATGAACCTATACAATTAAATCCAACTCAGGAAAATGGGCCTTAACAATTGGGCTTGCATGGAGAAGGGCTGGGTCTAGTATGTTGTTCCCACTACTAAGACCCCCTAACTTCCACACAAGGTCCAAAAGATGAGAATTTAAACCTTCATTTTATTAATTATTATTAGTTGATTTGGCCCACTATAGTCATGCAAAGCAAATGGGCCTTCACAAGTGGAATCATCCACAAGATAGGAATTTAAACTTTACATTTTCTAATGGTCCCAAATAAAACTTATCATTTTATGAATATTTTATTTGGCAAAATCCAATATTAAGCAAATATATGGGCCACTATATGCATCTAAGCCCAATTGCAAAAATACCACATATAGTGCAAATAGACATGTTATAATTGAATGAGCCTAATCATGTTACTATATGAACAAATCTATGAATTTGTGCAAAAATACCAAAATTAATTTTCTAGAATTTATCCAAAATTCGAATTAATTAAATTTTTACAAAAATAAGTCAATGTCAATGAAATTTATCAACAATTAACAAAAGTTAATTTAAATTTAATTTATCAACAATCAACTTAGTTTAGGTTAATTTGAAAAATATTAGTTTAATTTAAATAGGATTTATCAACAATTAACAAAAGTTAATTTAAATCCCATTTATTAAAAAAAATAATATTTTATTAATTCTTTGAAAAAAGGTGATATTTTTCATGATTTAACCAATTTTAAATTTTAAAATCAAGATCTTAACTATTTTTCAAAAAAAAAAAATATTGTGTTGTTACAACTATAAGCAAATATTTTAACCATTAAAAAAATATTAATAGTTATAAAAATCCTAAAATATCTTAAAATAGTTAAACAAATTCAAATATCCATAAAAATATCTAGTTAACAAATTTTAAATTTCAAATAATTTAAATATTAAAAACTTATAGAATAAACAAATATTAATATTTTAAAATAAAAGATTTAATAAAAATAACAAGTATTTAAAAGAAAATTTCTTTATTATCTGATATCTTACTTTTAATATTTTAATTGTAATGACCCAACTATTTGTAAGATCTTGGACCATTAAAACTACTAGACATAGCTACTACTCTTGAAGAAAACATAAACAAGAAATAATCATAACTTTATTGAAACTCTAAAATAATATTGTATCAATAACATAAAGTGTAAAATAAAATGTAATAAGGTACGGGATCCCATTGTTTACAAAACATAAAACATAATTTTAAATAATAATTGCGGAATTACATTAAGAAAACATAATTTAAAAGACTAAAAATAAATAACTTCGTCATCGATCGACACGCAGTCCATTCATTCCATTAATCCTCAACACACAAACCAAGCTACCAAGAATCTTTCCGCCTCCATAATCATTTTCCCGCATCACACTAAAAATAAAGGAGTGAGCCTAATGCCCAACAAGGAAAATCTACTAACAACATACATCATAAATAAAAAAACATAAGACTATATCATAACCACATACTATAGAACATATATCACAACTCTAACCCATGATTATGGTAATCTTGGGGTTTGCTATCTAAGCAACTATAAGCCCCAATCATCACAAAAAAAAAACATTGGGGTTTGCTATTTAAGCAACTATAAGCCCCAAGTAACATAAAAACATTGGGGTTTGCTAGCTAAGCAACTATAAGCCTCAAGCATAAAAGCATTGAGGTTTGCTAGCTAAGCAACTATAAGCCCCAACGACTACAAGACATATTCATATATATAATAACATATACATATCATAACATAAACATATAAATTCTATCCTATTTTCCTTACCAAAAGCTGGGATATTTGGGAACAAGAACGAGATTTAGAAACTCCAAGAAAGACCTTAAGTTTCAAGAACTTAAATACCTAATCAAGAATCAATAACAAGAGTTAAGATCTGAATAAAAGAAACTAAAGAAAACTAAAGAATTATAAAGAACTGGACTTAAAGAATAGGAATACCTTGAATGACCTTGTGGATTGGTCTAAACCTCAATACCAAAATCACACTATTTCTCACTTCCCAAGTGTTTATAAAAGCTTAGAATGATTAAAGCTTTAACCCAAAACCCAAGTGTTTCTCTCTATAGTAACACTAGCACCTTGGAGGCTCTGATCAAATGCTTAAAGAATGAAGAAAATGGCTGAGTACTAGGTCCCATTTATAGAGTTCAAGGAGTGAAACCAACCCCTTTTAATTTGAATAAATAGATGATTATAAAATGAAAAAGATTTGAATTTTTCGTTCTACTAACGCCCAAAACTCCGTCAAAATCGTTCAAAGGCAGGTCTAAGTGGTTAAGGGTATTTTAAAAATTCAAAAAGTCAAACTTTCATAAATCAACACAAAGGGTGATATATCGCCCCCCTATAGGCGATATATCGGCTCTACTATAATCTCGAGCCCTTGTTCGTACATTCGTGCAAAGTCGACGTATTTTTCGTATCTTCTGTTAGGCGATATATCAACCCCTATGATGCGATATATCGACATACGGGGATATATTAAACACGTATTTGCACTATTTTAGCATAATTTGAATTGGATAAACAACTTTGACTGAGTCATAATACGATCCTAACAGCTGTTGGAAGGTTCTAGAGCTTCTAGATCTTTCTTTTATTAAAACTACTCATCAAAATACTTAATTTCCTTAATAATCATGATTATGACAAGTGTCATGCTCTCTTAATGGTTCTATCTAAACCTTAGGTTATACTAATTAATATATCTAGGACCAGCAATATTAATCAAACCTTATGTTATAATAAATATTCTTAAACTATAGGTTAAACTTATAAAATCCATAACTGTTGCTATGAGTTTCCAACTAAGTCTCGACTTGAACCAAAATCAATGGTAACTAACATACTATTAACTAATACTACTACTACTACTATCTAGCTATACTAAGTAAACATTCTGGGACTCTACAATTCTCCCCTACTACAAAGAATTTCGTCCCCAAAATTTACTTACCAAATAATTCCGGATACCGGGCTAACATGTCCTCCTCCAACTCCCACGTTGCCTCTCGTTCGGAACTATTACTCCATAGGACTTTGACTATCGGAATACTCTTAGACCGTAATTCCTTCATCCCTCTATCTAGGATGCTAACGGTCATTCCTCGTAACTCAAGTCTTTCTGGAGTGCTATCGTATTGTACTTGAGGACGTGAGATGGGTATGACACATATCTATGCAGCATTGAGATGTGGAACACATTATGGCTATCTGCTAGAGTTGGCGATAAGGCTAATTTATATGCAACTGCTCCCACTTTGTCCAATATCTCAAAAGGACCTATACACTGGGGACTAAGTTTGCCTTTCTTCCCAAACCGCTTCACACCTTTCATAGGAGATATATTTAAGAAGACTTGATCTCCGACTTTGAATTCCACATCACGCCGCTTGGCATTTGCATAACATTTCTGTTGGCACTGAGCAGCGAGAATACGCTTTCTAATCAGTGCTACTGCATCCTGAGCTTCTCTAACAGCTTCAGGTCCAGGAAATTGCCTTTCTCCTACCTCGTCCCAATGTAACGGCGATCGACACCTCCTTCCATAAAGCAACTCATAGGGTGCCATCCCGATTGTTGACTGGTAGCTATTGTTGTAGGAGAATTCTATCAGCGGCAAATACTTACTCCATGGTCCTCCGAAATCAAGTACACAAGCGTGCAACATATCTTCTAAAATTTGTATAGTACACTCGGATTGACCATCGCTCTGAGGATGAAATGCCGTACTAAGACTTAACTTGGTACCCATGGCTTGCTGCAAACTTCCCCAAAATCTCGATGTAAACACCGATCCTCTATTGGATATTATTGTCTTAGGAATTCCATGCAGTCTTACTATTTCTTGAACATAAATGTCTGCATACTAATCTGCCGTATACGTAGTCTTAACAGGCAGGAAGTGAGCTGACTTGGTTATTCTATCTATTACTACCCAAGCCGAGTCGTGCTGCTTATTTGTTCATGGTAGTTCTGTCACGAAATCCATAGCTATGTCGTCCCATTTCCATACTGGAATACTAAGTGGTTGCAATAAGCCTGCAAGCCGCTGATGTTCTGCTTTCACTTGCTGACATACTAAGCATTTCGACACATACTCCGCTACATATTTCTTCATTCCTGGCCACCAATACATTTCCTTAAGATCGTGAGTCATCTTAGTCAACCCTGGATGAACTGAGTATGGGGTATTGTGCGCTTCTTCTAAAATCTTCAACTTTATCCCTTGATCATTCGGCACATATACCCGATCCTTATATCTTAAAAACCCCTGTCTCGAGATCGAGAAATTTGTGGCCTTGCCTTCTTTAACTACATCCATATGTGCTACTAATGTGTCATCATGCCCTTGCCCAATTCGTAAATCTTCTAATAGACTTGACTGGATGGACAAGTTAGCCATTTTACCAATGACTACTTCTATTCTAGCATTGATCAGCTCCTGCTATAGTGGCTTTTCTATTCCAGCTAACGCTGCTAGACTTCCATAATTTTTCCTACTTAGCGCATCAGCAACTATATTTGCCTTTCCTGGGTGGTATAGGATTTCACAGTCATATTCCTTCACTAATTCTAACCACCTACGCTGCCTCATGTTAAGCTCCTTTTGTGTGAAGAAATACTTTAAGCTTTTGTGGTCCGTATAAATCTCACACTGTTCTCCATAAAGATAATGACGCCAGATTTTCAATGCAAAGACCACCGCTGCCAACTCCATATCGTGCATTGGATAGCGTTGCTCGTACTCCTTCAGCTGCCTTGAGGCGTGGGCTATTACCTTATCGTTATGCATCAGCACACAACCCAAACCTTGCTTCTACGCATCACAACAAACTACAAACTTGTCATTGGGTGTCGGTACACAAAGTACTGGTGCTGAGCATAGCTTATCCTTAAGCAACTGGAAGCTCTCTTCACACTTATCAGTCCAGTTGAATCTTTTCTGCTTCCAGGTCAGGTTGGTAAGCGGAGTGGCTATCTTAGAAAAACCCACTACAAACCTCTGATAATAACCTGCTAATCCTAGAAAACTTCTTACCTCTTCTTTGGTCTTAGCCAATCCTTCACAACCTTTACCTTAGATGGGTCTACAGTAACTCCTTCCTTGGATACTATGTGGTTGAGGAACACTACTTGGGAAAGCTAAAATTCACACTTTTTGAACTTAGCGTAAAGTTGATGCTCCTTTATTCATAACAAGATCAACCTTAAATGTTCCTTGTGCTCATCTTCATCCTTTGAGTACACCAAGATATCATATATGAACACTACGACGAATTTGTCCAAATAATCCTTGAAGACCCTATTCATTAAATCCATAAACGCGGCTGGAGCGTTGGTAAGACCAAAAGACATAACTAGAAACTCGTAATGTCCATAACAAGTTCTAAAAGCTGTCTTAGGAATATCCTCTTCCCGTACCTTGAGCTGATGATACACGGACTGTATATCAATCTTTGAAAACACGGTTGCTCCTCGGAGTTGATCAAAAAATTCATCAATCTAGGGTAACAGGTACTTATTATTAATCGTCACCTTATTCAGTTAGCGGTAATCTATGCACATCTGCATGGTTCTGTCCTTCTTCTTCACAAATAGAACCGGTGCTCCCCATGGCGAATGGCTCCGTCTAATGAAACCCAAGTGTAAGAGTTCTTGTAGCTGCATCTTTAACTCCTTGAGTTTGGTAAGTGCCATCCGGTATGGTGCCTTGAGATAGGCTCGGTGCCCGATACTAGCTCGATTGTGAAGTCAATTTCCCGAGTTCGCGGCAACCCTGGTAAGTCGTCAGGAAATACTTCTGGGAATTCCTTTATAATGCGGATGTGTCCAACATTTAGTGGTGTTTCCTTTACCACATCTGTGACACTGGATAAGAATTCTTGACATCCTTTTTCTATCATCCTCTGAGCTTTGAGAGATGAAATAAGCGATGTGCGTAGTCCTGAAACTTGTCCCATAAAGCATAGTCTCTGACCATCAGGAGTCTCAAATATCACTTTCTTGCGTCTGCAGTCGATAGTTACGCCATGCCTTGATAGCCAATCCATGACCAGTATCATGTAGAAGTCTTTGATTTCTAGTTCTATCAGATCTCCTTCTAGTTCTACGTCCTCAATTTTGATCGGTACGCCTCGTACTATCCATGGTGATAGGACTACTTCGCCCGAAGGCAACTCTGTTACAAACCTAGTTCTAAATCTTTCACAAGGTTTGTCCAATTTCTCTATCATTCCTAATGAGATATACGAGTGAGTGGCTCCCGAATCAAATAATACTGAACATCTTATTGTTAGCGTCAGCTTCTCCCTGGGTTAAGGCAAAGACTCTGGCAGGAACCATCTTATTGTCTCTTTTCTCTTTTGGCTTAAGCTGGGGACATTCTTTCTTTCGGTGACCTTCCTAACCACAGTTGTAGAATCCCTTAGTGTTTGCACGACACTCACCAGGATGTTTCTTTTGGCACTTAGTACATTTCGGGTATTCTACATAACCCGACTTATTACCTCCATTGTTTGTTCGTGCTCTTTTATCATTGTCGGACTGCTTGTTGTCAGGATGCCTTCTTTTTTGACCGTTACTATTGTTGCCGAACTGATGGTTGTTGTGGTTGTTGTTCTGACCATTCTGAGATTGACTCTGCTGTTTAGGGTCAGGCTTACTAGCTTCCTCCTTACTAACATTCGCCTGAAGCCTTTCTACTTCTATAGCCGTTTCTAGAACATCGGCATAAGTAGTATTTCTCAAGTTTTCTAGCTTAACCCGTAGCTCAATCTTTGTTCTAAGTCCTTTAACGAACTTGGTAACCCTCAGAAAGTCAGTTGGAACCAACTCTGGTGCAAACTTGGCTAATCGGTCGAACTGCCGAGCATACTCTGCTACTGTCAAGTTGGCCTTCTTCAGACTAGCGAACTCCTCGACCCTTGTAGTGATGACTGCCGAGTTGTAGTACTAATTGTGGAACAACTCCACAAATCTGCTCCATGTCATGGTGGCGACATCATGAGTGTGCTGAACTAAGTCCCACCATATTCTAACATCTTTCTTAAGCAAAGATGAAACACAGGATATGCGGTCTGTGTTGCCGAGATTCATGTGCGCTAAGATCGACTCTACATTTCTGAGCCATTCTTCCACCTCGAAGGGGTCTATTGTCCCTTCAAATTTTGGAGCGTGTTTCTTACGAAACAACTCGTAGATTGGTTCCATGTTTTGAGCTGGGTAAGGCGCATATTTCGCCATTGGCCACCCCCATATGGACCAACTTGTTGAGGTGCCATTTGCTGAGCTGCGGTAGAGGCTGAGTCTGAGTCTGCAGCTGAGCCTGTTGTCGCTGTTGCTGCAGCAATTCCTCCACTTGTTGTCGAAGTCTGACAATTTCTACAATGTTGTCAACCGGTGACGGCGGTGCATTTCGGTTAGCAGCAGCAGCACACACTCCCCTTCTACGAACTGGAGGGGCTTCATTAGTGTCAAGAACGACGCTGGAGGCATTGACATTGGTGCGTGCAGACCTTCTGAGCGACATCTTCAACAAAGTTCTAACAGTCGAGAAAAACATGTTAGAACTTACCCTAATAGGCTCTAAGGCAAAAACTTAATCTAAGCAAACATAACTCGGACCTATTAATTATGAATTTTTATGAAAAAAATTAGATAAGCCTTCTTTATCATTAGGGTGTGTTTCTATACTTAGAAAAATTAAGCCATTTTTATTATTTTCTAAGTCTGTTTCTAATCATCCTATATGACTTAATTCTCAGGCTCGAAACTCGTCGTTGTTCCAAAGTTAACCATATTGAGGGAGGGCTGGGATCAGTAAAATCGATCCCACTACTATGGCTCCCTATCTCTCAATATAAAACCTAGTCGATTGATTTGTATCCACCCTCACCGAACTTGGTCATTATTTATTAAATTTATTATTTATTATGATTGTAAAAAAAAATCAAACTCATACATGTCCTTCAGAAATAACAATGATATTTATTTGGAAAAAAAGTTTTCACTATGTACAATCATAAATGCAAAGATAATAAATAAATAAAGAAAATAATCTAATCTAAAAATCAAGATCTTCTACATCTGACCCTTCATCTAACATATCATCATCTATTTCCTCATAATCACCATTATCTTGAGCCTCAAAATTTCCTCTAGGAAGATTCATAAAGATTCTATTTTTTTTGCTCATTTGAGAATTTGAATTCCATCTTAGAGGTGAACCTAAGTATGAGAAAATAATATCTCATAGCTATTGGTAATTCATCTTCATCATCTATAGTCTCCCATATTTCTTCTAAAGCTACAATTACAGTAGGATAATCTTTAAAAAGTCTAATCACTAAAACATATTGCTTTGTTGCTCTCATCATGATTTGTTTAGTTGTTTGGAGGTGGCCTATCTCATTGTGGAATAAGAGTAATCTCCGAGTGATTCTTTCTAGCACTCATACTATATTTCTTGGCTCTCTAATTCTTTTCAAGGCCTTAATGGCTCGGATATCCTCATAGGTTAAGGCTCCATCCATTCTTAACTGAAAACATATGGCTACAACGTTAGCTAAACACATAAACATAATAACTATAATATAAACACTTACATTAGCAGTTAGATTCGGAGCTTGAGCGTGTGTATCAAGGAGAACTTCATGGAAATGAACCGTTGCTTTGATACCAACTGTAATGACCCAACTATTTCTAAGACCTTGGACCATTAAAACTACTAGACATAGCTACTACTCTTGGAGAAAACATACATAAGAAATAATCATAACTTTATTGAAACTCTAAAATAATATTGTATCAATAACATAAAGTGTAAAATAAAATGTAAAAAGGTATGGGATCCCATTGTTTACAAAACATAAAACATAATTTTAAATACTAATTGTGGAATTACATTAAGAAAACATAATTTAAAAGACTAAAAATAAATAACTTCGTCCTCGATCGACACACAATCCATTCATTCCATTCATCCTCAACACACAAGCCAAGCTACCAAGAATCCTTCTGCCTCCATAATCATTTTCCTGCATCACACTAAGAATAAAGGAGTGAGCCTAATGCCCAGCAAGGAAAATATACTAACAACAAGCATCATAAATAAAAAACATAAGACTATATCATAACCACATACTATAGAATATATATCACAACTCTAACCCATGATCATGGTAATCTTGGGGTTTGCTATCTAAGTAACTATAAGCCCCAAGCATCATAAAAAAACATTGGGGTTTGCTATTTAAGAAACTATAAGCCCCAAGGACTACAAGACATATTCATATACATCATAACATAAACATATAAACATAAACATATAAATTCTATCCTATTTTCCTTACCAAAAGCCGAGATATTTGGGAACAAGAACGAGATTTAGAAACTCCAAGAAAGACCTTAAGTTTCAAGAACTTAAATACCTAATCAAGAATCAATAACAAGAGTTAGGATTTGAATAAAAGAAACTAAAGAAAAATATAGAATTATAAAGAATTGGACTTAAAGAATAGGAATACCTTGAATGAACCTCAATACCGAAATCACACTATTTCTCACTTCCCAAGTGTTTATAAAAGCTTAGAATGATTAAAGCATTAACCCAAAACCCAAGTGTATCTCTCTATAGTAACACTAGCACCTTGGAGGCTCTGATGAAATGCTTGAAGAATGAAGAAAATGGCTGAGTACTAGGTCCTATTTATAGAGTTCAAGGAGTGAAATTAACCCCTTTTAATTTGAATAAATAAATTATTATAAAATGAAAAATATTTGAATTTTTGTTCAACTAACGACCATAACTCGGTCAAAATCGTTCAAAGGCAGGTCTAAGTGGTTAAGGGTATTTTTAAAATTCAGAAAGTCAAACTTTCACAAATCAACACAAAGGGCGATATATCGCCCCCTATAGGCGATATATCGGCTCTACCCTAATCTCGAGCCCTTGTTCGTACGTTCGTGCAAAGTCGACGTGTTTTCCGTATCTTTTGTTAGGCGATATATCGGTCCCTATGCTGCGATATATCGGCATACATAGATATATTTGTACGCCCTGAAAATCAGCACGTACCTTCTTAGGCAGCTCGGGTACAACTGGCTGGTAGAAGGCTATAATCGATGTTCCACCTGTTTACTTTCCATCCGGGGGAATTTACCACGATTCCCTAGACAAATAGCTAGAGCTGATGAGTTCAAAGCAACATACTGCTTGAAACCATTTGTGGAGTATAGCATAAAAAGCACGAGCTGACATTACGCTAGCTCGTGGTATGCCAGAGGTCTGACGTACCCCAGGATCTTTATAAAGTTGACCACGCAATATAAACGTGTGTATATAGACATCACATGTCTATTTACTCCCGAATTCCCGCATATGCAATATAAACGTGCATGATCAGACATCACACGCCTGATTTAGACCATGCGATCCAGATCCATTTTACCTAATGATTAGACCACACTTCAATATAAAATGTAAATGTTCATCATCAGTGTCACAGAGATGATGTGAGGGATCAAGTGATCACGGGATGACCCCAACACCTACCCAGGGATCATTCTCCTATAAATACCAAGACCTTGGATAGAAAAGGGGTTAGGTTTTTTCTGTGTAATGCGAACACTCTGTCAAAATATAAAAAGGCATACAGTAATAATATCGACTCGTGGACTAGGGGGATTTTAACCTCCGAACCACGTAAAAAGGAGCGAGTGTTCTTACTATATCATCTTTAAATATCTTTAAGAGGAATTGTTCTCCTTACGGTTTACCCTTAAGCACTAGTTCATTCCAGCTAATTTTCGTAATACATTGTTGGCGAAAAACCGCGTCAACAGTTTGGTGCTTTCATTGAGAGCTACGAATTAGTGCCATTGAAAAAGATTCAGGAAAAAATTCATCATGGTGGTCACTCGTTCAAGGCACGGTAATGAAACGGATCAGTATGGTGGGCAGGAGGCTCACCATACTGCTTTTTCCGACGAACAAATCTTGGAGATCCAGCAGCGATCAGAGAAGCAACCGATGGGCCACGACGACACCGGAAGTTAAGCACCTCTATCGCCGAATCCGAACCCAGGTTACTTGACTGCGATAGAGATGGAGAACATGCAGCTGAGGAGCCATCTAGCCAAGGAAAATAAGCAAATCGAGGAAGTCTTGGCTCGGCTACCCCCTCTTGCAACTGACGTTAACGTCAAGGCGGGATTCGTAAGTCTCGCTGGGATAGTCGACCCAGGACAAGTTGATTGGTTAGAACCTCAACTCCAAGTTCTACTCCCGTGTCGCCCAATCACCAAGAAGCCCCGTTTGGTGGCTTTCCTAGAGATCATCAATGAACCAGTAGATCGATCAGAACCTCGACGCCGAGTTCGACATCACCATAAAATGCTCATGGCCACCCGCACAGATGGTCAAGGACAAACTCTCAAAGACGACATGTCCCGACCGACTTCCCTATACCACGATCAGATTGCCATGCACGGGGAGCCATAAATGGTGGAACAGAGCAGCCGCGGGCTAGTTTGATCCGACCTGATGGAACAAGAATTGCTTCACCAATCAGACACCCTCCGTCATCGATCAGGCATCCATCCCCACCTCATTCTGCTCGAGACGTCCCTGCCTACGGAAACAGCAGGAGGAATCCTCCTCCTGCTGCCCCTGCTCATGTCCCATAAACACGCGGGAATGCTCCAGATCCTCATCCTCATCCTCGGCCACCAGCTCTGAGTTTTTGTAATGGAAGCTACTAGATGGAGGGCCATCAAAGTGAGAGGACCAATGCCAATTTGAGGAATCAGTTGAGCTTGGCTCAGAACCCTCGAGTTGATCCACATACTGATCTCCGAGATCGCCTAAATTCACAAAGAACCAATTCATTTCACGATAGGGTCCGTGGCACTCACCACGAGGGAAGTCCTTCTGAAGTGCGTGATAACGGGAACGCCCCACCAAACCAAGGTCGAACTTGGAGGGACAATAACCCATCAAACGCGTACGGTCAAGCGGGATCTGTTGAACAGCCCCGGGGAACCAAGGACCCAACCCTCGAGAGGTTGGCCCAGATGGAGGAGCTGATGAGAAGACTCCTATCAGAAAAAAAAAGATGAATACGACTCAGGGGACGAGCTCGAGCTTTTCGCCCCCAACATCGCAGCAAATCCATACCCGCCAGGTTTCAGATGCCCCATTTATCCAAACTTGATGGAGATGGAGATCCATCCGACCACTTGGGGATGTTCAACACCCTAATGATGGCCCATAACATCGGACCCGAGTTAAGATGCCTAGTATTCCCTTCGACTCTAGTCAGACCGGCCAGGCAATGGTTTAAGCAATACAAAAAGCATTCTATCAGCTCGTGGAAGAGCTTCTCCGCTGACTTCAAGAGGGCATTCAGGGCTTCTCAAGCAGCTCGGATAAAGGCAGATTCCCTGGCAAACGTAAAGCAGTAGCCCGGAGAGCCTCTGAAAGCTTACTTGAGTAGGTTCGCCAACATCACTGCGCGAGCTAGAGACGCGGATGAAAGCTCTAGGATTATGGCGATGAGAACAGGAATCCTTGTCGGAGGCGAACTGTGGAAAGAGATCCAGAGAAAGGGCGTCAGCACAGTGGATGAGTTCCTGAACAAGGCTCAGAGGTGGATCAACCTCGAAGAGGCGTGAGCTTCGGTCGTAGGAACCAGCCAAGTCCCTGCCCAGCCCGTTGGAGAGGTAACGAACTTGGCAGCTACGGCTCATACGGTTACCCAGAATAACCACGGGGGAGGAAGCAAGAGGAAGGGAAATGGCGAAGGCAGCCAGAATGGTTCAAAGAAAAATAAGCCCGTGGAGAAATTCAAACCAATCTATGCGACTTACGACGATCTCGCGAATACCAGGGAGCGCATCTTCTTGGCGAACTCTGCCCGCCTTCCGTGGAAGAAGCCAGAGCCTCTAAAAAATCAAAGGGCGAAGAGAGACCCTTCAAAATTTTGTCAATTCCACAATGACATCGGTCACAACACCGATGACTGCAGGAATTTGAAAGATGAGATCGAGACACTCATCAGGGCTGGGCCCCTGGCTCAATATGCCCGGAATCGAGTCACTCCTAATCAGCCCACTGGGAAAAACATTCAATCAGCTCCGGAAGCCCCATCAAATCAGACCGGAGCCCAGGTGAGTCAGGACACCCCTCCTCCAATAATAGGGGGAGAAATAACCAGCATTTCTGGAGGCCCTCATCTGGCGGGCACGAGCAGAAATGCCCAGAATAGGTATGTTAATCAACTAAGGTCTCATAATGGAGTTGAGTTCGTCCCAGAGCAGCGTTTGTCTAAACAACAACGATTGGAGAAACAACCGATCAGTTTTACTGAAGAAGATGCTGGTCATGTCCAGTTCCCGCATAACGACCCTCTAGTCATAACCGTCCAGCTCGCCAATCAGAGAGTTAGGCAGACCTTGGTCGATAAAAGGAGTTCTGTGAACTTGCTCATTAGGTCCACATTGGAGAAAATGGGATTTTCTGTGACCAAATTAAAAGCAAACTCCATGATGTTGTATGGGTTTTCCAGAGAAGGTTCAATAGCTATTGGAATGATCAAGTTGGTGATAACCCTGGATGAGAGACCACGAACTATTTCCAAGTTGCTCGAGTTTGTGGTCGTGGATTGTCCGACCACATACAATGCAATCTTGGGAAGGCCCACGCTGATGGCATTCGAAGCCATAACTTCCGTTTGCTACCTCGTGATAAAATTCCCTTCATCCACGGAAATAAGTACTGTCCAAGGCGATTAGCTCGCTGCTAGGGAATGCTATAGCATTTCCATGAAGGGAAAATCACAACCCGGGCAGCAAACTATGGCCGTGCAGGATCAAGGAGAGGAATCCCAAGAATTCAGAGATAATCCTAGGATGGAAGAACCTCAGCAAGTCAATTGTAGGGGAATCACCCCGAGGGAGGATATTGATCCCCGGATGGGTGAAGATAGATCCGAGCTCCAGGCTATCGAAGACCTCGAAGAAGTAAACATTGATCCCAAAGATACTTCGAGGGTCGTTAAGCTCGGAAAAAATCTCGACGCCGACAGAAAGGCGGAACTGATAACTTTTTTTACAAGAAAACCTAGATGTTTTTGCGTGGTCCCATGAAGACATGATGGGAATCAGCCCGAGCGTCATCATGCACACACTAAATTTGGACAAAAACATGCCTGGGAAATCCTAGAAACAGAGGTGTCTGGGTACGACCCGAGCTAAGGCATTGGAGGAAGAAGTGGCTAGGCTTTTGAAGTGAGACTTTATCCGCGAGGCTAAGTATCTGATCTGGGTCGCCAATCCTATCCTGGTCCCAAAGCCAAATGGAAAATGGCGGACCTGCATCAATTTCTCCGATCTAAATAAAGCCTGTCCCAAGGATTGCTTCCCCTTGCCAAGGATTGACAAGTTGGTGGACGCCACCACAGGGCATGAGCTCATGTCCTTCATGGATGTGTACTCTGGATATAACCAGATCGCCATGAACCCTGCGGACCAGGAACATACTAGCTTCATGACTCCAACCAACATGTACTGCTATAAAGTCATGCTCTTCGGACTGAAAAACGCTGGGGCGACCTACCAAAGGTTGGTCAATAGAATGTTTGCTGATCAGATCGGAAAAAACATGGAAGTGTATGTTGATGATATGCTAGTAAAGTCGAAGACTGCCTATAACCATGTCTCCAATCTGAAGGAATGTTTTGGAATTCTAAGGAAGTATAATATGAGGCTAAACCCCCAGAAATGTACTTTTGGAGTGGCGTCGGGAAAATTCCTGGGATTCATAGTCAACACCAGGTGGATAGAGGCGAACCCAGACAAAATCAGATCGCTGCTAGAGATGCCTTCACCCAGGTCGCATAAAGATGTCTAGAGTCTGATAGGAAGGGTGGCGGCCCTCAATCGGTTTATTTTAAATCCATCGATAAGTGTTTTCCATTCTACAACCTGCTTCGGGGGAACAAAAAGTTCGAGTGGACTGAAGAGTGCGAGCAAGCTTTCATCGATCTGAAGATACATTTGGCCGAGCCACCAGTATTATCTAAACCAACGGCAGGAGAGCACCTTTTCCTCTATTTAGCCGTGACCGAAAATGCGGCCAGTGCGTGTTGGTCCAGGAAGAGGACCGAGTTCAAAAGCCAGTAAATTATATAAGCAAGAGACTTCTCGGAGTAGAATCTCGATATCCTCTAATGGAAAAGATGGTATTCTGCCTCATTACGGCTTCTAGGAAACTTAGGCCATATTTCCAATCTCATTCAATCCACGTCATGACTGATCAGCCTATAAGGTAGGTGCTGCAGAAACCTGAGACATCGGGACGACTGTTGAAATGGGTGATCGAGCTCAGCCAGTTCGAGATACTGTATATACCCCGAACTAAGATCAAAAGCCAAGCCCTGGCTAATTTCATGGCTGAATGCACTGGATTCCAGGAAGAGCCCTTGGGAGAACCAGTGTAGGAATTATGGAGAATCTTCGTAGACGGGTCATCTAATGAGAACGAGTCCAGAGCTGGGATCATCTTAATATCCCCTGAAGGTCATCATTTCCACTCCTCGCTGCGGTTCGGGTTCGTGGCGTCCAACAACGAAGCCGAATACGAAGCCCTGTTGGCCGGGCTTAGAGTAGCGAAGGAGCTAAAAGCCAAGGACGTCCACTGCCAGAACGATTCCCAGCTCGTGGTAAACCAAGTATCTGGGGAATATCAAGCTCGGGGGGCACAAATGGAAGCTTACCTAGCCAAGGTCAAGAAGGAGCTATCAGAGTTTGAGTATAGCCTAGTCGAGCAGAGCCCTCGCGAGCAGAACGCCAATGCCGACGCTCTAGCTAGACTCGCTACCTCCAAAGAAGCTGAGACTCTGAGCATAGTACTGGTGGAATTCTCGAAAAGTCTGAGGGTGGAAGAAAAAGCGATAGAGGTCAAGATGATCGACATCAGGCCAACCTGGATGACTCCCATGATAGAGTATCTTACGACAGGAAAATTACCTGGCGAGCATAGAGGCGAGGAGATTACTCTATCAAGATCCAAGGTATACAATCATAGATGGGACGCTATACCGACGTGGCCATTCCTTGCCTCTTCTGCGATGTGTTCTGCCAGAAGAAGCCAAAACTATTTTGCAGGAGGTGCATGAAGGCTTCTGTGGGGATCACGCTGGGGGGCAAAACCTGGCCTTGAAAATATTAAGGCAGGGATATTTTTGGCCCACGTTATCAAAGGACTCCATCTCCTATGTCCAAAAGTGTGATAAGTGCCAGCGGTTTGCCACCATCGCTCGAGCTCCTCCAGTCGAGTTAAAAATGATATCATCCCCTTAGCCATTCACGGTATGGGGAATCAATTTAATTGGAGCCCTGCCCACAGGGAAGGGAGGAGTTCGCTATGCTGTAGTGGCCATCGATTATTTTACAAAATGGGCGGAGGCGGAGTCCCTGGCTATGATCACCGCAAAAAGAGTCCTCGACTTTATGGTCAAGAATATTGTTTGCCGATTCAGACTGCCGAGAAAGATTGTGTCAGACAATGGGACGCAGTTCGATAGCGATCTCTTCACTGAATTTTGTGAAAGACACGACGTAATCAAAAGCTTCTCCTTGGTGGCCTACCCGCAGCCCAATGGGCAGGTCGAGGCTGTAAATAAAACCCTCAAAGCAAACCTTAAGAAGAGGTTGGACGAGGCCAAGGGAGTATGGCCCGAGTAGCTCCCGCAGGTGTTGTGGGCTTGCCGGACCTCCCACTGAACTTCCACGGGGCATACCCCTTTCTCCTTAACTTTCTGAAGTGAGGCCGTCCTCCCTATCAAAACAAAGGTAGCCACACATAGGCTCCAGACCTTTAGCCCGGAGCGGAACGACGAACTACTCAGTGCGTCCCTCGACCTAATTGATGAGAAACGAGAAGATTCACAGCTACGGCTTGTGCATTATCAGCAAAAAATCACTCGTTATTTTAATTCAAAGGTCAAAAAGAGTGTCTTTGGTTTAGGAGACTTGGTGCTCCAAAGGGTATTTTTAGCAAGCAAGGACCCCAAAGATGGTGCCTTAGGCCCGAACTGGGAAGGCCCTTATCAGATCATGAAAATCATACAGGAAGGTACTTTTAAATTGGCCCGACTTAGTGGAGAAACGGTACCATGGACCTGGAATTCTATGCATTTGAAAAAGTATTATCAGTGATCAAACCACCTATCTATGTAAGGCTCGAATATAAAAGCCATTTAATTCTAAAAATATATATAAAAAAAGAAAAAATGTTTATGGTATATTTGTATCTTTGTACGGTTTCATCTGCATTTTAGTTCAAAGTAACCCAGAAAGTCCACTTCCTGATTACTTGGGGGCAGACAACCCGACGACCAGGTTTCGAAACTTAGAAGTTGGTTAAATGGATTAACCAGTGTTTTTCTAAAAAATGCGAGGTGTCAATAAAACTAACGCGAACTAAGTTTTTAATTAAATATCCTGGACACGACCAGGTTCTGAAACTTAGAAGTTGGTTAAATTGATTAACCAGTGTTTTTTTTTAAAAAAAAAATGCGAGGTGTCAATAAAACTAACGCGAGCTAAGTATTTAATTAAATATCCAGGACACGACCAGGTTCCGAAACTTAGCAGTTGGTTAAATTGATTAGCTGGTGTTTTTCTAAAAAATGCGAGGTGTTAATAAAACTAACGCGAACTAAGTTTTTAATTAAATATCCTAGACACGACCAGGTTCCAAAACTTAGAAGTTGGTTAAATTGGTTAATCGGTGTTTTTCTAAAAAACGCGAGGTGTCAATAAAACTAACGCGAACTAAGTTTTTAATTAAATATCCTGGACACGACCAGGTTTCAAAAACATAGAAGTTGGTTAAATTGATTAACTAGTGTTTTTCTAAAAAACGCGAGGTGTCAATAAAACTAACGCGAACTAAGTTTTTAATTAAATATCCTTGACACGACTAGGTTCCGAAACTTAGAAGTTGGTTAAATTGATTAACCGGTGTTTTTTCTAAAAAAACACGATGTATCAATAAAACTAACGTGAACTAAGTTTTTAATTAAATACCCTGGACACGACCAGGTTCCGAAACTTAGAAGTTGGTTAAATTGATTAACCAATGTTTTTCTAAAAAATGCGAGGTGTCAATAAAACTAACGCGAACTAAGTTTTTAATTAAAACCCCTAGACACGACCAGGTTCCGAAACTTAGAAGTTGGTTAAATTGATTAACAATGTTTTTTCTAAAGAAAAAGCGAAGTATCGATAAAACTAACGCGAACTTGGTTTTTATTTAAAAGACCCCGAATACAACCGGGTCCAGGGCCTGATACTTAACATGTAAGATATAAATCATCTTTTTTGGTTACGACCAGGAATATCGATCTCGACCTAAGGGTCATTTCCTAAGGTTTTAAACGTGCACATCATAAGGCATGAGAAAGAGATCAAGGAATAAATAAAACTTAGATAAACTGAAAATAATATATATAAATTGTCTCGAGGAGAATAACCTCATGCTCAAAGTTTACAAAAGAAAAATATTCATAACATAGATAAAGGAAAATGAAATCTAAGACCCTCCAGGACGGTCCGAGGACGTCACCTCCTCGATCTCCTGCTCGCCAGCGACAGAGGCCTCCCCGGTCTCAGACTGCAGCTCCTATTGTAGCCGAGCCTTGAACTTCTCAAGGTAGTGCCCCCACACTTTGGAGGCCATGAAGGAGAAGTTGCCCTCCTGATTGAAGGCCCAGCAGTGGTACAACATGCTCTCCATGGAGGATGTTGATGCCTTCTTCTCTTCCTGGATAGCTGCCTCGACCTCCAGCTATTTGGCCTTGGCCCCCTCGAGCTCAGCTTGAAGGACTGTCGAGGTAGCCTTTGCCTCTTACTCGCCCTCTTGAGCCGTGGTTAGGGCAGCCTTTGCCGCCTGTTCACCCGCTTGGGCCGCCGCCAAGGAAGCCTTGGCACTTTGTTCACTCTGTTGAGAGGCGGCGAGAGCAACTTGGGCCGCATTCAGGGCGGCCTGAGCAGTCTGGAGCTCGGCCTTGAGTTCATCATTCTTGGCCTTGGCCCAAGATATGCTGCGATGTTGAGCCAGGACCGCCTGCAAAAAGCAAAGAAACAGTTAGGCACATGCCAGGGAAAAATAATAAAAGTCAGGTCAGGAAGAATGCTTACTGTGAGGTTCATCCCCAGGGCAGATTCCATGACGTTATCTGGGCTCCTCTCCTCGATCGCCCTCAGGTCGTTGGGCTTGGCCTTATAAAAATGCTCCACCGCGTAGTTCGCCGTCTCGTAGATGGTCCCTCGAAAAGTGTTTGGAATTTACTCCAGATCTTGGGCATTGATGAGGATGCGAACACTGGTGGCAGGGACTACCGGAACTGGGGGACCAACCGATGATGTCTGGTCCCGAGCAGGAGCTGGGGGAAAGCGAGGAGGGGGTGTTGCCGGACCCCTCCTCTCCGAGGTTGCGGGGGGCAGAGCTCCCGAGCCCGAGCCTTTCCCCTTGGTCGGGGATTTGGAAGCGGTCGCGGCCACCGAAGGCATTTTCTTTGCCGTAGGCCGAAGTTTCTTGACTAGGGGGTCTCGCTGGATCTCCCTTCCTGGAACATCGAGCGGATGTTAGGTTCCCCTCGCTGTGCCATCTCCTTTCCTGAAAAAGAATGGGAAATGCGCTAAGTATGCATATACGTTCATCAGTTTACCATGAAAATACGTATGAAGTAACAAGAAATCCTACCCTCCGAGCTAGAGGAGGAGTCTATTTCCACGACCTCTGGCCTCGAAACTACTATAGGGGAAGGAGAGTCTAAGTCAACCACTTCTTGGATTAGGGGGGGTTCCAGGCCAGGCTCTACCTCAGGACTAGATTCCTCTACGTATTGTCTAAGTCCTGGAGCAACTATACCCTCGAGAAGGGAGGGCCACGACCTAAGGTTGGTCCATACTCCTCAAAGAAGGCCGACCTAAAAGACAAGGTGTTGTCTACTACTACGATTCCTCTAGGACGGCCCATGTCATGACGTAGTACTAATTGATCTACGCACTGAAGTGAGGTTGTGTTATAGGCAGGGTCTCTAGGGTGGCGATGTACGAGCTGGTTGGGATTAAACCTAACTAGCCTAAGGTCGACGGCAGCCCTGTCTAGGTTCCTAAAGGGGTATGGGTTACCTTGGCCGGAGGGGCCGGCTGCTGACCCCGATTGAGCTCGGTCCACATCAGGTTCCCAAGCGATCTCAGGAGCTCGTCTCTTTCGCACAAGTGGCACCTCGGGCTCCTCTTCTTGCTCATCGCTGTCGACGACCACGGCGCCTCCCTCGGGGATGGGCGCTAGCTCGCGAGCTACTGTGTAAGTAGCCCGCGTCCTCCTCAGGGCCAAAGTTTGGCCTTCGAAAATTTATTTACACACCAACATCGTCTCGTCAGAGACGAGCTGGCGGTAGTCCTTGCTGGGCGAAAGCCCCACCAAGGTATCATATTGACCCCCGAGGGTCTCTGATCTGACCGTCCTCACAAAAATGGATGCACGATGATGCTCCAATCAGTATACACGCAAAAAATCTAAGAATAAATAATAATAATAATTTCGCGAGCTGAGAATGGAAAGGAAACTTATGAGGACGGTTGAAGTAATGGTATTCGCAATTGCGAAACCCATTCAACATAAAGAACTGATCTTTGAAGTCATTGGGATGGCTGGGCAGTTCGATGACTGCGGGTGAATTCGAGAAACGGGTCAGATAGTAGAACCCGTCGCCCTGTCCTCGTTGATTCAGGCTGCCCTTGAGGCAGAAGAAATAAAGCATATCCGCAGGGGTGGGGACCTCCCACATCTGCTTCTGGAAGAGATACCTCAGCCCGACCAGTAGACGATAGGAGTTCGGGGGAAGTTGAAATGGCGCCAGCCTCACATAATTGAGGAAGTCTGCGAAGTACTGGTCCAGGGGGAGATAGGCCCTGACCTTTAAGTGTTCATCACTCCAGGACGCGAAATCATCCTGGAGTGGTGCACAGTTCTGCTCCCCCTCGTAGGGAGGTCAGGCGATGAGAGCCCCCGTCCCAGCCTCGATGTTATGGGACAGCAGGATCTTGTTGACCCTTCCTTGGGTCGTTATCTTGGAGACAATCCTTTTGGCCTCGAAAAAGGCGTCAGGAGCGACCGCAACCTCCTTCTCCACCACGGGGCCGAACTCAGGTAGGGGGGAATCAGGGATGACCTCCTTTCCCTTGCGAGATTGCTGGGACGACGAGCCAGCTACGTTCTTCTTGGATGCGTCTTTCTTGGGTGCCATCAGCTCGCCTATCGAATAAGAACGGCGAAGTTTTTAGTGGACAACGTAAAATTTTTTGAACAGGAGAAATAACAAAGGCCAGGGGTCCTAATACGCGAGCTAATGCAATATCAGCCGGTGTGATGCCACGTGTCTCCTATGCTACGTGCCTAGGTTTCCAACAGACCCCTGATATTCAGGGATCTGTGTGTCAGCAAAGTCAGACCATTACTTGCCTTGGGGAAAGGGTTTTAAAGAAAAACCACCTAAGAAACGTGACCCCTAAGCTACCCGGTTTTATACCCTAAAAACCTCTCGTCTTCCATATCCCGAATGGGTATTTTCTAAACTCACCCAGAAATTACCTAGTTATGAACATCACAATCCTAGACATGTTTTAGGATCTACTCAATACACCTAAAATCGAAACCTATGCACCAAAGTTATTTAGGAACATCCTACTGTTGGTAACTATAAAGTGCTGATTCACATGACAAAGAAAAAGAAAGAAAATTGAAACACACGAAAAATAGGAAACTTACAGTATGTTCTCCAAACAAAAGCAGCGTAGAAGGAGGAGTCCTGGGGAAATCCTTGATGACTGGGCTTCCGAGGGTTTTTTGTGGCGAGATTATGGGGATTTTTGGGATTTTAATCAAAAGAAGAAGAAGAGTTTGTGAAACTTAGAAGAGAAAAAATGAAGAAAAATTTCAAATGAAAGGTAATGAGTACTGAAAATTGCCAGCCCTATTTATACGTAAAAGGCATAAGGAAATGAGGACCGTCCGATCAAGCTAAGGCGAGATACGAGGGTCATGATTCAAAAGATGAAACGGCGGCAAAAAGGTGGCTAGGCCATTTAATACAATCCTCCAAACCCGAACAGATGCCAATCACGACGTTCCATGTGTCTAGTACTCAAATGATGGGCAGGGCTTGGATAATTGCAATGGAAGTTTAAAAGTACCTACCGTGAAAGTCAGAAGTGACGTCATAGAACACGAGCAGGGACTTGGGGGCAAATGTACGCCCTGAAAAATCAGCACGTACCTTCTTAGGCAGCTCGGGTTCAACTGGCTGGCAAAAGGCTATAATCGATGTTCCACATATTTACTTTCCATCCGGGGAAATTTAGCACGATTCCCTAGACAAATAGCTCGAGCTGATGAGTTCAAAGCAATATACTACCTCAAACCATTTTTGGAGTATAGCATAAAAAGGCACGAGCTGATGTTACGCTAGCTCGTGGTACGCCAGAGGTCTGACGTACCCCAATATCTTTATAAAGTTGACCACGCAATATAAACGTGCGTAAACAGACATCACGTGTCTTTTTACTCCCGAATTCCTAGATACGCAATATAAACGTGCATGATCAGACATCACACGCCTGATTTAGACCATGCGATTTATGATCCATTTTACCTAATGTTTAGACCACACTTCAATATAAAATGTAAATGTTAATCATTAGTGTCACTGAGATGATGTGAGGGATCAAGTGATCATGGGATGACCCCAACACCTACCCAAGGATCATTCTCCTATAAATACCAAGACCTTGGATAGAAAAGGGGTTGGGTTTTTTTTCTGTGTAATGCGAATACTCTGTCAAAATATAGAAAGACATACAGTAATAATATCGACTCGTGGACTAAGGGGATTTTAACCTCTGAACCACGTAAAAAGGAGTGAGTGTTCTTACTATATCATCTTTAAATATCTTTAAGAGGAATTATTCTCCTTACGGTTTACCCTTAAGCACTAGTTCATTCTAGCTAATTTTCGTAATACACTGTTGGCGAAAAACCGCGTCAACAATATTAAACACGTATTTGCACTTTTTTAGCATAACTTGAATTGGATAAACAACTTTGACTGAGTCTTAATACGATCCTAACAGCTGCTGGAAGGTTCTAGAGGTTCTAGATATTTTTTTTATTAAAACTACTCATCAAAATACTTAATTTCCTTAATAATCATACCAACGAATCCAGTACCAACGAGTATCATCCGCCCTAGAACAACATTTTCTTTCAGACCTTTCAACCAATCAATACGACCGCGTAAAGCGGCTTTTGCTAAAACACGACCAGTTTCTTGAAAACTCACTTCGGATATGAAACTTTGAGTATTTAGAGATGCTTTCGTTATTCCCAATAATATAGCTCAGTAACAAATTGCTTCTTCCAAAGTGCACCCCGTTCGTTCCGCCCGCAACAATTATGACAAGTGCCATGCTCTTAATGGTTCTATCTAAACCTTAGGTTATAATAATTAATATATCTAGGACCAGCAATATTAATCAAACCTTATGTTATAATTAATATTCTTAAACTATAGGTTAAACTTATAAAATCCATAACTATTGCTATGAGTTTCCAACTAAGTCCCGACTTGAACCAAAATCCACGGTAACTAACATACTACTACTATCTAGCTAGACTAAGTAAACATTTTGGGACTCTACATTAATATATTAAAAGATTTAAAATTAAGTTGTTAGTCTATTTTTAAATTTGAATTTGAATCCTTGTAAAAAATATCTAATTTTTAAATATCAAACAACAAAAATATCTTATTTCAAAAAACGTTTTCAAATGATAAAATAATTATGATATTTTGGGTTTGACATATAAAAATCAATTTCACAATTTTAATTTTAAAAAAAAATTCTGGATGAACAGTACTCGTGATGGGTACTGTTCATCGTGTGAGTATTGTTCATCGTGTGCTGCATAGGGAGACGCGTGCGCGCGCGCGAGGGGAGCTTGTTCGCACGGAGGTGCCTACTGATGCGCGCAGAGGCGCATTGTGCACCTAGCAGTTGCGCGCCTACGGAGGGGTGAGGCACGCAGGGTGCAGGGGCCGCGCGCATTGCGCACGTGAAGGTCTGCCTCACCAAAAAATTTAAAAAAAAAAATTGTGCAATTTTTCAAACCAAAACTGTTTTCTAATTAATTTTTTTACCATTTTTACACAAATAAAACATTCATAAAAATTAATGGCATAAAAACAAAACAAAATAACCTAAAATTGCTAATAGTCACATAAAACTCCACATGCTTCATAAAATCATGAAATCCATCCAATTACTCCATACATAAAATAATTCAATTTCTAACTTGTTCATGCATGAAAATAAAGATTACCAAAAACTCTGAGGTCAGTTGTTGGGAAAACTTATACATAATCTTGTTTATTTTAATGTAAATCATATATTAAACATATTAATATAAGACAACCTAGAACATGTTTCTAAAATTGAATTCATACAGAGATAATAATAAGAACATTTACATTATTGTGCAACAGAATGATTGAGTCATTCTTTCAGTTTCTCTAACCCTTGTATCCTTTCTATCGCAGGATATCACCAAGAAACTGAACCGTTCTTCAATTTTCTTCATAGCCTTCCAAAGTATCCTTAGAATCACCTAGACTAGAGTGGGCAATTCTCAACACATGAGATAGATACAATAAGAAGAAGAACAGAAGAGAATATTGAGGCTTAGAAAATGACTTATGCTGTAGAGAGAATTTAAAACCTAGAGCATTAAGAATAGGTCTTTAGATTTTCTAACAGATAGTCTTTTTGTAATCTGTTTTCAACTCTCACTTAGCATTCCTTTTATAGGCTCAATTAGATTACTTATTTAATTAAAAAATCAATAAAATAATAGCCAATTATCAGCCCTAGGTCGAAATTATCATGGGCTTTAGGCCCCTGAAATTTCTCATTTAATTATAAGCCTGGTGGACTTAAAATCAAGGCCCTTATTAGTTTCTATAAATTAATTAAATTAATAATTATTTAAATCCTTTATCAAATTAATTATTTATAATTTGAACCTTGATTTAAAATTATTTATTAATTTAGACACCAATTTATCTTAATTAATAAATCTGCCATAATTTATTTTTTCTTCACTAAATTACAAAACTATGTGAAACTATCCAAAATTGACTAGTCAACTTTGATAATTCTAATTGATAATTAAATCAATTAATTGATACTATCTAGATGATTTTATCCAAGGTATAGTGGAGACCATAGGCCTATGAAATCAAGCTCCAATAAGTTATCATAAATTTAACAAATAAATCTACTAACTTATTAATTCCTCGTGACTCCACTAAAGACTCAGAATTGCACTCTTGAATTCATAGAACGTTCTATAACAAATATAAATATGTTATTAATTATCCATTGTTACAACCATAATTTTCACTCAATCCTCTATAGACGGTCTACAATGAGATGGGACTAAAATACCGTTTTACCCTTCATTGTATTTTATGCTTAAAACACTAAGTTCCTTGTAAATGATATTTCAGTAAACTAATATTAATTAATGAAATGAGATCTCTATCATTTAGCACCTTGAACCAAACTAAAAGGAAACCATCGTTTCACTTCTTCATCAAAAGCTATAGATGTTCATATATATGATTAACACTCCTACTCAATTATACTACCGAGTTCCCAAGATGTAAGTATGGGTTAGTCCATAGGGTAAGCTGGGAAGGAACAAGTCAAATAAGTCAAATAATACAATCAGTTAGAATACTAACCATTCAGAATTGAGATAATTGACCTATGGCCAACTATATGTTATGACTATAATAGATAATAACGGTATGTTTACTTATCCTATCTACTGCCTATATCGATCCAGTCCGATGTAACAAATACATCCGATCTTATCTACTTTACTAATGTTCTGGAAAGAACATAACACTGCGATGTGTAAGTAGATCATATCGTAGATTGGCAAGTCAATGTAAATCCTGCGCACTGACTAATCTTAGGACTAATTTATTTTGAACATATAATCATATTTATATTCCACTATGATTACATCACTATAAATATGATTAGCTATATGCTCGGGATTTAATAGAAGTTTATATTAAACAAATAATCATGAAAATAAAACATGTGAGCAAAGTGATTGACCAAGTCAAAAAATGATTTCTATTCTTTCTTTGATAATAAAATGAGATTACAAAGAAATTGAGTTTTAATGAGGGCATAAAACCCCAATAGTTTGTGCACCACGTCTCTGAGGACGCAAGATGCCACATATTTCTATTAACCCTCGCAGGACCAGTCGACGAGTGGTTCACGAAGCACCAGCCAGATTCAGTCCATCCTGGCTCAACTATTTTCGCCTTTCGAAGACAATTCATAGCTGCTCGAAAGGTGCACTTCGAGGTCAATGCTTTGGCCAATAGCAAGGGCCTTTCAATACCCTTAAAGAATAAATAAAGCACTTTAAGGAAGAAGCTGTAAGGACCAAGAAGGTTGATGATGGCATACAGTTAATGGCCTTACAAGCTGGCATCCAACCAGGTTCTCCGCCTTAGGATGATCTGCAGAGGCGCAAATGCCACAGGCTTGATGACTTCATTCGTAGTGCCCAATAATACATTCATTTGGAGGATGCCAAAATTGGAGCTTTCAGATGGCCAGTTTCCTTCCCATCTCCTACGGTCCTAGGAGCTTCCTAATTCTCGCCACACACTCCTGCGCAAATGAGTGTTATGAGTGCCCCGCAGTATAGTATGGCTGTTCCTCAAGCTGGCTATAACACTACGCCCATCGGGTATGGAGCAGCTCTCACTGGATTCACTACTAGAACAACGGGTCCTGCCCAGTTAGTGACACCTAGCGAAGGTCAGAGTGGAAGCAAACGCGGGGGAAAGGGTAGGAATAAAAAGCCCAAGAGAATTGACGCTCCCAGGGAGAAGTAAACTCCTCAATACTCCAAGTAAAATGACTTGGTTGATACTCGGGAGAACATCTTACTGCCATGGAACAGCAGGTCCACTACCGGAGACCCCAGCCAATCCGAAGGGACATGGAGCAAAGGGATACTTCAAAGTTCTGCAAGTTCCACAATGACGCTGGACACCACACCAATGAATGTAGACAACTTTGCGATGAGATTGAAAATCTCATCAAGTTAGGGCATCTTCACCAGTATTTCAGGGCTGGAGCACACCCCGCCCAATTTTCAGCCATAGTTTAGCCCCCACCTCAGCAGATGGCACCTCCACAAGCTCAAGGCCAAGTGTCTGTTGCTTTGTATCCAATGGCCCATGGACTTCCTCCAATGAACAGACAAGTAGGTATTGAGATTGGTTAATTACATGGTGAAATTGGTTAGGCACGAAGAGGTGCAAAAACCATAACGATTTCACAAAAGTCAACATATGAGAGTTTACTTTTAGTATAGGAGTTTATAAATCATCTTTTTGTGTCATAAGTGTTTCTTTGGAGTATATGAGAGTGCTTAAAAAGTTTGAGAGCATTTAAGGATGGTTTGAGACAAATTTTGGAGCGTCAATACAGAGGCATCAGTGATTGCCTCCTAAAGGCGATCCATCGCACGACCAAATTTTAATAGACCTGGCGACACGTCGCCTGTTGCTAGGCGACGCATTGCCTGGGCCGTCCGTATGTGTCCATACAGTGACATGTTTTGGCTCCACAATTCAAATTAAAATGCTCTAGTCTCATTGGTTGAGTCTAATGAGGTTCCTATACTATTTAAAGGGTTCATTTGACTTAATTGGTGACTTGATCACTCACCTCTCTCTAAAAATAACTCTCTCTCTATCTAGCTTTCAAGATTATTAGTTTTCTCCAAGATCTTCATCAAGAAAGCTTGACTTGTATGAAGAATCAAGGCTTGTGAATCCAAATCTCATTCCATTGTAGTAGCTTCAAGCAATTCCAAGGAGAAGACTAGGAATAGAGATTTTTGGACAACAAATCTACATTTGTGTCAAGCCTTGTCTTTTTTATGTTTCATGTAAAATCATATATTTGTGATTTTGTGTTTGAAGGTTGTTATTCGAGAAGGGTCCACTCTACACTTTGATTCTTTTGTGTTTATGTAATTTGTGATTTAGAGTTAGATTACTTGTTGTTTTATGCTTTAAGTTGTAATACAAAACAAGCTTGATTAAGCCTAATCTCCAACTATCAAAAATCTCTATTCCTAATCTCTCTTTTGTATCAAAGTTTGTCTATCCCTAAGGTTCTCTACTAACCAAATCCATGGAAGAAAGCTCTTCAATTTTAGCTCTCAAGTTCATGTCTCAAGATCTAGTAAGACTAGATGGGTTTGATGGATCAAATTTTCTAAGATGGGAAGTCAAGATCAAGTTCCTTCTCACAACTTTGAAGGTGCACTACATTCTTGACAAATATTTGAAGACTTTGGAGCCCCGAAAGGATGATGATTCTCAAGATGTGATCAAAGAAAGGAAGAAATTGGAAGATGATGAACTCATTTGTAGAAGTCACATACTCAATGCTTTTCCAGATCGTCTCTATGATCTATACACAAACACTACATCGACAAATGAGATATGGGAAGCTCTTGAGAAGAAGTACAAAACCGAAGAAGAAAGTACCAAGAAATTCCTTATCACTCAATACATGGAATTTAAATTCTTTGATGCTAAACCCTTACTCCCCCAAATACATGAACTTCAAATTATTGTGAATAAGTTGTCTACTCCTAAAATAACATTGTCGGAACCCTTCATTGTGGGATGGATTATAACTAAACTACCTCAATCTTGGAGAAGCTATAGAAAGAAGATCCTCCGTAATAATGAATATATATCTTTGGAAGATATCTTGAAGCACCTAAGGATTGAAGAGGAGTCTCATTCTAGAGACAAGTACATGGAATAGTCCAATGTTGGGATATCCAAGGCTAACACCATAAAGAAACCCTCTCAATACAAAGGGAAGACTCATAAGAAGCTCCAATAAAAGAAGGATACTTATCTAGCTGCAAGAAAGAATGAAGGGCAGTTCAAGGGCGTGAGAGGCCATTGTTTTGTTTATGGCAAGAGTGGCCACATTGCTAGAGGATGCAAGTATTGAAAGCCCCATAACCATGGATCTAAGGTCAACACAACTGAAGAGGTGTTGGTTGCTACCTTGAGTGAGGTGATTTCCATCCAAGGGAAAGTGCAAGGATGGTGGTATGACACTTGTGCCACCATTCATGTCACTTATGATAGAGAGATCTTCAAATTTTTTGAAGAGTCAAAGGATGGGTATGAGATCCAAATGGGGAATGAGCATAGGTCTAAGGTGTTGGGCAAGGGGAATGTTGATCTTTACTTCACATCCGTAAAGAAGGTTTTATTGACCAATGTGTTCTATGTTCCGAATATGAGTAAGAATCTTGTGAGTTGGCATTTTTTGAGTAAACCGGGCATCAAAGCGGTGTTTGAGTCTGGCAAGCTAATTCTATTCAAAGGCAACTACTTTGTGGGAAAAGGGTATGTGTGTGATTGGATGATTAAATTGTGTACAAAAGACATTGGTTTTGATAATAATGCATGCTCATCTTCCTATTACTTTGTGGCATAATAGACTTGCTCATAAATGAAATAGTACAATTAAAAGAGTTATCAAATGTGGTTTAATTGTATGAAACGATGTTGAGCATGATAAATGTGAATTATGTGTTAAATCTAAGATGGTAAAGAAACATTTTCCAAGTGTTGAAAGGAAAACTAATTTGTTAGATTTGATACATAATGATTTATGTGGATTGAATGGAATAATTACTAGAGCTGGATATATGTATTTTATTACCTTTATTGACGATTGTTCTAGATTCACATATGTGTACTTGCTTAAGAATAAGGATGAGGCCTTTAGCATGTTTAAAATGTATAAAGCCGAAGTTAAAAATCAATTGGAAAAGAAAATAAAAGTGACTAGAAGTGATAAGGGGCGGTGAGTAATTTTCCAATAAATTCAACATATTTTGTGAGATGCATGGTATAATACATGAATGTACAACCCCTTATACACCCTGACAAAATGTTATAGCAGAAAGAAAGAATATAACATATGTTGAAATGATAAATGCTATGCTATTACATGTAAATTTGAGTTTTGCATTATTGGGAGAAGCCTTGCTTACCGCTTGTCATATTCTAAACTAGATTCCTCTAAAGAAGAATAAAATTTCACCATAAGAGATATGGAAAGGAAAGAGGCCCGACCTAGGGTATCTCAAAGTGTGGGAGTGCCTTGCTTATTGCAAGAGCACGGAGCCTAAAAGGACCAAGTTGGGTCCAAGGCCATCGAATGTGCATTTGTAGGCTATCCCTCAAAGAGCAAGGCTTATAGGCTATTAGACTTGGAGTCTAATGTGATAATTGAATCAAGAGAAGTTGCATTCTTTGAGAGTTTGTTGTATAGTGACAATAAGCCTCAAGAAATGATCTCATTAGAAGGAACTCAAGATGAGTTATCTTCAAGGGTTGTAGAGCAACCGACATTGCCTAGAAGAATCCAAAGGCTTAAAGATAGTCGATCACAAAATGAAACCTCTCAAGTGGAGACTCTTTACCTGGTAGAGGGAAACCACAAGGGAGTCACTTGGAAATATCCTATGGTACTTCAAGTAGAGGATGATCCTAAAACTTTCCAAGAAGCTATGTTGTTAAGGGACTCTAACTTTCGAAAAGAGGCAATAAATGATGAGATGGATTCAATTATGTCTAACAACACTTGGGAGATTGTTGATCTACCATAAGGATCAAAGACAATAGGTTACAAGTGGGTATTTCGAAAGAAATACAACAATCATGTGACCATTCAAGCCTATAAGGAAAGATTGGTTGCCAAAGGGTTTAGACAAAATGAGTGCATATATTATTTTGATACCTATGCACCGGCAACAAGGAAAACATCTATAAGATTTTAGTTTGCATTATCATTAATACACAACCTATATTTTCATGAAATGGATGTCAAAATGATATTTCTTAATGGTAACCTCGATGAGGAGGTGTACAAGGAAAAACCGGAAGGATTTGTTCTAAGGGGAAATGAACATAAGGTGTGTAAGCTTGTTAAATCATTATATGCTTTAAAACAAGCACCAAAACAATGGCATGAGAAGTTTGATGATGCCATTATTTTGGATGGGTTTAGACACAATAGTGTGGACAAGTACTTATACTCTGAGACTTATGTTGACTATGTCATCTTAGTGTGTCTATATGTTGATGATAAGTAATAATATGAAAGGCATAATAGAAATGAAGAGGTTTCTATCTTCTAACTTCAAAATGAAGGACCTTGGAGAGGTTGATGTCGTATTAGGTATCAAAATTAGAAGAAATGTGGATGGTTATGCCTTTGGTCAAACTCATTATGTTGATATGCACGCTTAACTGCGCGTTGATGGACCCGGATCTTGCTGGCCGGAGTTCGGCACCCGTGGTTGCCTTAGGGGCGGAAGCTCTCCGGCATCTCTCGTGGGAGCAGCTGCGGATCGTGGATGGTTCTCATCAGGCTGGACAGTTGGGGATGAAGCCTCCCTTTCATCCCCAGGAACCGTGGGCTCCTTTGGTGCATCCACATTTTTGGGTGGCGGAGGATTCTTCATGGAGGCTTTCGGTTGATCTCCGTCCAGGTGGACCTCCACCTCTCGTGGCTCTCTCAGTTGCTTAGAGTGTCTTGGCATCTTCTCTTGCTGGAATCAATGGAAGAACAGTGGCTTGGCACTTATCCTTCCCACAGATGGCGCCAAACTGTTGACGGCAGAAGCTCGTCAATGAAATATGGATGGAAAACTCAAAGAATTAATCAGAACTTAATGAATGCAAAAGAACTTGTAGAAATTTGGAGGAAAATTGCAAGTGAACGAAAGAAGAAAAACTCGATATGGCTCTTAGAATAGTATGATATTACACGAATTTTCCAACCCCTTAGTTTGAGAGGTGGAATTCTATTTATAGCTTGGCTCTAATGGCCTTGGATATGAGGTGGTCCCAGAGGACAAGAAGGTACTTAGGTGCGCTGTCATGGTAGTGGAACAGGTCGTGGTGGAGTAGAGGGTTGTGGTGTCGATGTGGATAAATGGTCAGAAGCATGCAGGTCATGCCACCACTCCTCGTACCTCCACTACTTGTACCTGACAGTGACAAGTAGTGGTCGTACGTGCAAGGTACCTGATGTGGTCCTTCTTAGCCAACCTCTAACATCTGTCCCTGGAAAGTAGTGGAGGTACGAGGAGTGGTGGCATGACCTGCATGCTTCTGACCATTTATTAGCATCGACACCACAACCCTCTGCTCCACCACAACCTGTGCCACTACCATGACAACGTACCCAAGTACCTTTTTTTCCCCTGGGACCACCTCGTATCCAAGGCCATTAGAGCCAATCTATAAATAGAATTCCACCCCTCAAACTAAGGGGTTGGAAAATTCGTGTAATATCAGACTATTCTAAGAGCCATATACGAGTTTTTCTTCTATTGTTCACTTGCAATTTTCCTCCAAATTTCTACAAGTTCTTTTGCATTCATTAAGTTCTGATTAATTCTTTGAGTTTTCCATCCATATTTCGTTGACGAGTTTCTGCCGTCAACAGTTGTAATGACCCAAAAATGAAAATAGGGTTTAGTGCCTTGATTAGCTTGTCGAAGGGCATAATTGGATATGTGTGATTAATTGATTAAATGTGTGACTATGTGGCATGCATGATATATATGATGATATGAATATATTATATGCATGTTTATAAGTATTGAATATGCATGTCGGCCAATTATTTTTTATAACAACATATCTGTAATTTTAGCCTGTTAAGGGCATAAATGTGTTAAATTATTGAGACCACATCATTATGTGGATATATTTGCAGTATACGGCTCGACGCGATACTAGTGAGCGGATTAGCGAAATAGTCACAACGGGGTTTAATACCCAACTTGGGGTGAGCCTAGGGGTATTTTGTGAAGTTTAATGTATATTTGAGATTTATCGAATAATGGGTAAGTATTTGGTAATTAATTGGGCATGGCAGGATTAATTGGGGATTTGTAGGACGACTCGAGGAATTAGTGGGAAACAGAGCAAATGACCGTTTTTCCCTTATGGGCAACAAGAGGAATAAGTTAATACCATAGGTAATTAGGTCTTTTGGTTGAGGGATATAGCCAAAATTAACTCTAGGAATAGTTAGAACCCACAAGAAAACACTCAAGACTCAGCACTCTCTCTCCATATCACTCACGTTCTCTCTCTCCCTCTCTTGTGCCTAAGGGAATTTTGAGGTTTTGGAGGAGAAAACTTAAGGAATTCAGCAGGATTGTCTAGAGAATTGAGGCTAGAAGTTGACAAGAAACAGCTGGGGCAATTAAGCTAAAAACTGAGGTAAGAATCCTGTTTTGTTTCTGCTGGGAATTTGGATTGTTAGGATGGATTTGACTGGGTTTTTGAGTGATGATTTATTGCTGATTTGGGATGGTAAATTCAGTAGGATTTTTAGTGATTTTATGCCTAAGCTATGTAGTCATTTTGTGTGATTTCGGGTTTTGGTTGAAGATTTTAAGGGATTTTTGATGAGTGAGTTGAGGAAAGGATGCTGAAAACCCAAGGATTTTTGGGTTCACGGGGGCGCGCTGCGACCTAGTTCAAGGGCGTTGCGGCCCACGTGCCCCAGAAGGCCCTGGGGGCTTGTTGACTTAAGGGCGCGTTGCGACCCTATGGGGCAAGTCGGGGCCCGCCTCCCCCTGGAGCATGAGGCTGGCGCCTTTGAATTGAGGTGCACTGTGACCCTTAGGGCCAGGTCGTAGCACGCCTAGGCAGCCATGGCCTAGGTTTGTTTTTAGGCTTGGGGATTTAAACCTA
The DNA here is from genome assembly GCF_963169125.1 of Humulus lupulus. Taxonomy (NCBI): domain Eukaryota; kingdom Viridiplantae; phylum Streptophyta; class Magnoliopsida; order Rosales; family Cannabaceae; genus Humulus; species Humulus lupulus. Next base: position 73,623,623 of record NC_084795.1, on the reverse strand, counting down.
AGCGCTTGGGACGAATTCTACTACCCAGATTAGTATAATTCGAGGTCTCGGAGGCTAGTATTTATTTCTGAACACATTTAATTGGATTAGAATTTGATAGTTATCCATTGTTGCTTGTGACTAGGGTTACCGTTAAGGCTCAAAACTGAGGATCGTGCTCGGAACTGGTCTTTATCCATCGCTCGAGACTCGGGGTAAGAAAACTGCACCCAAGTGGTTGTGAATGGGACTGAGATTCCCTGTAATTGAACATATGTGTTTTGTGAATTATATATCAGTTATGTGTAATGTGAAAGTACGACCTAAGGGCACCGACACCTAAATGTTTGTATTAAATAAAGATTGAGTTATACGTTTGAAAGTATATGTTTATCGTTGCATAGCTTAATACTTGTACTCTGCTGATTTATTGAACTGATTGGACTAAAGTTTGTTACATACACTTGTTGCTGTCTATGCTTGTTTATTATGGTTTTCTTGATGAGCCTTGGCTCACGGCTGCTACATAGTACAAGTAAAGGCAAAGGAAAGTTGGACCTGCCATGAGTTGAAGAGCTTTGGGGGCAGAGTGTACATCGTCAGCTGCTTTGCCGCCACGGTCGAGGGATTTGCAGGGACTAGAGCTCAACTTGTATTTTTCCATTTGGATTGGATTTTGTTGTATTAACTTTTGAGAGTTGTTTTCGCCATGTAAACCTTATTTTTGGGATCCATGTATTGATCTCTTATTTTAATAAAAATCAACCATTTTATAATCAAAATCTTTTAACCCTAACTGTCAGATGACTTTATAAACACAATTATGTTCAAATGACTTGTTTAGCGAGTCTTGCACTATTTTAAACACACAGTGTAACGGTCTTGGTTACCCAGGGTGTTACACTAGTTGAACCAAGCTATAAGGTGATCACAATTTCACTTCTGGCTAGAAGCTATAGATGTTCATATCTATAATTAACACTCCCACTCAATTATACTACCAAGTCCCTAAGATGTAAGTATGGGAAGTCCATAGGGTAAGTTGGTAACGAACAAATCAAAGGACTTGAATAATACAATCAGTTAGAATACTAACCACTCATAATTGAGATTGAATTGGCCTATGGTCAACTTTATGATATGACTATATTAGATAATAACGGTTGTAAATGTGAGAATTCTTCCCTTGTGAATTCCATTCAGGAGAACCTCTATGCTATGAGGCACCTTAAAGACTATGAGACACATGCTAGTGGGACGTAGGGGCGAGAGCCTCACTTGGCTACTTTCCACATGCATGAAGGGGCAGGGGTGTCACATGGCATCGGAGGAGTTGGGCTAATAAAGCCACCCTCACTATGAGAGGGTCCTCGGCCGGTTACCCACGCGCACGCCATCCTCGCTATGTGAGGGTCCTCGGCTGGCCTCCCACGCATGTGCTGCATCTACGCAAGACATCGCGCCTCACCTCCATCTAACCTCAATAGGCTAGCCTCGCTATGCTAGGCACCCTTGCTGCATCTCCCATGTCCCGCGCCTCATCTCCATGCAACTGCAACAGGCCAACCTCGCTATGCGAGGGTGAAGCCTCGCTGCATCTCCCGTGTCCCAAGCCCCACCTCCATGTGACCACAGTAGGCCAACCTCGCTATGCGAGGGTGCAACCTCGCTGCATCTCCCGTGTGCACCTTGTCTCGGCACCAACACTCTGTGCCTCGCTGAAGAGGCCATAGTTCCCTTCTAGAAGTAGGTGCCACCAGTGAGACACCCCCACGCCTTGGCTTCTCATGACATGTAAAGTTTGGAGCCCCCTCAATATGTGTACGAGGAACACTTGAAAACACCAAACGAGTATGTCAAATAATCCTTAGGTGCCAAACATGAATTGATGAGGACAACTCGGTACAAGGTACGTGTACTGATATGGGATGTACGACCATGAAGAGGAAAGAGGCATGGCCCTGTCATCCGCGTCTGACGAGTAGTGGCGATACGAACATGTACGGAGGATGGAGGCACTACCTGAGCACCCCCGACCATATACCAGAGTCGACAGTACGATGTCCTGCACCACTACTTTGGCATTGTTAGGGTAGACACCACTATGTCCTAAGCCACTATCCTGACAATGTACCTGCATACGTCCTTGTCCATTGGGACCTACTTATATTAGGGGCCAATATAGCCCACCTATAAATAGGTTTCGACCCCTGAGGTTAGGGGGTTGGAAAATTCATTGTAAGGACAAACAATTAAGGGATATATGATCTTTGCACCATTAAAGTTCTGCATTCTCTTCTCTTCCAAGTTCATTTCATCTTATTCTCAGCTATCTTTCACAATATAATTTGAGTTTTCTAACCTTAAATCATTGACGAGTTCTTACCGTCAATAGTTTGGCGCCGTCTGTGGGAAGAATAGGTATTAAGCCACTGTTCTTCCATTAATTCCGGCAGGAAGAAAATGCCAAGACGTTCTAAACGACTGAGAGAGCCACGAGAGGTGGAGGTCCACCTTGATGGAGAACAACTGAAGGCCTCCATGAAGAATCCTCATCTACCTAGAGATGTGGAGGCCCCAAAGGGACTCGAGGTTCACGAAGATGAGAGGAAGGCTTCATCCCCAACCGCCCCACCAGATGAGAATCATCCAAGGTCAACAGCTGCCCCTGCAAGAGATGTCGGCGAGTTCCCGCCCCCAAGGCCACCGCAGGTGCCAAACTTCGGTCGACAGGATACGGGCCCATCGACGCACAGACCTGACAAGCATCCTCGGGTCCATTCTGTGAGCTCGAGTTCTAGATCTCGATTCTACAAAGAGGAGACACGTGAACTACACCACAAGAACCAAAGGCTAGAGACCACCTTAGAGAACATACAAGAGGTGTTAAATGGCCTGTTACAAGGGAAATCAGACATATCTCTCCCTAAGCGAAAAGATAGAGGTCAAGAGGGGGAAGAAACCACCATCTCGGTAGACGATAGAAGGACTCGACTCTCCACCAGTAATACTCCTCGGACAAAGCAGCACGAACGTCCCGGGCCACCGAAACAGCCGAGAGGCCAGAGCAGAAGAACAACGCTGGCCCTCGTAATGACGTCGAAGTCACCTCGAGGAAAATGCTACGTGAAGAACTCAAAAAGAAAATGGCGGATAAAAGGACTACACCTCCTATGGCACCTCGGGAAGGCAAAGGAAAGGGAGATGCTAGCCCATCCACATTGAGAGACTCCTTGAACAAGAGGAGACAAGACCTAGACACAGAAATGAGGAGTCTGCGAAGCAAGATCATCACCGCATCCGGAGGACAAGCCATTGAGGATGAGTTCGACCATAAATCTCCCTTCATTAAGGAGATCCAAGCCATCCGGCTCCCAGCCAACTTCAAGGAGCCTCATATGATCCCATATGAAGGAAACACAGATCCTAAGTACCATTTGGACGAATTTAACGACCTGATGAAGTTAAGGGGGATTAGTAGCGGAGCCAGGTGCCATTGATTTGCTATCACATTGAAGGGACCTACATACAAATGGATCAAAAGACTTCGATCAGGGTCCATCAGGTCATGGCAGCAGTTTTTTGATGAATTTATCCAACAGCATCACGTCATGCGTGATTACACAATGCTGGGCACCAGCCTCGCCAACCTGAAGCAGGGAGAAAATGAGAGTCTAAAGAGCTACATCCATAGGTTTAACATGGAGGCAGCCAAAGTAGGGAGCTTGACCCGCAGGGAGTTTAAAATGGCCATCACAGCCGGAGTGCATCCAGGAAGCAAGTTATGGGATAATATGCTCAGAAGGGAAGTCACCGACCTAGATGACTTCTACGAAAGGGCACAAAAGTACATTCGTGTTGAGGATGGCCATGCGAACTTAAAGGCAGGAAAAAACAAATCCCATGTAAAGCCCCCAATCAATGAAGGATCGAATGGGGCAAAGAAGAAGAGGGCGTATGAAGGGCCGAGAGATGATCAACAGAGAAGGCCCAAACGCGGAAGCAACCATAGGTAAACAACTTACACCTTCTATACGAGCCTGATGGACACCAGAGAACATATCTACCTCACAAATGAAGATCGGGTTCCCTTCAAGAAGCCCCCACTGATGAGAAAAGACCGGTCTAAGAGGGACCCTAGCAAGTACTGTCAGTACCACAAGGACATCGGCCATACCATGGCAGAATGTACCCATTTGAAGGAAGAAATTGAAGAGCTCATCCGTAGGGGGGCCCTAGGCCGATATGTCAGAAGGGAAAAGCAGAAATCAGAGGACGAGCTGGTGATACCTCAGGCACAAGGAAGAGCCCCAGAGATACAAGGAGAAGTGATAATGATCTTCGAAGGTCCAAGGTTTGGGGGAGAATCCAGGAAAGGTCGAGACAGATACGCTAGAGAAGCCAAACAGAGTCCACCACCGTGTGTCATGAGTTTGGAACAACGACCCCCGAAAAAATTTAAGGGAGAGAATGACTCAATCACTTTCACAGAGGAGGATGCATGAGGGGTGCACTTTCCCCATAATGATCCTTTGATGTTGACAGTTCAGTTGGCCAACATGCGAGTGCATCGGGTCCTTATAGACAACGGAAGTTTCGTGGATATCTTGTATCGCCCCGCCTTGGAGAAGATGGGTTTGGGTGTCCGACACTTGAAACCCTGCCAATCCTCATTATATGGATTCATGGGGGACTCGATACAACCCTTAGGGGTGATCGAATTGGCACTCACCATGGGAGAACAACCCAAATAGACCAAAGTCATGGCCAACTTTGTTGTGGTAGATTGTGTTTCAGCTTTCAATGTGGTATTGGGGAGACAATCCCTAAGAGAATTGAAAGCGATAACTTCAATATATCACTTGGCCGTCAAGTTCCCAACTCCTAGTGGAGTAGCTAGTATGAAAGGAGAACAAAAAAAAGCAAGGGAGTGTTATAAAACCTCATTTCACACGTCTGTGAAACCGCAAGAACTAATGGCGATGGTGATACATGGGGGCACAAACCCATAAGAACTAGACCCCAGAATCATGGAGGAGTCAGGGGTAGAACCTGTGGAGGAGGTAGAGGAAATCTTGGTGATGGAAGAGCCATTGCGAAAGTTGAAGGTGGGAAAAAACCTTCAGGATGATGCGAAGGAGAAGTTGGTGAGGTTTTTGAAGGACAATCTGGATGTATTCACTTGAGGTCACGAAGACATGGTGGGGATAGATCCAGCTATCATGTGCCACCATTTGAACATCGCCCCCGAGGCGAGGCCCGTTAGGCAGAAAAGACGAGCGCTTGACCCAAAGAGGTACGCGACCTTAAAGGAGGAGGTTGACAAGTTGAATGCCAACGGGTTCATCTGTGAATCATTCTATCCTGTATGGGTATCGAACCCAATGCTAGTCCCAAAACTGAACGGAACATGGAGGACATGTGTGGACTTCTCAAGCCTTAATAAGGCTTGTCCTAAGGACAGTTTTCCGCTTCCAAGGATAGATCAGCTGGTGGATGCGACTGCCGGGCATGAGTTACTTAGCTTCATGGATGCCTGCTCTGGATACAACCAGATACCTATGAACCCAGCTACCGAAGAGCGTACGTCATTTATAACGGACAAAGGACTCTACTGCTATAAAGTGATGCCTTTCGGATTAAAGAACACGGGTGCCACCTATCAAAGATTGGTGAAAAAAATGTTCGCTAACCAAATAGGGAGGAACATGGAGGTATACGTTGACGATATGTTGGCGAAGACCAAAAATGTCGCAGAACTCAACATAGACCTAGGTGAGATGTTTGACACACTTAGGAGGTACTGAATGAAGCTGAATCCACTCAAGTGCACTTCGATGTATCCTCGGGAAAGTTCTTAGGTTTCATGGTCAACTCCAGAGGCATCGAAGCTAATCCTGATAAGATAAAGGCCCTAATAGAAATGAGCCCACCCAAGAGCAAGAAGGAGGTGCAATGTCTAACGGGACGGGTGGCAGCCCTTAACAGATTCATTTCGAGATCTACAGACAAGTGCCTTCCCTTCTTCAACATCCTAAAAGGGAGCAAAAAGTTCACTTGGGATCAAGAATGTGAGGATGCTTTTGTCAAGGTGAAGGAACACTTAGGGAAGCCACCCTTGTTGGCAAAACCCGAAAAAGGACAAAAGGCTATACTTATACTTGGCAGTATCTGAGCATGCCATAAGCGCTGCCCTGGTCAGAGGAGAGAAGAAGAATCAGCAACCTGTGTACTACATCAGCAAATGGTTGGTAGATGTAGAGAAACGATACCCAGAGATAGAGAAGTTAGCATACGCATTAGTGGTGGCCTCAAGGAAGTTAAGGCTCTACTTCCATGCCCATGCGATCGAGGTACTCACTGATAGCCTTTTAAGACAGGTCTTGCATAAAACTGAAACCTCGGGGAGACTAATGAAATGGTTGATCGAGTAGAGTAAATTCGACATCACTTATACCCTAAGGACTTCCATCAATGGGTAAGTGCTTACAGACTTTATAGTGGAGTTCACCTATCGACCAAATGAAGGAGGAGATGAAGGAGAGGGACAGTCAGTCGTAGAAAGAGAGCAAAGGAGTTCTGAGGAATGGAGCCTGCATGTGGATGGAGCATCCAACGAAGGAGGATCTGGAGCAAGTATCATGATGACAGGACTCGGAGGACACATGATGTACTACACGATACGGTTTGGGTTCGAAGCCTCGAACAATGAGGCAGAATACGAAGCGCTTCTAGCAGGATTTTGGTTGGCCCAGGGGCTAAAGGTAACACATCTACACATTTTTAGTGACTCACAGTTGGTGGTGTTCCAGGTGAAGGGTGAGTATCAGGAGAGGGCCTAAGATGGCTGCATACTTGGAAAGGGTAAGAGGCTATCTGGGGCGGTTGGTGGAGTATAGAATAGAGCAAATCCCAAGAGAGAGGAGTACCCATGCTGATGCCCTCGCAAAGCTGGCTTCCACTAAAGATGGGGATATCCTTGAATCGGTACCTGTGGAATACTTACCGAGGCCAAGCATTGTTAATCCAGACGTTCTCGTGGTCAGCATCTCAAAGGAATCGTGGGCCGACCCGATTATAAGCTACCTGAAGGATGGGGCTTTGCCAACAGACAAGAAGGAGGCTCGGAGGCTGGTGTATAAGGCTGCCAGATACGCTTTGTTAGACGAGATCTTATACAAGAGAGGGTTTTCTGTGCCGCTCTTGCAATGTGTTGATGAGGAGGGGGCAATGAAAGTGTTGTATGAAATACATGAGGACGAGTGTGGCACCCATGCAAGTGGACCATCCACGGCTCAAAAAGCCATGAGGAAAGGGTACTACTGGCCCTCCATGGAGAGAGATGCAAATGACTTCGCAAGGAAATGTGACAAATGCCAGAGGCACGCAAACTATTCCCGAAAACCCTCGAATGAGTTACCTAGCCTGACTAGCCCTTGGCCCTTTGCTATGTGGGGGATAGACCTGATTGGCGCCCTTCCCGCAGGTAGAGGTGGAGCAAAGTACACAGTCATAGCCGTAGATTACTTCACCAAGTGGGTTGAAGCAGAACCTCTATTAAAAATAACGGCCAAGCATATCACCACCTTTGTCAACAAATTCATTGTCTGCAGATATGGAGTGCCCTACAAAATTATTTCTAACAACGGCACCCAGTTTGAGGGGGAAACGTTCGAGGAGTACTGTAGGGAAAGAGGGATAAGGAGAAGCTTCTCAGTTGTTGTACATCCACGGGCCAATGGGAAGGTGGAGACCATTAAAAAAGTCCTTAAGAAGAACTTAAAAACAAAGCTAGAGAAGATGAAAGGGGCTTGAGTTGAGGAGCTACCTAATGTGCTTTGGGCCTACAGGACCACCCCGCGCACAACCACTGGAGAGACCCATTTCTCCTTAGCATACGGATGTGAGGCTGTCCTCCCAATTGAGATGAAGGTTAACTCCTTCAGGATACAGGCATACGAGGATCAGGTCAACCATGCGACAATGGCTGAAAGCTTAGACATGCTAGAAGAAAGAAGGGAAAAGGTGCAAATGAGAGTGGCGGTATACTAGCAGCGGGTAGCAAGGTACTACAACTCGAGGGTGTGAGAGAGAATGTTCAGAGTAGGAGACTTGGTATTAAGAAAAGTACTCCCCAACACGTGAGACCCAGGGGTGGGGGTACTTGGGGCGAACTAGGAAGGACCCTACCAAGTAGCTCAATACATACCACCAAACACCTATAAGCTAGCGCGCATGGATGACACTATCATACCTCGAGCATGGAATGCGGAACACCTCAAGAAGTACTACCAGTAAGACTTCCACATCCGATTCAAAGAATATCTATGTTTAGTTTGTTGCATGTTATGTTAACTTAGTAGATAAGAATCAAAGAGGATACCTAGATAACCTCCCTAGTAGATGTAAACATTTCATATATGTCGTTATAATCTGCCTACTATAAATGAAATTGTTCACAACTTTGCATGTTATTTTTCTTCTATATGCGAGCATCAACCAAAGTGCCTGGTGGAATAAATTTCACCAAGCACTTGGGGGGCAGGACAGGAGGCACGTGTATAAGCAAAAAAAAAACTCCTATCTCTTATATTCAAAAGGATTAGCTACCCTTATGAATATCAAGAGAATAGTGTAAAAGGATGACCCCCAACCAAAGGCTGACACTCCCGCAGGGGGTGAGGCCATAAGGAAAGGAATCTCCCAATAAGTCTAGAACGGCCAGTAAGCCGGCTAGCCAAAAAGAGTCCTAAAAGAGACCCTTGAAGAAATAGTACTATGCATAATGACGAGAATGACGCTTCTCGCAAAAAGTAACAAGCGCGCGCAAAGAACATAAAAGGACCCCAAGAACCCAATGGGTTAACGTGTCCTTAAAAGTATAATCAAGGTGCACCAAAAAGATTATCATCATCAGATCAAGGAAAAGATATGTAATCCACAAATAATAGTAATAAGATGGACTTACCAAAGTCCCTTAAGTTCGATAAACACAAAAAGAGAAAGGGGAAACAGTATGAAGGGTTACATGGCAACAATATATATAAACCAAATGCAAAGAAATCTACAAGTTTCCATCCCGACCCTTCCACTTAGAGATTTTTTCAACTGCATAATCTCCAAAGGGAGATAGGTCAACGGCAAGGTTGGTCCTCTATACGGCATGCAGCGTACGCTCAACTATGTCGTTCTCAGCATTTACAAGCTTGGCCTCAAGCGTAGCAATCCTCTCGTTCAGGGTATGGATAGTAGCTTCTAGCTTGGTGTGGGAGCGTGAAGTCGATGCAGCTTAGGCTAAAGCGGCATCCCTCTGTCGAATTGCCTCGGCCACTTGGACCTCCAAGTCACGGATCCGAGCAGAAAAAGTATCCTTCTCTGCCTCAACCATCGAAAGATTCCCCATGGCCTCCTCAAGCTGTTGTTGAAGTCGTTGTGTCGATGAAAAGCTTGAGGCGATAAGCTGGTGACCCAGGATAGAAGCCTAAGTAAGAGCAAACACATAGAATATAGTCTCGAGGGTCAAGCGATATCAAAACATTACAAAAAATAATTTTTTTGAAGGTTTTGGCAAATACCTGCAAGGAGGCTCGCATATAGGGGTCTTCTAGCTCAACGTCGGGGACATCATGCAAGGTTCCCCACTCGCCTTTGGGAAAGTTTCCCATATGATTGCTCATGGCTTCCTCATACTGCCTTGCCAGAGGATGATCTTCAGAGGCAGAAGCATAAGCTTGACCGGGGGAGATGTGTGCGCCGGCTGAGGCACGTTTGGACAGGGAAGAGGACCGAGAAGGTCCTGATCCATCCACAGAGGTGTGGGGAGCAGAAAAGCGTGGAGTCATCTCCTTAGGTAAAGAGGCGCCCAAAGACCCCCGCCTAGAACACCCCCCCAAGGGTAGAGGAGCCCCAACAAAAGGAATGACGAAATTCCTTTTAGGCGTGGAAGGGCGGGGGATAGAGGCGTTGAAGGCAAACTCATTGCCAGGCATCGATGGTGGCACCCGAGAGGTAGGATCGCCGGTGTGTCTGTCGTCAGCCATGTCCCTAGCCTTGCCGGCCAAAAAGTGTAGACACGAGTAGTTCTCAAACACAACTGTCTCCTCAATGTCCATATGATCGCTCGATGGGTAGACATAGTCTGTATCGGCTGCCTTGTCATAGTTACCTTCATCATGGTCGTATAGCCACGGACCTGCGGACTCAGATGAGACGTTAGATAGAGAGACAGATTGGTCCGGGGTCAACAACTTATACAAGTGAAGGCTGCTCTCTGTAAAAAGAGCACAAGCCTGTTTGCACTCGGTCGACAAGTCCAGGATCTTCATCACCCGATCACGAGCCGACAATTTCAAGGTAGAACCAACAACCCCTACAAGACCTGCCATCAAGAGAAAAGAAATAACTGTGGTTAGATAAACCATGAAAGAAAAGCAGTGTAAAAGAAAAACCTCTTTTGTATGAACTCAAGGTGAGAATTTCCTTACTTGGAGTGTTGAAGTGAGTGTGTTGGGTGGACCCGCTATAAGTGAAGAAGTAGTTGGTTATCCACGAGCCCCGATTTGAAATGGAACCCTTCACGAGGGGATACCCTTTATGGGATGCGACTTTCTAAAGCTGGTAGAACCCAGGAGCAGATGAATTCGCCCTCAGAGTGAAGAGGTAATGAACCTCACTCATGGAAGGCCCTCTAGAGTGCACCTGTTGGTATAGCACGTATAAGCTGCTGAGCATCACCCAAGAATTGGGGGACAGTTGTAGAGGCGACAGTTCAAAATAGTTAAGTACTTTGATGAAGAAGGGGTGAAGCGGTAGAGCCCCACCCAATTTTATGATGGAGTCGCTAAAGGCCATGAACCCTTTGAGCGGGTCAGATGCGCGTTCATCGCGCTTCGGGATGAAGAGCTTGAGATCTGATGCTATCTGATGAGCCTTTAACTTGTTGGCCAGCTTGACGCTGGTAAGGCTAGACCCACCCACGTCTTTGGAAGTGTCGGAGGTTCTCTTTGGCATCTCGGGTACCTAAACAGAGATAGGCAATTTGTGAGCTATAGACTTTCTAAGGATCCTGGAAGACCCCTCACGCGTCTTATATCTACCAGCACTTTGCTTGACCCTAGGGCTTAGGACTAGGGGCAGGGGAGGAAGCGTGGGTGGGATCATTAAAAGAAACTCAAGTTCAACTGATTCACATTTATCGCCTTTGGAGAAAGGACCCCCATGACTGGGAGACTTGTCACCACAAAAGGAAAAAGGCTCAGGGGGCAAGTTTTCTTCTAGGCAAGCAATTTCAGAAAGGCAATCTTGAAGGACTGATTGTAGTTGGGAAACTTACGTCGCATGCCAAGGGGAGAAACCTAAACCCTCATCACTGGTAATAGATTCTAGCTCCTTCTCCAGGCCTCGCGCTTTTTGCCTGAGGTAGGACAGTCTCTGGAGGTAGAGCATTCGCACACCCCCACGATTAGAGGGTCTGCAAACGTCGGCCTCAGAGTCAGAGGATGACAACTCAATGAATTCAACATTAGATGAACCTTCGGGACATCGCCTAGACGCCATGGGCCAGCTAAGACTCGAGGGCGTGTGTGCGTAAGGATAACCCTATATTTATAACATGAGTATGAGGGGTATAAGAAAAGGGCCTATGCATATGTACTTGAAAGGCCATACGAAAAGAGAATGACAACCTCTGAAGAATGAGTGCAGTACAACCAATAATTTTACCCCTGTGTAATAGATGAAGAAAGCATATGTATCATTGGAGGAAGGGGGCATACCTGGAGGTATATGTATGGAGTCGCAGGTGTGCAAGGATAGACTTGTGGGGGTGTAAGGTCGGATGAACGATAAGCGAGGACGAAACCTTAGCAGCAAGAGAATGCCTAGTGTCACCGCAATGCAAGCCCAGTATAAGGAGAAATAAATAAAAAAAAAGAGAAAATAAATAAATAAAAAAAAGGAAAGAAGGATGATGAATAAATGAAATGGGGAGGAAATTACCTCAAGAATGCTTCTATGGAGGATAGAACCTTTGAGCTCTTGAAAGTGGCTTAGAGGGAATACCACTAGGCTAGGCAAGTCTTGGTGTGGAGAAGTGACTTCAAGCCTAGGGTTATTTATAGGGGAAGTCAAGGCCTCCCAGCCGTTGGATTCGAATTCACATGAAGGGTGGGGATCAGAAGCACTGGGAACCTTGGGATCTGTGCTTGGAAATGGTTGGCCTTTATTCAATCTTAGGGACACACTTGGATCATCCCCATAGTTAGATGGTTTTTGTGTTTCTTTGGACACTATAATGAAACACAACTTCAAAACCCACTTTGTATTTCTTCAAGCAACATTGGATAGCACACCAAGGTTGAGTCTCCCAAAACTTGCCATCCATATCAAACCAGAGAAAAAGAAAAAGTCTATAAACACACTTAAAAGTGTACTTATAGACTCGGGGGCAAGTGTGAATGTGGAAATTCTTCCCTTGTGAATTCTGTTCACGATAACCTCTACGCCACGAGGCACCTTAAAGACTATGAGATACATGCTAGTGGGACAAAGGGGTGAGAGCCTCACTTGGCTACTTTCCACAAGCACGAAGGGGCAAGGGCGTCACATGGCATCAGAGGAGTTGGGATAATAGAGCCACCCTCGCTATGCGAGGGTCCTCGGCCGGTTACCCACGCACACGCCATCCTCGCTATGTGAGGGTCCTCGGCTGGCCTCCCGCGCTCGCACTGCGTCTACGCAAGACATCGCGCCTCGCCTCCATGTGACCACAACAGGCCAGCCTCGCTATGCGAGGGTGCAGCCTGGCTGCATCTCCAGTGTCCCGCGCCTTTCCTCCATGCGACCGCAATAGGCCAGCCTCGCTGCATCTCCAGTGTCCCGCGCCTTGCCTCCATGCGACCGCAACAGGCCAGCCTCGCTATGCGAGGGTGCAGCCTCGCTGCGTCTCCCGTGTCCCGTGCCTCGCCTCCATGTGAGTGCAACAGGCCAGCCTCGCTGCATCTCCCGTGTGCACCTTGTCTCACCACCAATGCCATGTGCCTCGCTGAAGAGGCCCTAGTTCCCTTCTAGAAGAAGGTGCCACCAGCGAGGCACCCCTGCACCTTGGCTTCTCATGACATGTAAAGTTTGGAGCCCCCTCAATATGCATACGAGGAACACTTGAAAACACCAAACGAGTATGTCAAATAATCCTTAGGTGCCAAACATGAATTGATGAGGACGACTGGATACAAGGTACGTGTACTGATATGGGATGTACGATCATGAATAGGATAGAGGCGTGGCCCTATCATCCGCGTCTGACGAGTAGTGGTGGTACGAACATGTACAGAGGATGTAGGCACTACCTGAGCACCCCCAACCATATACCAGAGTCGACAGTACGATGTCCTGCACCACTACTTTGGCATTGTCAGGGTAGACACCACTATGTTCTGAGCCACTATCCTGACAATGTACCTGCATACGTTCTTGTCCCCTGGGACCTACGTGTATCAGGGGCCAATAGAGCCCACCTATAAATAGGTTTCGACCCCTAAGGTTAGGGGGTTGGAAAATTCATTGTATGGACAGACAATTGAGGGATATATGATCTTTGCACCATTAAAGTTCTGCATTCTCTTCTCTTCCAAGTTCATTTCATGTTATTCTCAGCTATCTTTCACAATATAATTTGAGTTTTCTAACCTTAAATCGTTGACGAGTTCTTACCGTCAACAACGGTACATTTACTTATCTATATAAAGTCAATATCGGTCCAGTCCGATATAACAAGTACATCCGATCTAATCTATTTTGCTAATGTTCTGGAAAGAACATAGCACTACAATGTGTAAGTAGACCATATCGTAGATTTGCAAGTTAGTATAAATCCTGTGCACTAACTAATCTTAGGACTAACTTATTTTTGAACATATAATCATATTTATATTCCACTGTGATTACGTCACTATAAATATGAATAGCTATATACTCGGGATTTAATAGAAGTTTATATTAAACAAATAATCATGAAAATAAAAAATGTGAGTAAAGTGATTGACCAAGTCAAAAAATGATTTCTATTCTTTTATTGATAATAAAATGAGATTACAAAGAAATTGGATTTTAATTAGGGCATAAAACCCCAACACTATCAATGTACCCTTTTTTCCAAACAATGTGGTGACAATACTTGCACCATTGACAGAGGTTATTATGCAAAAATAAGCAAAACCAAAATTCCACAATGTAAATAAGAGTACAAAAAAAAACCTGCAAAAAGTAGATGCATCCTCCTACAAATTGGACTGGTTGATCATAATGGCGTCGAATGCTCTTCCATAAATTCTTATATGCCTGATTAACACGGAAAACTACGACAATATGATTAAGGGACATTATACCACCCTCAAACTTATGAGCAATGTATAGAGAGGTATTGGGCATCAAAAAAATACTAACTACAAATAATAAGAAACGTTGAACAAAATACATGTTCGCCAATTTCACACGTCTCAACTTTCCCTCCATAATTGTGACAGTAGTCCTCCCATTGTTCTTGTTTAAAGTAGGATATTTGGTTAATAATGATGTGAGCAGCTCGGTATATAGGTTATTATCAGACTTCCTCTCAGGATAACAATCGAGTTTGAGACCTATAATAGCCATATCCAAATTTGGGCACTCTGAGCTTAATACAAGCGAAGGTGCATATAGTCTTTGAACACGAGCTCAGGTGAGATATTCAGCTCGTGGAAACCTGGACAAAACGCATACTGAAGGATCCCAAGAGATTCAGAGCCTCCTTATACACTCATTAATGCCTAGGCTGTATTGCATATCTACCATTTATTATCCGAGATAGCATGAGTATATTCTATACTGTTATCAAATCATATCCCAATGTAAATGGGAATAACCAGTATTAAATGTATACCTTATTTATTCACGTGGTTACCAAAACCTGTCTAGGAAATTCCCCTATAAATATCAGGGATAATGGACAGGGAAGGGGACAGTCTTTTTGTATTACTAAAACTCTGCAGAAATTGAGAGAGAAAATCAATAATGTTGTCTCGTGGACTAGGTGGATTTTAACCATCGAACCACATAAAATTTGTGTGTGTACGAGAGGGTTCTTTTATTTTCATTATGGTTTTTAATTTAGCACTAATCTCCCTAATTGATTTCTTAATCTACTATTGGCAAAAAACCGTGTCAACGGTTTGGTGCTTTCATTGAAAGGAAATTAGTGCTTCGCAAGTTTTAGTCTACATTCATCATGGTGCTCACTCAATCGATGCATGAAAATGAGATGGAACAGCCTGGTGGGTAGGAGGCCCATCATATTGCTATTCTCGCTGAAAGGGGCCTAGATGTTCAACAACGTCATGGAAAATAACTGATAGGTCAAGGCGACACTGGGAGTTTAGCATCACTCCCACCAAATCTTAATCCAGGATATTTGATTGTCGTCGATATGGAAAACACCCAATTAAGGAGCCATCTCACTAGGGAAAACAGGCAGATCGAGGAGGTCTCGGCTCGGTTACCTCATCTTTCAACCGACGTTAATGTCTAAAAGAGGCAAATTGGGTCTCATAAGTCCCACAAGAATAACCGGTCTAAACCTAGTCATTTTTTCAGGATCGCCACTCTGAGTTATGTGCCTTCAAAGTGAAACCACCAGAGTAGTCAGCCCACTGGTCATCACAGGGGTCATCATCATCATGTCAGGCAGTCGATCAGAATTGTGACCCCCAGCTCCATGCCTTCTTCGCAAATTCCCAGGAATGTCCACAATAACCCATCAGGGCGAGTTGGGACAAGTTCATGGAGGCAAAATTCTCAAGCGAATTCCCTTGTGCCATGATCAGAACCCCAGGCACAGAGAACTCAGGACATTGGGGTAGAGCCGAGGCGGGCTAA
The DNA here is from genome assembly GCF_963169125.1 of Humulus lupulus. NCBI lineage: Eukaryota > Viridiplantae > Streptophyta > Magnoliopsida > Rosales > Cannabaceae > Humulus > Humulus lupulus. Next base: position 73,607,735 of record NC_084795.1, on the reverse strand, counting down.
TTTAGTTCGTCCTGATGGAACAAGGATAGCCTCGCCAATAAGGCATTTGCCATCACTGGTTAGACATCCTACAACACCTTACCCACAACGAGATATTCCAGCTCGTGGGAGCAGTAGGAGAAATCCTCTCCCATCACTGGATACTTACGCCCCACGGGCATGTGTTGAGAATCCAAGTCCTCGATTTTAGCCGCAGGCTGTAACTTTTGCAAATGGAAGTTACTGGACGGGGAGCCAGCGTGGAGGCAGGTCTAAAAGCGACCTAAGGAATCATCTGAGCTCAGCACAAAGTCTGTGCTATGATCCATAACCCGACCTATGTGATCATTTGAACTCACAAAGAAGGTATCCAACTCGGAATGAGGATGTTAGTTATACTCGACATGAGGGAGGTGATAAATACCGAATTTGTCTATTTTTCATTCATTATTTTTCAATGATTATGCACTTGATTATTTATTTATATATGTTTAATTATCTTATTTTGTGTTTTTAGGATTTTTAAGACACTTGGATGAAAACGAATGAATTTGGGATGTTTTACAAGCAATGGTTAAGCTCGGAATTACAAGTCTGAAAATTTATACTTGATTTTGATAATTTTCCAATACTATTTTGGAAATATACTTAGAAATACAAGTTTTATATATTTTTCTTAGCTTTCTATAGTTTTTTGAATCGTCCAATTCTAAGTTATATCGAGGAATTTATGCTTAAAATACTTTCAGCTGCTATAGTAGAAGAAAACTGAAAAACGGGAAAAATTTCTACGGTCGTGGCCAGCCTTATTCCAGACCGCGACCTAGTGGACAGAACGTAGTGGCCACGGCTAGCAATGTCCTAGGCCGCAGCTGGAGCTTGATTTTCTAGAAAATACATTTTCTAGTGGCTGCGGCCGACAATCGATTTTTCCTTAAATTTCAATTTTTAAATGTAATTTTTGGTGGGCTATAAAAGGGATTAAGGTTAACTTTGAATACAACTTTGGATTGTGAATTTTAGAGGGTAGAGCAGCAGAGGAAGAGAAAAGACATCATCATCTACATTCTTCAATCTAGTTTTTCTTTCTTCTCAAAACTTTTATTTTCATTGAATATTTATGTTTATGAATATGAATATGATTATGGAGTAGTTTTCTTTATAGTTGAGGGTTATTTCAAAACCCTAGACATGAGATCTTGAATGCATTGATGAATTTTATTCCTTCTATTCCCTCGTATTAAATTGCTTCTATTTTTCTAATTGAATGTTATGAATTTTTGTGAGATCTTGTTAGGTGGCCAACTAAAAGGGTTTTTTCATTATTCTACTATCATCTTAGGATTTCTATTCACCTAATAGTTTAGGATTCTAAGTAGAGTGATAAATTGCAATTAGAGTATTGTCACATGTATTTTGATTGTGATGAAAAATAAAACCAAGGTTAAATGAATTGCATGCTTAATGAATTTGTTGCCTAGATTAACCTGTTTCCATAGAGTGTAATGATTTTACTAGGTTAAATAGATCGCATGCTTAATGGGTTTATTGCTGGGTAAAAAGGGTTAATTAAGAGCGCTTAGCTTTAATTAAGTATAATAAGGAAACTGGGATAATTGACTGCTTAAGTGTTATCTGCGGGATTAATAGTTTAATTGAGAATATGAAATATTATTCGTCATTGTTGATAGATTGATTGTTGAAGGTGGAGAGTAATTCTTGACTATTCCTTTAATATCGTTATATCCTTAGTTATTCAATCTTTCATATTTATTTCATTTTATGTTTTCAGCTGTTAAAACTAAAACCCCTTTCTAATTTCAGTTTAGTTATTATTTTGAATAATAATTTGATCACATTCCTCGTGTGTTCGACCCTTATTTACTGCTATACTGAAGTAGCTGGTGTAAGTGAATAAAATAAATATATTTAAATTTGATACGACATATGACACACATCAAATTTTTGGCGTCGTTGCCGAGGACTATTTTATTTAATTTTTTATTCATTTTTTTCCTTTTTACTAACTTGGTCTATTAGTTGTGGTTGATGTTTTTAGGGCTTGCATTGAACTTGGTTTGAGACATTGCAATGTACTATCAACATTGTAATGAACCTCAAATGAATAGATATGACCCATATTCTAACAATTACAATTCACAATGGGAGGAATATTCTAATACTTTATATGGTTGAAATCAATATGTTGAGCCAAATTACTACTCTCAATCAGAATATAATGAGTTCACGCCACAATATTCAGATCCATCAATTGGAGATTTCATCAATGCAATGAATGCTAGCAATCTCCTACTTCAACAGATGTCAGACCAGGCTTGTGTGCCTCATCCTCAACAACCTCCTACAAGAATGTCACAAGATCAGGAACCATCAATTTTAGATATGCTAAAAACTTTGGTGGCTTCAACTATACAGACCCAAGTTATTCTTCAAAATACAAAAGTGTCCCTCAAGAATTTGGAGAGTACTATGGGAAAAATTGCTACATCATTGAATAATCTTGAGGTTGAGAATATTGGAGAATTAGCCACAGAATTAGAGAGTAATCCAATAGAGAATGATGGTACCCTAACTCTTCAAAGTGGTCCACAAATTGACACGCCACCTTATCCAAACATAACGTTTGATCTAATTCCAACTCAAGAAGTCAACAATTCAACCCCAGAAGCATCCTCTCCACCGGAGATCGAAACTTTCACGTTAGTTGGTCCATCATCACAGAACATGCTACACAAATCAATCGTCAGATCGTATGTTCCTATTCCTCCTTTTCCGAGCAGATTGACAAAATTTAAGAATGAGGAGGAAAATAAGGCGATCCTTAAAATCAATATTTTGCTCCTTAAAACCATTAGGCAAGTACCACAGTATGTTAAACGTCTTAAGGATTTGTGCACAAATAAAAGGAAATTTAAGGGTGATAAAAAAAATAAATGTGGGGGAGAATGTCTTTGTTGTTCTTAAAAGGAAGTTTCCATCCAAGTGTCAAGACCTTGGGATGTTTACAAATCCATACTCCATCCGTAAAACCAGGTTTGATCATTGTATGATAAATTTAGGAACATCTATTAATCTTATATTTTATTCTATTTTTGCTTCTTTAAATCTAGGGTTATTAAAAGAAACTAGTGTCATTATTCGATTGGCTAATCACACTAATGTTTATCCCCTAAGGGTAATTGAAGATGTTTTGGTGCAGGTTCAATTTGGTAGGCCATTCATACTGATTACAAGTACAAAGATGGATGTCAAATTATGGGTACTTACAATAAAATTTAATGGTGAAGTTATACAGTTTGATATGTTGAATTCTATTGATAAGTACAAGAGAAAGAAAGTTACCCACCATAACAATTATGACCACATATGTGATGCCCCAAAATCCTTGATGAGGTTTAATGGTCGGATTAGTATGCTGGGAGGGCCATAATTGATTTATTACGCCATTAAATGATTATATGCATGTTTATGTGAATTATATTATTATATGATGATAAATGCATGCATGTGTGTCCACTTTTCGTTATAAGGGCATTTTGGTAATTTGGCCCGTTGAGGGCATAATTGTATATTTTCATGCATGTTGATGAATTATTGATGAGGCCACATTATTATGTGGATTTTTTCAAGCCATTCGGCATGAGATGATCTTTGAATACTAGTTAGCGGTTTGGTCATAACAAGGTTAATTTCGGGGCTCGAGGGTGAGTCTCGTGGTAATTTGATGATTAGTACATTACCGGGAATTAAAGGGTAATGGGATATGATTTATTAACATTTGAGAATATTGGGAATAACGGGAATTGGCAGGACGTTAATTATGATTAACGGTATTAGAGGAGAAATGACAGTTTTACCCTTGGTAGCCTTAAGGGGGAATTTAATGACCTAGGGGTATTTTTGTCTTTTGACCTAAGGATATCTATCAACCATAGAAGTTGTAGAAAGCTTAAGAAAAACATAGCTTCTTCCTTTCTTCTCCCGATCGTCTTTTCCTTCTCTTTTCTCTTTGAATTTTTGAACTCCAATTAAGGATTCAAGCTAGGGAGGTGAGTCTTGAGGGTCTAGGGTTGTAACGCCCTAAACTCCAGGGACCATTACGGTGCGCGTTTTAAACAGTGCTAAACTCGCTAATCGAGTCATTTGGCCATAATCATGTAACTAAGTATGATTAGCGGTTTATGGATTAAATTTTTTTGTTAAGATATAACGTTTCACTAAAACATTTACTGTATACATTGGAATCCCAAAAATATAATTTAAAGGTTAATTACAAGAAAATATTTACAACCAGCCGTTCTAAGTGGCAAAACACGGTTCAACCCTCGGCCGTGGTGGTCGAGCAGCCGCATATGTACACATAGTCACCTAAGCTCTCCAACTCAAGGATGCTCCAGCTTTCTTTTGCCTTTACCTGCACCACATAGCACCCGTGAGCCAAAGCCCAGCAAGAAAACTCAATATGCTCATGAACACTAATAACATGTCATCAGATCATAAAGTGCATGCCTAGCAATAACAGGCTTAATCACGCATGCAAATAAGTTCACATAATGTTGAGTATAAAACATCAACTATTGATCATAATAATCATCCAGGGCTTTTAGCCCTAAATAGAAGAGTGACAGTTGTAAAAGTCACTAAGGTGGGTTCCGTTCCCATTAGCCATGTGATGACAGGGTCGCCTGGGCTTTACAAATAAGTGATCCTTTCACTAGCTTAAACAAGGTAGGTATTTGATGAAATAGTCACCAACATAAACCTACCGAGACCATAGAGTCACAACAGTTGGTACTGCTCCCTTAGCCATGTGACAAAACAGTCACTTAGGCCTTAGGGCAGCTCTGAGTAACTAGTCATAGACCAGTCAAGCGCTTATAATTTTCATCGAACTTAGGGTTGGTCCAGCATTAATGCTCATTTGACTCATTCAATGCCAATATCAATTAGATCTAATCTTTTATCGGCTCTGCGTTCATGACGCTTATGCCGTTTCTGACTCTTAGGTCAGTAACACGCGACCAATGTCGATCCTGAATAGTCAAGGCCACACACAAGTAAGCAATGCTACCAAACATATATCATATGTCAAATATTCGAATACAGGGCATTCAACATGCTTACTTAACAATTGCTAGTATAATTAGGATATGCATAAACATAGAGACTCAAGCTCTGATCAATCTTATATTCAATAATCATGGCATGTCCTAATCACATGTTTCTCGTGCATCACATTTAAACATCTAACATGCATCAAGAATAACCATGCATGTCACATATGGGGTGCAGTTTTCTTACCTTTGGTCCAAGCACAGGTTACCAATAAATGAGCCACAAGAACGATCCTGATTTCAAGCCCCTAGTGATAACCTAGTCACAACCATAATATAAAACCTCATCAAAATGAGTAAATAAATACTTTCGGACCAAGTCCTAGCCTCCGAGACGTCGAATCCTACCAAACCAAGTAGTAAGATCGATCCCGAGCCCTTAGGTTTAAGCTCCCATGACTAAAAACCCATTTTGGCCATTTTTCCCCTTTTGAGTCGCGGCCCCAAACATTATAGCCGCAGCCCCACTCAAGTCAAGCCCAAAAATCTTCTTTGATAGCATTAGAGCCACAGCTCTACCCAATGGAGTCGAAGCTCAAATAACTCAGCAGCCCCAAACCACTAGCTTCTTCAAGCTTGAGCCGCAGCGCCCAAGAACAGAGCCGCCTCGAACCATGCCAGAAAACCTCCATTTCTTCATTTAAAAACCTTCCAAAAAACTACCCAAACATATTCAAATCCCAAAATCAAATTTCCCAAACATTCCCATGATCCAAAACCAACAAAACCCAAGCCTCAATCAAATCAAAAGCTCATCAAAACATAAAATCCAATGTAAGCTTAAAAACTTTAAAAACATAGAACTTAAAACTTGAATTACCTCCGATTGAGTTGTTTTCAACTAAATCCTCCAGCTAATAAGCTTCTAATCTTCCCTAGGATCGCTATGCCTCGATCCTCGCTTGAATCTGAGTCCTAGAACTCAAGTTTCCTTCAAAAATGCTATTAGGAGACGAATATGGAACTTAGAGGGAGAGAGAACTTACTGAACGTTCTTTTTATTTCTTAAAAGGTTACTTCAAGCTTAAGTAGCCTCAAACAAAACCTAACGCTCGGGGTCCCGAAAACGCCCCCAGGGACAAAATAGTCAAAACCTCCAGAATTTCCCTTGATCTTACTAACTCCCAATTTATCATCAAATACTTGTTCCCATTACCCAATAACCCAGTAATATGCCAAATACCCCTTGACTCACTCCGAGTCAAGAATAAATCCCGTTGTGACTTTCCCACTAGCTTACCTCCTAGGATTGTCTTGTGCTGAGTAACCCTAGCGTAACCAAATAATAATAAAGCACCACACACATATCACATATATGCCAACTATGCCCGAAATGGCCAAAATATGAAAATCACCCAATTAATCATAAATGGGTTCACATGCATATTTAATACACCTAAACATGCATATTATCATTTAATAGCATAATAAATCAATTATGGCCCTCCCGGCCTCCTAATCAAGGTCTTAACCTTATTAGGAAATTTGGGGCATTACAAGGGTTGTGTTCCACTATTGAAGACGGTGTAATTCTGAGCTTGAGGTAAGATTTTAACCATAGAAACTCTGGTTTACACTCTGTTTTCAATTGATTTTCAGTTGGGATTTATGATTTGGATAGTGAGAATTCAATGGAGCTTTTAGTAAAGGTTGATTGGGTTTTGATGCCTAGGACTTGTATGTTTGGTTTTTAAGTTCATTTGTGGGTTTGAATGAGGTTTGGAATCAAGTTTTGAAGCTTGGAAGTGGAGAAATCGAAGGAGGAAAAACCAGGGCTGAATCAGCCTGGTTCTAGCGCTACAGCGCCCAAGGGAGGGCGCTACAGCGCTGTCCAAGGCAATGCATCCCTGCTTGTAGCGCCTAAGCGCTAGGGGGGCAACGCTACAGTGCTACCCTATTTTTCCAAGGTTCTATTTTGGGCACTTTTGAGGGTTTTTGGCTCGGGGTTTCAATTCCTAAGGCTCGGGATCGAATCTACTAACCGTTTGAGTACGGTTTGAGGTTCTGGGAGTGAGGTTTAGGTCAAGAACCTTCTATTGTTGATTTTATTGATGGAGTTCCATATTTGGTTATGACTAGGTGACCGCTAAGGGATCAAAGGATTGATCGTTCTATTATTAATTCTCGCTCGAACTAGAGGAAAGAAAACTGCACCCAGTATGGGACATGCATGGTTATTAATGAGGCATGTTGCGTGTTATATATGTGGACATTGATTTCATATTAAATGCTTAGCAATCTTGCTTATCTGTGAATGGCATTGACCTATGAGTCAGGAATCGACAATGGTGTCAGTACTGACTGTGACGTTGTGACTCATTAGTCAAGTTCGGCAGTAGTACTGAGCACTGGTCGAATGGTATTGGCTTATGAGTCAAGAACGATATTACCGTGTTTAACGCAAGCCGAAAAGATTAGATCTAATCGACATAAGCATTATCGTCATAAGCATGAAATGCTTGACCGACCTTAAGTTCGATGAAAACAAAAGCGCTTGTATAGTCTAAAGGCTAGTTACTTAGAGTCGGGGCCAGAAGGCCCAGGTGACTGCATCGTCACATGGCTAAGGGTGCAGAGCCCAAGTTCATGACTTACTCATTAGCCACTTATCTGATTTAAGTTTGTGACTCCATAGTCACTCATCTGGTTTAAGTTCGTGACTTACTCATCAGTCACTGATCTGATTAGGGTTCAGAGCCCTAGAGATAGACTTATTAGTCATCTATTTAGAGTATGACTTAATAGTCACTTATCTGATTGGGCTGTAAGCCCCGACATGATTATTATAATCTCAATATTATCTGATTAGGGCTACAAGCCCAGTATGATTATCATAATCATCAATTGATATTGTATACTTGCAGTAATGAGTTTTCTTGCTGAGCCTTGGCTCACGGGTGTTATGTGGTGCAGGTAAAGGGAAATAAAAGCTCACCCAACCTTGAGTGGAGAGCTTAGGTCGTGATGTGTACATATGCGGCCGCTTGACCATCATGGCCAAGGTGTTTCTCAGAGGAACTAGGGGTTAACCCTATTTTTGCCGCTTAGGTTGGCGGGTTGTAATTTTTACACTGTAATGACCATTTTGAATTGTAAATAACTTGTAAATGCTTTTATGGGCCCATGTATAGTTTTATGTTTTAAATAAAATATATACTTTCCTTTTTATTAAGATTTTTTCACCTTAGCCTATTAATAACACCTAGATGCACGTTTATAACCAAAAGACTCGGTTAGTGAGTTAAGCACAGTTTAAAGTTCACAGTAACAGTCTTGGAGTAACCAGGGCGTTACAGCATCATTTAGTCGAGATAACGACGTTAAACAAAGCAAACTTGCAGGAGTTTTTCTTACTCTTATCTTTTTATTTTTCATTGATTATTTTATTATTTATTTAGTATATGCCTTCAGGACAATGCTTAAATTAAGTGTGGGGGAAGGAAAAACTGTCTGTTTAATTTTTATTTGTCATTTCTTTGGTGGTTATTTGTGTTTGTGTGGTTTAGTTGTTTCTAGTGTCATCTTTTTTAATTTTTGTTTTTAGGTTGTTATAAGCATGGTTATGTTGAAAGTTGTCTGTCAATGATAAAACTTCTGATTGAGATAAGAATATGTCTAGGAACTTCATCAATTGTGTGCTTAACTCTTGTGTGGTTGTTACTTAAGCTTGATTTTAGATTTTTAAACATAATATGCGTACAATTAGATTTACCTTTCACTAGTATTTGGAGATATTTATGCATGCTATTACTTATATATAGTCTCGACCACTCTAGAAACCATTGATTAATTGTTTGAGGCAAAATTCTAAGTACACATGATTAGGAAGATGATTAAGGCATGTTCTTTGGATCGTTTGAGCCTTTCAAGCTTACCTATGAAATTGAATATCCTAGTTTTCCATTTTTGAGCCATAATGACTAATCTTTTTCTTTTATAAGCCAATATATAAACCTTTGTAGCTTGAAAATTTTATCTTTTTTTTGTGACCCATTGCACCATAGTTTTATATGATTGTTTGATTTGGTGGATTGGGTTATGGATTGTAAGAAGGGGAAGTTGTATTGGTTTGTTGGATTATAATGTGAAAGTATATGATGTACTGTTTCTCCCAATGAGTTGAATTGAAAAAAAAAACTAAGAAAAAATATGCATAGAGAAATATTGAAAAAAAAAAGTTTGCAAAAGTATAAGTGTGGGGGGAAATAGTATGATCGATGTGGAAAGAAAATATGGAAAGATTATGTATTTTCTTGAATTGTATGGGAAATTTGTGGGAAGATCTAGAGAATAGAAAAAAAAATATAAGCTATGGTGTGATTTAAGCTTAAATATTCATTTTTCATCCACCTTTAACCTTAGCCTTACATTACAAGCTTTTAAAGACATTTTGATTCTTGAGTATGTGTGTTTACATTAGTGGAGAATAATTGGTTAATGTCTATGGAGTGGATACTTTTCATGAGAATATTTACTATACAAGAGACTTTAAAAGATACTCTGGCATGTATAAATTGATTCGAATGTTTGTGTTTTAGTACGTTTGATTATGTATAATCATAAGAGATCAAGTTTAAGTGGTAACTAACATTGAGTTGAGATTATGAGGAATTTGGAATTCGGATTTTTCTTATGAAATATTAGTTTGATCAATTTTTGAGACAACTAACACTTTCGACAAAACCATTGCTTATGTGTTTAGTATTTTATTTTGTTTGCTCGAGGACGAGCAAATGTCAAGTGTGGAGGAATTTGATAAGTACTGAATTTGTCTATTTTTAATTTATTATTCTTCTATGATTATGCACTTGATTATTTATTTATATATGTTTAATTAGCTTATTTTGTGTTTTTAGGATTTTCAAGACATTTGGATGAAAACGAATGAATTTGAGATGTTTTACAAGCAATGGTTAAGCTCGGAATTACAAGTCTAAAACTTTATACTTTATTTTGATAATTTTCCAGTACTCTTTTGGAAATATACCTATAATACAAGTTTTAGATCTTTTTCTTAGCTTTCCATATCTTTTTGAATCGTCCAATTCTGAGTTTTATCGAGGAAGTTATGCTTAAAATACTTTCAGCTACTGCAGTAGAAGAAAACTGAAAAAACGGGAAAATTTTCTACGGCAGCGGCCAGCCTTATTCCAAGTCGCGGCCTGGTGGACAGATTGTAGTGCCCGCGGCCAGCAATGTCCCAGGCCGCAGCTAGAGCCCGATTTTCTAAAAAAATACATTTTCTAGTGGTCGTGGTCAGCGATCGATTTTTCCTTAAATTTCAAATTTTAAATGTAATTTTTGGTGGGCTATAAAAGAGATTAGGGTTAACTTTGAATACAACTTTGGATTGCGAATTTTAGAGGGTAAAGCAGCAGAGGAGGAGAAAAGACATCATCATCTACATTCTTCAATCTAGTTTTTCTTTCTTCTCTAAACTCTTTTATTTTCATTGAATATTTATGTTTATGAATATGAATATGATTATGGAGTAGTTTTATTTATAGTTGAGGGTTATTTCAAAACCCTAGACATGAAATCTTGAATGCATTGATGAATTTTATTCCTTTTATTCCCTTGTATTAAATTGCTTCTATTTTTCTAATTGAATGTTATGAATCTTGTGAGTTCTTGTTAGGTGGCCAACTAATTAGGGTTTTTCATTATTCTACTATCATCGTAGGATTTCTATTCACCTAATAGTTTAGGATTCTAAGTAGAGTGATAAATTGCAATTAGAGTATTGTGACGGGTATTTTGGTTGTGATGATAAATAGAACCTAGGTTAAATGAATTGTATGCTTAATAAATTTGTTGCCTAGATTAACCTATTTCCATAGAGTGTAATGTTTTTACTAGGTTAAATAGATTGCATGCTTAATGGGTTTATTGCTGGGTAAAAAAGGTTAATTAAGAGCACTTAGCTTTAATTAAGTATAATAGGGAAACTGAGATAATTGACTGCTTAAGTGTTATCTACAGGGTTAATAGTTTAATTGGGAGTATGGAATATTATTTGTCATTGTTGATAGATTGATTGTTGAAGGTGGAGAGTAATTCTTGACTATTCCTTTAATATCGTTATATCCTTAGTTATTCATTCTTTGATATTTATTTCAATTTATGTTTTCAGCTATTAAAACTAAAACCCATTTCTAATTTCAGTTTAGTTATTATTTTGAATAATAATTTTATCATAGTCCTCGTGGGTTCGACCCTTATTTACCGCTATATAGAAGTAGCTGGTGTAAGTGAATAAAAGAAATATATTTAAATTTGATACGGCATACGACATGCATCAGGAGGTTCGTCTATCGTACGCGACAGTGGGAATGTCCCACCTAACCAAGCTTGAACTTAGAGGGACAACAACCCATCAAATGCATACAATAGAATGGGAGCTGCTGAACAGCCCCCAGCTAACCTAGAGACCAAGGACCTAACCCTTGAGCGACTGGCCTTGATGGAGGAACAGATGAAAAGGCTCTTATCTGGAAAGGGGATGGATGATTGCGACTCAGATGAAGAGCTTGAACCTTTCGCTCCAAATATTTCAGCAACAACGTATCCTATTGGCTTTAGGATGCCGAACATGCCGACATTTGATGGAAACATAGATCCATCTGATCACCTCAGGATGTTCAACACAATGATGATGGCTCATAATGTCGGGCTTAATCTAAGGTGTCTCATATTCCCCACGACTCTAGTTGGACCTGCCAGACAGTGGTTTAAACAATACAAGAAGCATTCAAAAAGCTCGTGGAAGAAGTTTACTTCCGAGTTTAAGAGAGCATTTTGAGTTTCTCAGGTGGCTCATGTAGAGGCTGATTTATTGGCCAATGTAAAACAACAACCTAGTGAATCACTGAAAGCATATCTGAGCAGATTCGCCAATGTTGCAGCACGAGCAAGGGACATTAATGATAGCTCCAAGCTCATGGCGATGAGGGCAAGAATCCTAGTGGGAGGCTACCTGTGGAAAGAACTCCAACAAAAAAGGAGTTAAAAGTGTAGATGAATTCTAGGCCCAAGCCCAGCAGTGGATAAACCTGGAATAGGCGCGATCTGCTGTCGCAGGAACCAGCCAGGCCCCTATCCAACCCGATAGAGTGGTGATGGGTGTTGCAACTACGGCTCAACCCATTACCCAGAATAACCAAGTGGGAAACAACAAGAGGAAGGGAGATGGTGAGAGCGACCAGAATGACACGAAGAAGAACAAGTTTGTGGAGAAATTCAAGCCCGTTTATGCCACGTACACTGACCTAACAGACACTCGGGAATATATCTTCCTAGCAAATTCTAATCGCCTTCTGTGGAAGAAGCCGGAGCCTTTAAGGCTTCAGAGGGTGAAGAGAGACCCCTAAAAGTTTTTCCAATTCTACAATGACATTGGTCATAACACTGATGACTACCAACAACTGAAGGATGAGATTGAGACTCTCATTCGGTGTAGTCCATTATCCCAGTACGCCTGAAGTTGGGTAGCTCCCAATCAACCTGCCGAGCAAAATCATCATCCAGCTCTGGAAGCCCCGACAAGTCAGCCTAGAGCTCAGATGAATCAGTTCGACCCTCCCTTGATAGTAGGAGGAGATATAACTACTATTATCGAAGGACCTCATTTGGCGGGCACGAGCAGCGGAGCCTAAAAGAGGTATATTAATGAGTTGAAAACTCATAACGGTGTGGAATTTTTCCCAGAGCAACGGTTATCGAAACAACACCCGTTGGAAAAACAACCGATCATTTTCATGGAAAAGGATGCTAGACACGTTCATTTCCCACACGATGACCCACTGGTGGTAACCGTGCAGCTCGCTACCGAAGGGTGCGGAGGATACTGGTGGATAACAGAAGTTCTGTAAATGTGCTTTTTAGGTCCACCCTAGAAGAGATGGGATTATCCGTAATCGATTTGAAGGCGACCTCAATGACTCTATATGGATATTCAGGTGAAGGAACGATGGCCATACGGATGATCAGACTAGTGGTTACATTGGGAGAAGAGTCACAAACTGTCTCTTAAATACTTGAGTTCGTGGTAATCGATTTTCTGGTTGTGTATAACGCTATTTTGGGATGAACCGCGCTGATGGCTTTTAAAGCCATCACCTCGATCCGACACCTGGAAATGAAGTTCCCCTCAACCTCGGGAATATGCACAGTAAGAGGAGACCAACTCACCGCCAAAGAATGCTACAACATTTCTATGAAGGGAAAATCACAACCCGGGCAACAGGCAATGGTTATAGGTGAAGGAAATGAGGAGTCCCGAGAAATGGAAGTTACTTGTAGGACAGAACAATCTCAAGAAGGAAACGATGAAGTCGCCCAACAAGACGACATTGATCTGCGAGTAAGTGAAGACAAGTCTGAGCTTAAAGAAATATAAGAGCTCGAGGAAATAAACACTGACCCAAAAGAACCTTAAAGAGTTGTCAAAATTGGAAAAAATCTTGAAGTCGAAAGGAAGAAGGAGCTGGTCGAGTTTCTAAGGAAGAACCTGGATGTTTTCACCTAGTCGCACGAGGATATGGTGGGAATCAATCAAAGTATAATAATGCAGACTTTAAACTTGGATAAGAATGTGCCTACAAAGTCCCAAAAAAGGAGGCTTTTGGGGACAGTATGATTGGAAGCATTAGAAGAAGAAGTAGCTCGCCTACTCAAATGCAGATTTATCAGGGAATCAAAATACCCAATCTGGGTTGCTAATCCCGTACTGGTCCTGAAACCAAACAGAAAGTGGAGAACTTGTATTGATTTCTCCGACCTCAATAAGGCTTGTCCCAAGGATTGTTTCCCACTGCCAAGAATTGATTAGTTGGTAGACGCCACGGCTGGTCACGAGCTCATGTCTTTCATGGATGCGTATTCTGGATATAACCAGATCGCGATGAACCCTGCAGACCAAGTGCATACCAGTTTCATGACCGAGCATAACGTATATTGCTACAAAGTTATGCCATTCGGGCTGAAAAATGCTGAAGCTACATACCAGCGGTTGGTAAAAAAAATGTTCGCTAACCAAATTAGGAGAAACATGGAGGTGTATGTCGATGATATGCTCGTCAAGTCAAAGACTGCCAGTAACCATGTGTCTAACCTGGAAGAATGTTTTGTCATATTGAGGAAGTACGACATGAAGTTGAATCCCCATAAGTGCACTTCTGGAATTGCGGCGGGAAAGTTTATGGGGTTTATAGTCAACACAAGGGGGATAGAGGCGAATCTGAAAAAAATTAGGTCGTTGCCTTCGCCCAGGTCGCGTAAGGAAGTACAAAGCCTAACTAGAAAGGTGGCGGCTTTAAACCGCTTCATTTCAAAATCCACTGACAAGTGTCTGCCATTCTACAACTTGCTCAGGGGAAATAAGAAATTTGAATGGATCGAAGAATGCGAACAGGCACTTCACATATGAAAATGCACCTAGTTGAACCCCCCGTACTGTCAAAACAGACTTCCAGAGAATGTATGTTTCTTTACTTGGCCATGACAAAAAACGCAGTCAATGTTGTGTTAGTTCGAGAAAAAAATTGGGTGCAGAAACTCGTATATTATGTAAGTAAGAGGCTTCTCGGAGCTGAATCACGGTACCCATTGATAGAAAAGCTTGTGTTCTGTCTCATTTTGGCTTCAAGGAAGCTCAGGCCATACTTCCAGTCCCATTCTATTCACGTCTTAACCTACCAACCTTTAAGGCAGGTTTTACAAAATCCTAAAACGCCGGGACGTCTATTAAAATGGGCCATCGAACTTAGCCAGTTCGAGATATTATATATGCCATGAACGACAATCAAGAGTCGAGCCTTTGCCGATTTTGTGGCTAAGTGCACAGGTTTTTAGGACAAGCTGATAAGGGAGCCGATGCAAGAATTATGGAAAACCTTTGTTGATGGATCGTCAAACAAAAACGGATCGGGAGCTGGGATAATCTTAACCTCACCTGAAGGACATCGTTTCCTTAAAGCTCCAGATTCATATTTGAAGCATCCAACAACGAAGCAGAATATGAGGCCTTATTGGCAGGGCTAAGGGTGGCAAAAAATCTCAAGGAAAAAGCCATCCAATGTTATAGTGATTCTCATTTCGTGGTAAATAAGATATTGGGGGAATACCAAGCTCGAGGCATCAAGATGGCAGCCTATTTGGCTAAGGTAAAAGGAAAGTTATATGAGTTCGAGTTTAGCTCCGATGAGCAAGTACCCTGCGAGCAGAGTTCCAACGCTGATGCTCTAGCTCGACTCGATACCACCAAAGAGGCATATACATTGAATGTAGTTCCTGTGGAGTTCTTGGAAAGCCCAAGTATAACAGCAGAAACAGTTGAGGTCAGAATTATTGACATAAAACAGACCTGGATGACTCCCATAGTGGAGTACCTCATAATTAGAAGGCTACCTGGTGATAGGAAGGACGCGAGAAAGTTGTTGTATCAAGCTCCGCGGTATGTTATGATTGAGGGGATCCTATATCGACGAGTGCATTCATTGCCCCTCCCGCGGTGTGTTCTGCCCGGGGAAGCATATATTATTTTGCAAAAAATACACGAAGGCTTCTGCGGAGACCATGCTGGGGGTCAAAACCTAGAACTAAAGGTGCTGAGACAAGGCTATTTTTTGCCTACTTTGACAAAAGATTCGATCTCGTATGTGCAAAAGTGTGACAAATGCCAATGCTTCGCCATAGTTACCTGATCTGCTCCAGTTGAGCTAACCATGATCTCATCCCCTTGGCCATTTGCAGTATGGGGAATTGACTTAACTGGTTCCCTACCAACAGGAAAAGGAGGGGTTCGTTATGCAGTAGTCGCAATCGATTATTTCACGAAGTGGGTAGAGGTTGAACCATTGGCAACCATCACCTCGAAGAGAGTCCTGGATTTTGTTGTGAAGAATATCATATGTCGATTTGGACTCCCTAAAAAGATCGTGTTAGACAACGGAACTCATTTTTATAGCGTTCTCTTCATAGAATTTTGTGAAAAATATGGCATAACCAAGAGTTTCTCGTCGATAGCATACCCACAAGACAATAGGCAGGTCGAGGTTGTAAACAAAAACCTGAAGGCAAGCTTGAAGAGAATCACTGAGGTTGATTGTTCAAAAATATTCAAGCTAGATGAATATTCAAAAATATATTGTCATCTCGAGGAGTAAAAACCTCGACCTAAGCCCGAAGGCAATTGTTTTGGCCCCAAGGGATTTGATTACAAAAAGCTTAAAAAATAAAAGTGAAAATAAAATATCACTGAGGTCCTTCATCTCGCTCTAGAGAAGTCACCTCCTCGCCATCTCCCTCAACAGCTTCAGAGTCTTTGATGGTCTCCGATGGTTCCTGTGAGAACCGAATCTTTTACCTAGCGAGATATGGATCCCATAGCTCGGGCTGCATAAAGGTGAAGTACCTATCCTGGTTGAAAGCCCATCAACGGTAAACCATCTCCTCCATTTGAGTTGATGACTCCACAGCTTCCTCCTTGGCCTTGGCCTCGACCTCGTTCAACTTCTTCTTGAGTTCTTCATTTTCAGCCTGAAACTGGTCCACGCGACTACTCACCTCCACGACCTAATTCTGGGAGGCAGACAGGGCGGCTTTCATAGATTGTTCACTCTCCTAGGAGGAAACCAGGGCGGCTTTGGCAGTCAGTTTGCCCTCTTGAGCGACTCTCAGGGCAGCTCAGAGCTCCTCTTCCTTGGCTTTAACCCAAGCAATTCCTCTAAATTGAGTTAGGATAGACTGCAAAAGAATGAGGCAAGTGAAGAATAGTTTATAAAAAAAAACTGAGAAAGGAAAAGTTATGAGAGTGAGAAGGACTCACGGTGAGGTTCATCCCCATGGAAGATTCGAGGACATCCTCAGGAGTACGCTCTTCTATAGCCCTTAAGTCTCTGGCGTTGGCTTTGTAGGCATGGCCAACCATATGGCTTGCCATCTCGTACACAGTACCCCAAAACGCCTCGGGGATCTTGTCCAGATCAAGTGGCTTGACTAAAATCTTGACAACGGGAGCCTCACCTTGGATTACTTGAGGATTTGAGGGAGGTACATGTCGAGGAAGAGAAGGAGAGCTTGGTGAACTGTGACTGTGGTTACCGGAGCTGGGGGAAGTTTCTTTTGTGGCTACTCTTGGGTGGAGCTGGCACCTTTGTCTTTAGCCGGAGACTTGGTGGTACCCTCAGTCTTCAGAGCTGTTTTCTTCGTCACTCTGAGTCTCTTCACCACGGGACCAACTCCGGTCCCACCAGCCTTAAAAGCACCCCTCAAACCCAGGGCTTTTGGCAGCTCCATCTCTTCACCTGAAAAAGAACAAACGAAGGATTCAAATTAAAGAAGTAATTATTCAAAGTATTATAAACACAAGAGAAAGAGCAAGAACCCTGCCCTTCGGGCTAGGGGAGGAATCTATTACAATTAGCTCGGGGTTATTGATCAGGCTGGGCACAACCTCTAACTCTTGGATTAATAGAGGTAGGGGAGAATCTAAAATTATGACCTACTGGGTCCTAGGGGGTTCAGGTCCTTCCTCGGGGCTGGCCTCATCTACAAACTGCCTAAAACTAGGGGCATATACACCCTGGCACAGGGAAGGCCAAGTCCTACGATTTTTACCATACTCTTCAAAAATGGTGGACCTAAAATTGAGAGTGTTGTCAAACACAATGGTACCTTTGGGGCAATTGTGGTCACAGCGTACCACCAAATGGTCCACACACTGGAGGAGGGTTGTGTTTAGGTCTGGATCGGTAGGATGACGACTAACGACCTTGTTAGGGTTGAATCGAATTAGTCTATAATTGGTAGCAGCCCGATCTAATTCTATGTATGGGTATGGAATACCTTGGCCGAAGGGGCCGGCTGCTACCCCGGACGCAGCTCGCTCTGGGTCAGGCTCCTGACTATCCTCAGGAGCTCGCCATTTTTGCACCAACGGTGCCACGTCTTCCTCCTCTTCGATGTCTTCATTGGCTGGCAAGGCCTCTTGAGGAGGGGGGAGCTTAGGGATGACCAGTAGAGGAACTCAGGTCCTGAGAGCCAGCGTCTGGATCTTACTAATCAGGTTGCAGGCCACCATGGTGGCATCATTAACAACCTTACGGTAGTCTTTCTCCTTCAGAGGGAGACTAGAAAAAGTCTCATATTGACCCCCAAGGGTCATAAACCACTATGTCCTCGCAAATATAGCTGCACAAAGAACGAACTCAGTTAGAATACTTAAAAAAAAAGTGTGAAAGCGATAAGAAAGTTCACGTGCTGAATTCATGAAGATAGAGGACTTACGAGGGTGGTTGAAGTATCATTGATCGCAGTTCTTGAACCCATTTGACATAAAGAACAAGTTTTTATAGTCATTTGGGTGGCTACGGAGGTCGATGACAGATGATGAGTTGGGAAAACGAGTGAGGTAGTAAAAATTGTCACCTCACCCCTTCTATTCAGGACTACCATTCTTCGATGTAGTTCAAGAAATCTACAAAATACTGGCCCAAGGGGAGGAAGGCACTTGCCTTCAGGTGCTCATCACTCCAAGCTCCGTAGTCATCTTTGAGAGGGGCACAGCTCCGCTCTCCTTCTAACACAAGTCGGGCATGGAGGCCATTAGCTCCCATCTCAATCCCATGACTTAGAAGGATCTTGTCAACCTTCCCCTGAGTCGTGATCTGGGATAATATGTGCTCGACCTCAAAGAATGCATTGGGGTCGACCACGATTTCCCTCTCCACCACAGGCCCGAAATGAGGGATGGGAGAGTCAGAGGCGACCTGCTTTCCCTTGTCTTTGCTCTGAGCAGAGGAGCTCGCGGTGTTTTTCATTGCGGGTGCCATAATTTAGATTGCATGACAACAAAGCGGCCTATTAGTGGCGACCTAAGATGATTACTAGCTACGATTGTGGAGGTACTGAAGTTTGAGGGATTAAGTGGTTTGTTTTTGGGATTTGAAAATTTATACGAGCTATGTGTCCTAGCCTTAACGCGTGGTTCCACGCATGGTCCTAGGCCACGCACTTTGATTTCTTAAAATTCCCTGATACTTCGGGATTCGTGTGTCAAACCCACTACTTTTCTTTTAAAAGTGGTTTAATGCAAAACTGCTTAAGGAATTGTAACCTTTAAGCTACCCAAGACCAAACCTAAAATCCCTTCGGCTTCTGCACCCTAAACAGGTATTCAAATCGATTTACCATTAAAATTTTCTCTTAAAAACTGAATTTTTTTTCCTAGTTTTATGAAAAACTTGTTCTAAATAAGCCTAATATTGTTCATTTAGCCTAAACCGAACCCTATTTCCTATTTACAAATAGACGTAACCAAAACGACATTGAGCAAAGAATGTTTTTCACAGTAAAAATCTCACTGGAAAGCAAAAAATTGAAAAATTCAAACTAAGTGAGGAAATACTTACAGTTGATATGATCGGTTCAAATAAAGTGTCGATACGTCCATGGGAAACTCATTGAAAGCTTCAGTGAATCTGAAAGGCGATGAAGGGTTTTTGAGAGAAGTTGGAGAAGAAAAAGAGAAATTTTGTATTTGAAAAGGAAACTTTTTGAATGCAAAGGTGGTGAGGGTTCATGTTTGATCACCCTATTTATACGTAAATTACAGGAATTAATTCGGGCCATCTGATTGGGTTAACTCGAGATCTAAATGCCAAGATTAAATGAACCATACAATGACAAAAAGTTGACAGGACATTTGTCACAGTCCTCAAAAGACAACAACTCTTGCAGCAAAAGATATTATGAAAGATTAATAATGCAAAATCTATGTCTTCGAACAGTTTCAATGTGAAGTAACCATTGTGCTTGCAAATGTAACCTATCTACTTCCCTGAGTATCTGATTCTAACAGTAACATACATGGGCAGAGACTCCTTCAAACAATACCAATGCCTCATTTCAACAACAAAAAAATATTAATTCATAGGCCAAGTTGTACTTGCAAATGACATACATGAAATGAAGTATAACGAAAACACATTGACAGATAGCTTAAACTAATAAATGTCAATATGGAAAGTGAGTCTTCCATAAAAAGCACAAGGGAGACAAATTCAGACTGTAATTAAATCAAAACGTGTTTTTAAGAGTCACCCTAAAATTAAACTACCTAATATAAATAGATAAGTTGGTTAAAATTAAAAAAAAAAATTCAACTGCGATTGGAAGATATTTACAACATAGCAACTAATTTATATTCATTGACAAGAAGAGAAACATTGTTAATCAATTTTTTCTGTGTTTGAACCGGTTACCATATAACATGTCATTCACATAATAACAAAATTAATAATTTTTAAAAACTATTTAAGGCAATTCAAAAGCAAGGAAATATTAAATAGCCACTTTTGAAATTGACGACCATTTATATCTTCAATGCGGCCGGTTTCTAACTAAAGAACACATTGAACAATGAAGGAAATGATAATGATTTAAAGTCAAATTACATTATATGGATATGACATCTAATTTCTGTACCATCTAAAATAAATCAACATTGCTCCCTCCCTTTAAAGGAAAAATTAAATATTAAAGTTGACTAATTTCTGATCTTTACTCTCAATAATTAATATAACCAATCCGTACGAGAAACAACATAATTATTTTCATCATCATCATTATCAAATTTTATATATACAGTTCATTTCATAAAATTAACCAAAACAAACATCAAAATTTAACAAAACCTAAACTCATGTACATCTAACCTAAGAAAGCATAAAAAACTTACAAGTTACTCCAACTGATGATGGTAATCATCCCTGAAAACCCACTGCTCATCTCAGACCCACTAACACCTTAATATGCCTATTGCAGATTTCAAAACACAAAATGGTATTTCTTGATGAATAGAACTAATAACCAAACAAGCAAAACTTTAATAATTTCACTAATTACTTATGCATCTACACTTGGCCAAAGGTAGAGCGTGAGAGTAATCGTGCAATTATTAATAAAAAGCCTAACCAAAATTGGGAGCAAATATTGGAGACAACTAAGTAACCTTCATTAACTATACACAATCAACATAAAATACTCATATAATGAACATATCACCAATAATTTCTTTCAATTAATTTCACCAAAAAATCACAAAAGCTTCAACAACACTAGTAAAGATAATAATTTTTAAAATACAAACTTATGCGAAAATTTATAGAAGTTAAATTACAAAATCCACAAATTATATGTTAACCCAAATCAGTACAATCAATTTTCTGTGCTTCCTAATTACTTCTACTAACCCCTCTAATTTGAGTGATTTTTTTACTATCTAAATTGTGGCTTAGAAATACATCACACACTCTCACCAGATGGTGCAATAGCTTCATTGCAACAACATTTACACAACAATATCAAACGATCCATTCAAGACATCAACTCCAACACCAGTCACTAAAAAAATAAAATCACAACTTACCACTATGCCAATGAAGTCCAAACGCGCTCAAATCCACCCACTCGACAAATGACCACCAAATTTCCCCAAAACTAAAGCTCACCAATGAAACCCACGACAGTCGAACAAGAACAAGAGTGTGCCCAACCTCCACCAACAATCAACCCCGCCGACGAACAAGTTGTGACCTCGAAACCAAGCCAATGAACCACCCCACCCAAGAAAACAAAATGGGAAAAAGCAAACAGAGGAATGACGTGAATTCAACCAATGTGCAACTTAGGTCCACCCCTTTCTTCGAATCAAATTTCCACTCCTTTGGACCTAATCCTCAAATTTTACAAGAAAAGTTTCGACTGTTTTCTTCCAATAAAATGAATTTACACTCGGACTCCGACAGAAGTCATGGTATTTGGTTTGGGTGTTTTGAATTAAAAAAAAATGTAAACAAGTTATAAAAGCTTCTCGATAGCCATTGTGTATTTTAACATTCTCTAAAACAAGCACCTCAATCCCACTGTCCATTATGTATCCAACAACTGAGATTACATGAAGGACTAAGTCCTTCAATTCCAACTCAGGTCTAAAGAATTCCTCCAAATAAATTCATTGAAATATTAATTAAAACTCAATCTATTTTTAATGATTACAAATAGGTATTTTAACTCTTAAAAATTCCTTGTAGCCTAAAAGTCACAAAACACTAAAAACAAAATAAAAACCATTAAAAACACTCAAAACCAAACAATATCTAAACTTAATGAAGTTAAGAATACATAGTTGAAAATGTCATTATCATTGATCGGTAATTTTTTATGATTTATGGGTGTAATAGATTTTGTTATGATTTGTGTTCGAGTATGTTGATAAAGATTTTAATAAACACAAATATTAATTAATTGTGTTGATTTAATAATGTGTTTATTTGTGTTCTTAGTTTGATTGGTGGATGAGAAGAATTTGAGTATAATTTATTTAGATTTTGTTTTAATGTAATTTAGGTTATGAGTTTGTTTAAATTTTATTTAGTTATAAAATTGATTTAGTGTTTTAAATAAAATTATGTTTTTTTAAATTATAAAAATATATATTTTTTAAATATTTTAAACATTTAATTTAATTTATGGGTTTTACCGACAATTACTCCAAAAACAAAACATGGGCTCTGCTCCTAAAAATCTTTACCTTCCCGTCCCTAATTTCCCCCAATTCCCCATAACCGTAACGAACCTCTCTCTCTCTGTCTCTCTGCCCCTTTTCTCTCAGATCGCCGCCAACTCAATCTCTCTGCCTACCCTCGTCGCCGGCTCTGTCTCTCTTTCTCCATCAGCGCGTCAGGGTAATTTTCTGAGTTGAGCTATACGTATCGTTTAACTTATTATTTCATAAATGAATATATGAGTTGTTATGTTTCACCAAAACCCCAAAACCTGGATTATGTGGATTTATATACATTCTACTCTAGAACAATTTACTTTGATGCTATTATTGTTTGTATGGACCCATAATTGTTATTTATCGCACACTACGAATCATAGTCATGTATTTATTTGTTGGCACTATATCCCAATAAATAGTAAAGTTGTACTGTGAACTGGGTTTATAGCTAAACTATCTTTTACATACACTTTGGGCATTAGCTTATTTGGGGAATTGTATGATATGATTAGGAGAAGTTTCCCTTTTTCTTGGTGAATTGAAAAGGGATTATCTCAAATTTGATTCTTTTTATTTTCCATTGGGGATTACTGAATGTGCCATATGATTTTTGATGTTGAAATGCTGTTTTCTATATTATAGAGGGATTTTTCGTAACATGTAATGAATAATCACTGTATTGATACATAAACGTGGATGTTTTGTTGTTGATTTTGGCAGAGTCACTCATCAAATATTGTTTGTGAACGTAAGGAGATATGGAAGATGTTTTAACTGAGATTCCCCCGCCCTCAAGGTTTCACGAGGAAGATCTCTATAACTTCACACCTCCCTCGCCACCTATTCCTTCTCCATTCCTTTTGTTTTCTAATCCTAAGCCAAACGAGCCTCTTCGCCCAACTCTTCTCATCATTGCCTTATCTTCCCCTTCGCTCTATGTTTTCCACCATCTACCTTCCAAGGTGCTAATTGGAAGTCTTATCCTGCCTGAGATACCCTTCTCTGGAAACTCTATCGACCTCTCCCTTCGAGACAAGTCCTGCAATATCTATGCCATTGGTGACAAGAACACCTCAGTTCTTGTTGTCTCCGTTCAGTGCCCTGTTGCTGTCGAGAGGTCTCACATTGTTGCTAAGTTGCTGATCAGTGAGCAGATTATTCCTGAAAGGGTATTGGTTTTTGATTCTATTCAGCGCCAGAACTTCCGGGGTAGGCTTTCTCCTGATGAACCATTTGCTTTCAAGCTGGAGACATCATTAGAAAGGAAAGAGCCGAGTGATAGCCGTGTTCTGAAAGACTTAGATTTTCTTCCATCAGGAAGCGTAGTGGATGGGCTGGGTGCAGCCCTCTTGGCTAGATGCCAGATGAGGAGCATCAAGGGAACTCTTTGTGTTGCATGGCCTGAAGTGGGTGGTGTTGCGGTTAACCTGCTCAAGTCTCTACTAAAAAATGTATTGCCTAGCTTAGATATAAGCATACATGGTAAACCTGAGGATAAAGATTTATGGTCCGGCCAGAATAGGGATCATCATTTTGATTCTGATATGTACACCTGAACAAACTAGGTTTTGAGTGAAAGCACTTTTGTTTTCTTTTTCTTTTAATAAACAATTTCTAGTGGAATTGTGTATTTTTTTTTACTAACATGTTATAGGTTTTTATGTTGATCATTTTGTTTATTAGAGAAAAAGTTGTTGTAGTATCAATGAATTGAGGCTATTTTGTTTTGTTCTTATGTCTTAATGCTGAAAAGTTGGTTGTTTCTGGTTGGTTTTACCCTAACTTAGGTGTCTGAAAGCCATTTTGAGGTAGATGATGTTTTGAGACTAAAGCCATGAGTGTTTTTTAATCCTAATGACCTTACCCTGATCCATTCCAGGTGCCTAATGACAAAACAATGTAATAGAATCAGAACTATTAGTGTAGTGTGGGCAATTGTAGAGCTATTTTTGCTTCTTCCCTTACCATTCGATATTTGAAAGTTTGTACTCTAATTAAAGATATATAATGGCATAATGCTTTATTCATGTGGGAGCTAAGAAATCTTGATTCATCGTCGCATCTTATATGTGTACAGTAGATACCCAGATTTAGTGGGATACAGCATGTATTACTATTACCCAATCCAATTGTTATGTCGAAACTTCTCTTCTTATCATTGTTTTTTCAATTTTGGTTTTTGAGGGAATGACAACCTTTTTAAAATTGACAATAACTCATGTTGTTAATTGATAATCCACGTTTATAAAATAGGTTATAGTTAGATAAATCATGGGTAACTAAGTTAATAAATCAAAATTTTAATATCACAAGCTGGTAGAAAAAGTGCATAACTTATAAAATAATAAAAAGAAGCTGTCTAATGCTCCTCTTACACTTTAGAGATCACGACTAACTTATTTTCTTATGTATTCTAGATTTGCTGGTTTTCCATTTGCCCCAGAGATTATAAAGCAAGAATGTGAGAGTTTCGTGTATGCATATCTTGCTTGTAACGATTGTGTTATTTGGGATGACGTACAAAAGGGACTTTGAATCTTGATTGTCAGCTCTAATTTGCACTTCTGGCTAGTTTTCTTTGACTAGTAGCATAAAAGTTTAATAAGATTTTATATAAGGGGTGTAGTTTAACCTAATTTGTCAAATTAACCAATGAAATTCACACCAAAAAACAAAAAACAAAAAACAATTTGCTTTTGGTATATTATATGAATTGCTTCAAGAATAAGATGTTAGACTAAAAATGAGCTGATTAATATTTAGGAGATAGACAATTAGATACAAAGACTAAAGTAGCTTGTTACTTAGACTGAAGGGGTTAATTTTGCTCCAATAAGTTTATGGTTTGGTGACTAGCGCTATTATAAGTAGTAAATTATTGATGACTGTTTTTGGGCAAAAGCACAAGTTTACTACGAAACTCTGGCACAAAACTTTTAGTTTTGGAGAACCCACCAACCGGGCCAAATAGTTGTTGCATCTTCTCTTGACTCCAGAAATATTCATTCAATTTACTCAAAAGACTTGGAAAATTAAAATGTGCAGAATTATGCTTTCTTTAAACTTATATATGTGCACATTTCACTGTCTCAGCCACATTCATCTTCTACAATCTCCACTCATTCAAGCAAAACCCCCAGAAAGAAAAACAATGGGACTTTCACTTTCTTTTAAACCCTTTTCTCTGCTCTTCATGATTTTGGTGTTCTCTATTGGTAACACTAGTATTCATGCAAGTGACTCTTCTCTAACACTGGACTACTATGCTTCTACTTGTCCCGCTGTTTTTGATATTATCAGGAAAGAGACTGAGTGTGCTGTGCTTTCTGATCCTCGAAGCGCAGCCATGATAGTTCGACTACATTTTCATGACTGCTTTGTTCAGGTCCCATATTTACATTTCATGCAGATTTGTTATTACCCTAGATGATATTTTTTTACCAACAGACTTTAAAAACTTTTTTTTTTCTTTTTTGGCTGAGCAGGGATGTGATGGTTCAGTGTTGCTAGATGACACAGTAACCTTAAAAGGAGAGAAGAATGCTTCTCCTAATGTACACTCTTTGAAAGGTTTTGATATCATTGATGGGATCAAGAACATGGTCGAATCAGAGTGCCCTGGAGTTGTCTCATGTGCTGATATTCTCACCATTGCAGCAAGAGATGCTGTGATTCTGGTAGCAATAAAGAAGTGTCTATATTATGTGTAAAGTTTGTTCTTTTCTTTATTATTTATTATTATGGTATCGAATATTTTAATAGTGACCCTTTTTTCACTTGTGGTTTCTTCATAGGTTGGTGGACCTTACTGGGATGTTCCAGTTGGAAGAAAGGATTCTATCACTGCAAGTTATGCACTTGCAGACACAAATATTCCCACAGCAAATGAGGGCCTTATTCCTATCATTAGCAAATTTATGTATCAAGGCCTCTCTGTTAAAGATATGGTAGCTCTTGCAGGTAATAATATAAATATTGACACAAGCACTATGCTCCACTTAGCCAAAAATTTATATAAATCTTGAGATAATAAAAATAATAAAATAATGAGAGCTTTTATATAGTTGTCACTTTTAAGAACAATTAATTTGTAGATTAAAAACTTAGTAAGCTTTTATATAAGTTTGCTAACTCATGATATAGTAGAAGAGATTCACACCCCAATAATTGCCAAGTTTTTTGTTTTTTTGCATATTAATGTAGAAAAAACTTACCAACAAACTGAAAAAACAATGATATTAATCAGTACTATGGTGCCTTAAGCAGCTCTACCTACCTACCTACATACCTAGTATCAAGAGCATTATTAATTGCTATATAAACAGGATAAACATAGTTCTCCTCGCAATTACTTGGATTTGGTAGATTTGTGAGTCTCACTTTACCAACTAACCCCTTCTACTTAGTGACTTTTTGCTCAAGACACTGTACATTTGTTTGTCAAATTTTAATCCAAAGAAAATAAATACCATAGGTATCCTAGGTAAATATTTTCCCTCAAAGTGTGCTAATAATCAAGCTCAATTCAAATACTGGCTACACATAGTGGTAAAGATCATATTACTAAATTTCAACATAAATAAAGGCATATGACACATGTACTACTAGTACAATTGATTCTTTACACATAATTTGCAGGAGCTCACACCATTGGAGTGGCAAGGTGTGAGAACTTTCGGGACCGGATTTATGGCGATTTCCGAGCAACTTCTGGGTTGAATCCAATCTCAGCATCATACCTGAGTAGCTTGAGATCCATTTGCCCACCAATTCATGGAGGTGAAAACAACATAACAGCCATGGACAATGTCACACCCAACCTTTTTGACAACTCATTCTATCACACTCTACTCAAAGGAGAAGGACTATTAAGCTCTGACCAAGAAATGTATTCTAGTGTGTTTAGTATCCAAACTAGGGAGCTTGTCAAATTGTATGCAACTGATCCACTAGCTTTCTTCAATCAATTCTCTGATTCAATGATCAGGATGGGAAACATTACCAATTCGGAGAGCTTTGTTAATGGAGAAGTGAGGAAAAATTGCAGATTTATCAACACTTAATTAGATGAGCATCCATTTGATATTTAAATGTTAAAAATATGTAAAACAACAGGTGGGGTTTGATTGTTTTTGTCTCATTATTCATTTTAAAGTACCACAAAAAATGTGCGTCTATTTATGTATTGTGTTGAAAATTTTATTATTGTGTAACTTTGTAAGAGAATTATACTGGAATGATACCCACATTTGATCTATCTTTAGTTAATTCTAGATTTGGTTTGGGTTAGAAGTACTAGTGTCTCCCCTAATTTGGAGAGAAAGTAAAAAGGTGGGTTGGTTCATTTTTGCTGCCATGCCATTCTTTTTTTGTTCTTTTTTTTTCCTCCTTGTAGTTGGGACTTTTCAGTTTAGAATCAAATACAAGTTATAGGATAGTTCACCGGTGCACCCCTCTTCAGTTTTTGGCTCGGAAAGTATTTTCAGCACAATATTTTTTTTTATAGTTGTGTATATTATAATTATTTAGAGCATCCTGCAAGTTTTCAGGAAATTCTGAATAATTTATACTGCTGAAAACAATATTAAAATAAACTATTTTCCACGCACATAAAAAAAAGGTCACACGTGTAACAAACTATTTGGACCTTCTTTTTTTGGTACTATAAATTATTAAGAATTATTAAAAATTTGCATAATGTTCTAAATAACTATAATATATACGACCATAATAAAAAAATACGTCTTGAGCCAAAAAGTAGAGGTGGGTGCACCCGAAATTTCCCCACTTTATAAACGCATTCAAGTTTAGGAAATAAAAATGTGCATTTTACAAAACACAATGAAATTGTAAAATTTTATAGGAAGAGGCTTGTGTGGGCCAATTACTAAATTTGGTTATTTTGATCTAGCATTAACGTGAAGACCAGTGCCCTCAATAGAAATATTTATGGGAAATTTATAAATATACACCTAGAATCTAAAGTATTTACAAAAATACTTTTAGTGGTGCCACGTCAGCATAGCATACAGATTTTGAAAATTTTTGAGAAATCTTGCTTCTCGAAATTTTTGTTTTTTTTTGTTGTTGTAAAAAGTTGCATTTTTGTTGCTTACGATACCGATAAGATACCAATTAATCACTTTTTTTTTATTAAAAGCTTTATTTTTGGATTATATTATTTCAGTACATTTTAGTTACCTCCAAAACTCATTTGTAGACATCTTAATATATCAATTAATTTTTTTTGTTATATTATGATATCTTATTATTTAAGATACATTTTGGGAACATTCAAGCCTATTTAAGAAATTAATGAGTTGTCATATAGTATAATGAGTTACCATACAATTATTAATAAAAATTAATTTAGTATAGTACACAGTAACTTATAAATAAAAACTTTTAATAGACTTTTTTAGTCACTCCTGTAATTTACATGTCTTAATATTAAAATATTTTTAGGTTATTTTCAAGTCTAATTTAGAAACTAATTAGTTATCATATAGTATATAAAATTACTCATATAATTCCAAGTTATCATGAATAGCTTATTAGAAAATTATATTATTTAGTATACTGCATAGTTATTTTTAAAAGTTACATTTTTCGTTGCTTTTAAAATCATTTAAAATACCAATTGGTTACCTTTTGATATATGACTAAATTTTTTAGTATGCCACAAATTTAAAGCAACCAAAAAACTTAGTGAGTTACCAAAAAGAGTCTTATTATGTTCTATTTAAGAGTTAACAAACAATATCCTTAAGAATCTATATTAAAAAAAATTACTTGAAATGTTTCTCAAATAGCTTTAAACTTGTTTAGAATACCATATGATATCTTTTAAATGTAAAATAAGAATACAATTGGTATATTAATTTTTTTTTAAGTTTACAATTTAGTTACTTTTTTGTTAACATAATATGAAAATGAAACTAAAAAGTTGTTTTTTATTCTGATCATCTTCTCCAGTGATGGCGAATAAACATATGCTTCCCACATATCAAAATGACCACCTTGAAGTGTAGGTTGCGATTGTACCACTCTTGAGCCCAACCAACTAGCTGTGTGGCCATAAAAGTAGTTTGAAGTTAAAAAAGAAGAGAGAGAAAGAAATAAAGCTATATAAAAACAAAAAAGCTGACAAAACGTCAAAAACGGTACTTGTAAAAAAAACCAAAAAAAGCTGACAATGGTACTAGAAAAATGATATTTATGTAAATCAAATTAGGGACGATGTTTTTGTAATTAAGTTATAAAAAATGGCGTGGAGTGTAAATTTCTCAATATTTATTATCAACAATTGGATTTTAAATTTTATTTACAAAAAAATTACTTGAGAAACTTTATTTAAAAAAAATTGTATAGTTATACTAGATCAAAAAAAAGTCGCAACCTAGTTTTTTTATCTCTCTCTCTCCCCTTCTTTCATGTTAAATTTTCCCAAACCCAACCACCGAAGGTCCTCAACTTGCACACAACGACCCATTGAAAAGCTCGTTGGCCAATGACCTTAAAGCTCAAATTTTGCTGCAAATGACATTGGAAGTTGCCGCACTGCTGGTCAATGGCAACACCAACATGATTTTGAGAGAGGAAGAAAATTCAACCGCTTATTCCCCTTATGTCTTCGTCATTTTTTTGACGACTTCGTGGGTATATTCATGACTTTAGAATCATTTTTCAACGACACCACTACATGTTTTGGCTCAATGGTGGTACAATTGCAACCTATTCTTTGAGATGATCATTTTGGTATATGACAAATATAGGTTTCTTATCGTTGCTTGAGAAGATGATTTCAATGAGTCGGTTTTGTGATGTGTTTTTAATTTGGTTGAGCAAAAATTAACTTAAATGAGTCGCCAAATTTTTGCTATGATTCATATGTAAATTACACGAGTGACCAAAAATGTGTATTTTAACTTTACATATAAAAATTATTATGTAATATATATTAAGTAGTAACATTTCCTAATAAGATGTATGATAACTTATTATACTATATTGTGACTCATTAGTTTTTAAAATAGACTTAAAGGAAACAAAAAAGTATGGTCAAATAATAATATGTCATAATATAACTTAAAAATAAAGTTATTATAAAAAGTAACCAATCGGTATCTTAAGGTAACCAAAATGTATCTTAAATAATAAGATACCTTAATATAGCATTAAAATGAAGTCGTTTTTCAAAAGGTAACCAATTGGTATCTTAAGCAATCAAAAAATTTCTTTTGAAAACCCATAAAA
This sequence comes from Humulus lupulus, assembly GCF_963169125.1. Lineage (NCBI taxonomy): Eukaryota > Viridiplantae > Streptophyta > Magnoliopsida > Rosales > Cannabaceae > Humulus > Humulus lupulus. The sequence continues at coordinate 73,576,799 of NC_084795.1, read as the reverse complement.
ACAAAAAGAAAAAATCTGAGCACAAGATACCTTGCTCCCTTTTATCCACACTAAGCTAGCAAAATCCCCACCTTTTATGGGATTCAACGCACAATTTGTGAGATAAATTATTGGAATCTTTTAAAAAACATGGGATTTGAAAAATTAATATAAAAAGTATGGCATTACCATAGATGTAACTTTAAGAAAATTAACTTTAAAAAATAAATAACAAATATAGTTTTTTCAAAATTCCATTAAAAAATATTACAACGTAAATGTGAAAATAAAACCATGGCTTAATTATAAACTTAACTATTTATATAAGAAAGAAAATTCAAATATTTGAAGAAAAAAATTGAAAAATCCATAAAAAAACATTAACAATTTTAAATTCTCATAAGAAAAGTTAAATGGCAAAAAAAGTCATAAACCATGTAATTTTCAATAAATTATTTTAAAATTGAAGATATATAAAGGAAATATTTTCAAATTAGATAGTTGTAACGCCCTACTAATCCAGGGTCATTACACTATGTGTTTAAAATGGTGCTTAACTTGTTAAGAGAGTCATTTGGATTCAAAAATATAATTAAGATCAAATGTGGTTTAGGTGCTGGAATTTTTGGTTAATGGAATTAGACTTTCATTAAAAGGTTTGAATATGTAAAAGGGATCCCAAACGTTTTAAACCAAAATAAAATTATAACCAAGAGTTACAAAAATAGCCGACCTAAGCGACAAAGCAAGACTTCAATCCTAAGTCCCTCAAAATGAATCTCGACCGTGGCAGCCGAGCAGAATGAGTATGTATATGTCGCCCCTAGAGCTCTCCAACTCATGACTGGTTCAATTTCCTCTTGCCCTTACCCACACCACAAAGGACCTGTGAGCAAAGGCCCAACAAGAAAACTCAACTAGGCAAAACAAGTATTCAAATAAGCATTAACATCAAATATATGCTTCACAAATCATAAATAAACTCAGATCAACTTTCAACAAGTATACGACTTATGCTGAATAGGTGCATACTGCAACTCCGTAGTGGCCATGTCATAACGACCTACATTACACATGGTTATCATCGATTACGGTCCCATAGATGATCAATAAAAAAACAACTATAAACACTGATGCAATGATAGAAAAAAGACATTTATAATTCTAATCAGAATTAGCACACGGTTATAATCGCGTTCAACAGTCGGGTCATTGCCCTATTTACGGTGCATCTTCCAGTTTTCTTACCTTAAGTCCTGTGTAGAAGATGAAATGACCTTGAATGCGATCCTTTTTCTATAGCCTCGCGTAAATCCTAGTCACAACATAAATGATACACTTATCAGGGATTATATCCAGATCCCGAGTTTCAATCCAAACCCTAGCTCTCGGAACTACTAACTCTAGTCAATTGGGTGATGGAATCGTTCCCCGAGCCCCTAAAACATACCCTAGGAACCTCGAGTCTTTTTCCCAAAAATAAAATAAAAAAACCAACATTTCGAGGCACGTGGCGCGGTCACGCCCACAAAAAGTTAGGGTTTTTTGGAAGTTAGCGCGGTCACGCCCTATCCCAGGGCAGTCGCACTGGTAGCCTAGAAACCCCAAATCAAAATGAAATTCCCTGATTTCTGGGACACTAGCGCGGTCACGCTGCACCCTAGCACAGTCGCACTAGGTTGCTAGAAACCCAAAATGAGCCCATAATTTAAGTGTTCTTCCCCAATTTGACAATTGCAATTTTCCCCTCATTTTAGATCCAAATTTGACCCAAAATTCAATTCCCAACAGTTTAAACACAAATTAAAGACTTCAAAACACTATCATAACTAATATGCAACACTATAATACCCAAAATTTACCAAAAATGCATTAAAATCACAATTTTCCATAGTTGAGTTTCAAACTCAACTTTTATCCCGAAAATATGAGAATCCCACTTAAATTTACAGAACCAATAGTAATCAAGCCTTCCAAAAAGTTATAAATGATTCCTAATTCTCAAAACATCAAACTAAACCTTCCATAACCTACCAAACTAGAAATTTAAAATCAAAATCTATAAAAATCAAGAGCACACCAAAGAAATGAACAACAATCCAGAGAAGTTTACCTCTGAGTTGTAATCCGAGATTGTGTGCCAAGATTAACCCCTAGCAGTTGCTAATCCCAATCTTGACGCTCAAATCCTTCCAAAATCCCCAAGAATTCCAAATAAATTGGCTCCTATCTTGCTAAGTGTATGAGTTCTTAGGATGAGCGAGAGAGTAACGTGAGTTTGTGTAGCGTCCCAAATTTGTTAATAAGGCTTAGTGCCTTAATTAGCGTGACAGGAGAGAAATAATTGACTTAATCATATTATTACGTGTTTAATTGCGATTTATGTGTATAAGTATGTGATTACTTGGATTAAGTTATTATATGACTAGATATGCATGTGTTTGGTGAATTAAATATGCATATAGGTCCGTTTGTGTTAATAAGGGCATATTTGTAATTTTGGTCTGTTGAGGGCATAAATGTAATTATGTGTGTGTTGTGATTGAGACCACAACATTGTGGAGATATATTAGAGATGTGTGGTGCGAGGTGATCCTAATGAGCGGATTAGCAGAATAATCACAATGGGATCAAATACCCAGCTCGGGGTGAGCCTAGGGGTATTTTGGAGAGTTAGGGCATATTTGGGATTTATCGGGTATCGAGTAGTTATTTGGTGATTAAGCCATAATTAATTGAGGATTTATAGGAATACTCGAGGAATTAGCAGGAATGAGGCAAATGACAGGTTTGCCCTTGATGGCATTAAAGGGCTAGAATTGACTTAGGGGCAATTAGGGCTTAAGGGCCTTGATTAGTGTGCCGGGAGGGCATAATTGGAGGTTAAGAGAATTAATGGTAGAAAGCATGAATATGGGTATTGGATAAGTAATGCGGGCCCTGTTTGGCTGGTAAGGGCTTAATCGTAATTTTGGTCGTTAGGGCATAAATGTGAATGTGTGTGATAAATTGTTGAGACCACATTATTATGTGGGTAGATTGATAAATATATATACGTGTGCAGGTGTGTGCATTTGTAACTATCGGCACGAGGCGATCCTAGAGAGCAGGTAGCGGGAAAAGTCACAACGGGGCTTAATAGTTGACTTTGGATAAGTCAGGGATATTATAGGTATCGGGTAGTTATTTAGACTATCGGGTTATGAAAATAAATATATGGAGATATATTTGAGGTTAGGAAGTCTAGGCGAGAATATTAGGGAATTTTACTGTTTTGGCCTCGGGGACGGTTCCGGCACCCCGAGCCATGGGAATTAACTTAGCAGATAGGATAAACTTAAGGAAACCCTTAGAGGAAAATAAACCGACTCTTTTCAGCTCTATACTCTACTCTCTCTCTCTCTTAAGGAAAAACAAGGCAAAGGAATACTGAAAATCTAAAGGGAAACAAGCTGGGAATTTCTAGAAATTGAGGCTGGATCTTTGGGGCTTAATTCAAGAATCATCCAAGGAATAGAACCAACACCAAGGTAAGCTATAAGTGTGTTTATGGTAGTTAAATTCTGTGATTATGCTGGGTTTTGAAGTGATTGTGGATTTTGACATTTAAGGGTTGAATTGAGGCTTGGAGCTTGGGAGTTAGCTCAGTTTTACTTAGGGGATTGATTCTGCAGCAAAGGTGAGTTTGGAATTAAGGTTTTAATGTTTGAATTTCTGAGATTTTCTGACTGGTTTTGAAGTTCTTGGGTGTGAGAGTTTCATAAATTAAATGAGGTGTTGAGGGGTTTTAGCCTAGATTTCTGCTGGGTTTTACTGACTGGAAGCATGCTAGAGTGTTGGGATAATTGAGTTGTGTTAATGGGGTTGTTTATAATGGGTTTGGATGAGGTTTTGGATGTTAGAAATGGGGGAAATTCTGGGTTCGAAGGGAAGGGTCGCGGCTCTGTTCTAGAGTGCTGCGGCCCTAGCTTGAGGATGAGCCAGTGAGGCTCGGCCAAGGGCAAGCGCCGCAGCGCCCAAGGCAAGGGCCGCGGCGCATGTCTTCTTCCAGGAAGGGCTTAGGTTCTGTTTTGGTGCAGGGCCGCGGCTAGGCTTCAAGGGCCGCAACCCTTAGATGTATACTTGAACATTTGGAGTTTTAAAGCATGGGAATCATACCTAAAGTGCTCGGGATCGATTTCCCACCGTGCTTGGTGGGATTTGTTTTCCCGGAAGCTAGTTTTGTACCCGAAAACCTATATGTGAATATTAATGGAATCCATTATCTTGGTTGTGACTAGGTAATAAGCTAGGGCTCGGGAATGGATCGTGCTCGGGGGTCGTCCTTTCTAATTAAAGCACTTGGAATCAAGGTAAGAAAACTGCACCTGTGTATGTGGATAGGATGGGACTAAGTGTTCCCTATATTTGAGTGTACTGTTATGTGATCATAATTAACCATGTGAATATGTTGGGACTAAGAGTTCCCTATAATCGTATGAATGTCATAAGGTGGTATTATGCCACGGGGACATGTGGTAACGGCCTAAGGGTGCCGAAATCCACACTTGCGCATATGGCGCGACTCGGACACTGGTATCCGAGGACAACTTATTAATCACTAAGCTCAGTTAAGCTGGCCGGAGTCAGTGGGTATGTCACTGGAGTTGGCCTAAGCTAGCCAAAGGCAGTGAGTTAAACAGAGGGTGCGGCCTGCGGGCATTAACCCTAGTTATTACTTGATATGTGTTTGTTGTGGATTATTGTCTGTGACTTAATAAGTATCTGGAGCTGGATTAGTGGTTATTGATCAGTGTGTTGCCTTGTGTGAATTTTATGGCTCGATGGAACTGAATAGTACTTTGTGGTTATTGGACTATGCTCTGTGAATTGTTAGCTGTTAATACCGTCATGTTATGATATTATGTTTTCTTGCTGGGCTTCGGCTCACGGGTGCTACATGGTGCAGGTAAGGCCAGTTGGCCATGGGTTAGAGAGCTCTGGGGGCGAGGTGTACATTTTCAGCTACTCGGCCACCACGGTTGAGGATTTGTACAGGAACGGGAACCTAAACTATGTATTTTGCCATTAGAGTGGCTTGGTTGTTTATTTGTTAACAAGAATTTCATATTTACGCTATTTAAACCTTGTTTTGGGATCCCATGTATCAAACATGTATTTTAGTAAAATTTAATCATTTATAGCCAAAATTCTTTTTAACCTAGCTTGTTATGCCATTAGTTACACATTATGATCTAAATGACTTGATTAGCAAGTCTTGCACTACTTCAAACACACAGTGTAACGGTCTTGGTTATCCAGGGCGTTACATAGTTTCTCTCTCAACTCTCTCTCTCTCTCTCTCTCTCCTTTGGTGCACTTGGGGGATTTTGCTGAAATTCAAGGAGGAAGCTTGGGAATTTAAGGAGATTGAAGCTAGGAATTGACTAACAATAGCACAGGGGCGTGATTCTTTGAGATTGGTTTATGGAATCGAATTGTAATGAGGATGCTATTTATGGTTTGTGACTAGGTGACCGCTTGGGCTTTGGGCCAGGACCGTGTTCAGGGGCCGTCTCTTGTAATCTAGTGCTTGAATAAAAGGTAAGAAAATTGTTTGTGCCCGTAGAGCAGGGCATGGCCCGATTATTTGTGTTAATTGTTATGTGTGAATATTTGTAGTTGTTATACTATGTTTGCATGGTTTTGATGGATCGACGAAGGCCAAGATCGGCAAATGCCGAGAACGACGATAAGCATGCTGAATGTAGGCCGCCATGGCATGGCCGTCTAGGGTGTTTTATTCACCCATTCTGTGAAGATCGTGAACCCAGTACCTGGTAAAGCACCTAGGTCGGCATAGACCGATATGTGAATGGTTTGTTATCAGTTTAGAGTTGTGCATTTACTGGATTGAATTGTTATATGCTATGTGTGGAGTTTTCTTGTTGGGCCTTGGCTCACAGGTGCTCTATGGTGCAGGTAAGGGCAAAGGAAAGCCCGACCAAGCATGAGTTGGAGGGCTTGGAGCGGCGCGTACGTGTTCGGCCAACCTGGTTGCCACGGCCGGGGTTGTTTGAGGGACATATTATAAACACTTGACTTTGTCACTTAGGTTGACTGTAACGTAACTTTTAAAATGTAAATTTATTTTGCAACGGTATTTTGGGATCCCAATGTATCACTTTTATAACGTTAATGAATGTCCAAACCTTTTATACTTAATTTTCATTAAATGAGTCTTTATTCCGATTTAATCACACATTTCATTGTAAGACATCGATTAACGAGTTAATGACACATTTTAAAATCATATGGTAATGACTCTAGTATAATAGGGCATTACAATTTGGCTTCCCCCAAGGGCTGTTGCCCATTTACTTAGTCCTTTTGTCAAATGACAATTTTACCCTCCCCTTTGAATTCTGTAACGACTCAACTATTTCTAAGACCTTGGATCATTATAACTATTAGACATAACTACTTACTTTGAGGAAAACATATATAAGAAATAATAATAACTTTATGAAAACTCCAACATAAATATTGTGCAAATTACAAAGTAAAATATAAAATGTGGTATGGATACCCATTGTTTCATAAAACATAAAAACATTGTTTGATAAACATAAAACATAAACTCTAAATACTAGTTGCGAAATTACAACAAAAACATAATTTTAAAAGACTAAAATAAACGTCATCCTCGATCGATACGTAGTCCACTCAGTCCGTTCATCCTCAACACACATGCCAAGCTTCCAAGAATCCTTCTACCTCCATATCTAGTTTCCTGCATCACACTAAAAGTAAAGGAATGAGCATAATGCCCAGCAAGGAAAATCTACTAATAACATACAACATAACATGAGGCTATATCATAAACGTATACTATACAACATATGACTATATAAAAACAACATCTATTACAATGGTCATCATACTTCTTGGGACTTGCTAGCTAGGCAATCATATGCCCATAAATTTACGGGGCTAGTTATCTAAACAAGTCATATAAATTTATGGGGCTCGTTATCTAAAAAATCATATGCCCAAGGAATATTAGTGCGACTTGTTATCTAAACAAGTTATATGTTTGTTATCTAAACAAAATTATATGCTTGTTATCTAAACAAAACATATACTTAAAACTAAAAACATATCATACATATATCATAGCATAAACATAACATAACATAAACATATCATAACATATAAGCATATAAAAACTATCCTATTTTCCTTATCAACACCGGGATATTTGAGATCAAGGACGGGATTTGGAACACTCCTAAAACCAACAATAAGAATGGTGAGTTCTTCTAAAGAAAAGAGATGGAAAGAAGAGAATTAAACCACCAAGAGGAGACTTACCGAAAAGAAACCTCAAATTCAAAGAACTTGAATACCTAACCAAGAATTTAAACAACGAGTTAGGATCTGAATGAAAACTTAAGAAAACTAAAGAAAACTACAGAACCATATAGAAATGAACTTAAGAATAAGAATACCTTTGAATGTACTAGAACCAATCTACACCTCGATATTGAAAACACACTCTAAATCTTACTTCTCAAGTGTTTATAAAGCTTAAGATGATAAAACTTTTATCCCAACCCAAGTTTTTATCACTCTATAGTAACCCTAGCAGCTTGAAGGCTTTGAACACATCTTGAAGAATGAGAAAAATGGCTAGGTACTAGGTCCTATTTATAGAGTTCAAGGAGTGAACTATCTCCTTTTAGCTTGAATAAAAATAAAGAGTATTAATTGAAATATATTTGAATATTCATTCAACAGTAGGCATGGAAAAATGGGGCAGCGGGGCGAGGTGGAAGCGGGGAGGGGCAGACCCGCCCCATTTACATCCCTATTCAACAGGTGCCGAAGACTCGGTCAAAATGTTCAGAGGCTAGTCAAGAGGTTAAGGAATGAATCAAGCTCGGTTTCAACAACATTTGAAATTATGGCCCTAGGGCCGATATATCGCCCATCATAGGCGATATATCGCCTGGCCTTATGTCCCGAGTGCTCGTCGTTTTGTTTGTGTGAAGTGACGTGTTTTTTGTATTCCCCGTGTGGCGATACATCGACTCCTATGCTGCGATATATCGGCATACATGAATATATTAAACACGTAATTGCACTTTTTTAGCATAATTTGAATTGATTAATCAGGTTTGACTGAGTAATACGAGATTCCAGCAAGTTCTGGAAGGGTTTAGAGCTTCTAGAAACTTCTATTTTTTAATTATCCACTTAAAATGCTTAAATCCTCAAATAAAGAAGATTGTGACAAATGTCATGCTCTTAATGGTCTTGGAAGATTCTAGAGCTTTCTTGAACTTTCTTTTATTTAAACTATAATTAAATCCTTTAATAAACATGCACACGACAAGTGTCATGATCTTATTAATTCTATCTAAACCATATAGTATAATAAATGACATATTTATAATCAGCTATATTAATCAAATCTAATGTTATAATTAATATTCTTAAACTATAGGTTAAACTTATAAAATCTATAAGTGTTGCTACGAGGTGTTTAACTAAGTCCCGGCTTGAACCAAAATCCACAGTAACTATCATACTACTACTACTAATTCTCTCCTTAAGGTCCCATAAGGAAAAATCGTCATTAACCTCTATTTCCCAATAAGCCTCAAATTTTATCTAAAATTCCCAATTAAATCTTCTAATATTCCAAATACAAATAATTTCCCCAATATATATTATTTACCACTAAATCCCAAAATATCATTTCCCTTGGTTCACCCCGAGCCGAGTAACTATTCCCATTGTGGCTTTTTCGCTAAATTGCTCAAAAGGACCGACTTATACCGAATATCATGAATATCCACATAATAATGTGTTCTCAAGCACATAACACATAAAAATTACAATTATACCCTCAACAGGTCAAAAATACGAAAATGCCATTTTTTTTAACAAAAGCAGGTCTTTAAACACATTTAATACACATAATTACCCCACGTGTCGCCCCGACACGCTAATCAAAGCACTTAATTCTATTAGAAGTTTCGGGAAACTACAACTATCCCTCATAATAGAAATTTTGTCCTCGAAACTTACCTAAACAACTCGGGATACTAGTCACGAATATCATACTCTAATACCCAAGTCGCTTCTTCCACTTTGTTGTTCCTCCATAACACTTTAACTAAAGGAATAGTCTTGTTCCTCAAGACTTTGTCCTTTTCATCCAATATCTGAATCGGTTGTTCTTCATAGGATAAATCTATCTGTAACTCCAAATTCTCATAACTCAGTACATGTGTCGTATTCGATACATACTTCTGAAGCATCGATACATGGAATAAATCATGAACTCCTGACAGAGATGGGGGCAAAGTGTAATGACCCAACTACTCTAGACTTTGGACCATTAATGACTACTATACATAGACACTAATCTTTAATAAAACTCACAAGTGAAATAATCATAACTTCATTAAAACTTGTAAGACAAATGTTAAACTACATAAAATTTAAAGTAGGATATGGGATCCCATTGTTTTTAAAATGAAAACATAACATAACTTTAAATAAATGGATTACAAAATAAAGTGCGGAAAATACATATAAAGCATAATTTTTAAAAAGACTAAGAAGCGACTTCATCCTCGAACCGAACGCTTAATCCATCCATTTCCATTCTGAATCAATACAAAACCCCCTAGCCGCCAAGAACCTTTCCGCCACCATAGCTATTTTCCTGCACATATAAACATAAAGGAATGAGCCTAATGCCCAGCAAGGAAAATCTAACACATAAATCATATACATAAAATTCATATCGCAACATATACTAAAACATATCATAAACATATGTCACATATACTATAATGGCCATTATTACTTGGGGCTCGTAAACTAAACAAGTCATATGCCCATTAGATTTGCGGGGCTTGCTAGCTAAGCAAGTCATATGCCCATAAATTTATTGGGGCTTGTTAGTTATACAAGTCATATGCCCAAGTCTACAATCATACATATTATAACATATAACATAACACATAAATCATAAGATAACATTTAACATAACATATAAATCATAAGATAATATATAACATAACATATAAAATCCTATCCTATTTTCCTTACCAAATATACCGGATTATGAGAACAAGATTGAGACTTTGGAACACTCCTAAAAACCATCAAAGAAAGGTGAGTATACTAAAGAAAAAGGGATGAAAAGAATGGAAGAACTATACCATCGAAAATACACTTACCAAGAATCTTATGTTCAAGATCTTAGATTTCCTAACCAAGAATTAAGAATAGAGTTAGGATTTTGAGTAGAAAACTATAAGAATAACACAGAAATGAACTAGAATAATGAATACCTTGAAGGCTTCTACAACCGAACTACACATTGAACCGAAAAATACTATGAACCTTACTTCCCGAGTGTTTACTAAGCTTATAAAGTTAAAGCTTATATTCCCAACCCAAGTGTTTAAGCACTCAAAAATAACCTAGCAGCTTGCAGATTTTGAACTTAGCTTGATGAATGAATAAATGGCTGGGTACTAGGTCCTATTTATAGAGTTCAAGAATGAAAAGATATTCATTTAACTTGAATAAATAATGGGTTTTTAATTGAAAAATATTTGAATTATCGTTCAGCAGAGGCTGAAGACTCGATTAGAAAGATGCTGGACTTATCAAGAGGTTAAAGATTAAAATGAGCTCAGTTTTAAAAACATTAAAAAATCATTCAAAGGAGCCGATATATCGCCCCTAGTAGGCGATATATCGCCTGGGCTAATATGCCCAAGGCTCGTCGAGGTGGTCGTGCGAAGTTACGTGTTTTTTGTATCCCCGTATGGCGATATATCGCCCCCTATAACTGCGATATATCGGCATACGCTGAAATATTAAACACGAAATTGCACACTTTCAGCCTTATTTGAATTGAGTAAACAGCCTTAACTAAGTCCTCTAACGATTTCAAAGCTGCTGACAGACCCTAGGATATTCAAATATTGATCTTAATAAACTTATTCCTAAAAAATACTTAATTATCATTAAACATACACAAGACAAGTGTTACTATCTTATTGGGTCTATCTAAACCTTATAATATAATAAATATCACCATCAATATCAGTCATATTAATCAAACCTTAGGTTAAAATTAATATTCTTAAACTATAGGTTAAACTTAGAAAATCTACAAGTGTTACTACGAGTGTCCAACTAAATCCCGGTCTGAACCAAAATCCACAGCCATAAAAATACTACAACTATTACTATTGCTACTACTATCTAACTAGCTAAGTAAAGTTCTTGGACTCTACACAAAGCTTGTAAGCTACCTATCCAATCCTCTATAGGATCTCAAACTGTCCCACAAACCTAGGGCTTAACTAGCCCTTCTTCCCAAACTGTTTTACTCCATTCAATGGTGAAACTCGGAGAAAAATGTAGTCCCTGACTTGGAACTCCACGTTTCTATGATTAAGATCAGCGCCGCTTTTCTATCTACTCTGTGAGGCAAGCATTCGAGCTCTAATCTTCTCAATGGCCTCACTGGTCCTCTAGACCACTTTAGAACCCAAATACTTCCTCTCACCCATTTCATCCAAATGAATGGGTGATCTACAACATCTCATATGGAGCTACTCCGATCGTTGACTAATAACTATTGTTGTAGGAAAACTCAATCAAAGGAAGATGCTTACTCCAGAACCCCTCAAATCTAATACACATGCCCGAAGCATGTCCTCCAAGACTTGAATCGTCCTCTCAGATTGTCCATGTGTCTGAGGGTGGTAAGCGGTGCTTAACTTCAACTGCGTACCCATGGCTTCCTGCAGGCATCCCCAAAACTTGGAAGTAAAAGTGGGATCCCGATCCAACACTATAGACTTTGGAGCTCCATGGAGACATACAATCTTTCTCACATATAACTCAACATACTGATCCACGGTAAAATTTGTTCTCATAGGCAAGAAGTGAGTTGACTTGGTATATCGATCCACGATCACCCATAATGAATCATGCTGACCCACTGTCCTAGGCAACTCAACTACAAAATCCATGATAATGTCCTCCCATTTCTACCCAGGGATACCCAACGACTATTGTAACCCTGTTGGCCTCTGGTGTTTAGCTTTCACTTGCTGACAAGTCAAAGACTATGCCATATATTCAATCACATCATTTTTCATTCCTGGCCACCAATGCAAATATTTTAGATCCTAATACATCTCTGTGGTGCCTGGATGCAGCGAGTATGGAATGGTACGAGACTCATCTAGAATCTCCAGCCTAATATCAATATCCATCAAAACACAAATCCGGTCCTTATGCCTCAGTATATACCCATCTAAAAAACGATAAAGTCTTTAGCCACTCCAACTTGAACGTCTTCCCTATGTTTTAATAATTGGGAATCACCCATCTGGCCCTCCTTTATCCTCTCCAGGAGTGCAGACTACAAAGTAATATTGGCTAACTTTCCCACCACAAACTCTATCCTTGCTCTGGTCCTCTGCCAACTCTCTTGATATCTGTTTTGAACCAAAAAACTGTATTGGACCTCTCCGGCTCAAAGCATCTACTACCGCATTGGTCTTCATGGATAATAAAGAATCTCACACCCATAGTCCTTTACTAGTTCTAACCAACGTCTCTATCTCATGTTCAAATCCTTCTGCGTGAAAAAGTACTTCAAACTTTTATGATCAGTATAAATCTTGCACTTCTCCCCATACAAATAATTTTTCCACACCTTCAGTGTGAATACCATTGCCACCAACTCTAGGTCATGAGTAGGGTACCGTTGCTCATATTCCTTAAACTGTCTTGAGGCATAGGCAATTACCTTACCAGCCTGCATCAAAACACAACCTAACTCCTGCCTCAACACATCACAATAAACCACAAACTTCTCCTGATCCGAAGGAAGACTAAGTACTGGAGCAGTAATCAACCACCACTTCAACTTTTGGAAGTTGTTCTCACACTTGTCAGACCAAACAAACTTCAGGTTCTTGTGTGTTAGCTCAGTCAATGGTGTTGCCGTCCTCGAGAACCATTCCACAAAACTCGCACTTCTTGAACTTGTCAGACCATGTGATTTTAAAATGTGCCATTAACTCAAGTGATTTTAAAATCCTAAGTTTTGGTTACCTCAAGTTGTTCTCACACCTGTTAGACCAAAAAAACTTGAGGTAACCAAAACTCGCACTTCTTGAACTTGGCATATAACCCGTGTTCCCTCAACCTCTGTAATACCAAACAAATATGCTGCTTGTGTTTTGTCTCTGATTGAGAGTAGATCAGAATGTCATCGATAAACACAATCACGAACCTGTCCAGATAATCCTTGAACACCATGTTCATCAGATCCATGAATGCTGTTAAGGCATTGGTCAGTCCAAAAGACATAACCAGAAACTCATAATGCCCGTATCTCGTGTGAAAGGCTGTCTTCGGAATATCCTTCTCTTTGATCCTCAGCTAGTGATAACCAGATCGAAGATCAATCTTTGAAAACACTATCTTACCATGCAACTGGTCAAACAAGTCGTCAATCGTCTGCAGTAGATACTAGTTCTTTAAGGTCAGTTTATTCTGTTCCCGATAGTCAATACACATCCTCAACGTCCCATCCTTCTTCTTCACGAACAACAATGGTGCACTCTAGAGGGAGAAACTAGGTCTAATGAATCCCAAATCGAGAAGTTCCTGCAACTAAACCTTCAATTATTTTAATTTTGCTGGTGCCATTATGTATGGTGCCATAGATAGTGGTTATGTTCTTGGGCCAACTCAATAACGAACTCAATCTTCTGGTACGATGGAAATCCCGGTAGATCCTCCGGAAATACATCTAGAAACTCACAGACCAATTTAGCATCTTTTGGTTCGACTAGTACAACCTTAGTGGTATTCACCACACTAGTTAGGAATCATATGCAACCTCCTTACAATAGGTCTCTAGCCTTCAGTGCTGAGATCACAGGAACACGAGGCATGTTCATAGCACCCACAAACACAAATAGGTCCTCTCTCTCAAGTTCAAAAGTCCCCAGCCTCCTTTACAATCTATAGTTGCCCCGTACTTGGCTAACCAATCCATGCCTAGTATTATATCAAAATCCTCCATAGCTTACTCAATCAGATGCACTGACAACTCCCTACTGTCCACTTCTACTGGGAAGGATCTAATCCATCTCCTAGAAACTACCAATTCTCCAGTAGGCAATAAAGTCCCAAACCCCAAAGCATACAAATCACAATGTGTACAAAGCCTGTCTATCACCCTACTTGATACAAATGAATGTGTAGCACCAGAGTCAATCAACACAGTATAAGGAGAGTCAGCGCTAGAAATCTGACCTGTCGCTACCAAGGGACTAGCCTCGACCTCTAACTATGTAAGCGTGAACACTTGAGTTGGAACCAGACTGTCGCCCTTCTTCAGATGCGAGCAGTCTTTCTTAAGATGGCCCACCACGCCACACATGTTGCATGCCTTAGCATGGAATTCTCCTAAATGGTGTCTGCTTCACCTAACACACTCTGGATAACTCCTTTAGATCTTGCTTCTGCCCTGACAACTACTCTATGTACCTCGAAACCTTTTGTCTGAACCAGGGGTACCTAATGTATTTGCAACTATCCTTTTTTGATCATTGGGGCCTCCGCCCCTACTAGACCCAGTAAATGGAGGTACCACCCTCTGGGCGTTTCACTTAGCAGTGCTCTCACGCCATATCTTGTACTCTGCACCCCCAGCGGTAAGGGCCCTCTCAACTACCTGAGAATAAGTAGTAACTCCAGACACTGAAGTGATTCTAACATACTTGTAACGCCCTACTTCCTTAGAGCCATTAATAAGTGAGTTTAAAACGTGCCATTAACTTGCTAATCTAGGTTTTAGGTTAAAAGTGTGACTCAACTGAGATAAAACCTGTTAAAAGTCATTAAATATAAAACATTTGGTTATTCATTGAAATCTCATACAGTTTTACAGTTGGGATCCCAAAACTTTTTTTAGAAAATATATTACAGATCAAAATGTACACGTGCTCGACTTAGGCGACAAAACAACTATTACAGTACATTTCATTTTCCCAAAATGACCCTAGTCGTGGCGGCCAGGCAGGCCAAACATGTACCCATCGCTCCACGCTCTCCATACTCATGGTTGGTCGACCTTTCTTTTGCACTTACCTACACCATAGAGCACCTGTGAGCCGAAGCCTAGCAAGAAAACTCAACACAAAACAAATAACATATGCATATCTATCAACAGCATATAACAAAACAGTCAACAGGAAAAACACATAACGACCATGCCGTCCCAGGCGCTTTACCAGGCCCTGGGTCCGTGGTCTTCACCGAGAGGATGACTCCAGCATCCTAAGAGGGTCTCGCCCTAATGAATCGTACTCTGCATGCTCAATGCTGTTCTCGGCCCCTTGCTGTACTCGACTTTGCACTCCGCGTGCTCAACACCGTTCCCGGCCCCTTGTCGTACTCGGCTTTCTGCAGTTCTCGGCCTTCGCCATTGTCGGCCTTCGTCGTTCATTCACAAATATGCACCACATAGCATAATATCAACAAATATTTAAACATATACTAAACATAAACAATAGGTCTACGCCCTGCAATTTAATCACATAGGGCCATGCCCTGCAATACAAAAAATTGGGCCACGCCCTGCTCTATGGGTACAAAAACTTTCTTACCTGTGTCCCAAGCTTCTTGATCACCGTAATCCCGAGCACAGTCCTCTAACCTGAGCCTCGCTGAAAACCTAGTCACAACACATTCACAATAGCCATCCATCAAGCTCTGATCCAATAAATAACTTCGGAATATAATTCTAGCCTCCGGGACCTTGGATTCTACCAAACCGGGTGGTAAAATCCTTCCCGAGCCTTAACATTTGGGTTCTCGAGCTAAAAACCTTCAAACAGCCAGTATTTTGAATTTGAGACGCGACCTAGCCCCTTAAGGGTCGTAGTGCACTCAAGTCAGAGGAAAAATGCCTCTCTTTTGAGGGGCACGGGCCACGACGCTCCAAACCTTGGGCCGCAGCACGCATGGGCAGACAGAGGCTTCCAGCCTCTTCGACACACACGGGCTGCGGCGCCTGAAGAACAGGGCCGTGGCCCGAGCCCCCAAACCCAGAAATCCCAGCTATCTTCTGCGTTTTCTTCAACCCTAAACCCCAATTTTCATAATTGAAACACAATTAAACTCATAATTGAACCTGGATTCCTCGTTTACATATCCTAGTTAACACAATAAGTCCATAAATAACGCCATAAACTCAGCAACCACCCAAGATCACACTTAGAACCCATTTTCATGCAAGCCTATATTTCCAAGAGAATTCAAAAGCAAAAAAAAGTTTAAGAGCTTACCTCTGAATTGTACTCGACCCTGAGCTAATTTCCTAAGTCCTTAAGCTTCCAATCCACCGGTTCTTCAGACTAAATCCTCAAGTTTCTCCAAAATTCTCCAACACCAAAGAGATAGTGTAAGAACCGACTGAGAGAGAAAGTGTGAGAGTCTTCCTTCTGTTGCTTCTAATACCCTCCTAGAGCCTCAACAGCCAAAGCTTAAGTCTATCCCTTATCCAAAAAGTCTAAAATACCCCTAAGCCTATCCAAACTCTCAAGTGCCACCAAGGGAAATTTGTCAATTGCCAAGTCTCCCTAATTCCTCAAGTGTTCCTATAAATTCCCATTTAATCCTGCCATGTCCAAATCATTGCTAAATCACTACCCATTACTCAGTAATTCCCAAACACATATAACAATCCCAAAATACCCCTAGGCTCCTCCCGAGCTGGGTATTTGACCCTGTTGTGACTTTCTAGTTAAACTACTCCCTAGGTCTGTCTTGGATCGTGCATTACAAATGAATCTCCACTCACTTATGGTATCAATCACAATATACACAAATATTTCATTTATGCCCTCAACGGGCTAAAATTACAAATATGCCCCTAATAGCCAAATGGGGCCCACATGCATATTTAATTCTCCTAAACATGCCTTTCTAATCAAATAATCATAAAATTCATTTATCAACTTAATTAAATCAATTATTGCCCTCCAGGCATGCTAATCAAGGCCTTAAGCCTTATTAGCAAATTTGGGACGCTACAACTATCCCCTCCTTACAGAAATTTCATCCTCGAAATTATCTGAATAATTCGGGATACCGATCCCGCATATCTGTCTCAAGTTCCCAAGTCGCCTCTTCCACTTTGTTGTTCCTCCAGAACACTTTCACTAAGGCGATGGTCTTGCTCCGCAAGACTTTATCCTTTCGGTCAAGAATCTGAACCGGCTTCTCCTTATACAATAAATTCTGATCTAGTTTCAAGTTCTCATAACTCAACACATGCGTGGAATCTGATACATACTTCCGGAGCATGGATACATGAAACACACTGTGAACCCCTGATAGAGTTGGAGGCATCGCCAATCTGTAAGCTACCTCTCCAACCCATTCTAGAATCTCAAAGGGGCCAACAAACCTAGGGCTCAACTTGCCCTGTACACCAAACCGTTTCACTCCTCTCAAGGGAGAAACTCTGAGAAATACATGGTCACCGACTTGAAACTCTACGCTCCTATGTCTCAAGTCTGAGTAACTCTTCTGGTGACTCTGGGAGGCGAGCATTCGAGCTCTAATATTTTCAATCGCCTCATTTCTCCTCTGAACAACCTCAGGACCAAGATACCTTCTCTCACCCGTCTCGTCCCAATGGATAGGTGATCTGCACTTCCTCCCATATAACATCTCATACGGAGCCACTCCAATAGTTGCCTGATAACTGTTATTGTACAAAAGCTTAATCAAAGGGAGATACTTACTCCAAGATCCCCCACAATCCAGCACACAGGCTCTTAGCATATCCTCCAATATCTGAATTGTCCTCTCAGGCTGTCCATCCGTCTGAGGATGATAAGCGGTACTAAACTGCAACTGTGTGCCCATAGCCTTCTGTAGGCTCTCCCAAAACTTGGAGGTGAAGGTAGGGTCCCTGTCGGATACTATCGACCTCAGAGCCCCATGAAGTCGTACGATTTCCTTCACATACAATTCAGCATACTGCTCCACACTATAAGTCGTCCTCACAGGAAAAAAGTGGGCTGACTTGGTATACCTATCCACAATCATCCACACGGAATCATGTTGTCCCACAGTCTTTGGCAATCCAACCACGAAGTCCATGGTGATATCCTCCAATTTCCACTCTGAAATCCCTAAAGGATGCAACAACCCTGCTGGCCTCTGATGTTCAGCCTTTACCTGCTGACAATTCAAACACTTGGCCACATAATCTACCACATCCCTCTTCATCCCCGGCCACCAAAACAGAGTCCTCAAATCTTGGTACATCTTCGTCGTACCCGGATATAAAGAATAGGGGTGGTATGAGACTCATCCAGTATCTCTCTCCGAATACCCGAATCCATTAGAACGCAAATCCGGCCCTTGTACTTCAGTAGTCCCATCTCCGAAATAGAGAAGTCCTTAGTTGCTCCGGCTAAGACCCTTTCTTTGTGCTCTATCAACTGGGGATCCTCCCCCGTGCCTTCTTGATCCTCTTAAGGAGCGTAGCTGAAGAGTGATGTTGGCTAACTGACCAACCACCAACTCTATACCCGCTCTAGTAATATCTTTAGCTAACTTATTTTATATCTGTCTCGAACTGAATAATTGTCCTGGGCCCTTCCGACTCAGTGCGTCAGCCACTACATTGGCCTTCCCAGGATGATATAGAATATCACAATCGTAATCCTATACCAATTGTAGCCAACATCTCTGGCGCATATTCAGATCCTTCTGAGTAAAGAAGTACTTTAAACTCCTATGGTCGGTGTATATTTCGCACATCTCACCATATAAATAATGTCTCCAAACCTTAAATGCAAATACCACCACTGCCAATTCTAGATCATGTGTGGGATATCTTTGCTCATACTCCTTCAGTTGTTTCGATGCGTAGGCTATCACATTTCAAGTTTGCATCAGTACATATCCCAAACCCTGTCTGGAAGCATCACAATAAACTACAAACCTCTCATTGTCTGGTGGCAGACTCAATACTGGAGCGGTGATCAGTCGCTGTTTCAATTCCTTGAAACTGTTCTCGCACCTATCTATCCACACATACTTAGTCTTCTTACGTGTCAACTCAGTCAATGGTGTGGCTATTCGGGAGAATCCCTCGAAGAACCGCCGGTAGTACCCTGCCAATCCCAAGAAGCTCCTAACTTCTGGTACACTGGTCGGCCTAGGACAATCTCTCACTGCCTCAATTTTTCTTGGGTCAACCAGAATCCCCCCCTTACTGACAATATGGCCCAGAAATGTTACTTGCGGTAGCCAAAACTCACACTTGCTGAACTTAGCATATAACCTATGCTCCCTCAACCGTTGTAATACCAAGCGCAAATGCTACTCGTGCTCTGTCTCTAACTAAGAATACACCAGTATCTCATCAATGAATACGATCACAAGCTTGTCCAAATAGTCCTTGAAGACCCTATTCATCAAATCCATAAAGGATGCTGGGGTGTTGGTTAATCCAAATGACATAACCAGGAATTCATAATGTCCATACCTCGTGCGAAAAGCGATCTTTGGTATGTCCTCCTCTTTAATCCTTAACTGGTGGTAGCCTGACCGAAGGTCAATCTTAGAGAACACTGTCTTCCCCCATAGCTGGTCAAACAAGTCGTCGATCCTAGGTAGTGGGTACTTGTTCTTAATGGTCAACTTGTTCAGCTCTCTGTAGTCAATACACATCCTTAAGGATCCATCCTTCTTCTTGATGAACAATACTAAAGCACCCCATGGCGAAAGACTCGGTCTAATGAATCCCAAATCCAGTAACTCTTGCAACTAAATCTTCAGTTCCTTCAACTCTGCCGAAGCCATTCTATAAGGTGTCCTAGATACTGGCTCCGGCCCTGGTGCCAACTCTATAACAAACTCAAACTCCCGGTGTGGTGGCAACCCTCGCAAGTCCGCGAGGAACAAATCTAGAAACTCACATACCAATCTGGTCTTACTCGGCCCAACCGACACAACTCTAGAGGTATCCATAATGTTTGCTATGAATCCTATGCAACCATCATGCATCAGGTCTCTAGCCTTTAGTGCCAAAATCATAGGTACTCACGATCCACTCACTATCCCCACGAATACAAATGGCACCTCCCATTCCGGTTAAAAGGTCACCATCCTGCGCTTGCAGTCAATCGTCTCCCCGTACTTAGATAACCAATCCATCCCTAGGATCATATCGAAGTAATCCATCGCTAACTCAATCAAATCAAGAGACAACTCTCTACTGGCAATGCTTTAACCCATCTCCTAGAGACTACCAGTTCCCTAGTCGGCAACAAAGTCTGAAATCCCCTAGCATACAAATCACTAGGTCTACACATCTGATCTATCACTCTAGCAGAAACAAATGAATGAGTAGCCCCCGAATCAATCAATGTAGTAAAAGAAGAACCAACACTAGAAATCTGACTTGTCACGACTGAGGGGCTAGCCTCAGCATCAGTCTGAGTCAAGGTGAATAAGGTGAATACTCTAGCAGGAGCAAGACTGTCGCTTTGCTTCGGCTCTTCCTTCATGGCTTGCGGGCAATCTTTCCTCAAATGGCTGATACTCCCACAAGTAAAGCAGGCAAGCTTGTTTAGGCAGTCCTAGTTCAGCTTCAGGCAGGGTTAATTTGCAGCATATTGACTTAGGTCCGAAGCTATCAGTTGAGCAGCAAGCTTCGCTTTTGAGACCTTTCTCTAAGAAGGAAATTCGGGAGGCTTTATTTAGTATTCCTAATACTAAATCCCCAGGTCCTGATGGGTATGGTTCCGTCTTCTTTAAAGCTGTTTGGAGTAAGATAGGTGAAGAGGTTTGCTCGGCCATCTCTTACTGTTTTGAATCTGGCAATTTTCCTTCTAAGCTTCATGAAACAACCATTTCTTTGATACCTAAGATTGCTAATCCTTCTCGGGCTGTCGACTATAGGCCAATAGCTTGCTGTTCCACACTGTATAAATGCATGGCTAAGTTGATTTGTAAGAGGTTGGCTGTTGTTCTTCCTGTTATTGTTCAATCCAATCAAGGAGCTTTCATTCAAGGTCGATCTATTGCTCACAATATCATGATCTGTCAAGATCTTATTAAAAATTATGGGAGAGTTTCTACTTCTTCGAGATGCGCTATTAAGATAGATTTGAGCAAAGCTTACGATACCGTAGACTGGCTGTTTCTTGAAGGCTTGCTGAAAGCTTTAAAGTTCCCCATGAAGTTTATAGGCTGGGTTATGTCTTGTGTTAGGAATACCACCTATTTCCTAGTAATGAATGGCTTTATTCAAGGCAAGTTTAAAGGGGGGAAGGGGTTGAGACAAGGTGATCCTATGTCACCTCTTTTATTTGTTCTCATCATGGAGTATTTGACTAGAAGTCTTCAATATGCAGCGCTTAATTCCCTTTTTTGTTTTCATCCGATGTGCAAGAGTTTAAAGCTCATTAATTTGTGTTTTGCAGATGACTTGCTTATTTTTTGCAAGGGAACTCTCCCAGCTGTTAGGAGTGTTAAGAGGGTGCTTGATGATTTTGCCTTTGCTTCTGGTTTGAACATTAATACTGGTAAATCTCAGATTTTTTTCAGAGGAGTCTCTATGGCGGATAAAAATAGAATTTCTCAAGATATTGACCTTGCAGTGGGTTCATTTCCACTAAGATATCTTGCGGTTCCAATGAGGCCTTCTAAATGGAAACATACAGATTGTGAGGTGTTCATTCAGAAATTTAGATTGAAGATTCAGAACTGGGCTAGTAGACACCACTCCTTTGCTGGCCGGATTCAAATTATTAATTCTGTTCTTCTCGGGCTTCGTAACTATTGGATGTCTATCTTTGTTTTGTCCCAGAGTGTAGTCAAGGAAGTTGAAAGACTTTGTAGAGGGTTCCTTTGGGGAGTTTCTGGGCAGAGGAGTAAATTGCATATCCCTTCATGGAAAAAAGTTTGCCTTCCCAAAGCTTATGGTGGCTTGGGGTTTAGAGATGGTTCCTTGTGGAACCGGTCTGTTCTGGCTAAGTATATTTGGGCCTTATCTTTCAAGCCTGACTTATTGTGGGTTAAATGGATTAACTCCATTTATCTGAAAGAAAAGAGCTTTTGGAACTTGGATTTAAAGGGGGACTGTAGCTGGTACTGGCGGAAATTGTGTCATCTGAAAAAGTACTTCAGTTCTGCTGCCATTTCAGCTGCTGGTATGAAGGGAAAGTTCCTGTCTTCGAAGCTGTATAATAGTCTCCTGACTCAGCAAAAAGATGAGTATTTTCGGACTGTTTGGAGCAGATTAATCCTTCCTAAACACAGGTTTATGCTGTGGCAAGTGATTAATTCTCAGTTACTAACAAGGGATAACCTTAATAGGCTGCATATCCCTTTGATATCTCTGTTGTGTCCGGTCTGCGATGGCTACCAGGAGAATCATGCTCACCTGTTTTTTGAGTGTTGTCTTTCATCTCGGCTGGTTACTCTGATTTTTAACTGGTTGGGTTTTGCAGCTTGGCCTTTGGATTTTAAGGGCTGGCTGGTTTGGCTTACTAGAGATAGGAGAGGTACTAAGGCTAATATAGTTACCATGGTGTTTGCAGCAACCATTTATAGCATATGGACCAACAGAAATAGATGTTACTTTGAAGGTTACTCCTCCTCTGTTTGGAATCTGGTTCAGGATATTAAATTCACTACTAAACATAGGTTACTTTGTGTCTAACAGATTTAATACAGCTCAAGATCAATTGTATATTCATAAGCTTCTTTGTAATTAATGACTGGTTCGGCCAGTTATAGTCGGATGTAGTTTTTGTAGCTGTAGTTTGTTTGTAATTGGTTGGTTCATTTGTTCAATGAAGCTTTTCTATTCTTCTTGATCAAAAAAAAAAAAAAAAAGCAGGCCATGATCCTACACTCTCCCTGATGTCGTCGTCTACACCGAGAACGCACTGGGAAACTCCACCAGTTGTCTCCCCCGCCTTGACGGCCACTGAAAGCACCCCGCGAGTTTGGGGAATTTCTCTTCTGCTCGCTGGGGCCACTACCCCAACTAGACCCAGTAAAAGGAGGCACCATCCTCCAAGCATCGCGCGTAGCGGTGCCCTATCTCCATATCTGATCCTCGACCCCTTCAGCTGTAAGGGCTTTGTCCACTACTTGTGCATAAGTGGTAGTCCCCGGATCCAAGGTTATATTTACGTCACGGGCGATCATAACATTCAATCCCCGCACAAACTGATCTCTCCGTGACATGTCAGTCAGCACCAAATCCAACGCAAACTTCGCTGACCGGTCAAAACTTCAAAGCATACTCAGTAACCATCATTCGATTCTGATTCAAGTTGGTAAAATCATCAACCTTCGTAGCTCGGACTGCGTCACTGTAATACTTCTCATTAAAAATATTCCTGAACTCTTCCCAGGTCATAACTGCAAGATTCCTTCTCTGCGACACAACATCCCACTAGATGCGGGTGTCTTCTCTCAACATGTAGCTGGCGCAAGCTACTCTCTCGTTCCCTTCCACCCTCATGAAATCCAGAATGGAAGAAATCATGTTCATCCATTGCTCTGCCCGCAGTGGGTCTGGTCCACCCTCTAGGTGGGAGGATGCTGCTTCCTGAACCTCTCATACAAAGGTTCCCATCTATTTTCCACAACAGGCTGGGCTGGCACTGGTGCCACAGTCTGTGGAACCTGCAACCTAATGGCTTGAGGAAGGGCCTGTTGCCTCAACTGTTGAAGCTCTTCTTCTGTTCGGTGAAGTCTAGCTTCCATCTCGGCAAATAAATGTGGAGGGTCCTGACCCCAGTTGTCATCCTCGACTCTATTGCCGCATAGTCTAATTGATCGCTGAGGCATTCTCACAATATGCCTACAATCAATGACGCCGCTTATCATGTATGATAACAACATCCAAAAAAAAACCACCTCCCAATTCACATCAACCAACCACAACCAGCATTCCACATAGCACAGATAACATACAACAATCTAGGGGCCATGCCCTAACATCATGCATATGTCAACTCATTCATCATGCTCTATTAAAATATTCAGGCAAACAGGGCACTTTAGCAAGCATTTAAACATATAATTCAATAATTACCAACCAACCTTGAGTCGAGCTTATCACTGGCAGCGAGCGTACATGTTTGGTCGATCTCCAGGAACCATAAACCTTGGCTCGCTCTGCACCAAGTTGTAATGCCCTACTTCCTTAGAGCCGTTACTAAGTGAGTTTAAAACATGCCATTAACTTGCTAATCGAGGTTTTAGGTTAAAAGTGTGACTCAACTGAGATAAAACATATTAAAAGTCATTAAATATAAAACATTTGGTTATTCATTGAAATCTCAAAAATTTTTACAGTTGGGATCCCAAAATTCTGTTTAGAAAATATATTATAGATCAAAATGTACATGTAGTCGACTTAGGCGACAAAACAACTATCACAGTACATTTCATTTTCCAAAAATAACCCTAGCCATGGCGGCCAGGCAGGCTGAACATGTACCCATCGCTCTACGCTCTCCCTACACATGGTTGGTCAACCTTTCCTTTGCCCTTACCTTCACTATAGAGAACCCGTGAGCTGAAGCCCAACAAGAAAACGCAACATAAAAAAAATAACATATGCATATCTATCAACATCATATAACAAAACAGCCAATAGGCTAAACAAATAACAGCCATGCCGTAACAAAACAGGCAACAGGCTAAACACATAACGTCCATGCCGTCCCAGGTGCTTTACCAGGCCCTAGGTTCGTGGTCTTCACCGAGAGGATGACTCTAGCATCCTAAGAGGGTCTCGCCCTAATGACTCGCACTCCACGTGCTCAACGCCATTCCCAGCCCCTTGCTGTACTCGACTTTGCACTCCGCGTGCTCAACACCGTTCCCGACCCCTTGTCGTACTCGGCTTTCTGCAGTTCTCGGCCTTCGCCATTGTCGGCCTTCGTCGTTCATTCACAAATATGCACCACATAGCATAATATCAACAAATATTTAAACATATACTAAACATAAACAATAGGGCTACGCCTTGCAATTCAATCACATAGGGCCATGCTCTGCAATACAAATAATAGGGCCACACCCTGCTCTATGGGTACAACAGTTTTCTTACCTGTGTCCCAAGCTTCTTGAGCACCACAATCCCGAGCACAGTCCTCTAACCCGAGCCTCACTGAACACCTAGTCATAACGCATTCACAATAGCCATCCATCAAGCTCTAATCCAATAAATAACTTTGGAATATAATTCTAGCCTCCAGGACCTTGGATTCTACCAAACCAGGTGGTAAAATCCTTCCTGAGCCTTAACATTTGGGTTCCCGAGCTAAAAACCTTCAAATAGCCAATATTTTGATTTTGAGTTGCGGCCCAGCCCGTTAAGGGCCACAGCGCGCTCAAGTCAGAGGCAAAATGCCTCTTTGTTGAGGGACACGTGCTGCGACGCTCCAAACCTTGGGCCACGGCGCGCCTGGGCAGACAAAGGCTTCCAGCCTCTTCGACACACAGGGGTCGCGGCACCTGAAGAACAGGGTCGCAGCTTGAGACCCCAAACCCAGAAATCCCAGCTATCTTTTGTGTTTTCCTCGACCCTAAACCCCAATTTTCATAATTCAAACATAAATTAAACTCATAATTGAACTTGGATTTCTCGTTTACATATCCTAGTTAACACAATAAGTCCATAACACAACCCCATAAACTCAGCAACCACCCAAGATCACACATAGAACCCATTTTCATGCAAGCCTATATTTCCAAGAGAATTCAAAAGCAAAACCAAGTTTAAGAGCTTACCTCTGAATTGTACTCGACCCTGAGCTGATTTCCTAAGTCCTTAAACTTCCAATCCACCACTTCTTCAGACTAAATCCTCAAGTTTCTCCAAAATTCTCCAACACCAAAGAGAGTGTAAGAACCGACTGAGAGAGAAAGTGTGAGAGTCTTCCTTCTGTTGCTTCTAATCCCCTCCTAGAGCCTCAGCAGCCAAAGCTTAAGCCTATCCCTTAGCCAAAAAGTCTAAAATACCCCTAAGCCTATCCAAACCCTCAAGTGCCACCAAGGGAAATTCATCAATTGCCAAGTCCCGCTAATTCCTCGAGTGTTCCTATAAATCCCCGTTTAATCCTGACATGTCCAAATCATTGATAAATTATTACCCGTTACTTGGTAATTCCCAAACACATATAACAATCCCAAAATACCCCTAGGCTCCTCCCGAGTCGTGTATTTGACCCCATTGTGACTTTCTAGTTAAACTGCTCCCTAGGACTGTCTCAGATCATGCATCACAAATAAATCTCCACTCACTCGTGGTATCAATCACAATATACACAAATAATACATTTATGCCCTCAATGGGCTAAAATTACAAATATTCCCCTAATAGCCAAATGGGGCCCACATGCATATGTAATTCTCCTAAACATGCATTTCTAATCACATATTCATCAAATTCATTTATTAACTTAATTAAATCAATTATTGCCCTCCAGACACGCTAATCAAGGCCCTAATCCTTATTAGCAAATTTGGGACGCTACACATACAATGCTATCATAGGGTTTAATCCCTAAACAAACCGCTCTCTCCTGGACGCATCGATTGACACCAAGTCAGAAGTAAACTTGGCCAACATGTCGAATTTCAAGGCATATTCAATCATTATCATGTTTCCCTGAGCCAAACTAGTAAACTCATCCACCTTCATAGTTTTAACTGCGTCATTGTAGTATTTCTCATTAAATAGTTCATTGAACTCCTCCCAACCCATTGTAACCACATCCCAAGTCTGGGATACAACCTCCCACTAAATCCGGGCATCATCCCGTGACATGTAAGTGGCACAATGACCAATTGTCATTACCTGCCACCCTTATAAAGTTGAGGATGAAACTAGTCATACTCATACACTTCTTAGCCTTAAGCGAATCTGAGCCTTCCTCAAAGATTGGAGGGTGTTGTTTCCTGAACCGTGCATACTGTGGTTCCCATCTGTTCTCAACCTTTAGCTGTCCTAGAATTGGTACCTCAACTAGTGGCGGGGGCGGGGTAGTGTTCCCTGGTGGAACCTGTTGTCTCAATTATCTAATCTCTTCTTCATGCCTCAGAAGTCTTGCTTGCATTTTTGCAAACATTTGCTGCCAGTTTTGAGGGGCAAGTGGAAGGTTCTGACCTTGATTATCATCTGTAGCCTCGATATCAGTGCTGACTAGTCAGATTGATTGCCTTGGAGGCATAACTCCCCAAGTATATCTACAATCAAAGACTCGGCTTATCATGCAATGATAACAGTGTCCAGAAACCATCCCAAGGTCCAAAATTGAACAATTGAGCATACACATGCAATGATAATGCTAATAAGAATTTTTATAATATTCACATACAACAGTAATGCTAACAAGCATGTCTTTTCATATTTGCATAGCAGACAAGGGCCAGGTCATATCAATATATTTCATGCTTCCTATTCTAGCATGCAGATAAGACATATATTTCAATTAAGCAGTAGACACACATTCAACTCATTACTTACCGAATTGTTAGTCGAGCTTGTATCTAGTAGCGAGCGTACATATGCAACCCGTCTGATGGACCCAAAACGGGTATGTTTTAAATATTTATAAATCGCAAGTGCACGGATCGTTCATATAGAATAGTGATTGTGTAAGAAAGGATGTCAAACCCAAAGGAGTTGTCTAAAATAAAAAAGAAAACTATTTTAAACCAGAATTAACAAATTCTAACCTAGCTCCAAAGATTGATGAAAATTTGAATAATGAAAATAAAAATAAAAGACAATAATATAGAAATTAAAAACAATATATATTACTATTTTAATAATTGCAATCAATATGGTAAAATAAGATTATTAAGGATTATAATCCACAAAATATAAGTTCAATAATATTTATAAGTACATTGATTCCCAAGTTTTAGTGATAGTTAAACTAAATCAAACTATCATTTTCCAAATAGATTTATAATTTTAATCACAAATTACTTCTAAAAAGATAAGATTTTTCTTCACTTTTCAAAATTATAATTTCAAATCATTTAGTGTAAATCAATCTAACGAAATAACAAATAAATCAATGAACATTATTTATAAGGAAAAACATAATATTTTTGTTGTAAGCATGGATGTGTACAATTTAATGACACATCTTACACAAAGAATATTATGTTTTTGCACTAATGAAGAACAAAGTGTAAATATGTGCTAACAATCCAAAATACATGATATTTAAGATAAAAGAAGATATTTGAACAAGAAAAATCCATAAACTTTGTTACACAAAATAGGAAATCAATATACAAAATAAACACTATCTAGTTACATATTGTTTCCTCATCACCTTAATAATCTTAAAAAGATTAGAAATACATAACTAGAATATCAAATACAAACTAAAATTTACAAACATAAATAGGAAAATTTGGACGATGAACCCCCAAAATTTTCCTCTAAAAATACATATAAAATAACCAAAAAGAAGAAGAAGATGAAGAGAATAGAGAGGTTTTGAAATGTGTAGAATTTTTGGTATGGTAACCTCCCCCTCAAATATGCCCCCAAATCCCTTATTTATAGCCAAAAAAATGAGGTATTAAAATAATCAATTTAAATTAATTAAACTGATTAAATTAATTTAATTAATTATAATATGGCAAATATGGGTAAATTATAGGATGTAATAATGATGTTTTGGGGTAAAATGTGTAGAAAGTGGGGTAAAAAGTGGCATTTTTTAACATAGGGGACAAGAGTACATTGTGTCATTTATATGGGCTCAAGAAAAAAATTGCTTTGTGGCATGCTTGGCTGGAGGTGGCTGCAGGGGCGGATTGGAGTGGGCCTATGTTGGGCCCGGTTTGAGATTTTTGGCTGAAGGGGACAAACGACTGGGTTGACAAATGCTTGGGAAGGCTCAGCTGGGAAGATGGCTTCAGCGGCTCCAGGCGTGTGGGAGAAGGCTGAGTGGATTGGTGTGCTGAAGGAGACCTGCCTGGGGGAGTCACGCTGGGAGGAGCAGCTTGCTGGGTTGTTGGTGGTTTGGCTGGCACCGGGAAGGAAGCATTAGGCGGAAGAGCTACTGGTGGGCTGGAGCTGCTGGTGGGCGTTCAAGGTGGCAGCTGGGTTCAGTTGTGGGCTTGGGCAGTTGGGCCAGGCAGCTGAAGTGGTGGTGTTTTCAGTATTACCATATTTTCCTTTCTTTTCTTCTTTATCTTGTCTTTCCTCTTCTCTCCAAATAAACAAAATGCAACCTTGTTTTCTACAAAATAATCATAAACTAAATTAAAATTAAATATTTTCATTAATAAAATATAACATATAACTTCCATGAAAATTTTAATTAAAACTTAATTTACTTAAACATTTAAGCTCAAAATTGCATCTTTTTACTCCTAACTTAACAAGATTAATTTTAAATAATTAAACTATAACATACTATAATAAAATAACTATAAAAACACACAAAAGTATATAAAATCAAAATAAACTCAATAAATTCAAAATTACTTTAAAACTTAATAAATCAATTAAAAACTCAAGAATTAAGCAACAATTATCGCATAAAAAGTGGTAAAATAACTCTATTTTGTAGAGTTATCACACCCCCAAACTTAATATTTTGCTAGTCCTCGAGCAAAAGGAAAATTAAAAACACACTTTTTTTTTAATTGGCGATGTCAAATATTTTTTGTCAAAAATTACATAATGGAAATAGTTCAACGAAAATCACAAATAAAAGTAAAGCTTATGTAATTAATTAAAAAGTTAAAATTGTTTTCAAAATAGATATTTAACATGCAAATACAAAAACATTAAATCATCATGTGAACATTTAGACAAGCTTATGCAAACAAAAATAAATTAAATCTCAAGAGATAATCAAGCAAATTCTAGGATTTTTCAAATTTTTTTTTTAGAGATTTAAAGAATTTAATGTTTAAATAAACTATATCCAAATATCACAAATTCGAATAGAATAGAAAAGTGACATATTATGAAAAATATATATTTAAACAAAACTAACTTTAAAAATTAAAAGTAAAGCTTAATAATTATTCATATTTTTCTAAGAACTAATAACAATTTCAATCATAATTCTTATCATTAGAAAATAAAAATCATTAATATTTTTTTTTTCAAACAAAACAAAGAAAATAATTTTTTTTGAATTTTACAACAAATGAAAAACATGCATAAACACAAAGAAAAACACATAAACACCAAGAAAAACACATACACAATACCCCCAAACTTAAATGAAACATTGTCCTCAATGTTTAATAAAATGAAAAAAATTTAAGAAATACTCCCTTTGATGAATGCTTCCTTGATTTGGCTCATTTGTTTTCTTCTCTTCTTTTTCTTTTTGGGCAAGAAGTTTCCTTCAAGCTTTTTGAAAAACATGAAACAAAACACACGACAGAAGTGAAATATAAAATGAAACATAAAAAATATGGGTTGCCTCCCACAAAGCGCTTTAGTTTATAGTCTTTAGCTCGACTATAATTTTTTTTTCAACCTACACCCAATCGACGGTGTAAAATTTCATTTGTAGGGTGAGTTATGACTTTGGTGTAAATGCCATAAATAATAATTGATAACATCACACCTACAAGAAAATTAGAAATATGCAATTTTAAGGGAATATCAATAAAATAAGAAAATTGCATATCTATATTAGACTCCTTTTCATTTTGAGTAAATATACAAATTTGTTCATTTATGGGCTCTTGAGATATAATTATATCTTTTTCATTTTCCTCACGAGCCTCGAAAATTATTTCATCCAACTCTTTGGTTTTATTAGGGGGTTGGATGCATATTACAAGTTCTTCAACAACTTCATTCTCCTTTTCATTTTCAATTTGACTATATGGATTGGGAATGGGTTGGTTGGGGTAAACTTGTTTTTCCGACTCTATAACAGTTTAAAGTTGTCCTACTATTGTCTCAATTTTTGAGATCGACTGAGACTGGGCTAGTAAGATTTGGTAGGTTGATTGCATGAACTGTTGTAGGGTATCCTCTAAAGATGGGCTCGTTTCTTGTTGAATGGGATATGATAGGTCAGATTGGGCATGACTTTGATTATGCATGTTGAATTCATGCCCTATTGGAGACTGGGTATGACTCCATGAAAAATTTGGATTATAGGTGGGGGAAAAATGGATATCAAAAGATTCATGCATATCATACATATCATTAGTTTCTCCATAATTTAAATTTGAGTGCTCATAATAGTTGTACTCAGAATTCCAACTATAGTTAATATGATCCATATGGTAAACTAAATGACAAACTATTTTTTTTAAATGAAAATTAAGGTAAAAAGAAAAATAAAATAAAATTAAGAGAACAAAAACAATGTTAAGATATTAAACAATTACACGATAATATGATAAAAGACAAAGAAAAATAAGATAAAATTAAGTAAGATTATCAAAAAATAGGCAAGAGTAGGGAGGGATAGTGTCACGAGCCGACTATTTGGGTACTCCAACTAGACGGAACGTGCAACACTTGCAGACTCTTCAAGCTAGCAAGTCAACCTACAACACACACCTACAGGCAAACAAACTCAGCGATTGGCCACATACACATCTCGGACATGCAACAGGCAATAACGAAGTATGAGCAAGCACAAAGCAAGTCATTCCTAGGAACATCCACACAACACAAAGCACACAACAAGGCAAGTGGCACGCAATGGCCCAACGAAGATAACAAACAAGTAACACATAAGAAAAAAGGAAGCACACAAGGGCAAGTGTGGATAAATGTTGTTTTATTAATATATAGCCTTGATAGGGCAAGGGAGTACACAGTTTTGGCCCCTATTTGCTGATGGCCATGGTGCTTCCCTAAGTCACCAGGTCACCTCCCCCTAATGAGCCTTCTAGGGAAATAAGGTCCTCCCAGGAACATATATGATTTTTGTCTGGGAGACATATGCCTAATTACAAAACTGCTACTACCCTATCCCATGAGGTTGCTTGGTGCAAGACTTGACTAATGATCAAACACCAAGGCATGCTCACTTACAAAATGGCCCCATGTGGGTGTGCCAAAGGGGTAGCACGCCACACTCTCCCCCACTCAATCCTTCGGCATCCTCGATGAAGTAGCTTGTAGATCTTCAATCTTCTGCATGAGCTTCTTCAAGTCTTCTGCCCTCTCCCAGCTGATCTCGTCATCTGCGAGCCCCTTCCATTTTACCAGATACTCTTTATGCTTTTTACAGTCAGTGGTGACCGTCTTTTCCGCTAGGATTTCTTCAGGTTGACTCTTGCTCCTTGGTTGAACGATGACTCCTCCTCTGGTTGACTGGTTGCGCTCTGGATTTGCTGGATCATCATGATACGACTTCAAGTTGCTGACATGAAGGACCGGGTGTATCTTCATCCAAGCTGGTAGGTCAACTTTGTAGGAAGTTAGGCCAACTTTTGAGATGATTGAGACCGGACCCTCGTACTTGCGAACGAGTCTGATGTCTTTGTCCCCTCGGAATCTCAACTATTCAGGCCTCAGCTTCATTAACACTAAGTCACCTGCTTTGAACTCCAGTGGTCTGCGCTTCTGATCTGCCCCCTTCTTCATTCTTCTTGATGCTTTTTCTAAGTAAGCTCGGGCAATCTCTGTCGTTTTCTTCCATTCTTTTGTGAAGTGAAAGGCTCGCGGGTTCCGACCGCGATATTCATCCACTGTGTGGGGCAACAATGGTTGCTGTCCATTAACAACTTCAAAAGGGCTCTTATTCGATGAAGAACTCTTTTGAGAGTTGAAGCAAAATTGAGCTACATCGAGTATTTGCGGCCAATTCTTCTGATTGGCATTGACAAAGTGGCGCAAGTACTCCTCCAACACCCCGTTGAATCTTTCTGTCTCCCCATCTGTCTGCGGATGGTAGCTCGAGGAAATGTTCAGTTGTGACCCCAAGAGATTGAATAGTCCGGACCAAAAGGTCCCGGTGAATCTTCCATCTCGGTCACTAACAATGTTTTGGGGCACTCCCCAATATTTGACAATATGCTTGAAAAATTGTCTGGCTGTCTCTTCTGCCAAACAGTACTTCGACACTGGGATGAATATTGCGTACTTCGAGAATCTGTCCACGACCACCAAGATTGCACTTAAATTCCCTTTCATCAGAAGACTGGTGATAAAGTCAAGCGACACACTCTCCCATGGTCGGCTTGGGACTCGCAAGGGCTCCAACAACCCAGGTGTCTTGTTCCTATCGACCTTGTCTTGCTGGCAGACGAGATAGGTCTTGGTGTACTCCACTACATCATCTCGCATTTGTGGCCAGTAGTACCCCTGCTTCAAGAGTGCGTGGGTTCTCTGCCACCCTGGATGTCCTGCCCACAGGGTGTCATGACACTCACTTAGTAATGTCCTCCGTAAATCTCCAGCTTTCGAAACATACAAGTGCCCCCCTTTAGCCCACAGAAGATCATCCTCCACCCAGAACTGGCGAGTCTTGCCTTCTTTTACGAGCTTCAGGATGGTCCTGACAACCGGGTCTTTCTCTAGGTTTTCTTTGATGCGCTCCTTGAGTGGAGTGTTCACCACGCTAGCCGACAAACTAGCCAAGATCTTTAGAGTCGCCAACTCCAATTTGCGACTCAAGACGTTAGCTGCCTGGTTCAAGCGTCCTGCGCTGTGCTCAAAATGGAAGTCGAATTCCGCCACGAACTCCTTCCATCGAGCCTGCTTAGGGGTCAGTTTCGGCTGAGTAAGGAAATGACTAACAGCTACATTATCCGTATTCACCGCAAACTTTGACCCCAGCAAGTAATGCCTCCACACTCGCAAGAAATGTATAACTGCGAGGAGCTCCTTCTCCTGGGCAGTATACCTCCTCTCAGCTTCAGACAGCTTGCGGCTCTCATATGCGACCGGGTGGTCTTCTTGTACTAGTACCCCTCCCAGAGCATAATCTGAGGCATCTGTCTGTACTTCGAAGGGCTTTCTAATAATTGGCAAGGCAAGAACAGGATCCTTCATCATGGCTTCCTTCAAACTCCTGAATGCTTTAGCACACTTGTCAGGCCACGCCC
Organism: Humulus lupulus; assembly: GCF_963169125.1. NCBI lineage: Eukaryota > Viridiplantae > Streptophyta > Magnoliopsida > Rosales > Cannabaceae > Humulus > Humulus lupulus. The sequence continues at coordinate 73,542,647 of NC_084795.1, read as the reverse complement.
AAGTCACACCCTTTCTCAGAAGCTCGGTCAAGGGTGTCGCCCTTCTTGAGTAGCCGTCCACAAATCGTCTATAGTAGTTGGCTAGGCCCAAGAAGGAGCGGAGTTCTTTCACGTTTGTGGGGGCTTTCCATTCCTAGATTGCCCTCACCTTCTCCAGATCCATATGAATTCGGCCACATTCCACAACGTGGCCTAAGAACTTGATGCTCTCCTGTGCAAACGAGCATTTCTCGCGCTTCACATATAGCTGGTTCTCTCTTAACTTCTGAAACACTTGAGCCAAGTGTTCTTGATGCTCTTCAATCATGGTGCTATAAACCACGATATCATCCAAGTACACCACCACGAACTTATCTAGATACTCGTGGAATACTTGGTTCATCAGTGTACAGAAAGTAGCAGGTGCATTTGTCAACCCAAACGACATTACTCGAAACTCAAATGCACCGTATCGAGTAACACACGTTGTCTTTGGTTCATCCCTATCTGCAATTCTCACCTGATAGTAGCCCGATCTTAAGTCCAACTTTGTAAAGTATTTGGCTCCACTTAGCTGGTCGAACAAATCAGCGATCAGAGGGATGGGGTAGGTGTTGCGAACTATCACCTTGTTGAGAGCCCTATAGTCGATGCACAACCTCAAGCTCCCATCGTGCTTCTTCTGGAATAGCACAGGGGCGCCAAATGGTGCCTTCGACGGTCTGATGAAGCCTGCCTCCAATAACTCTTTTAATTGTTTCCTCAACTCTTCTAGCTTAGGGGGTGCCATTCTGTATGGCGCTTTTGTTGGAGGTTTCGCTCTGAGCACCAGCTCTATCTGGTGATCAATCCCCTTCTTTGGTGGCAAGGCTTTGGGGAGTTTATCTGGCATCACGTTCCCATACATCCTTAAGACCCTCATAATTTTTAGTGGAACAATCTCTTCCACTACTTCTTTGAACACGGTGGGTACAACTACATAAGTGGGCTCCTGCTTCTTCACACCTTTCTTGAACTATAAAGCTGATAGAAGCTTCACACCAGGGGGTGGTTTCACCTTTGCAGGCACCTTTGAAGGAGTCTCTCCCATTATGAGTAAGCTTCCAGTGGCAGGAATTGGAATGGCACCTTTCTCGGTTAGAAAGTCCATTCCCAAAACTACATCGAAGTCGTCCATATGGACGACCACTAAGTCAGTCTGCCCCTCCCACGTGTCGATTCTAACTTTTACCCCTTTAGCCACGCCAGTTGTGGCCAAGGCCTTGGAGTTGACCGCTTTCATGCGGCCTGCATCTTTCTCCAGCTTCAGTCCCAGTCGCTTTGCTTCAAGTTCAGAGATGAAGTTGTGGGTGGCGCCAGTATCAATCATCACGCTTTTGGCGAGCTTGCCATTGATAGTGGCATCCACGAACATTAGCCCCTTCCCCAAGGTCTTCTTCCCTTTCTTGCCATGTTTCTTGAGAGCATTCAACAGGCGGACAGTGCCCATGTGCGTGTACTCTTCATCTTCCTCTTCTCCTTCGCCCTGTTGTTCTTGGCCAATGAGGGCATTCAGCTTGCCCCTGTAAGGGAAAACTGCCGACTTATGTTGGCCTTTGAAAAGCCAACAAGCTAAAGGCTTCCTCCCTGCAGCAGCATCTATCCCACTTGAAGAATTGGACTCAGCTGTCCTCTTCTCTCCCCCACTCTTGCCCTGCCAGGACTTCCCAGACTTCTTACTCCCAGCGCTACTTGAGCTGGTTGGAGGAGTAGCCCTTTTTGGCAGGCTGCTCTACGGAGTGTAATCTGTTAAGCCTTCAGCAGCAGCTTGAGCGGTGGCAAGATCAGACACACGCTGTCTTTGAAGTTCTTGTTTGGCCCACGATTTCAATCCCTCGAGGAAGCAAAAGAGATTGTCTACTTCGGACATGTCCTTTATATCGAGCATTAGTCCCGAAAATCTCTTCACATATTCTCGGACTATCCAGACTTGTTTGAGCTTTCTCAACTGGCGTCGAGCTATGTAAGCGACATTTTCTGGCAGAAATTGCATCTTTAATTCTCTCTTCAGGTCTGCCCAAGATGTGATGGTGCACCTGCCATTCTCTCTGTCATCATACTTGGTCCTCCACCACACCTTGGCATCCCCAGACAAGTACATGGTAGCCATGGCCACCTTTCCGTCTTTCGAATCGGCCCGGACGACTCTAAAATAATGTTCCATGTCGAAGAGGCAATTCTCCAAATCCTTTGCGTCTCTGGCCCCGTTATAGGGCCTCGGCTCGGATACTTTAGCTCGGCCATACTCCATACCTATCGGCCCTATTGCAGGGGCATTCCCAACCGCTCGCATGGTCAGGTTTACCTTGGCAGATAGCTCAGCCATTTCTTCTCTGAGCATGCCAACTGCCTCCCTGCAGTCTTCCATAGTGTCATTTATGGAAACTTCTTATTCCTTCAGCATGCGCTCCACTGCCGCGATGCGCTCTTCCCACCGAGGGGAAACATAAGTACTTGTTGGAGTGTTTCTTTTCTCCAACGCGATTATTCTGGATAGGAGAACATCATTCTCCTTTTCCAGCGCAGCTATGCGATTGTTTGCATCAGACGATCCCGAGTCATGACTTGCAGAGGAAAGATCCCTGACCCTTTCGTCCAGGCCATCTAGTTCCCCTAACCGCTTCTCAAGAGCTTCGATCCTCTGAGTGTTGCTCACCATAGTGTGTTTTTCCAAGCGCTTTCTAACTTGGCTCTGATACCAACTGTCACGGGCCGACTATTTGGGTACTCCAACTAGACGGAATGTGCGGCACTTGCAGACTCTTCAAGCTAGCAAGTCAACCTACAACACACACCTACAGGCAAACAAACTCAGCGATTGGCCACATACACATCTCGGACATGCAACAGGCAATAACGAAGTATGAGCAAGCACAAAGCAAGTCATTCCTAGGAACATCCACACAACACAAAGCACACAACAAGGCAAGTGGCACGCAATGGCCCAACGAAGATAACAAACAAGTAACACATAAGAAAAAAGGAAGCACACAAGGGAAAGTGTGGATAAATGTTGTTTTATTAATATATAGCCTTGATAGGGCAAGGGAGTACACAGTTTTGGCCCCTATCTGCTGATGGCCACGGTGCTTCCCTAAGTCACCAGGTCACCTCCCCCTAAGGAGCCTTCTAGGGAAATAAGGTCCTCCCAGGAACATATATGATTTTTGTCTGGGAGACATATGCCTAATTACAAAACTGCCACTATCCTATCCCATGAGGTTGCTTGGTGCAAGACTTGACTAATGATCAAGCACTAAGGCATGCTCACTTACAAAATGGCCTCATGTGGGTGTGCCAAAGGGGAAGCACGCCACACATAGCATGCCATCAACCATAACAAAATTAAGGTAAAAAATTAGGAGGCACAAGTGCCATCAACTAAAACATAAAATAAAAGACTAGGAGGCAAAATTGTCATCAATTAGTAACTTGCAAACATAAAAATAAAAATAAAATTAACAACAAGATAAATTACAACAAAATTATAACAAAATTAGGAGGCACAAGTACCATCGACTATAAAAATTAAAAGGATAGATCGTCAACTAAAAAAATACAATAAATATAAATATATAAGTAAGTTTTTTTTTATGGGTGGTAGAACCGTCCCAAATTTTCTTTTTATCTTTTTTTTTTTGTTTTTATATAAATAAATATATATTTTTTATATTTTTGAATATATAGTTTTTTTTTTCTTTTTTTTAAGTGCAAAAAATTAAAATAACTAGTAGAAGAATTTACTAACCTTGAGATAAATTTCGTTTATTTTCTTGCAACTCCTTAGCAACGGCGCCAAAAACTTGATGGACCCAAAATGGGTATGTTTTAAATATTTATAAATCGCAAGCGCACGAATCGTTCATATAGAATAGTGATCGTGTAAGCAAGAATGTCGAACCCAAAGAAGTTGTCTAAAATCGAAAAGAAAACTATTTTAAACCAAAATTAACAAATTCTAACCTAGCTCCAAAGATTAATGAAAATTTGAATAATGAAAATAAAAATAAAAGACAATAATAAAGAAATTAAAGACAATATATATTGCCTTTTTTCTCAGTAGGTGGTTCGACTGATTCAAGGTTAGGTCAGATGCACTTGGCCTCTTTGTTTCACTGCTTGGACTGTTTGGATTGAAGACATAAAGGGGGGTATCCATGCCTCTTTAGTGGCTGCTGTTTTCTCAACCACTGTTTATTATCTTTGGCATAACAGGAACATTTGTTATATTCATCACTTTTCTCTTAGTGTTAAAGCTGTCATAGAATTGATCAAAAAAGACATCATGTTTAGGCTTAGTTGTGTTTACCCATAAGAATGTAAGAGGCATTAAACTTAGCTACTGAAGGTAGCTACCTTTTGTTTGGTTGTATCTATTTGGTCCTTTGGACTTAGCCTTGATGTATTTGGTTTGTGATTAATGAAATTCATTTTTCTTGATCAAAAAAAAAAAAGACAATATATATTACTAAATTAATAATTGCAAACAAGATGGTAAAATAAGATTATTAAGGATTAGAATCCACAAAATATAAGTTCAATAATATTTATAAGTACATTGATTCCCAAGTTTTAGTGATAGTTAAACTAAATCAAACTATCATTTTCCAAATAGATTTTTAATTTTAAGCACAAATTACTTCTAAAAAGATAAGATTTTTCTTCACTTTTCAAAATTATAATTTCAAATCATTTAGTGTAAATCAATCTAATGAAATAACAAATAAATCAATGAACATTGTTTATAAGGAAAAACATAATATTTTTGTTGTAAGCATGGATGTGTACAATTTAATGACACATCTTACACAAAGAATATTATGTTTTTGCACTAATGAAGAACAAATTGTAAATATGTGCTAACAATCCAAAATACATGATATTTAAGATTAAAGAAGATATTTGAACAAGAAAAATCCATAAACTTTGTTGCACAAAATAGGAAATCAATATACAAAATAAACACTATCTAGTTACATATTGTTTCATCATCACCTTAATAATCTTAAAAATATTAGAAACACATAACTAGAATATCAAATACAAACTAAAAATTACAAACATAAATAGGAAAATTTGGAGGATGAACCCCCAAAATTTTCCTCTAAAAATACATAGAAAATAACCAAAAAGAAGAAGAAGATGAGGAGAATAAAGAGGTTTTGAAATGTGTAGAATTTTTGGTATGGTAACCTTCCCCTCAAATATGCCCCCAAATTCCTTATTTATAGCCAAAAAATGAGGTATTAAAATAATCAATTTAAATGAATTAAATTGATTAAATTAATTATAATATGGCAAACAGGGGTAAATTATAGGGTGTAATAATGATGTTTTGGGGTAAAATGTGTAGAAAGTGGGGTAAAAAGTGGCATTTTTTAACATAGGGGACAAGAGTACATTGTGGCATTTTTATGGGCTCAAGAAAAAAATTGCTTTGTGGCATGCTTGGCTGGAGGTTGCTGCAGGGGCGGATTGGAGTGGGCCTGTGTTGGGCTTGGTTGGAGATTTTTGGTTGAAGGGGACAAACGGCTGGGTTGACAAATGCTTGGGAAGGCTCAGCTGAGAAGATGGCTTCAGCGGCTCCAGGCGTGTGGGAGAAGGCTGAGTGGATTGGTGTGCTGAAGGAGACCTGCCTGGGGGAGTCACGCTGGGAGGAGCAGCTTGCTGGGTTGTTGGTGCTTCGGTTGGCACTGGGAAGGAAGCAGCAGGCGGAAGAGCTACTGGTGGGCTGGAGCTGCTGGTGGGCCTTCAAGGTGGCAGCTGGGTTCGGTTGTGGGCTTGGGCAGTTGGGCCAGGTAGCTGAAGTGGTGGTGTTTTCAGTATTACCATATTTTCCTTTCTTTTCTTCTTTATCTTGTCTTTCCTCTTCTTTCGAAATAAACAAAATGCAACCTTGTTTTCTACAAAATAATCATAAACTAAATTAAAATTAAATATTTTCATTAATAAAATATACCATATAACTTCCATGAAAATTTTAATTAAAACTTAATTTACTCAAACATTTAAGTTCAAAATTGCATCTTTTTACTCCTAACTTAACAATATTAATAAAATAACTATAAAAACACACAAATGTATATAAAATCAAAATAAACTCAATAAATTCAAAATTACTTTAAAACTTAATAAATCAATTAAAAACTCAAGAATTAAGCAATAATTATCGCATAAAAAGTGGTAAAATAACTCTATTTTGTAGAGTTATCACCGCCTTCAGGAACCAAAAGCCTTGGCAGCTCTGATACCAAGTTGTAACACCCTACTATTCCAGGACTGTCAAAATATATGTTTAAAATGGTTCTTAACTCGTTAAGTGAGTCATTTGGAATCAAAGGTGTAAATAAGATTAAATGTAGTTTAGGTACTAAAATTTTTGGTTAATGGAATTAAACTTTTCATTAAAACATTTGAACATGTACAAGGGATCCCGTAATGTCCCAAATTACCTAATAAGGCTTAGGGCCTTGATTAGGGGGCCAGGATGGCAAGTTATGGAAATTACGTGTTTATGTGTTATATATGCGTGTGCTTATATGATTATGTGAGTTATATTATAATATGACTTGATATGTATGTTTAGGTCTATTAATTAAGCATGTGGGCTCGTTTCTTATTAAAAGGGAAAATTTTGTAATTTGGCCCATTATTGGTATATTTGGCATATATGTGATATATGTGTGGGACCACATTATTATGTGGATATATTTAGGTTACTTGCCACAAGGTGATCCTAGGGAGCAAGCTAGTGTAAAAGTCACAACGGGATTCTATATTATGGTTGTGACTAGGTTATCGCTAGGGGCTCGGAAGCGGGATCGTGCTCGAGGGTCGTTCCTATTTTACATTATACTCAGACTTAAGGTAAGAAAACAACACCCATTACGTGATGTACATGATTAGGGCTTGGCCCGAATGTTGAATAAAGTTTTGATTGGGCGTTGGCCCCTATAAATGCACATGATTATGATTATGCCTGTGATTATATAGAGGATAGGGAAATGGGCCCCAGGGTGGCTTATTAGTCCCAGATTCTAGGGCGCTGAGCCCCAGAGTGACTTATTAGTCATGTACTTGGGCAACGGGCCCCTATATGATTCGGTTAATCATTTATTCAGGGCATTTGGTCCCATATGACACTGTAGTCATTTACATGAATGATATGCATGCATGGGTAGGGTTATTGCTTTTGGGCATGTTTATTATGATTTAGAAATGTGTTAATCACTGCTTATGAGCATGTTAGAGTTTTCTTGTTGGGCCTTGGCTCACGGGTGCTATGTGGTGCAAGTAAAGGGTAAGAAAAGCTAGACCAGCCATGAGTTGGAGAGCTTAGGTGGCGATGTGTACATATGCAGCCACTTGACCACCACAGCCAAGGGTTCTCAAATGAACTAGGGTTTGACCCTACTTTGCCGCTTAGGTTGGCGATTTGTAATTTTTGAGTTGTAATGACTATTTTGGATCTATAAACAACTTTGTAAACATTATTATGGGATTCCATGTACAATTTAATGTTTTTAATGAAACATCCATTCCTTTTAACCAAAATTTTTAACCCAGGACCATTAATTACATTTAGATGGGCGTGTATGGCCTAATGACTCGTTTAGCGAGTTAAACACAATTTAAAACACACAGTTTAACGGTCTTGGCTTACCAAGGCATTACAGATCCCAAATGTCTTAAACCAAAATACAATTATAACCAAGAGTTACAAAAATAGCCGACCTAAGAGACAAAGTTGAACTTATATCCTAAGTCCCTCAAAATGAATCTCGACCATAGTAGCTGAGTAGACTGAGTATGTACATGTCGCCCATAGAGCTCTCCAACTCATGGCTGGTCCAATTTCATCTTGCCCTTACCTCCACCATAAAGCATCCATGAGCCAAGGTCCAGCAATAAACTCAACTAGGAAAAATAAGTATTCAAATAAGCATTAACATCAAATATATTCTTCATAGGTTATAAATAAACTTAGATAAACTTTTCAACAAGTATACAGCCTATGCCAAATGACCTACATAGTGGCCATGCCATAACGACCTACATTACACATGATTATCGCCGATTACGTCCCCCTAGCTGATCAATAAAAAACAACTATAAACAACAGATGCAATGATAGAACAAAGACATTTATAATTCTAATCAGAATTAGCACACAGTTATAACTGCGTTCAACAGTTGGGTCGTTGCCTTATTTATGGTGCATCTTTCAGTTTTCTTACCTTAAGTCCTGTGCAGAAGATGAAACGACCTCGAATGCGATGCTTTTTCTCGAGCCTCGTGGAAACCCTAGTCACAACGTAAATGATACACTTATCAGGGATTAAATCCAGATCCTAAGTTCCAATTCAAACCCTAGCTCATGAAACCACCAACTCCAGTCAACAGGGTGGTGGAATCGTCCCTCGAGCCCCTAAGTGGGCCCCCAAAACAGGCCCTAAGAACCTCGAATCTTTTTCCCAAAAAATTATGAAAACCAACATTTCGGGGCACCTGGTGCGGTCGCGTCCACAGAAAGTTGGTGCATTCTGGGACGCTAGCGCAATCGCACCCAATCTCAGTGCGGTCACGCTGGTTGCCTAGAAACCCCAAATCAAACTCGAAATTCCCTGGTTTCTGGAACACTAGCACGGTCACGTTAGGTCACCACAAACCCAAAACGAGCCCAAAATTCAAGTGTTCTTCCCCAATTTGACAATTGCGATTTCCCCTGCATTACATATCCAAATTTGACCAAAAAGTCAATGCCCAACAATTTAAACACATATTAAAGACTTCAAAACACTAGCATAACCAATATGCAACACTATAATACCCAAAATTTACCAAAAACTCATTAAAATCACAATTTTCCATAGTTGAGTTTCATACTCAACTTTTATCCCAAAAAATCCGAACTCCCAAGAAAATTTATAGAAACAATAGTAATCAAACCTCCCAATAGCTTATAAATGATTCATAATTCTCAAAACATCCAACTAATGTTGGAAAAACAATTAGAGTGCACAGGGAAGTAGGTGTGGTGGGCCCAGTGTGTATAACATAAAAATTTTTCATCTCTCATATAAACAGTTTATATGTTTAAGAAAACATCCAGATAGAAACATTAATATACAATATTATTAATCATGCAACACATATATAAATATACACATATTTATATATATCATATACACATATAGACAAATATTCAAGAACAAAAGTATCTACCTCTTAAAGCCTATCAAGTGTCCTTGAGTCTTTTTGTGTATATATATATATCGATCTTCCTATCCAACGCTTTGAGTACTCAAACCACATTCTTCCAGATTGTTCTCTACACCTCAAGATGTGTGTGGGCACATAGAGAATACGGGTTTCCAATTTAGGAACCACAAGTATATCTCAACACATGAGAACTTGGATTATGGCCTGAGAAATGTTAGAATAAAAGAAGAAGATGACAATCTCTTGTCTGAAAAATTCTCAAACTTTTCTGAATTCTCACTAACTTGTATGTCTCTCTCTCTCTTTCTTCTTGTTGTTCTATATCATATATAGAGAGATTATGTATTACCTTATTATTCATAATAATAATAGTAATATAATAATATCATAATGATGATAGGAATTGATTTAGGTAAATATCTAACTTACCAAATTTAAAAGTATCTAATTTTAAATTATTAATTAATTAAATAAATTAAATAACAACAACACAGATACATTATCTGTGTACTGTTACACGCATGGCACGATCCATGGGCTGTGTTATGCATGAACAACAGTATTCCCTTTTCAGGGTTATGACATTTTTTTATTTAATTAAAATCAATCATTCCACAAAATATAGTATTATCATTTTAAGGAAAAAGATCACAACCATATTTCAAAATTTAAATTTTAAATTCAAAATTCAAAATTAAAACTGATGATCATCATTATCATCATCTTTTAAAATTCAATAAATCAAAAATATATTTGACTTACCAATTTTATTTTCTCCCACTCAAATAAAATAATTAATTTCGAAAATTAATTAATTAATTTATATGTATATTTTGAAATTATATATTTAAATTCATAAGCATATTTTCTAAAATTTAATAATTAATTATTCAACCTCAATTAACATATAATTGTATATTTGACCAGAAGAATAAATTCTTCTCAAGTTTCCAAATTACAGCTTTACCCTTGTATCAACTCTTACCTTGATATGGTGTTGATAGAGCCACCCGGGCACCTAAGGACCTATATTATCAAGTTCCAATAAATATTAGATTATTTATCAAAACTCTTTAATTAAATAATCATATTTATTAATCTCATGATTACTCCACTATAAATATGAGATTGAACTCTTGATAAATATAGACATATATTTACAGAGTACTTTATTAAAGAATAAAGTGTCCATTAATATAATCATTACATACAACGTTAATTCTCTATTAATGGTTCATAATTTAAAGGAATAAAATTACCATTTTACACTTTTAACTATATCTTGTTTCTAGAGTACCATTGACTTTACTAGTGAATGTTGTGTCACAACAAGTTTGCAACGTGAGCACTCATAACCTTTTCAGTTCCAAAAGTCAACCCAATAGGGAACCATTATTCAATCTATAAGAAGGCATGGATTTCATATCTGTTAAACTATGTCCCCAACCATATATATCATTTAGTACTCAAAATAATTGTTCTTAGCCTGATCATTCCGACAAACCTTAGCGCATAAATCAAAGGATCAAATGACATATATATGAGTTCATAGAAACCTCAGGATTAAGATCATCGTGTATATGATCATCATTTGATGTGTTTGATTAATACTATGAAACCGTGTTTAAACAAGTATTAACAAATCACATATGGTCCAATTCTATACATCACTATAGATAAAGTACATTCACTAAAGTGTCCTACTACACTAGTGACCTAGATCTAGGTCACTTGTATTCATAATACTAGCAAATCGTACTAGCAGTAATTAATCTAAAGATTCCACAACTTTTTTTTACTGTGAACTGTTTTAAGTTTATTATCTTAATCTCGATCATCTCATACCAATATGAGATTAAGATCACATTGATAAACTTTTGAATTTTTTGATATTTTCTTAATATTATCAACATAATACGAGACATAGTCTATATATATAATAATTCAATTCAATTATTTATTTCATTTAAAACATTTGTCAACTACAATTGCTTTAAGGGCATCATTCCTAACATTCTCCCACTTGCCCTAAAGCAAATTGAGGCATCTCTCACAATGTGTCAATCACATTATCCTGAATGAATTTGTTGAACAATGTCTTTCTTATCAGTTTTGTAAGAAACTGTTTTGAAGTTATCTTCAAGATCATTACATCAATTATGTAAAATCGTCTTGAATTAAATGATACTTCATTTCACGTGGTTTACCCTTTCATGACTTTTAGTTCGTCTAGAATAGTTGTATCTCCATTGCTTTCACAATGAGATACTAGTAGTTTATTCTAGTATGAAACCCTTTCAAGAATGACAACAAACTCAACTAAATCAAATACCCTATTTAATTGCTCATATCTGTTACATTTCGGCTTCTATGGTGAAATATATAAATCTGAAATGTCCAATACAATTCCAGGTTAATGTGTTTCCTCTACAGTTATGGAAGCTGCTTCTGATATCAATCTTTGAAGATTTCTACCTGATTTAAAATCAGTTCATCTTTTGGGATTTTATGTCACTTCCTAAATACACAAACATATAATCTCCATTATATTCAAGATACTCAAAATTAAGTCCGTATAAATATTCAATGACTCAATCCATCATTGGATTGACAACTGCTGACTATTCCCAAATGTTAATTTGAAGACATAATATTCGATACATTAAACGGTCCATCACTGAGTTGTAGGAATACTGTCTCATGTCCTTCTTATCTAGTAAAAGAATAAATGGACATTATTATTTAGATAATACATCCTCCTGACCGGGAAGGCAAAAAACCTTTCTTGAATTTCTGTAAACTAAAGTATTTAAGCTTCTTATCTATATAAGTTGATTGAGATAGTGCCAAAAAATTATTATTTCAATCTCTATCTACTTGAATGTATAGAACATTCTTGGCTTTTCTAAATCTAATATTTAGAAATGTTTAGCTGACCATTTATTTTATATGGAGAATTTCTCTACATCATTCCCACTGATCAGAACGTTATCAATATTAAGAATAAGAATTACTACAAAATCTTTCTGGTCGAGATCTTCAAACGGTTTTGTCATGTTAGCCATTTAGCAAAGACTATTTAGACATCCATTTAAATTAATCTCATAATCCATGCATAAAGCAATGGATAAGATTATGTAAACAAATTTAAGCTTGGTTACAGTAGAAGGTATTTATTCGAGTAATAAATCCTTCTTTCTGTTTATAGCATTAGGCTATTATCCTTACTTTGAAAAGTTTGTACTTTCCTCTGTTCTCCTCTTCATCTTGAATATCCTATTTCAAACTGAAGTTTAATGAACTTTAGTTGGATGTTCAAGAATCCAGATGTCATAGAATTCCAAATTCCATTTCTAGATTCATGGTGTTTCAACCATTGTTTTCTATAAAAACCTTTTCATTACATACTAGTATGTTAATGAAATAAAGTTAGATTGTGTTACCCACAACCAACTAAACTTTATATTTGTAATGGAGTAGTTACTAACTAACGCTCCCACTACAATAATGTTTTACAAAATTTGTGATATTCTTTAGTTTCATCTGTAGCGTAAAAACTAATGCTCCCATTACAATAATATTTTACAAAATTTGTGATATTCTTTAGTTTCATCTGTAGCGTAAAAACTAATGCTCCCATTACAATAATATTTTACAAAATTTGTGATATTCTTTGGTTTCATTTGTAGCGTCCCAGAATTTTACTTAGCTAGGTGGTGGTAGTAGTAGTAGTAGTAGTGGTAGTGGGTAGTGGTAGTGGTAGTAGTGGTAGTGGTCGTAGTGGTAGTAGTGGTGGTAGTGGTGGTAGTGGTGGTAGTAGTGGTAGTAGTGGTAGTGGTAGTAGTAGTGGTAGTGGTGGTGGTAGTAGTAGTAGTAGTAGTAGTAGTAGTAGTAGTAGTAGTAGTAGTAGTGGTAGTGGTAGTAGTAGTTGTAATGCCCTGGATAGCCAAGACCATTACACTATGTGTTTATAAAGGCGCAAGACTTGCTAATCAAGTCATTTAGTTAGAAACGTGTTACTAAAACTATAGTTGAACTAGGGTTAAAAGATTTTGGTCTCAAAAGCTTCATCTCTTATAAATAAACATGTCTTTTTACATGGGATCCCAAAAGTAATAAGTTTAAGACCCTTTATAAAAGATACAGTTGCTAGCCACTCTAAGGCAAAACAGACAAATAGGCTTTCCTTGTCCTGGTCCACTCCTCGGCCGTGGCGGCCGATCAACTGACTATGTACATTCAGCCTCGCAGCTCTCCACCTCAGGACTGGTCCAACTTGCCTTTGCCGTTACCTGCACCACGTAGCACCCGTGAGCCAAGGCCCAACAAGAAAACACAACAACAGAGCATAATCATTCAACAAACAATCAAATAACTCATACTGCATAAGCATGTACTCAACAGTTTAAGCATTCATGTTAATCAAGTATTAAGCATACCAAGTATATCATTTCATATCAGTAATCAATTCACATATGATAACTAGGGTTAACGCCCTTAGGCCTCACCCTATATTTATCCTACTGACTATGGCTCGCTTAAACCGAGCTCAGTGAATATTAAGCTGTCCTCAGCTACCAGTGGCCGAGCCGCACCCTGTGCGCAAGTATTAGTTACAACACCCTTAGGCTATTTATCACATGTCCCATGGCATAATACCATCTATGACATCATACAGATATAGGGAGCTCTTAGTCCCATCACAAACACATAACCGGGTGCAATTTTCTTACCTTTAGATTCGCTAGCTTTGATCAATTTGATTCTCGAGCATGATCTCGCCTGAGCCCTAGCGTACACCTACTCACAACCATAGATCAGAATCATCACCAAACCTCAAATCCAAAACCTAGCCTCGGGACCAATCCCGAGCCCTCGGGAAGCCCTAATTCCACCAAATGGGGTGGTGGAATCAAACCCCGAACCCCCGGGCAAAAACCCTTGAAATTAACCCAAAAACCCCTTTCTGGAAACAGGGTAGCTCTACAGTGCCCTAAGGGGAGTGCTATAGCACTACAAACAGAGCCAAAAGGCTCAGGAACTTCAGGGCCTAACGCTACAGCACCCAGTGACTAGCGCTGTAGCGCTAGTCACAACACAACCCTGCACAACATTTTCTCCTTCAAATTTTCCCGAGCCAAACCTACTCAAAACTCAACCAAACCTCAACCAAACTTCAAAGAAAGCCTCCCAACATCCTCCACTCATCCCATAAGTCCCAACCACACAAAACTCAATCACATGCACTACAAATCACAAAATTCACCATGGATGATCCTAGAGCTCAAAATCTCAGCAAAACCATAGAATTCACAAAACTTAAACCAGAGTTTCTTACCTTTGATGGATGAGCTCAACTTAGGTTATCCTCCACACTAGCTTAGCCCTCACCTCCTCAAAGCTTCGTCCTCAACTTCCTAGAATTCCCCATAAAACCAGAAACTGAAGAAAACAACCTTAGACCTTACCTCAAGTGGATGGTTTACTCTTGCTAACTCCTTGCTAGTTCCTCAAGCCAGACCAAAGACCTTAGCCTCAAGATCCTGCCTAGACTCCCTCTGAGTTTTAGCTCCAAACTCCTTCAAGAATTGAGGAAGAAACCTCCAACCGAGAGAGAGAAATATAGACTTCCAATTCCCCTTTTTTTCCTTTTCTTTTATTTCCTTCTTTCTTTTTCTTCTTCCTTTCTTTTAACTTCCTTCAGATTCTAGACTTCCCACTAAGGCATAAAGCCAAAACAACACTAAACTCTTATCCCTTGTAGGCCAAATGACCACAATACCCTCCCATTAAAATTTAAGCCTTTAATCCATCCAAGGGCATTCTAGTCATTTATTCCCAATTTCCACTAATTCCTTGAGTGTCTCTAATATTTACTGCTTACTTTCCGACACCTAACCAATCACCAATTATATTCCCTAATATCAAAATATACTTTTTCGTTGAACCGCTCACAAGGATTGTCTCGAGTCACAAATTACAAATATATCCACATAATAATGTGGTCTCGACAATTTATAACATATATATACAGTTATGCCCTCAATGGGCCAAAATTACAATTATGACCTTCTAACCTAATTAGGGCCTACGTGCATACTAATATACATAGTCATCCATCACAGATATTCAAATAATCATATGACAGGATTTTAATCACTTAATTCACATATAATCCAATTATGCCCTCCTAGCACGCTAGTCAAGGCCCTTAAGCCTTATTAGTAAATTTGGGTCGTTACAACTATCCCCTCCTAATGAGAATTTTGTCCTCGAAATTTACCTGAATAACTCGGGATACTGATCTCGCATCGCTGTCTCAAGCTCCCAGGTCGCCTCTTCGACCCTACTATTCCTCCACAGTACTTTAACAAGAGGAATTGTCTTATTCCGTAGTACTTTGTCTTTCCGATCTAAGATCTGAACCGGTTGCTCCTCATAAGCCAAATCTGTCTGTAACTCCAAGTCTTCATATCTCAACACATGAGTCGCATCCAAGACGTACTTCCGGAGCATTGAAACATGGAACACGTCATGGACTCATGACAACGATGGTGGCAAGGCTAACCTGTAAGCCACCTGACCAATCCTTTCCAAGATCTCAAAAGGTCCGATGAACCTAGGGCATAGCTTGCCCTTCTTTCCAAATCTCCTCACCCCTCGCAATGGTGAAACTCGGAGAAACACGTGGTCCCCAACCTGGAACTCCACGTCCCTACGCTTGGGGTCAGCATAGCTTTTCTGTCTGCTCTGTGAGGCGGGCATCCTAGCTCAGATCTTCTCTATAGCTTCACTTGTCCTCTGAACCATATCTGGCCCCAAATACTTCCTCTCGCCCATCTCATCCCAATGAATGGGTGATCTACACTTCCTCCCATATAACATCTCGCAGGGAGCCACTCCAATCGTTGATTGGTAACTATTGTTATATGAAAATTCAATCAACGGGAGATACTTACTCCATGATCCCTCAAAGTCGATCACACACGCTCTGAGCATATCTTCCAACACCTGATATTGGTTAATAGTAAAACCTTTTCCCCTTATTTTCTTCCTTTTCTTTTCTTTCTTTCCTTCAGACTTTTAAAATTTCTACTTATTCCACTAAGGTATAAATCCTAATAATACTTATCCTTTATAAGCCAAATGACCAATTTTCCCTCCCTTTATTCCTAAGCCTTTAATTGACCTAAGGGCATTTTAGTCATTACACCCAATTCCCGCTAATTCCTCGAGTGTCTCTAATATTTACCTCTTACTTCCCGACACCTAGCTAGTCACCAATTATATTCCCCAATATCAAAATAGACTCCGATATATTCTCTAAATTCCCAGAAATACCCCCAGGCTCGCCCCGAGCCAGGTATAAATCCCCGCGCGTGACTTTTTCTTTGAACTGCTCACTAGGATCGTCTCGAGTCATAGATTACAAATATATCCACACAATAATGTGGTCTCGACAATTTATCACATATATATACAGTTATGCCCTCAACGGGCCAAAATTACGATTATTCCCTTCTAACCTAATCAGGGCCTACATGCATACTAATACACATAGTCATGCATCGCAGATATTCAAATAATCATATAACATGCTTTTAATCATTAAATCACATATAATCCAGTTATGCCCTCCTGGCACACTAATCAAGGCCCTTAAGCCTTATTAGTAAATTTGGGTCGTTACAGTGGAGCTGATATATCGCCTAGGGTAGGCAATATATCGCCCCTACCATGATCCTGAGGGTCCGTGGTTTCGTTCGTGAGAAGTTGACGTGTTTTTTGTATCAATTATAGCCGATATATCGACCCTTATAGCTGCGATATATCGGCATACGCTGATATTTTAAACACGTTTTTGCACACTTCAACATAATTTGAAATTCATTAAAACTACTTTGATTGAGTAAAACGTGATCCTAACAGATGATGGAAGGTTCTAGAGCTTCTAGATCTTTCTTTTAATTAAGCTATTCATCAAAAATACTTTAATCCTTAATAAACATGCTTGTGACAAGTGTCACGTTCTTATTTAATCTATCTGAACCTTAGGTTATAATAAATAATATTCTTAGGACCAGCTATATTAATCAAACCGTATGATAAAATTAATATTTCTAAACCATAGGTTAAACTTATAAAATCCATAACTATTTCTACAAGTTTCTAACTAAATCCCGGCTTTGACCAATATCCACGAAAACTAAAATTCTACTACTGCTACTACTGTGTGATCGACTATTGACTAATATCAGGTGTTGGAAGATATGCTTAGAGCGTGTGTGATCGACTTTGAAGGATCATGGAGTAAGTACCTCCAGTTGATTGAATTTTCGTATAACAATAGTTACCAATCAACGATTGGAGTGGCTCCCTATGAGATGTTATATGGGAGGAAGTGTAGATCACCCATTCATTGGGATGAGATGGGTGAGAGAAAGTATTTGGGGCCAGATATGGTTTAGAGGACAAGTGAAGCTATAGAGAAGATTTGAGTTAGGATGCTCGCCTCACAGAGTAGACAGAAAAGCTACGCTGACCCCAAGCGTAGGGACGTGGAGTTCCAGGTTGGGGATCGCGTGTTTGTCCGAGTTTCACCATTGCGAGGGGTGAGAAGGTTTGGAAAGAAGGGCAAGCTAAGCCCTAGGTTCATTGGACCTTTTGAGATCCTGGAAAGGATTAGTCAGGTGGCTTACAGGTTAGCCTTGCCACCATCGTTGTCAGGAGTCCATGACATATTCCATGTTTTTATGCTCCGAAAATACGTCTCAGATGCGACTCATGTGTTGAGATATGAAGACTTGGAGTTACAGACAGATTTGGCTTATGAGGAGCAACCGGTTCAGATCTTGGATCGGAAAGATAAGGTACGAAGAAATAAGACGATTCCTCTGGTTAAAGTACTGTGGAGGAATAGTAGGGTTGAGAAAGCGACATGGGAACTTGTGACAGCGATGCGGGATCAGTATCCCGAGTTATTCACATAAATTTTGAGGACGAAATTCTCATTAGGAGGGGATAGTTGTAACGACCCAAATTTACTAATAAGGCTTAAGGGCCTTGATTAGTGTGCCGGGAGGGCATAACTGAATTATATGTGATTTAATGATTAAAATCCTGTTATATGATTATTTGAATATCTGCGATGCATGACTATGCGTATTAGTATGCATGTAGGCCCTAATTAGGTTAGAAGGGCATAATCGTAATTTTGGCCCGTTGAGGGCATAACTGTATATATATGTGATAAATTGTCGAGACCACATTATTATTTGGATATATTTGTAATCTGTGACTTGAGACGATCCTAGTGAGCAGTTCAGCGAAAAAGTCACGGCGGGGATTTATACCCGGCTCGGGGCGAGCCTGGGGGTATTTCTGGGAATTTAGAGAATATATCGGAGTCTATTTTGATATTGGGGAATATAATTGGTGACTATCTAGGTGTCGGGAAGTAAGCGGTAAATATTAGAGACACTCGAGGAATTAGTGGGAATTGGGTGTAATGACTAAAATGCCCTTAGGTCAATTAAAGGCTTAGGAACAAAGGGAGAGAAAATTGGTCATTTGGCTTATAAGGGATAATTATTATTAGGCTTTATACCTTAGTGGAATAAGTAGAAGGTTTTAGAAGTCTGAAGGAAATAAAGAAAAGAAAAGGAAGAAAAAAAACGGGAATTAGGAGTCTATCTTTTTCTCTCTCGGTTGGAGATTTCTAATTTTGAGCTGAAATTCAGGGAGAGTCTGGGCAGGAGCTTGAGGCTAGGTTCCTTGGTCTGGCTTGAGGAATTAGCAAGGAGTTAGCAAGACAAGTCCATCCATTTGAGGTAAGGTCTGAGGTTATTTTTCAGTTTCTAGTTCTTAGTATTGATATGGATTTTGAGCTGAGCTTTAATGGGGAATTATAGGGAGTTGAGGCTGAAGCTTTGAGGAGATGAAGGCTAAGCTAGTGTGGAGGATAACCAAAGTTGAGCTCATCCATCAAAGGTAAGAAACTCTAGTTTTAATCTTTGTGATTTCTGTGGTTTTGCTAAGATTTTGAGCTCTAGGATCAGCCATGGTGAATTTTGTGTTTTGGGGTGAATGTGGTTGAATTTCTTGTGGTTGGGACTTATGGGATGAGTTGAGGATGTTGGGAGGCTTGTTTTGAAGTTTTGTTGAGGTTTGGTTGAGTTTTGAGAAGGTTTGGCTCGGGAAAATTCGAAGGAGAAAAAGCTATGTTGGGACGTGCTGTGACTAGCGCTACAACGCTAGTCACTAGGCGCTGTAGCGCTAGGCCCTGAAGTTCTTGAGCCTTTTGGCTCTGTTTGTAGCGCTATAGCGCTCTCCTTAGGGCGCTGTAGTGCTACCCTGTTTCCAGAAAGAGGTTTTTGGGTTATTTCTTAGGGTTTTTGCCGGGGGTTCGGGGTTTGATTCCACCACCCCGTTTGGTGGAATTAGGGCTTCCTGAGGCTAGATTTTGGATTTGAGGTTTGGTGATGATTTTGATCTATGGCTGTGACTAGGTGAACGCTAGGGCTCGGACGGGATCGTGCTCGAGGATCAAATTGAACAAAGCTAGCAAATATAAAGGTAAGAAAGCTGCACCTGGTATGTGCTTATGATGGGACTAAGAGCTCCCTATATCTGTACGATGTCATAGATGGTATTATGCCATGGGACATGTGATAAACAACCTAAGGGTGCCGTAATTAATACTTGCGCATAGGGCGCGACTCGGCCACTGGTAGCTGAGGACAGCTTAATATTCACTGAGCTTGGTTTAAGCGGACCGGAGTCAGTGGGATAAATAGAGGGTGTGGACTAAGGGCATTAACCCTAGTTATCATATGTGAATTGTTTACTGATATGAATTGATATACTTGGTATGCTGAATACTTGATTAACATGAATTCTTAGACTGTTGAGTACATGCTTATGCGGTATGAGTTAATAGATTGTCTGTTGAATGATTATGCTCTGTTATTGTGTTTTCTTGCTGGGCCTTGGCTAACGGGTGCTACATGGTGAAGGTAAAGGAAAAGGAAAGTTGGACTAACCCTGAGATGGAGAGCTGCGGGGATGAATGTACATGGTCAGATGATCGGCCGCCACGACCGAGGAGTAGACAGGGACGAGGAAAGCCTATTTGTCTTTTTTGCCTTAGAGTGGCTAACAACTGTGTTTAAATCTTGATTCTTTTGTAAACGGTCTTAAAGTTATTACTTTTGGGATCCCATGTAAAAAGAAAATGTTTATTTATAAGAAATGAAGCTTTTGAGACCAAAATCTTTTAACCCTAGTTGAACTATAGTTTCAGTAACACGATTCTAACTAAATGACTTGATTAGCAAGTCTTGCACCTTTATAAACACACACAGTGTAACAGTCTTGGCTATCCAGGGCGTTACATCCACAACCCATTTTTGAATTTTTCGTAGAATTCTGAACTAATAACAACCCTCAACAACTTTGACTCGTTCGTGAACGTTTTTGACCGAGTTCTGGGCATCTGTTGAGCGAAAAATTCATTTTTAATCATTTATTTATTCATTGAAATAGGAGTTAGTTTCACTCCTTGAACTCTATAAATAGGACCCTTCACTCAGCCATTTTTATCATCATTCAAGCACAATTCAGAGCCTCCAAGCTGCTAAGTTCATTCTAGAGAGAAACACTAGGGTTTTGTGGTTAAAGCTTTCAAATCTAAAGCTTTTATAAAACACTTGGGAAGTAAGTTCTTGTGTGATTTCGGTGTTCGAGGTATAGACCGAGGTTTTAAGATATCCAAGGTATTCTTTATGTTCAGGTTTAGTTCACTATAGTTTCTCTTATTCTTTCATTTTTCTTCAAATCCTAACTTGTGATAGTGACTTTTGGTTAGGTGGTCAATTTCTTTGAAACATAAAGTTTTTCAGTAAGTTCTTATCCCGATGGTTTAGATCTTCTCTTCATCTTATTTTTTTTTTCTTTAGGAAACTTATGATTTCTTTATGTTTGGTTTTAGGAGTTTTAATCCCGCTCTGGCCTCCAATATTCTGGTTTTTGGTAAGGAAAATTAGGTAGTTTAGTATTATGACTTAGTTTATGATAAAGTTTATGTTTGTATGACCTAACATTTCAGGTACAATAAAGGGGGAAATGTGTGTGGACCTAAGGTGACCAATGATGTATGACGGACTATGTCCAGTAGGTTCGGTTGCCAAAACTTTATGACGGACCTAAGTGATGTCCGGTTTATGATGGACTTTTGTCTGGGGCTTAATTGCCACTCCCTGTATAAGATCTTATCTTTTTATTATATCTGACATGTTATTATGACCTATGACCTATAGTTATGATTATGACTTATGACCTATGACATATAGTTATGATTATGATTATGATTTATGACCTATGATTTATGATCTATGATTTATGATTTATGGCTATGGCTATGACTTAGATTATGGTTTATGATATGATTTTGGTTATGGTATGTCCTAAGGTTTATTGTTGTATGATTAGTATAGAGAAGTTTTGTTATGACTGTTGACGGTGAGAACTCGTCAACGAAGTTAAGTTAGAAAAATCAAAGTCTATTGCTTATCAATGAAGAACTTCAACTATATAATCATAAACTTAGAAACTTAGAAAATAGTTGCAGAAGAAAAATGGGGAAAAGAACTTGTATTCCTTTGTTGTCTCAAGCTACAGTGTTTTTTCCAACCCCCTTCCATGTGGAAGTGGGGTTCCCTTTATAGCGGGCTCTAATGGCCCTTGATACATTGTGGTCCATGGGACCAAATGGTACACAAATACATTGTCAGGAGAGTGGTCTCAGGGGTAGTGGTGTTGGCTCCAGAACATGGTCAGGTTCCGTGGGGATGTCTCCACTACTTATTTAGTACGAGTGTCAGAGGAGTGGCACCAGGTGTAGTGGTGTTGGTGGTGGTGTCGACTCTGACATCTGGTTAGAAGCATACAGGCCATGTCCCCTTTCCTAGTACTCCTACTACTTGTCTGGCATGAGTATTCGGATCAGACATACGGGGACTTAAAGGTCGTACCCCATACAAGATTGTACTTGTACGATCCTTTTGAATTATACTTGGGCTTTTACCTCTAAATGTTAGGGTCTCCATAGGTCTTCATAGGAGACACCCTCTTGACATGTAGGGTGTGAGACACTTGGTGCACGCAGGGGTCATGGCGCAAAACGGGGCTCTTGGGTCCTTGGCGCAAGGCGCCCAAAGCACCTCAAGGCCACCCACGAGTGTGGGTGATAGGTGCGTGAGACGCCACTCTTGGAGAGACACCTGTTGGCGTGGGAGACGGTTGTGGATGTCCTAGGCGACGTGGCCTCGCAAAATACCTGAGCGTGCGAGGCGAGGCTCTCCCTCGCGATCCCCTAGTGGCGCGAGATGCTCCTTCGCGAGGCCCTGGTGGCGTGGCCCAGATGGCGCGAGACGCCCCTCATGAGGCCCTGGTGGCGCGGCACTAATGGCACGAGATGCCCCCTAGCGAGGCCCTGGTGGCATGTCCTGATGGCGCGAGACGCCCCCTCGCGAGGCCTTGGTGGTGTGGCCCTGATGGTGCGGGACGCCCCCTCGTGAGGCCCTGGTGGCACGACACTGATGGCGCGAGACACCCCCTCGCGAGGCCCTGGTGGCGCGGCCCTGATGGCGTAAGACGCCCCCTCGCGAGACCCTGGTGGCGCGGCCCTGATGGCACGAGACGCTCCCTCACGAGGCCCTAGTGTTGTGAGATGCTCCTTCGCGAGGCCCTGGGCAGGCGCGGGGCGTATGAGACGTTGGACCATCTGGGCAGGCGCGCGAGGCGTGGCCTCGCTGGGTGCACCGGGAGGAGGCTAGAGCGAGACGATGGTGGCCCGAGGGCACCGCGACTCAACCATGTATGTAGGCGTTCATGGGACCTAAGCACGTACTTTGGGTCTTTTACAAGCATGGGATTTTGAGCATCTACACTTGCCCCCAGTCTAGGAGATGGCCTTTAGGCGCTCTGGTAGAATTTTCGGTATGGCGCCTTGAAAGCATACGTGGTGTTAGTGGTGATCCTTGTGATTGAATGTGAGCATATCACTTTGCTTCATGGATACCAATGGAGATGCCAAGCTCCTTTCTTGGCCATTGATCAGGCCTTAGGTTCGATGGTTAAGATGAGCCTGTGGCTCCTATAAATAAGCCTTCATAACTAGCCTATTATTTACACCTTACCTCTTCAGCTTAGTGGTTTTGAGATCCTTGCTCCTTTCAAGAGGTAAGGGGTTCAATCCCCCACAACCTCACTTTTGCTATCTTTTCCTTTTTTTTTTTTTTTATATATATATTTGAGTTCATTTCTTGTATGTCTATATCCATGCAGATATTTGAGGACTAAAACACATTCTTCCTTTGTTTTTGCAGACGCGTACTTTCGACCACTTGCCTCTCTTTGACCGTGACGGTGCTTTTGGCCCTCGTCCTCCTTTTGACCACGACATCGCCCAATTTTACTTCCTTGAGGTATACTTATTTTTCCCTTATGTTTATTGGGTCCAAATTAGCACCACTCGGGGTGGGGTACTTTGGCCTGAGCTCGTCGTGAGTTAACCCAGTTGCGTGCCCTCATTCATTACCCCGTAGTTGGTTATGTAGAGCGCTTGGGCCTAGAGGTTTTAAGCCCATTCCTCTGTGTTTTGTAGCAATCCCCTCATTTATACGTGAACCCTATTTATTTACGAGACGAGATCTTATGGCATGTGAAGGATCATCCGGTGTTCCTCCGGGGGTCGAGTTTGTAGACTTATCTTCAGACTCGAAGTACTCTGAAGACAACCTTCACCAGGACTACAATACCTTGAGGCAGGCTCGTATTCGTCATCTTGAGCACATGGCTGAACTTAGATGTAAAATCTGGGTGGTAGAGAGCGAAATAGACTCAGTTTTGAGGGGAGATGGAGTATCTTTTCCCCTTGACCTTAATGACCATATAGCGAACCTTAGGGTGACCCTTTTAGATTTACAGATGGATCTGGAGTTTATGGAGGGAAATCTCCCGCCTGAGCCTCCTACCCTGTTTTCCCCTAATGACTGTCATGGGGTCGTTCCGTCTTCTCCTCAACCCTTGTTCTCGGTCTACTCTTGCTTAGCGCTTTCACACTCGGTGCCTTGGTGGAAGACCCTTGCTAGGAAGAAAAAATGGAGGGTAAAGTGCCCTGTTTCCGCCTCACCTTTTTCTTTTGGTTTTGCAGATATGCTGAAGAGAGCATGATGATAGGTGGCCCCTGCGAATCAAGACACTAGCCCCCTGTTGGCATCCACCCTAATGTCCCATGTGTCTGAAAATAAATTGCTAGAATTAGCGGAGAACTACCGTGTTAGGCCAGAATACAAATTATACGTTCCTTCGAACAAGTGCCGGGATGATCGCCCAAGTCTGGGTTATGTGGCCATGAGTGAGCATATCTTGAAAGCGGGTGGCACAATCCCATTACACCCATTTTTCATCATGGTTCTCAACCAGTTTGACCTTGCTCCACTCCAGTTGGCGCCGAACAGCTGGCTGACCTTGAGTTTCCTCTTTATTGTGTATATGGAGCGTAACAGGCGTGCTCCCACAGCCCAAGAGGTGCATTACATGTACAACCTCATGCCCTCTCCTAAATCCAAAGGCTTTTATTTCTTGCAAAAAGCCAATTCTTCGGTCTCCTTGATAGAGGGTTCTGTATCCAACCCAGGGTCTTGGAAGCAGGACTTCTTCTTTGTGAAGGGTCCCCTCTCTATTCGTGAGCACTTTCACTCAGCTCCTAGTAAGTAATTCAAGGTTTTTTTTTGGAACTTACTGTTTTGGAACTTATGTTCGTGTCGGCAACTGTGTTGATTGTACAGAGAATTTCGCCATGCCTAAAGTTCTCAAGTCAGAGGCAGATGCAATGGATAAATTTCTCGAGGCTGACCCTGCCGAAAAAATGGCTGTACGTCTCTTCACCGTGACCAACCTCAACCATTACCAGTTTTCCTCGGTTTCTAAGCTTGAGTTGTTGTGGACTATTTCTAAGGGGAAGAAAAAGGCTGTTTTGGTTGAACCTCACTTGGATGGGGGTGAGGCAGAGTGTGTGCCAGAGGGGGTCTCACCAGGTGATAGGCAACCCCACCGACCATCTTTGTCTCCCAGGGGGTGCCCTCCTTTAGCCCCTACAGACCATGACATGGCCTCCCACTCCCACAATCAACAGGCCATGTCGAGGGTATTTGTTTGTCCCTATTCTGAGGACTTCGAAGTTTTCCCTCAGGCTTCCCTTAATCTTGGTCCATTGGGGGATCATTTTCTCGATCTTCCTGCGCCCCCTCCTCCTTCGGCGAGTGGGTCATCTGTCCCTACCCAGCCAAGCACCCTTGGCTCGAAAGGGGCGCCCTGGGTGGGCCGCATGGCGGCCTCTTATGGGCAATGGTATGTCCAGGTCGCGACAGATCTTCCTGAGGTTGATTGGAGAGGTCTTGGGAATTTTGCCATGTTGGAGCTCGGGGAGACTCTTGTGCGTTCTGCCACTTGGGTGAGTTCATGCATCTTACGTCGGCCTTATCCCTTTTCTGTCTTTTTTTTTTTTTGCTTATCATCATTATTGTTATTTTTCTTGTGTAGACCTATACAGTGGCTCAGCGATTTGCCGAATCAGCTCAGGACCTCTCCACGTCGAATGCTGAAAGGGACCGTCTTACGGTCTAGGTCCAGGGGCTTGAGAGGGAGCTTGCTGAAACCAAACTTAAGATGGAGAAGGCCCTGGCGAAGGCCTCTTCATCCTCAAAAAATAAGAAGAGGGCGATTGCCAAGGCCGTGATGCTGTAGGAGATGGTCACTTGCTTGGAGGCCGACCTTAAGGGTGCAAAGGCTACCATCGCAACGTTGCAGGGGAGGGTCGCTTCCTTAGAGGCAGATAAGGCTGATATTGAGTATAGATCCATAGAGCGCGCCCTCTATGGAGTATAGAGGCAAAATCCAAACTTTGATTTTTCGTCCTTTAGTGAGCATGTCGTTGCTAGGGTGGCTGAGTGGAACGCCTACGACAGGAGGCCTTGAGATTATCATTCTGCGATTTTTGCCGTTTCAGTCCAATGTGGTTTTATGCTCATTCGAGCCCTATTTTGCTTGTAATTTCTCTAAGTCATGTTACATTATCAAAACTCTTTTTTTTTTTATATATATATATACATATGTGATCATTCATCTTTATTCCTCTATGTTAGAGGTCCTTTTGAGCCTGCACAATGGGGTTTGATAGGTTCTCTTTTTTACTTATCAGGCTTGAGGTCCTTTGGAGCCCATGTGAAGGGGTTCAATAGGTCCCTCTTTGATGCCTCTTGATTCTACCTATAAGGATATATTGACCCCTTGGGTTCTAGTTGTCCTTTTATATATTTTTGTGCGCGCTTATTATCTTTTGCGAGAAGTGTCCTTCTCGTCGTTATTTATAGTACTATTTTTGCAAGGGTCTCTTTTAGGACCCTTTTTGGCTAGATGGCTTGGTGGCCGCTCTAGGCTTATTGGTGGGTGATTCTCCTGAGGAACTTCCTCTTGTGGAAGCATTTCCTCTTATTAGGATGCTTTTCTTGTAGGACCTTCTGACCTCCTTGATGTTCATAAGGGTAGCTAATCCTTGTGAACTCAAGCGATGCCTTACAAGGTCTTCTTCTTTATTTGTAAGGGGGGGGGGGGGGTCCTTTTAGGATCCTGATTTAAGGGGTCCTTTTAGGATCCTGATTTAAGGGGTGCCTTTAGGATCCTCCTGATATAAAGGGTCCTTATAGGATTCTCCTGATATAAGGGGTCCTTTTAGGATCCTCCTGATGAAGGGTCCTTTTAGGATCCTCCTGATAAGTGGTCCTCTTAGGATGAGGGGTCCTTTTAGGACCCTCTTGATAGAGGGGGTCCTTTTAGGATGAGGGGGTCCTTTCAGGACCCTCCTCTTTGTTATATATTCTGCCCCCCCAAGTGGTTGGCGATATTTATCTTGGCAAGCACTTTGATCATTCCATTCATGCATCTCGATAATCATCTTGGTTAAATAAGAACTTTTACTACATGTTTGTCTAATGTCACATCATATTAATTGGAAGCAGGTGAAATACATTGTAACTTAATGTGGCTTCGTTCTTACAACATATTAAGGAATCTAATTTAGCCTCCTACGTCATAACTATTACATTAGACTTGCTCATTAGAACAATAACACTCTTGCCTCAGACATGGGGGTCTCACTGATAATATTTTTTTAGATGCTCCGCGTTCCATGCTCTAGGTACCATGGTATCATCCAAGCGTGCGAGCTTGTAGGTGTTAGGGGGCACAACCTGAGCAACTTGATAGGGCCCTTCCCAGTTTGCTCCTAACACACCCGTGCTCGGATCTCGAGTGTTGGGCAGGACTTTCCGCAACACGAGGTCTCCTACTCTGAACGCTCTCTCTCGAACCCTCGAATTATAGTATCTCGCGGCTCGTTGCTGATATGTGGCTAGCCTCAGTTGTGCCCTGTCTCTCTTAGCTTCCAATAGGTCCGAATTCCTGGCTAATGCTGTGATATTGGCCTGGTCACCATATGCTTGTGTGCGGATGGAATTAATCTTCATTTCTATTGGAAGGACAGCCTCGGAGCCATAGGCCAAGGAAAAAGGCGTCTTTCCCATGGTGGAACGAGGTGTGGTCCTGTAGGCCCAAAGCACATTGGGAAGTTCTTCGACCTAGGCCCCTTTCAACTTCTCCAACTTTGTTTTCAGGTTCCTTTTTAGGATCTTGTTGATGGCCTCCACTTGTCCATTGGCTTGTGGGTGCACTACAGCGGAGAAAATCCTCTTGATTCCTTTTTCCCTGCAATATTCCTTGAATACTCCTCCTTCAAATTGTGTCCCATTGTCCGAGACTATCTTGTAGGGTACTCCAAAACTGCAGACGATAAATTTGTTGACGAAGGTGGTGATTTGCTTAGCCGTTATGTTGACTAGAGGTTCTGCTTCCACCCACTTAGTAAAATAATCGACTGCTACCACCGCGTATTTTGCTCCCCCTCTTCTTGCTGGCAACACTCCAATCAAGTCAATCCCCCACATAGCGAAGGGCCATGGACTGTTTATGCTCACCAGCTCATTTGGTGGCTGTCTGGGGTAGTTTGCATGCCTCTAGAACTTGTCACACCTTTTCGCGAAATCACTCGCATCCTTTTCCATGGTAGGCCAATAGTACCCCCGGCGGATGGCCTTTTTTGCCGTGGACTGCCCCCCAGCATGATTTCCACATTCCCCCTCATGAATCTCTTGTAGAATTTTTAAAGCCTCTCCCTTATTTACGCACCGTAGGAGCGGGGTAAAGAAGCCTCTCTTATATAAGACCCCGTCTACTAGGGTGTATTGGGCAACTTTGTAAGTCAGCCTGCGAGCATCTTTTTTGTCCAAATGCAAGATCCCATCAGTTAAGTACTTCGCGATGGGTGCAAACCATGACTCCCCCGGGCTATTGACCATATGGATCATTTCTTCTGCTATGCTCGGCCTGGAGAGGTATTCGACCGGGATGGACTCAAGCATGTATTCGTCTCGAGTAAAGGTGAGTTTTGCGAGTGCATTAGCGTTTGTGTTTTGCTCCCTTGGGATTTGTTCTATGGTGCATTTTTTGAAGTGATCCAAATACCCCTTCACCTTGGCAAGATATGCAACCATTTTTGGGCCTCTAGCTTGATATTCACCCTTCACCTAAAACACAACCAATTGTGAGTCGCTAAAGACATGCAAGTGGGTTACCTTTAACTCCTTAGCTAGCCACAGGCCAGCCAAAAGTGCCTCGTACTCTGCTTCATTGTTGGAAGCTTCGAATCCGAATATTAAGGCGCAATACATCTTGTGCTCCTCAGGTCCCGTCATTACTATGCCAGTGCCGACTCCTCCTTCGTTAGATGCCCCATCTACGTAAAGACTCCATTCTTCAGGGTGTTCTTCCCCTTCATGCACCGATTCATTCTCTTCTACTTCTCCCTCCTCCTGGGGTCGGTGTTCAAACTCGACTATAAAGTCTGCAAGTACCTACCTATTGATTGAGGTCCTTAGGGTGTAAGTGATGTCAAATTGACTCAATTCAATCGACCATTTTAACAATCTTACTGAAATTTCCGGCTTGTTCAAGACTTGACATAAAGGGGTATTGGTGAGCACCTCGATGGCATGAGCATGAAAATAGGGTCTCAGCTTTCTAGAAGCCACTATCAAGGCATATGCTAACTCCTCTATTTCTGGGTACCGGGCTTCTACGTCTACCAACCGTTTTCTCACATAGTACATGGGCTGCTGATGCTTCTTTTCTCCTTTGACCAAGGCAGCACTTATATCACGCTCTGATACAACTAGATACAAATACAACTTTTCCCCTTTTTCTGGCTTGGCCAAAAAGGGGGGTTTTCCAAGGTGTTCCTTTAGCTTGGTGAAGGCTTCCTGGCACTAATCATCCCAAGCGAAATTTTTGCTCCCTTTTAGGATGTTGAAGAAAAGGAGGCATTTTTCAGTGGACCTGGAGATGAACCTATTGAGGGCTGCTACTCTCCCTGTTAAGCACTGCACCTCCTTCTTGCTTCGTGGTGGGCTCATTTCCAGCAATGCCTTGATTTTTTCAGGGTTAGCCTTGATACCTCAGGAATTCACCATAAAACCCAGGAACTTTCTTGATGAAATTTCGAAGGTGCACTTGAGCGGGTTTAGCTTCATTCTGCTACTCTTCTGCCTTCTTTGTCTTTACCAACATATTGTCCACGTATACTTCCATATTCCTTCCTATTTGATTTGCCAACATTCTGTTCACCATCCTTTGATAAGTAGCACCTGCGTTCTTTAAACCAAAAGGCATCACTTTGTAGCAATAAAGCCCCTTGTCTGTTATGAATGAAGTGTGCTCTTCATCGGTCGGGTTCATGGGTATTTGGTTGTACCCAGAATATGCATCCATGAAGCTAAGTAGCTCGGGCCCTGCTGTGGCGTCTATTAACTGGTCTATCCTAGGAAGTGGGAAGCTGTCCTTAGGGAAGGCCTTGTTAAGGTTAGTAAAGTCCACACAAGTCCTCCACTTTCTGTTGGGCTTTGGGACTAACACTGGGTTTGATACCCATAGTGGGTAGAATGCCTCTCGGATAAACCCATTTGCCTTCCACTTGTCAACCTCCTCTTTTAGGGTCGCGTATCTCTCTGGGTCCAGCGCTCTCCTTTTCTGCCTCACAGGCCTTGCTTTTGGGTCGATGTTCAGGTGGTGGTACATGACCGCTAGGTCTATCCCTACCATCTCCTCGTGACTCCAGGCGAATACGTTGAGGTTGGCTTTCAAGAATTCTACCATCTTCTCCTTCACGTCGCCCATAAGGTTTTTCCCTACCTTCAACTTTCTCAATGTCTCATTCATGACTGTGACTTCTTCCAACTCTTCTACCGGTTCGACTCTAGGTTCCTCTGCGACTCGCGGGTCCAACTCGTGTGGGTTTGCGCCTTCATGCACAACCATTTCCATAGGCACCGAATACTTCGTGGCCGTGCAGAGGGATGCGTTCTAGCATTCCCTTGCTTCGTTTTGCTCTCCTTTCACACTTGCTATTCCCCCGGGAGTTGGGAATTTCATTGCTAATTGGTACACAGAAGTTATCTCCTTGAGGGTCTCCCTACTATCGCATTGAAGGCTGAGGCGCAATCTACCACGAAAAAGTTGGCCATTATGGTAGTTTGTCTGGGTTGTTCTCCCATGGTGAGGGCTAACTCAATTGCCCCTAGGGGTTGTATTGTATCTCCTGTAAATCCATATAGAGAGGTACTGCAAGGTTTTAGGTGCCGGATGTTTACTCCCATTTTCTCCAAAGCTGGGCGATATAGGATGTCCATAGAGCTTCCGTTATCCACCAAGACCCGATGCACCCTCATGTTTGGAAGCTGAACAGTCAATACCAAAGGGTCATTATGGGGGAAACATACACCCCGTGCGTCTTCTTTGGTGAAGGTTATCGAGTCATTCTCACCCTTAAAATTCTTCGGGGGACGTTGCTCCAAACTTAAGATGCATGGGGGTGGACTTCGTCTGGCCTCCCTGGCATATTTGTCTCACCCTTTCCTTGATTCACCTCCGAATCCTGGTCCTCCGAAGACGGTCCTAATCTCTCCCTGCACCTCTGGGGCTACTTCCTGTGCCCGTGGCGAGGATGCCCCTTCTTCCGGCCTTTGGTTCTCTTTTCGGACGTATTTGCCCAAATGACCCCTGTGTATAAGTTCTTCAATTTCTACTTTCAAATGATTGCATTCTACGGTGGTGTGGCCAATATCTTTATGGTACTGGCAGTATTTACTGGGGTCTCTTTTTGAACGGTCTTTTTTCATCAGATGGGGCCTTCTGAAAGGGACCTGGTTTTCATTCATGACGAAAATATGCTCCCTCGTGTGGGTGAGGTCAGTGTAAAAGGTGTAGGGGCCTTGCTTGCGCTTGTCCGTGCGATGGGGCTTCCGTCCCCAATCCTCCCTTGTTCCTTCATAGACCATCTTCTTCTTTGCAATGCTTTGGTTCTCCCGGATTGAGGGTTTTGGTGGGGATTGGCCTTTTCTAGCCTTAAGGCTCTCGTGACCATCCTCTACGCGAATGTATTACTGCGCCCGCTAGTAGAAATCGTCCAAATCTGTGACCTCTCTCTTGAGCATGTTATCCCATAACTTGCTTCCCGAGTGTACTCCGGTCGTGATGGCCATTTTTAGATCACTGCGGGTCAAGCTCCCTACCTTGGTCGCCTCCATATTGAACCTGTGAATGTAGCTCTTTAGACTCTCATTTTCTCCTTGCTTCACGTTAGCAAGGCTGGTGCCCGGCATTGTGTAATCACGCATGGTGTGGTGTTGCTGGAGAAACTCATCAGAAAATTGTTTCCAAGATCTGATGGACCCTGGTCTAAGTCTTTTGAACCATTTGTACACATGTCCTTTCAAGGTGACAGCAAAACAATGACACCTAGCTCCGCTACTAATCCCCCTTAACTTCATCAGATCGTTAAATGCGTCCAGATGATACTTTGAGTCTGTGTTTCCTTCATATGGGGTCATATGGGGCTCCTTGAAGTTGGTTGGGAGCCAAATGGCCTGGATTTCCTTAATGAAGGGCAATTCATGGTCGAACTCGTCCTCAATTGCTTGTCCTCCAGATGCGGTGATGATCTTGCTCCGGAGGCTCCTCATTTCGGTGTCTAGGTCCTGCCTCCTTTTATTCAAGGACTCTCTCAATGTGGATGGGTTGGCCTTTCCTTTTCCTTTGTCCTCCCAAGGAGCGATAGGAGGCATAGTCCTTTTATCCACCCTTCTCTTATTGAGCTCTTCTCGCAAGTCTGGGGGCGTTTCCTTTGATGTGACCTTGACTTCACTACGTGGGTTAACATTGTTCCTTTGCTTTTGCCCCTGGGGCTGCTCAGGCGGTCCAGGATGTTTTCACTATTTCATCTAGGGGGTATTACTGGTAGAGAGCTGAGTTCTCCCATCCTCCACTGGCACTGTGGTTTTTACCCCCGCTTGTCCTTTCTCTTTATGCCTAGGCAGAGGTATGCTCGATTTTCCTTGTAATAGGCCATTTAACACCTCTTGCATGTTCTCCAATGTGGTGCAGTTCGCATATCTCTTCTTCGTAAAATTGATATTTAGAACTCGAGCTCACGGAGTGGACCCGGGGATGCTTGTCAGGTCTGCGCATCGATGGGCCTAGATCTTGCCGACTGGAGTTCGGCACCTGCGGCGGCTTCATGAGCGGGAACTCGCCGACATCTCTTGCAGGGACAGTTGCTGACTTTGGACGATTCTCATCAGGCGGGACGGCTGGGGATGAGGCCTCCCTCTCATCTTCGTTGACCTCGAGCTCCTTTGGGGCCTTCGCATTTCTTAATGGAGGGGGATTCTTCATGGAGGCCTTCAGCTGATCTCCATCAAGGTGGACCTCCACCTCTCGTGGCTCTCTCAGTCGCTTAGAGCGTATTGGCATCTCTTTATGCCGGAGTTAATGGAAGAACAGTGGCTTGGCACTTATACTTCCCACAAATGGTGCCAAACTGTTGACGGTGAGAACTCGCCAATGAAGTTAAGTTAGAAAAATAAAAGTCTATTGCTTATCAATGAAGAACTTCAACTATATAATCAAAAATTTAGAAACTTAGAAAATAGTTGTAGAAGAAAAATGGGGAAAAGAACTTGTATTCCTTTGTTGTCTCAAGCTACAGTGTTTTTTCCAACCCCCTTCCATGTGGAAGTGGGGTACCCTTTATAATGGGCTCTAATGGCCCCTGATACATTGTGGTCCATGGGACCAGATGGTACACAAGTACATTGTCAAGAGAGTGGTCTCAGGGGTAGTGGTGTTTGCTCCAGTACATGGTCAGGTTCGGTGGGGATGTCTCCACTACTTATTTAGTATGAGTGTCAGAGGAGTGGCACCAGGCGTAATGGTGCTGGTGGTGGTGTCGACTCTGACATCTGGTTAGAAGCATACAGGCCATGTCCCATCTCCTAGTACTCCCACTACTTGTCTGGCATGAGTATTCGGATCAGACATACGGGGTCTTAAAGTTCGTACCGCATACAAGAACGTACTGGTATGATCCTTTTGAATTATACTTGGGCTTTTACCTCTAAATGTTAGGGTCTCCATAGGTCTTCATAGGAGACACCTTCTTGAGGTGTAGGGTGCGAGACACCTGGTGCACGCAGGGGTCATGGCACGAAACGGGGCTCTTAGGTCCTTGGCGCAAGGCGCCCAAAGCACCTCAAGGCCACCCACGAGACGTGGGTGATAGGTGCGCGAGACACATGTTGGCATGCGAGACGGTCATGGATGTCCTAGGAGACGTGGCCTCGCAAAATACCTGGGCGTGCAAGGCTAGGCGCTCCCTCGCGAGCCCCTGGTGGCGCGACCATGATGACGCGAGACGCCCCCTTGCGAGGCCCTGGTGGCACGGCCCTGATGGCGCAAGATGCCCCCTCGCAAGGCCCTGGTGGTGCGGCACTGATGGCCCGAGACGCCCCTTCGCGAGGCCTTGGTGGCACGACACTGATGGCACGAGATGCCCCCTCGCGAGGCCCTGGTGGCAAGACCCTAATGGCGCGAGATGCCCCCTCGCGAGGCCCTGGTAGCGCGACATTGATGGCGCGAGGCGCTCCCTCGCAAGGCCCTGGCGGCGCAATCCTGATGGCGGAAGACGCCCCCTTGTGAGGACCTAGTGGCGCAACCCTGATGATGCAAGACGCTCCCTCGCGAGGCCCTGGTGGCGCGACCCTGTTGGCGTGAGATGTTCCTTCGCGAGGACCCTGTGCAGGCACGAGGCACGCGAGACGCTAGACCATCTGGGCAGGCGCGTAAGGCGTTGCATCGCTAGGTGCGCTGGGAGGAGGCTGGTTCGAGACGATGGTGGCCCAAGGGCACCACGGCTCAACCATGTATGTAGGCATTCATGGGACCTAAGCACATACTTTGGGTCTTTTACAAGCATGGAATTTTGAGCATCTACAATGACCTTTGAGAAATTTATGATATGTTTGATTATATGACTAACTTTTGCTTGTATTTTCCTTACTGGGCTTAGAATCTCACCCCTTATGATGTTGTTATTTCAGAAATTAAGGATAGAAAGGCCGGTGGCGAGGGGGACCTAGGAGCTTCGTGATGTACTCGTGGGGAACATATAGTCAAGGAAGAACAAGCATGCCTATATTTATTAAAGCATGTTATTTTAATGTTTTATTTATATGTTGCTCATTTTTATGTAAAAGACAATTATTTTATTTTTGTAAAACCATGGATCCATGTATTTATTTTCAAGTTTTTATTCAATAAAAGAGCAATATTTATGAATTATGATCCAACACTGTATTCTCGGTAATCTATGAGAAATTAGGGCATTACAGGTGGTATCAGAGCCCATGACTATATTGGTCCTAAACGTTCCCACGAAATACTCATGATAGCTACAAAGGACCTACTCGTTACCTAGTAAGTATACACATGGTTTTCGAAATATGTTTGTAATGACTTCTTGTGTTATTTTTAGAAAATTAGCCCAATGAACTCAAGTGTGGTTAGAAAGGTTAAAGCTATAAGAAGAATACCAGACCCTGAGTATGATAATGGATCTGATGTGGAGGATTAGACGTATATAAGAACACCGTTAAATTTTATGATGTTTTAGAATTTTTTTTCACTAGTTTGTCATTTTTTTTCTTCTATAAAACATGTTATTTGCTTTTATTATTATTTCATTGTTTAGTAAGTGTTAAGAATTTTTGGATTCAATAGAAAGTGTAAAGTTTAAATTCATCTTTTATGGGTTAGCCCATTTGTGAAGGCACATTTGCTTTGCATTATTAGATTGGGTCCAATTTAAACGATAACAATTAATAAAGCAAGGGTTGAAATTCCTTTCTTTTGGGTCCAAGTGGAAGTTAGGGGGCTTTAGTAGTGGGTACGATATACTGAACCTAGCCCTCCTCCATGGAAGATTCAATTGTTAAGGTCCATTTACCCGAGTTGGACTTAATTGTAATATGGTAGTTTTTATAGATAGATGGACCTAATAGACAGTAGTGCAATACGCTAAGTTTTAACCTCTACTTGTTTTGTTTGTCTTAGCTTTTTCAACTTTTCTCTTTTGGGGAAACAGAAAAGACACATGGAGTAGGAACCAAGAAGATCTGAAAGATTGAATGGCCAGGGAAGAGGCCGAGGAAAGGGAAGGGGGCGAGGAAGAGGAGTAGCCACTACCCCCATATATGAAGAAGTTCCAGCAGCCCTGAGATTTCCAGAAGCACCAAATGTAGTGGAAGGGCCGACAGCTGTTGCTACTCGAATAAATTTGGAAAGAGAAAATGCCCATCTAAGGGCAAAGCTAAGGAGAAGGGAAGAAGAGTTCCAAATAAATTCAGGGCAACAACAACAAGTGGCACAGGAAGTCATTCCTCTAACACAATTACTACAGTTGGCAGAACCTCGCTACGAGGCAGTGTATGAAGCAGAAGAATGGTTTTGATCGGTGGAGTCCATATTAGAACACATGCGGCTGGGAAACGAAGATCGAGTCTCATGCGCTTCAAGCTTGCTAAAGAAAGACGCCCGCATCTGGTGGGATATAGTGAAGTAGACTAGAGATGTGAACGTTATGACTTGGGATGAGTTTATCCAATGTTCAACAAGAAGTATTATAATCTTGCGATTCTAGCCACAAGGGTGGACGAATTCATAGCGCTTATTCAAAGAAATTCGACTTTGTCGGAGTATGCCAGGAAGTTTGATAGGTTGGCTAAGTTCGCGACGGAAATGGTACCCACCGAGACGCTAAGAATTCAAAGATTCGTGAAGGTACTGAAACGTATGATAGCCTATGATGTGAAGTTGATTCGGGGAATAGTTACATATGTAGAAACATTAGAGGTAGCCTTGGAAGCTAAGCAGGCAGAAGAAAGGATATGGAAGGAAGGCGCATCCAGAAGGGACGCCAAAAGAAATAACAATGAACAGAACGACCACAAACGAAAACATGACGGTGGTCAAAATCAAAAAGTTGAAAAGAAGAATAAGATTGCATCAAAAGGTAACAGGAACAAGAAGCCCTATGTGGAATATCCCTAGTGCCCTATCTGCAAGAAGAAGCATTCAGGAGAATGCCGATATAAGACGAAAGGCGGTTTCAATTGTGGCGAAGAAGGGCACATTAAAAAGGATTGTCCAAAGATGAAAGATCAAAAGAAAGATGACAAGCTCGTGCCAGCCAGATTTTTTGCTCTTATTAGAGGTGAAACGAAAACTAATAATACAGTGGTAATAGGTCAGGTCACTATCTCTGGTAAACTATGCAATGTGTTATTCGATTAAGGAGCTACGCATTCTTTTGTCTCTATGATTATGATTGATAGCTTAGATAGACCATGCAAACTTTTTAGAGATAAGTTTGTCACGGAGTTACCCTTGGGGGAAAGAATGTTATCTGGTATAGGGGTGCAAAGTGTTGTAGTTAGAATTGAAGGAAGAGAATTACAAGTAGATTTGATCGATTTTGACCTTAAGGATTATGATGTAATTTTAGGCATGGATTGGTTAGAAAAATATGGGGCAACGATAGACTGTAAGGGTAAGACAGTTAACTTTCAAACAGAAGGCGGAAATCAGCTCACCTTCAAATGAGAAGTTTCTCGAACTTGCATACCTATAGTCTCAGCTCTCAAAGCTTAACGGTTAATCAACAGTGGTTGCCAAGGTTTCTAGCCAGTGTGGTGGACAAAACATGAGAGATGCAACTTGAACCAAAGGATGTACATATTGTATGTGAATTTCCTGAGGTGTTTCTAGAAGATCTACAGAGATTACCTCCGAGTAGGGAAATCGAGTTTGAAATAGAATTGGCACCTGAGACGACACCAATTTTGAAAGCTCCCTATAGAATGGCGCCTACCGTGTTAAAGGATTTAAAAATACAACTGCATGAGCTTTTAGACAAAGGATTCATTCGACCGAGCTATTCGCCTTGGGGAGCACCAGTGCTTTTTGTCAAAAAGAATGACGGGAGTATGAGGATGTGTATCGACTATCGAGAACTAAATAAAGTGACGATCAAGAACAAATACCCTTTGCCTCGAATAGACGATCTTTTTTATCAACTACAAGGATCTACGGTATTCTTGAAGATAGATTTGCGGTCACGGTATCATCAGCTAAGAGTACGAGAATAAAATATCCTAAAGACGACTTTTCGAACTAGATATGGACACTACGAGTTTCTGGTGATGTCTTTTGGCTTAACGAACGCACCAACAACGTTCATGGATCTTATGAA
Organism: Humulus lupulus; assembly: GCF_963169125.1. Classification (NCBI taxonomy): domain Eukaryota; kingdom Viridiplantae; phylum Streptophyta; class Magnoliopsida; order Rosales; family Cannabaceae; genus Humulus; species Humulus lupulus. Next base: position 73,504,591 of record NC_084795.1, on the reverse strand, counting down.
CCGAGTATTTAAGGACTACCTGGATAAGTTCGTGGTGGTGTTTATAGATGACATATTGATCTACTCAAAGACGAAAGCCGAGCATGAAAATCACCTGCGATTGACGTTGGAACGACTCAAAAGTCATCAATTATACGCTAAGTTTAAGAAATGCGAATTCTGGCTAGGGAAGGTGGCATTTCTAGGATTGATTGTGTCTAAAAATGGCGTGGAAGTAGATCCGACCAAGTTCAAAGCAGTGAAGGACTGGCCCAAACCCAAGAGTGCCACGGAGGTGAGAAGTTTTCTGGGATTGGCAGGATACTATAGACGATTTGTTGAAGGGTTTTCGAAAATAGCTATACCCTTAACAAATTTGACACGAAAGCAACAAAAATTAGTATGGACAGAGAAGTGTGAAGAATGCTTCCAAACATTAAAGGACAAGCTCATATCAGCCCCGGTTCTATGCGTCCCAAATGATAAGGGCAAGTTTGTAGTGTATTGCGACGCGTCGAAGCAGGGACTTGGATGCGTTTTGATGCAAGACAAAAGAGTGGTCGCTTATGCCTCGAGACAGCTAAAGGAGTACGAACAGCGGTATCCAACCCATGACTAAGAATTAGTAGCAATGGTTTTTGCTCTAAAGATTTGGAGGCACTATCTGTATGGAGAAAAGTGTGAAATCTATATGGACCACTAAAGTCTAAAGTACTTCTTTACACAGAAGGAGCTCAATATGAGGCAACAAAGGTGGCTGGAGTAAGTAAAGGACTATGAATGTGAGATCTTGTATCATCCGGGAAAGTCTAATGTGGTGGCAGACACACTTAGTGGGTGGAGTTACGGAAGCTTATCAACACTTCAGGGGATAGCTCAACACTTAAAAAATGATATTAAGAGGTTCAGAATTGAGCAAATAACTAGACAACTAGCTAAACTCACAATCAAGTAAACTCTAATGGAGGAAATAAAAGAGAAACAACAAGAATATGAGTTTCTTCTTAAGATGAAGGCAACACTACAAAGCTCAGAGAATGCTGATTTCTCCTTGACAAAAGAAGGCATGCTATGATATAGGAATCGAGTATGTGTGCCAGAAAGTGGAGGATTGAGAGAAATTATTATGAAGGAAGTGCACACTACTCCGTATTCACTTCACTCGGGATCGAACAAGATGTACAACGATGTCAAGACAATGTACTGGTGGTCGGGGATGAAGAAAGACATAGCAGAATTTGTAGCAAAATGCCTTACATGTCAAAAAGTTAAGGTTGAACATCAAAGTCCCGCTGGAACTTTGCAACCATTAGAGATTCCCGAATGGAAATGGGAAGATATAGCGATGGACTTTGTGACTGGATTACCAAGGACCACCAAGCAGCATGACTCTGTTTGGATGATAGTAGATAGACTCACAAAATCAGCTCAATTCTTGCCGGTAAGAACAGTTTATAACGATGAGCATCACGCAAAGCCTTACGTGGAAAAGACAGTGAGATTACATGGAGTTCCAAAGACGATAGTCTCTGATAGAGGATCAGTATTCACATCAAAGTTTTGGGAAAGTCTACAGCGTGCAATGGACACTAAGTTAAAACTAAGTACGACATTTCACCCTCAAACTGATGGTCAGTTAGAACGTACCATAAAAATATTAGAAGATATGCTGAGAGCGCGTGCTTTAGATTTCTCAGGATCATGGAGCAAGTATCTTCCATTGATAGAATTCTCTTACAACAATAGTTATCAGGCAACGATAGGCATGGCACCTTATGAGATGCTATATGGATGGAAATGCTGATCACCACTTCATTTGGATGAGGTCGGTGAAAGATGATATTTAGGACCCGGGTCTGTAAGAGAAGCAACTGAGGTAGTAGAAAAGATAAGACAACAAATGATTGCCGCTCAAAGTCGATTATCACTCAAAGTCGCCAGAAGAGCTATGCCGACGCTAAAAGGTGGAATGTTGAGTTTTTAGTAGGCGATCAAGTTTTTCTCAAAGTTTCTCCGATGAAGGGGATTATGCATTTCGAAAAGAAAGGAAAGTTAAGCCTGAGGTTTATAGGTCCTTTTGAGATATTGGACAAAGTAGGGCATGTAGCATATCGGTTGGCTTTACCACCATCATTAGCTTAAACACATAACATTTTTCATGTTTCGATGTTGAGAAAATATATATCAGATCCATCCCATGTGCTCGATTACAAGGCTCTGGAGTTAAAACAATATTTTAGTTATGAAGAATGGCCAATACGGGTTCTAGAATGGGGAACTAAGGAGTTAAGGTCCAAAAGTGTCCCTATGGTTAAGGTCTTGTTGAGAAATAGCACAGAAAGAGAGGCCACATGGGAATTGGAGGAATATATAAGGGAGCGGTATCCCAAGATGTTTGGTAAGTAAATTTCGAGGATGAAATTCTTTTAAGTAGGGGAGACTTATAGCATCCCGGAATTTTAGTTTCGTGGATATTGGTCAAAGTCGGGATTTAGTTTGAAACTCGTAGAAATAGTTATGGATTTTATAAGTTTAACCTATGGTTTAGAAATATTAATTTTATCATAAGGTTTGATTAATATAGTTGGTCCTAAGAATTTTATTTATTATAACCTAAGGTTTAGATAGATTAAATAAGTTTATTTATTATAACCTAAGGTTTAGATAGATTAAATAAGAACATCTATTGAGCGAAAAATTCATTTTTAATCATTTATTTATTCATTGAAATGGGAGTTAATTTCACTCCTTGAACTCTATAAATAGGACCCTTCACTCAGCCATTTTTATCATCATTCAAGCACAGTTCAGAGCCTCCAAGCTGCTAAGTTCATTCTAGAGAGAAACACTAGGGTTTTGGGGTTAAAGCTTTTATAAAACACTTGGGAAGTAAGTTTTTGTGTGATTTCGGTGTTCGAGGTATAGATTGAGATTTTAAGATATCCAAGGTATTCTTTATCTTCAGGTTTAGTTCACTATAATTTCTATTATTCTTTCATTTTTCTTCAAATCCTAACTTGTGATAGTGACTTTTGGTTAGGTGTTCAATTTCTTTGAAACATAAAGTTTTTGGTAAGTTCTTATCCCGATGGTTTAGATCTTCTCTTCATCTTATTTTTTTCTTTAGGAAACTTATGGTTTCTTTATGTTTGGTTTTAGGAGTTTCAATCCTGCTCTTGTCTCCAATATTTCAGTTTTTGGTAAAGAAAATTAGGTAGTTTAGTATTATGACCTAGTTTATGATATAGTTTATGTGTGTATGACCTAATATTTCAGGTACACTAAAGGGGTAAGTGTGTCTTGACCTAAGGTGTCCAATGATGTATGATGGACTATGTCTGGTAGGCTTGGTTGCCAAAACTTTATGACAGACCTAAGTGATGTTCGGTGTATGACGAACTTTTTTCCGGGGCTTAATTGCCACCCCCTGTATAAGCACTTATCTTTTTATTAAATCTGACTTGTTATTATGACCTATGACCTATAGTTATGATTATGACTTATGACCTATGACCTATAGTTATGATTATGATTTATGACCTATGATTTATGATCTATGATTGATTATTTATGGCTATGACTTAGATTATGGTTTATGATATGATTTAGGTTATGATATGTCCTAAGGTTTATTGTTGTATGATTAATATAGATAAGTTTTGTTATGACCTTTGAGAAATTTATGATATGCTTGATTATATGATTATATGACTAACTTTTGCTTGTATTTTCCTTACAGGGCTTAGAAGCTCACCTCTTATGATGTTGTTATTTTAGGAAATTAAGGATAGAAAGGACGGTGGTGAGGAGGACCTAGAGATGTACTCGTAGGGACCATATAGTCGAGGAAGATCAAGCAGGCCTATTTTTATTAAAGCATGTTATTTTAAAGTTTTATTTAAATGTTGCTCATTTTTACGTTAAAGACAATTATTTTATTTTTGTAAAATCATGGATCCATGTATTTATTTTCAAGTTTTTATTCAATAAAAGAGCAATGTTTATGAATTATGACCCAACACTGTGTTCTCGGTAATCTATGAGAAATTAGGGCGTTACATCATCATTGTTAATTATCAGTAACTTGCTTACTTGACTTGCAGTCATTATTTCTTGTACAAGTTAACTAGAAAAATATAACGATTATAATAATCATGCTTCATGAAAGTAGCATTTAAGGGATACAAACACTTTTATAATCTTTTATGATTATTAAATTATTTCACTAAATGGCTTCATGGAAAATTTTCAATTTATTCACACAACCCCTTGTGAATCCCAACTTTTAAGTCTTTGTTGTTGTACAATCAAACATGTACAGAGTATAACAAGTGTTAAAATTATAGAAATAATAAAGACGATAATGATCACTCATTATCTATTTAATCTCATCTAATATGATTATATCCTATTTTTAAAATACTAATTTTGCTTAGCATTGTAGTCGTATGTGAGTTAGGTTTGAATTCCAAATTCACATGCAAATTACTTGAATTCCAAATTCGAGTTTAGACTTCCTTTTGATAAGAACAAACAAGTCTTTAAGTGACTTTACTTTGAATGTTGCATGAAAATTTCTAGATTTCTAGAAATTTTCTTTCGCATTCAACAAGAAATTAAACATATCTTAAATAAATGTCAATCAATATTGACTTACTATTTATTATCTCTTTTAGCTTTGAACATTAAAAGGTTCAACATACATCTCTATGTATTAGCTAAACAATTATATGATTTTTTGAGCCTTTATTAGAGAAATGTCTTTTGGTTAACTTTAATTAATAGACTATATAAACAGGGAGAGAAAAAGTGAATGGTTCTTGTTATCCAAAAAACTGGCATAGATGACGTGGCAAGTGATTCCTGGACACGTGGCTGACACCTGGAGGAACTCTGCTAGGATATCGACCAGAAGGCACATTATGAGCAGTAGGCGGCCTAGTCTTACCTGCGACCAGTCTGGTCGCAGGTTCCGCATGCAACGTGATGTTTCCATAAAGATCTTTGTAAATCCCGAAATTGACTCCCACAATCTCCTGAGTATCCGATTATTTAGGAGAGAATATCTGTAAAAAATTCATGTAATCCCCCTTGAGCCTATAAATAAAGGAAGATAGCTCAAGGAATGGACTTTTGGCTTTCGAATTATTTGAGACTAGAGTAAATCTATCTGAGATATTGTATTGTTCTTCAGAGGTCAGTGAAACTCATTGAACCCTAGTTATTTGATCACTCCTTTGACTCTAGAATCAATAACAATCTAAGTGGACGTAGGTTATTACCAGATTCTGGGGCCGAACCACTATAAAATATCGTGTGCTTATTATTTTCGCTATCACGTTCTTTTCAACGCATTCATCCACGTCAAGCGTATTTTGACTCCGTGTCAGTTGACCGAAATCAGGGTCAACAGTTCTAATAAAAGATTGTCTTTTATTTGTTTTATATGTCTAATTAATTACAAGTCAATCTAAAAAATAATTCACATATATGTTTCACTTAATTGTTGTTGGAATAATATGTCTTATTTATTAAATCTATGATTTGCACCATACTGAATAATTCATAATTATCATTTATACTCATTGATGAAATAGGTGGAACAAATATATTTAAAAAATAACAACTGAATTTATTATTCAAAAGAAATATTAAACTTGTTCACTCATCAAATAAAGGAATCTAAAATATAGTTTCTAAAAAGAATTCTAGAACTAATTTAAAGAAAGAACTTATTAGTTTCTTTCATAATGAAAATCAATTATTTCAAAATGACTATTTTTTTTTAAAATTGTTTTAAAGTAAACAAAATAAATGTCTAAACTAATCTTTTCTTTATTCAATCTTCTTCATCATTTCTTCTTCGCTTTGGTTTCAATGCAATTACTTTTTTTCTCAAAAGATTTCGGCATCCCTTAAGACAAGACAAATGAAAAATAATATTAGTGGCATAATTTTGAATCAACCATTCAAAATATTAATGAAGAGTTTTTTGAGTAAATCGAATTTACCCCGTATTTCAAAAATTGAGCATGTGCCAGAGCATCATTCTTTGTCATGGCTCACATCTCGTATGCAGTTTCAATAACCGTATATCTTTTATTAATTTCGCTATGCATGGTCGATAACATGCATTGACGTGCCAGGTGAATTCGATTTACTCAAAAAACTCTGACCATCCATTCACCATATTTTTCATGTTCATCAAAGCTGGATGAAAAGCTTGGAACCTCTGGAGGTAGATCATAGATCGCTCTTTAAAGTTTTGTGTTCCAAAGACAATGTGAATCCCTTCATACCATCTTCTTATGCGGTTAAGACTAAATGGAATCCTTTCCAATAGTTTATCAATGAGGTGTGTTTGAATTCCCAAGTTTTCAAGTACTTGATCAAGATTAAGAGAATTAACCATTGCTGTTGGGAATAAATAAATAAAATATAGTGAATTAAAACATATAATAAACACCAGATTTTATTTGGAAAAGTAAACATGGTGCATGAATACAACATATAAAAAAACATAAAAAAATTATATACTAATCCACAAATTAATTTGAAAATTAATGGACCAACCTTGTGGTAGGTCAGACTAACTCCAAATTAATTTTGAGACAAATCTCAATTTCAAAAATGAAAACTTAAAAACACATCTCGGTGTTCAACCAATAATGGAGAGCATGAGACTTATTGTCATAACTCCCTCTCCCACTCACTATATTAGACAAAGTGTGTTTTTCACAAAATCAATATTTTTAATTTAGTTGTAAAAATAAATTTAATTATTTTTATCAAATGATATTCTAATAATTACTAATCCAATTAATCCAATTAAGCAAAACAAAAATAAATTGTGCCCTTAATTCTAATTTTAATTTTGCTTTAATTAAGAGAATATCATTTTTATTTGAATAAAATATTTTTCATTAAAATAACAAATTAAACAACTTTAACTTTGATTTACCATCTTAACTAATTAAGACTAAATTTATTATTATATGAATTATCATGTATAATCATATAATAAAATATTGGACGTTCCTAATAGCATGTTTTTACACGAATGTAATGCATGCTAATTGCATACTGTGTGTATATGAATGGCATATTATATTGCATGACAAAATATTAAACACTTTAATCACATTCAAATATTTATAATAAGTAAATAAAAGCGGGTTGGTAACTTTTGGGTATTTCTAGAAAAATTACAACACTTGCAAAAAATACATGAAAATGTAACCTAGACTAACTAAGGCCTGATGAAGAGCACCTTGATCTCGAACCTTGAGATATAGTCTTGTTGAGCTAATGCCGCAATTTTCAATTTTCACTTTGAATTATACAACTTTTTAATTATTTTAAACAAAATTTTAAAATAATTAAACTTTGGGTTTTAACACCCAAATAGTTTCTAAGACTCAATTTGAATTTGGGTAATTTAATTAAAAAATAACATTAACACAATTTAATTTTAATAAATTAAAATTCAAAATCATTTTAATTTTGGATATTTTAATTAAAACAATTTTAATTATGGAAGAGAATAATTAAAATATTTTTAATTAAGGAAAATAATCAATATTATTTCAATTAAAGAAAGTTCTAAATTAAAACTATTTTAATTCAATTTCAGATTTTTAATTAAATGAATAATTAAAACAATTATGGTAACAACACATTAGGGTGTGTACTGCTACACGCATGGCACAGTCCCTGGAATGTGTCACGCGTGAACAACAGCATTCCCTTTTTAGGGATATTGTATTTTTCTTTTATTTATTTATTTAACTATAATCAATCATTCCACAAAATATGATATTATTTTTTTTAAGAAAAAAGATCACAACCTTATTTCAAAATTTAAATTTTAAATTTTAAATTCAAAATTCAAATTGATGATCATCATTATCATCATCTTTAAAAATTCAATAAATCAAAAACTATTTTTCACTTACCAATTTTATTTTCTCCCATTCAAATAAAATAATTAATTTCAAAATTTTATTTATTTATTTATATGTATTTTGATATTATATATTTAAATTAATAAATATATTTTAAAAAATTCATTAATTATTCAACCTTAATTATCATATAATTGTATATTTGACTAGAAGAATAAAATTCTTCTCAAGTTTCCAAATTACAGTTTTACCCTTGTATCAACTCTTACCTTGATATGGTGTTGATAGAGCCACCATCGGGACCTATAATATCACGCTCCAATAAATATTATATTATTAATAAAAGCTCTTTAATTCAATAATCATATTTATTAATCTCATGATTAGTCCACAATAAATATGAGATTGAACTCTTGATAATTATAGACATATATTTACAAAGTACTTTATTAAAGAATAAAGTGTCCACTGATATAATCATTGCATACAACATTAATCCTCTATTAATGGTTCATAATTAAAAGGAATAAAATTAGTGTTTTACCCTTTTAACTATATCTTATTCCTAGAGTACCATTGACTTTACTAGTGAAGGTTGTGTCACAACAAGTTTGTGACATGAGCGCTCATAACCTTTTCGGTTCCAAGAGTCAACCCAATAGGGAACCATTATTCAATCTATAAGAAGGTATAGATTCCATATCTATTAAACTATGTCCCCAGCCATATATATCATTGAGTCCCCAAAATAATTATTCTTAGCCTGATCATTCTAACAAAGCTTGACGCATGAATCAAAGGATAAAATGATATATATAGGAGTTCATAGAAACCTCAGGATTAAGATCATTGTGCATATGATCATCGTTTGATGTGTTTGATTAATACTATGAAACAATGTTTAAACAAGTATTAACAAATCACATCTGGTCCAGTTCTATACATCACTATATATAAAGTACCTTCACTACAGTGTCCTACTACACTAGTAACCCGGATCTAGGTCGCTTGTGTTCATAATACTAGCGAACGGTACTAGCAGTAATTAATCTAAAAATTCCATAACTTTATTTTACTGTGAATTATTTTAAGTTTATTATCTTAATCTCGATCATCTCATACCAATATGAAATTAAGACCACATAGATAAACTTTGAAATTTTCTGATATTTACTTAATATTATCAACATAATATCGGACAAAGTTTATATATATATAATAATTCAATTCAATTATTTATTTCATTTAAAATATTTGTCAACTATAATTGCTTTAAGGGCACTATTCCCAACAACTAAACCTTGCAAAACCACCAAAAATCGAAATTTAAAATGAAAATCTTTAAACTCAAGAACACACCAAAGAAATGAAGAACAATCAAAAGAAGCTGACCTTTGAATTGTAATATGTAACACCCTTATTTTCTCATAAATATAATACCGAGAACGAGCGTTGGATCAAAAAACATAAATGTTGCTCTTTTATTGAAAAATAACACAACGTAGAGGGGATCCCTGTTTTACAATAAAAAGATGTCTTTAAACTTAAAATATAGCAACATTCAATTAAAAGAAAAAATGCTAAAAAAAAAAAATGTAAGCCGTAGATCCTTTCCAGCTGCTATATGGCCCTCACGAATACACCCACACCTATTCAGGTCCAACTTGCCACTGGTCATACTATCCTTTAATTACCTTGATCTGCACATGGATACTATAAGGAATGAGCTTCTAAGTCCAGTAAGGAAAATACATTCATAACAATTATACATAGCATAAATAATTCATAACATCATAAAACCATATATTTCTATAATAATACTTATTCTATCAATGTGAACTATATCATATTAAACCATGAAATTCTAGATCATAATCATAAACTAACATTTTTCATAATCATATGGATCATAATAATAATAACTAAAAAAAAAATTAGACAAGTGTAGATAAAGTGCTTATATAAGAGTTTGGCATCCTAGTCCCAGACATCGCTTATGTCTTTCATATAATTTTGGACATCACTTAAGTTCAGCCACACTTATTTTCTTGTACCTAAAATGTTAGGGTCATACATTTACTTAATATCATAATCTAAATTTATCTAATTTTCCTTACCTTGAGTGTGGAGAAGAGGAAAGAAAGATTGCTTGATAATGTTAGTGGATCGTGTCCAAACCTTATACATCAAAATAAAGACTATATAAGAATTTATAATAATAACTAAACTCCAACATCTATATCCTCATAGAAGTCATACCTTCACCCTAGAAACAAGATATCACGACCTTAATAATCCGTGCCACCAAGAACAGTGTTTAGCCTCGAACAACTAAAGTTTGTTCTTGATGAACTTATGATATTGTCGGCTATATGAATGGATATTTGGCTTAGTGTGTTTCAGCTATGTAGGGGTTTTATAGAGGTTATGGTGTCGAGACTAGGTTTCAACTTATAAGAAAATAGAAGAAAGCGAGTTTGAACACTACTTGTAAAGAACGCCCTAGACTAATACTTACAAAACATTCGCATAACATAGTTTATAAAGGAATAACATTCATTATCAAAGTCTCAGGGGGACTTGTTTAAAACCATGCAAGTTGGCGCCATAAGTTTTAAAATAAAACATAGATTTTTATGCAAAGTTCAAAGAAACCAAAAATTAAATAACTGAGTCCCACTGATAATTTAGGAAAAGTCTCTTAAAAACAAAACATAATTTAAATGGCGTTCTACGTTGATCGTTTTTCCGTCCATAGGATTACCCCACGCCATACACCCCATGATGAAAGAACTCCTCACGTCACCACGTGTGCCATAAAGAAATCCTATTTGCTACCTGGAAGGAAAGTAAGGGGGGTGAGCTAAAAGCCGAGTAAGGAAGTACAAACAAATAAGCAAGTAAGAATACAACAAATACAAACACTATCGTTCATCTAAAACATCATGGTATATCATATCATAATCGTAACATATCATCATATCATAACATATCATCATATCATAACATAATCGTAACATATCATCATATCATAACATAATAGTGACATATCATCATATCACAAACATACAGCATACATGATGAGCATGGATCGCTAGTTGTCCATGTCACCCTATGAGGTAAACAGGAGATCACTGGTCCTTGAATAACCTCGGCGCGTCCGCCCTAGGAGTTACGTCTCAATGTCCTTAGTAACTCGTTCGATGTATCTGACATCGTAATCTGTTTGATGTATCTAACATCGTAATCTGTTTGATGTATCTGACATCGTAACTGGTTTGATGTATCTAACATCCATACACATATCACATTCAACATATCATCACGTTATGGCATTCATAATTCATAACAATTTATTCACACAACAGTCTTACCATTCATAGCATAAAATCATAGAATCTATCTAACTTCCTTACCTCAGGTCCAAGCTAAGAATTTCACAATCTTTCAACGAGCCTATATCATAATCAAAATAACATTTCTTAGGTTCATAAAATTACTATTTTGCCCTTCCATACAACTCATGTGTGCATGGGCCATGCACACATAATAACAGTTACACAAAACATGCAATTATCGCCATAAAAGAATAATGCTCGTTTTACCCATTTTACTAGCATGATCGTTTTATAAAAACCACATAGTTGAATAATAAACATAATTTTGGACGTAAAAGTGGATTTGCATGTAACATGCATACGTGGGAACATTGCGTAATAAAGACGTTTTCAAAAACGATAATTCTACATTTCTTACTTTTATGATTTTAAAATCAATAGACATATTACATACTTTATTTTTCTTAAAATTTCTAAGTTGATTAAATTTCTCAAAACTTTATTTTATTTTATAAAATTATTTTATTTTAGCTCAAAAATAAAATATGTGACAAATTTCATTCATTAATCTCAAATTACAAAGAATTAACCAAAAAGCTTGGATTTAATTAAAATGCCTATTTTTAATATGTTCCTTTAGAAAAATAAATTTTATCATTGTGTTACTTAAATGAGGTGAGAAAATATATTTTTAAGTGTGGAAAAATATATTTTTATTTAAATTATTTAAGACTTAGTTTTATGTAACAAAAATCCATATGTGACAATTAAATAACAATTTTTAACATTTTTAAAACAAACTTTCAGCCACCATTTATTTTCTCAAAAATCACAAATAAATAGAATCTAAATATTTTTCTCAATCAAAATAAAGGAAAATTCATAACTTATCAAAATATGCATTCATACCATTAAAAATACAATTTTTCAATATTACCATAACTTAGGAAAAATAATTTATTCCAAAAACTCATCAAATTCATTTTAGTGAAACTCACTTCATATTTTCTTACAAAAATTCCAGCAACTATTTTTATCATTAAAAATCACCATATTCAATTTAAAAGCTCATATTTTCTCAAAAATCAATAAAAATTCTGTAGGTAATTATTTGAGTAAAATATCATTTTAATGAGACTTAAAATCCCCTTTTTAATTTCATATAATTAACATAACATCAAGGACATTACTTATGCATGCAAATCATCTTTTTATCAACTTTTACCCAATTATTTCCAAAAAACAGCAAGCTTAATTCCTCATGAAACTCATCTTTTATCCCAAAAATTTCACATAAAATCATACATATCCAAAATCTCATCATACTCTTATTATATACATGATTCTAATATTACTAACATATTCACATGAAATTTTATAAAACCAATTTTCTATTCCATTGAATCTACACATGAAATCCAACAACAATAACCATGGCAATAGCATACATAGATTCATAACACCATATCTCATGAACATGCCTTTACAAAAACCCTAACATAATTCTTATCATTATTTTCATGCATCTTATAATTTATTTATTCACAATATAACATGCATCCTATCAAAATTTCATGGATCCAAATATCAAGATTGCCAATTATCATTTTACCCATATTACATAGGTCCTAAAACATGGATCTAATATATTGAAAATCATACAACATCAAACAAAATATCAAGATAATCCTTAGGTATGCCTAGGCCGAAATCTCCATATATGCATTCATAAATTATCACCAATCATTATACATAGAAAGATCAACACCAAAACCCTTTTATACACTAAACCATAATACCCTTCATGCAAGATCAAACAACTCATCATCAACAAGATAACAAGAACACAAAGTACCCATTTTTTTCTACCCAAAACATGAATCCCCTTTTAACCATAATCCCTCTAATAATCTATTCATCAAAACCATCACAAAATTTAGAAAGGATTTCAATACCTCTTCTTGATAGAAAATCAAGAATCAAATCCAACCAAGAGTCCAATAATCCTCCTTGCTCAAACCCTAGGGGTTGTATATTTTGAATGATCAAGATGAAGAAGAAGATGAACAAGGTTAGAGACAACCCAATAATAATACTAGATTAATCATAAGGAAAAATAACCAAAAACCTTACCCTAGCTTGAACCCTTTTTTCTTCTTCTTCTTCCTTTCTTTCTTCTCCTCCTTCTCTCTCTAGGTCACGCCCTCTCTCTCTCTCTCTTCTCTCTATAATTCGGCAGCCCCAAGCATAATTCTCTTCCATTTTTCCCATTCCCTCTTTATCCTAATTTTCCCATAATGACTCAATAAAAGAAAAAGGTAACTTTCCTATTCTCTTCCAAGATTTTTCTTAATTCATATTTATCTAATTATATCCCAATAGGTGGAAAAATTAAGATGATCACTCCCTTTCCCAAAATAACATTATCACCTTATTTTTAATTTATTTTATCTTAAAAAAATTATGGAAATAAGATGATAACTATAATTGACCCAAATACAATAAAAACCTCAATCTTCCTTTCCCATTTAGGTTCACACGTCCAACCTCTCTATTTCCCTTTTCTTTTCTCTTTTTTTTTTTTAATTAATTCAAATAAAATCTAAAATAAGGAAATAAAAAGTGTGTAGAAAATCTACACATGTGTACCATGCTACCATGCACTAGCACACACTAAATCACTAGGGTGCATCACTATCTACCATGCACCTTAGTGCATTCAACCAAATCTCACATAATTACCTCAATTGTCGCACTTATTTAAAATGTAACACTAATAGTAAAATAACACATGTTACACACTATTCACTTATTAAATTAATTAACCAAACAAACAATTAACAAATTTAAATTCAAAAGATTATACCAAACAATTCTAACAATTAAATAAAATAAAAAACAATTAAATAAAACAAATAATCAACCAAATAAAATAACAACACTTAAATAAAACAATTCATCACACTTAACATTTAAATAAATCACAAAAATTTAAATAATCTAAAAAAAAAAAAATTTGGTGCACTACACTACTAGTGCTCCTTGGAGATTTTGGCTATATGGGAAATGATGAGCATAAATGGTAGAACTTTGGAGAGCCAACTTTCGAAAATGGGAGAGTGTTTGAAGCTTTGTTTGTGTGCGAAAAATGAAGAGCTCTAATGCTCTATTTATAGGCTCTAGGTCTCAACTCCCTTAATTTTCTCCACTATCCTTCAAGTTTTTAAAATTTGAATCTCACTCTCCCTTGGTAGTTTCGGCCAGCCTGCTTCCTTCTCCTAGTCATGTGCTACTACTCCTATCTTAATGCCACATAGCCTCTTATGTAACAAAATGGAGTCGAATTCTCCATTTGTTTCCTTCTTAGTCTTCCACGCATACACCTAAGCAATTTCAAATTCAAATTGTGTCTACAAGCTTCAAGTAACCACTAGATTATCTCCTTAGCTTTTGAATCCCATAAGCATAGCTTTCTAGTCTCCACTTAGTAAGTTTTCATTGACACATAGCCACTTAATTCAAACTAGTTCCCATGCCACCTATACTTGGTTTTCAACCAAGTAAAACTTAACTCCTCAATACAAGCTTTTCATGGCACCTATTATTTAATCATTTTTTGTGAAGATTCTAAATAGCTAAAATATAGATAATTTCAGCCATGCTTAGTAATTCAAATAATTAGGACTTAAATTAATACCACATACACACAACATCTATCACCAAATAACATGTGTACATATTTTATAAATTCTTATTTTTTTAAAGAAAACTATATACTAATTTGATCATATACTTCTAAGTTCCATAAAATAAATAAACATCCATAAATACTGATCATGATAATTATAATTACCCAAATCATAATTATTTACTAAGTCATTGTTAGGAGTATGTCCTAAAAGCATGTAAAAGACATTTACTATTTCGATGAATAAATAAATACAATGGTCTATTATTGTTATATTTATATTATTAAATTATTGTTTGAATAAATTTTGTAAATTTCAGAAAAATTCCATATTCATTATTAAGGATGTGATCTTGTATTAGTACGAGAGAATTAAGATCACATGAATGAATAAAAATAGTCAACAACAACAAATTGAAGTTATGGAATTCTTTAATTGGGGTTGTAAGTACGGTTTGCTAAGTATCATGTTGATACAAATAATCTAGATTCATATTATTGATGTGGTAAGATATCTCGGTAAATGTGCTTTATATAATATGATTATATATGACATGAACCGATATGAATAAAAGTCTTTATCCAAAAACCATTTAATAATAAAGACTTGTAATTCATATCATAACTGATGATCATTTATAGATCAACCTAAATCATGAGTGTTCATGAACTCCTGTTCATGTTTATTAAATCTTTTGATTCATTCGTTAAGGTCTCTTCAAAGAATGAGGCTAATGACTTTTGTTTTGGAGATTTAATATCATGGATGGCTGGGAACATGTATCAACATTACGGAATCTAATCTTTCCTAACAGATCGTACATTACTTCCCTTAAGGGTTAATTATGGAACTGAATGATTTTGAGTTCAAATCTATATTTTGATTATAGATTAATTATTCACAAGTGAATTAATGGTACTTAAGGAATAAGAAGTAAATTAGAAAAGTAAAATGGTAATTCTTACATTCTAATTTATGAACTAATTAATTAGAGGGTTGAACTATTCAAAGATGGTTATATCAATGGACAGCTTAAAATAAGATTTCTGTAAAAGTATATCTATAACATAAAGAGTTCAATTATGAATTTATAGTGGAGAAATATCAGAATTAATAAATTAACTATTATAATTAAAGAGTTTAATTATTTAGTTTCAATTTATTGGAGCTTAATGTTATAGGTCCATGGTCCCCGAAATGGCTCAAACAAACACTGACAAAGATAAATACAAAAATGGGCAAAATGACTTATTTGATAAGTAAAATATTTTTCTATGCACTAAATATAATTATTGTATAATTATGTGTAATTAATTAATTGAGAATTAATTAATTATTTGATTTAACAAAAATATAATTAATTTTGAATTAATTTATTTTTGGGATTTTTGGTATTTAATTAATAAGAAAAATTGGGAAAAATCACATGCCTTTCTTGGCATGTGGTACACGTGTAGCACAGTGCACAGTCACTATGCTACACACACAAGAAGCTTCTAGAAGTTTCTTTGTTCTACAATTTTAGTTATTTAAATATTAAATAAATAATGAGATATTGTAATATGATTAAAATATTATTATTTAAACAAAATCTGATAACTGATTAGTTATTTTTAAATTGTTTTAAATAACTAATATTTTATTTTAATATATTGGATATATTAAATATAGGAGATCAGTTTTTCAGAGCGATACTTTTCAGTGATAGAAAATATATCGTGAAATCTCCCTAAGAAAAATAGAACAGTGATACAAGCATAGGTCACTATTCTTCAAAAACTTAGGTCCAAAATTTATCAGATCTCATGTGTTGAGAACATCTAATAAATAGATTTTGCCTATTGTTTTGTATAGCGAGCCCACACTCGTTCTTTGTGTGTTGAGAACATTTTGGAAGATCCTGGTGTGAGATCTCAAGGATTTTTGCTGTACAAAAAGATAACAACAAGGAAGGACTTGAGGTAACTTTCTATTCATCTCTTTGATTCAATATATATATATGTATGTGAAGAAGTAGATCTAGAAATCTTGTGGGGTTAAATTAACAATTTTGATTGTTGTTCCGCTGCGTATAATCTCTTATTTGATCTATAAAAACCAACAGTCATAAAATCATATCTTATAATCAAATTCTCAAGCAATCTTTCTAATTTCCACCACACAAGTATAAACTAATATATATAAAGAATAAAAATAATAATAATATAAGGTCATAATTAAGGAGCTTATAAGAAAGTTAATAACCTTGGTTATTACAATCTTCCCCCATTAAAGAAATTTCATCCTCGAAATTTTACTTACCGAAAATCTCAGGATATCGTTCTCTCATATCTTATTCCAACTCCCACATTGCTTCTCTTTTAGTGCTGTTTCTCTACATGATTTTGACTATAGGGACTTGGATCTCAACTCCTTAGTTCCCCGTTTTAAAACGCGTACTGGCCATTCTTAATAACTGAAATCCTACTTCAACTCTAGAGCTTCGTAATTTAGCACATAAGATGTATTAGATACATACTTTCTCAGCATAGATATGTGGAATACATTATACGTCTCAGCTACCGATGGCGGTAAGGCCAAGCGATATGCTTCTTGTCCCACTTTGTCCAATATCTCAAAAGGACCAATAAATCTTGGGCTTGGCTTCCCTTTCTTTCGGAAATGTATAATCCCCTCCATTTGTGATACTTTTAAAAAGACATAATTAGCTAATGAAAACTCAACATCTCACCTCTTAGAGTTAGCATAGCTTTTTTGGCAATTTTGAGCAGTAATCATCCTTTGTTGTATCTTTTCTACTGCTTATGTTGCTTCTCTTACAGCTTCTGGTCCTAAGTATCATCTTTCTTCAACCTTGTCCTAATGAAGTGGTGACCGACACTTCCGTCCATAAAACATTTCATAAGGTGCCATGCCTATCGTGGCCTGATAACTATTATTGTAAGAGAATTATATCAACGGTAGATACTTGCTCCACGATCCTAAGAAGTCTAAAACACATGCCCTCAGCATGTCTTCTAAAATTTGAATGGTGCGTTTTGAATGACCATCTGTCTGAGGGTGAAATATCATACTTAACTTTAACTTAGTGCCCATGGCACGCTGTAGGTTTTCCCAGAATTTAGAGGTGAACACCGATCCCTTATCAGAGACTATCATATTTGGAACTCCATGCAATCTCACTATATCCGCCACATAAATCCCTGCGTATTGCTCCAGGTTGTAAATGGTTCAGACTGGCAAGATGTGAGTTGACTTTGTAAGTCTATATATAATCACCCAAACAGAGTTGTGCTGCTTGGTGGTTTTGGGTAATCCCGTTACAAAGCCCATGGCTATATCTTCCCATTTCCACTCGTGAATCTCTAATGGTTATAACGTTCCGACGGATCTCTGATGTTCAGCCTTAACTTGTTGACATGTAAGGCATTTATCTATGAATTATGATATGTCCTTCTTCATTCCCGCCACCAGTATATTGTCTTAACATCATTGTACTTTTTGGTCGACCTTGGATGAAGCGAATATGGAGTGGTATACGCCTCTTGCATACTATTGTTTCTTAATTCTCCCTTGTTTGGCACACACATTCGGTTTCTGTAGTAATACCATTTTCTTAAGAAGAAATTCGTATTTTTTGTTGTTTCTCCTTAATCTTTTCCAAAGGCGTAGACTTGATTGTGAGGTCAGTCAGTTGTCCCATTATTATCTAAATTCTGGATTTCATAATATCTTGTTGTAGGGGTTGCGCTATTCCCCTAAGTACTAACACACTTCTGTAATTCCATCTATTGAGTGCAGCTGGCACTACGTTGGCCTTTCCCGAGTGATATAAAATCTCACAATCATAGTCTTTTACTAGCTCCAGCCACCTTCTTTTCCTCATATTGAGATCTTTTTACATAAAGAAGTATTTTAAGCTCTTGTGGTTCATATAGATTTCACACTTCTCTCCGTACAAATAGTGTCTCCAAATTATTAGCGCGAAAACCACAACCGTCGGTTCTAAGTTATGAGTTGGATATCTTTGTTCGTACTCTTTTAGCTGTCTTGAGGCATAGGTGACAACTCTTCCATTTTGCATCAACACGCATCCTAGTCCTTGTTTTGACGCGTCGCAATATACTACAAATCAGTCTTTATCATTAGGGACACATAGGACAGGTGCCGGTATAAGCTTGTCTTTTAAAGTTTGGAAGCTTTCTTCACATTTTTCTGTCCATGTGAATTTATGATGTTTCCTTGTTAAATTTGTTAAGGGTATATTTATCTTAGAGAACCCTTCAACAAATCGTCTGTAATGCCCTGCTAGGCTCAGAAAACTCCTCACCTCAGTGGCACTCTTAGGCTTGGGCCAGTCCTTAACAACTTCTATCTTAGCCAGGTCTACTTCTATGCAATTCTTAGACACAATGTGACCTAGAAATGCCACTTTATTCTAACTAGAATTCACACTTCTTAAATTTGGCATATAGTTGGTGTTTTTTAAGTCGTTCCATCGTCGGTTGCAGGTGCTCCTCATGCTCGATTTTTTGTGTTTAAGTAGATCAATATGTTGTCTATGAATACTACCACGAACTTATCTAAGAAATCTTTAAATACTTGGTTCATAAGATCCATGAACATAGCTGGTGCATTTGTTAAGCCAAATGACACTACTAAAAATCCGTAGTGTCCATATCTTGTCCTGAAAGCCGTATTTGGAATGTTTTCTTCTCGTACCCCTAGATGGTGATACCCTGACCGCAATTCTGTCTTTGAAAGTACCATGGATCCTTGCAGTTGATCGAAGAGATTGTCTATGCAGGGAAAAGAGTATTTATTCTTGATTGTCACCTTGTTTAGTTCTCGATAGTCGATGCACATCCTCATGCTCCCATCCTTCTTCTTGACGAAAAGTACTGGTGTACTCCAAGGAGAATAGCTAGGTCGGATGAAGCCCTTGTCCAACATCTCTTGTGGTTGTATCTTTATCTCGTTTAATTTGGTGGGTGCCATTCGATAGGGAGCCTTCGAGATTAGTGCCGTCTCTGGTGCCAGTTCTATTTCAAACTCAATTTCCCTATTCAAAGGTAATATTAGTAGATCTTCTAGAAATACGTCGGGGAATTCACAAACAATATGGACATTGTCTAGTTTCAATTACGTCTCTCATGATTTATCCACCACACTGGCTAGAAACACTTGGCATCCGCTATTGATCAACCTTCAAGCTTTGAGAACGGAGATTAAGGGTAAGCGAGTTCGAGAAATGTCTCCTTTGTAAGTGAACTGCCCTCCATCTTCTGTCTTAAAATTGACTGCCTTACCCTTACATTCTACTGTTGCTCCATTCTTTGCCAACCAATCCATTCCTAATATTATGTCGGAATCCTTAAGATCTAGTTCAATTAGGTCTACTAGTAATTCTCTACCCTCAATTATGACTACTATGTCGCACACTCCTCTACTAGATAGCATAACCTCTCAAGAGGGTAATTATGTAACAAACTTATCTCTAAATAGTTCGTAAGGTTTATCTAAGCTATCTATCATATTCATAGATACAAAGGAATGCGTAGCTCCTGAATCGAATAGAACATTGCATAGTTTACCAGAGATAGTAATCTGACATGTAACCACTGTATTACTTGTTTCCACTTCATCCCTTGTAAGAGTGAAAACTTTGGCAGGCACAAGCTTCTCGTCTTTCTTTTGGTCCTTCAACTTTGGGCAGTCCTTTTTAATATGCCCTTCTTGACCACAGTTAAAGCAACCCTTGGTTTTGTATATGCACTCTCATGGATGCTTCCTCTTGTGGGTAGGGCATTGGGGATATTCAACATAGGGTTTCTTATTCCCGTTGCCTTCTAGTGCAACCTTTCCATTCTTATTGGTCCCTTGATTTTGACCACTGACATGTTTTCGTTTATGGTCGTTCTATTCATTGTTACTCTTTGTGGCGTCTCTTCTGACTGCGCTCTCTTTCCAAATCTTTTCTTCTGCCTTCTTAGCTTTCAAGGCTATCTCTAGTGTCTCCGCATAGGTAGTTATTCCTCGTATCAGATTTACATTGCGAGCTATCATGGGTTTTAGTCCATTCACAAATCTCTGAATTCTCAGCGTCTTTGTGGGTACCGTGTCTGGTACAAACTTATCCAAACAATTGAACTTTATGGCGTACTCAATTACAGTTGAGTTCCCCTGAGCTAGAATGATGAATTTGTCCACCCTAGTGGCTAGAATCGCGGGACTATAACACTTCTTATTAAAAACTTGGATGAACTCGTCCCAAGTCATTGTGGTTATGTCCCTGGTTTGTTTCACCACATCCCACCAGATGCGGGCATCTTTCTTAAGAAGCCTTGAAGCGCATGAAACTAATCTTCGTTTCCTAGCCGCATATGTTCTAAGATGGATTCTACTGATCGAAGCCACTCTTTTTCTTCTACTGGATCAGATCCCCCGTCAAAGTTGGGCAGTTGTTGCTTTCTAAAATGCTCGTATACTGCCATGTAGCGAAGCTTAGCCAATTGCATAAGTTGCGCTAGGGGTATAACAGGTTGCGCTACCTGCTGTTGTTGGCCTTGATTTATCTGTTACTGTAACTCCTTCTCCCTTCTCCTTAATTTTTCCCTAAGACGGGCATTCTCTCTCTTCCACTGCTACTTTCGTGATTGCTGGTGCTTCCCGCGCTTCAGGGGCTTCCAATATGTCCAAAAGTTCTTCTTGTATTGTGGCAACAACTTCTCCCCTATCCCTTCCTCGTTCACGGCCTTTGCCTCTTCCACTACCTCACCTTTGGTCGTTTATTCTAATAGATCTCCTGGGTTCCTGGTCCATAGTTTCCTTTGTTCCCCAAAAGAGAGTATTTGTAAAAACTATTCTAATAACAAAGGTAAACAAAATGCTAACTTAGACTATTATACTAACTTCTATTAAGGTCCATGTATAGACTAAACTACCCTAATAGAGTTAAGTCCAACTCGGGTAAATGGGCCTTAACAATTGAATCTTCCATGGAGGAGGGCTGGGTTCAGTATGTCGTACCCACTACTTAGGCCCCCTAACTTCCACTTGAACCCAAAAGATAGGAATTTGAACCCTTGCTTTATTAACTATTATTTATTTTAATTAATTCCAATTTAATAATGCAAAGCAAATGGGCTAACCCATAAGAGAGAAATTGAAACTTTACACTTACAATTGAGGCTAAAATATCTTAATCATAATATTACTAAACAATAAAATAAAAGAAAATAACAATCTTTATTTAAATTTTTTTTTTTACAAACTAGAAAAGTTCTACTAATACTTCAAAATAAAACTAATTATCATGCACTTATTTTTAATCCTCTACATAGGACCCTTCTTCTAACATGTCTTGAGTAAGGTCCTCATAATTATCTTAGGTGTAAATAAAGCGTGAGGTGAAATGGATATTACTAAGGAATCCTTGTCTAAGATTGTTTGCTAGCTGGTGTATCCTTTCACCTATTTCCCTATTCGGTAGATCAATATCCTCTATAATTCTAAAATTGCGGGAAAACCTATCAATCAATATATCATACTTATCCTCGATTGGTATGCATTCTTCATACAAAACTTCATTCCAAACTATCTTCAAACTTGGTTCAGGTAGTGGTAGTTTTGCAGAGTGCATGAGAACTAAAAATTTCTCATGGGATTTAAGTAGTGTGGTGTGATTGGCGATGATCCTTTCTATCTCCTTATGAATTTCGTTTATCCTAAGAAATACTCGTTTGAATTTTGTCTCGCCATCTGGGTATGGTATTCTTCTTATTGCTTTTAACAACCCTGATGAAATTTGGGTTCATGGTGCTAAGTTATGAAAATAAACCATTAAAAATCATTATTTGACAAATACAAAACATAACACAGTATACTTACTTGGTAACGAGTCGGTCCCCTTTTTAGCCGTCGTGTGTATTTCATGAGAACGTTTGAGACCAATATCGCCGTGACTCTGATACCACTGGTAACACCCTTATTTTCTCAGTAATATAATATCGAGAACCAGCGTTGGATCATAAAACATAAATGTTGCTCTTTTCTTAAAAAACAACACAAAGTAGAGGGGATCCTAGTTTTACAATAAAAAGGTATCTTTAAACTTAAAAATGTGGCAACATTTAATTAAAGGAAAAATACTAATAAATAAACAAAAACATAAGCCTTAGATCCTTTCCAGCATCTATATGGGCCTCATGAATACACCCGCAACTCTTCAGGTCCAACTTGCCACTGGTCATACTATCCTTTAATTACCTTGATCTGCACATGTATACTACAGGGAGTGATCTTCTAAGTCCAGTAAGGAAAATACATTCATAACAATCATACAACCAGTATCATACATAGCACAAATAATTCATAACATCATAAAACCATATATTTCTATAATAATACTTATTCTATCAAAGTGAACTATATCATATTAAACCATAAAATTCTAGATCATAATCATAAACTAACATTTGTCATAATCATATTGATCACGATCATAATAACTAAACACAGATCAGAAAAGTGTAAATAAAGTGCTTATAAAAGAGTTTGGCATCCGAGCCCCAGACATCGATTATGTCCGTCATACAATTTTGGACACCACTTATGTCTAGCCACACTTATTTTCTTGTACCTAAAATGTTAGGGTCATACATTTACTGAAGATCATAATCTAAGTCTATCTAATTTTCCTTACCTTGACGTGGAGAAGAGAAAAGAAAGATTGCTTGATAATGCTAGTGGATCTTGTCCAAACCTTATTCATACAAAATAAATACTAAATCGGAATTTATAATAATAACTAAACTCCAACATCTATATCCTCATAGAAGTCATACCTTCACCCCAGAAACAAGATATCACGACCTTAATACTATGAGTCTCAAAGAACAACGTCTATCCTCGAACAACTATAGTTTGATCTTGATAAACATATGATATTGTCGGCTATATGAGTGGTTATTTGGCTTGGTGTGTTTCAGCTATGTGAGGGATTTTATAGTGGTTATGGTGTCGAGATTAGGTTTCAACTTATTGGAATATAGAAGAAAAAGAGTTTGAACATTACTAGTGCTCCTTTGAGATTTCAGCTATATGGGAAATGATGAGCATAAATGGTAGAACTTTTAAGAGCAAACTTTCAAAAATGGGAGAGTGTTTGAAGCTTTGTTTGTGTGTGAAAAATGAAGAGCTATAATGTTCTATTTATAGGCTCTAGGTCTCAACTCCCTTCCTTAATTTTCTCCACAATCCTTCAACAAGTTTTTAAAATTCAAATCTCCCTCTCCCTTGGTAGTTTTGGTCAGCCCCTTTCCTTCTCCTAGTCATGTGCTAAAACTCCTCTCTTCATGCCACATAGTCTCTTATGTAACAAAATGAATTCAAAGTCTCCATTTGTTTCCTTCTTAGTCTCCCACGCATACACCTAAGCCATTTTCAAAGTCAAATTGTGTCTACAAGCTTCAAGTAACCACTAGATTCTCTCCTTAGTTTTTGACTCCCATATGCATAGCTTTCTAATCTCCACTTAGTAAGTTCTTATTGACACATAGTCACTTAAATCAACCTTGTTCCCACACCTCCTATACTTGGTCTTCAACCAAGTAATTCAAATAATTAGGACTTAAATTAATACAACATGCACACACCATCTATCACCAAATAACATGTGTACATATTTTTATAAATTCTTATTTTCTTAAAGAAAACTATATACTAATTTAATCATATACTTCAAAGTTCCATAAAATAAATAAACCTCCATAAATACTAATCATGATAATTATAATTACCCAAATCATAATTATTTACTAAGTCATAAAATCATATCTTATAATAAAATTCTCAAACAATCTTTATAATTTCCACCACTCAATTATAAACTAATATATATATATATAGAATAAAAAATAATCTAAGGTCATACTTAAGGAGCTTACAAGAAAGTTAATAACCTTGGTTATTACAAAATCTGAGATTTTGTGCCAAGATTAACCCCTATTAGTTGCTAATCCCAATCTTGATGTTGAATTCCTTCCAAAATCCCCAAGAATTCCCAAGAAATTGGCTCCTATCTTACTAAGTGTATGTGTTCTTAGGATGCACTTGAGGAGAAATCAAGTATTTATATATATATAGAGAGAGAGAGAGAGATAAAAAGAGAGAGTTTGGCTTCCCTAAGGGCTGCTGCCCCATTTGGTCAAATTACCATTTTACCCTCCCCTTCGAATTCTCTCCTTAAGGTCCCATAAGGCGAAATCGTCATTAACCTTTATTTCCCACTAAATCTCAAAATTTACCTAAAATTCCCAATTAAATCCTCTAACTTTCCAAATACAAACATTTTTCCCAATAAATATTGTTTACCACTAAATCCCAAAATACGCAAAATTACACCCCTTGACTCACCTGAGCCGAGTATTTATCATTATTGTGACTTTTCTCCTAAATTGCTCGAAAGGACCGACTCATGCCGAATATCACGAATATTCATATAGTAATATGGTCCTAAGCACAGAATAGATAAAAATTACAATTATACCTTCAATGAGTCAAAATTACGAAAATACCCATTTTTAATTAAAGTGGGTTTTTAAACACATTTAATACACATAATTATCCCACGTGTCATCCTGACATGCTAATCAAAGCACTTAATTCTAATAGAAGTTTTGGGACGCTACAATAGTAATTTTTGTAATTATTTTAAATCATTTTATTTTTGTAAATAATAATTATTTTAAGTATACTAATGTAAAGACCCTATTCAAATATTCAAGTTCAGGTATAAACCCGAGAATAATTTTACTTTTAAAAATGTCAGATAAAATATATTAGTGTAGTTTAATAGTAATCCTAAACCATGTGAAAAGTTGTATTTACTAGTGTATTATGTAATTAAAAAAATGGTACAAATGAGCTAAAATAGAATGGCTACATAAATAATTGAGTGCAGGACAGACATAATAACATTGTAGGGGGCAAAAGGTGAAATTGTTTTTAGGAGGGCTAAAAGTAATTTCTTTTTTTTTTAAAGAAAACTAAGAAAAAAAAGATTTAGGTCCCCTCCCTATAAGCATAGATATGTCATTGATAGAGTGAACAATTCAAAAACTAATTCATAATGATATACAAACAAAAAGTACATATTCAAAGTCTATGATCAATAATATACAATTTCTTTTTATACTTAAATTAAGGATGAATGTAATGTTAAGATTCGTTATCATCTCTTTAGAATTTCATTTAGTGGTATACATGATTTCCATGGCAATAGTGGCATAGCACTTGTATTTAATGTGAGAGGACATCAAGACAATATTTTAGGGTTTAAGTTTTTAGCTGTTTGACAATTTAGTTCCTGAGATTTTTTTTCAACCCTCATAAGAGTTATACTAATTATAAAGATATAACCCATTAGACTGAAATTAAGGATGAATGTAATGTCAAGATTCATTATCATCTCTTTAGAATTTCATACGCTTGTATACATGATTTTCATGGCAATAATGGCATGGTACTTGTATTTAACGAGAGAGGACATCACGACAATATTTTAGGGTTTAGGGGTTTTGTTATTTGACAATTTAGTCCTTGAGAATATTTTTTCAACCTTCATAGGAATTGTACTAATTATAAAGATATAAATCATTCTTTCTTCTTATTATTATTTGATAAGGGGAGGAGATTTGAACTTAGGATCTCCTCTTTTATGATGAGAAATTAATATAATGCCACTAGGATATTTTGTTGGGGAAGAGGGAGATTACACTACCACAATAACTAGAATCTTCACAAAATTATGATTGATAGAGATCAAAGAAAGATTGAGAAAGATGATGCAAACCCTAGTTTTGGAACACAATTCTTCAACTTTGATGATGCTTCAAAACGATTGTTGAATCCACCACCTTGAATTTCTTCTTCATTGGAAAACACCCACAGGCTTATACACGATTTGTGTCGCCGTCCTAATTCTCTATTTCCTAGCCCACCATAGATGTTTGAGGCTTTTTCTAAGAGGAAATGGGAAGTGGGAGTGAACAAGCCTTAAACTCACAATTTCAAGCGCTTTCTTTATGAGTTCTTGGAGAAAACTAGAGGTTCTTAAAAGCTAGAGAGAGAGGTTGGAGAGAGATTTGAGAGAGTGATCAATCTTCCAAAACTCCATGAGAACCCTTTTACAGTGTTGGAACCATCATTAGGTCTAACCAATAGGATTAGAGCTAAGGAACTCGTCATTTGGAGCTCAAAACACGTGTCTGTTGCCTGCTAGGGCTTTTGAGCTCTTTTTCATCAAGGCAATGCAATGCCTCTTGAGAGGTGACGCATCGCCTCCCCCTATGACTTTTGACTCCTCCAACGGGCCTAAAATTACTCCAAATGCTGCCAAACTTTTTTGGGATCCTTTGATACCTCCATGTATCACTTTGGACCCAAATGCACAATTTTTAGGTGCGTACAATTGAAACTGAAATTCACTAAGTGTTTTATACTTAGGTTGTATACTAATACTTATCAATTGTATTTAACCAATCATTACATATTTCTATGACCATTATAACTCAATCATTCTAAAGTAAATATAAAATAGGAAAATTGGTGGTGAAAATATCAATTCTTTCAAAAGAGTTGCACTTATATACCAAAACAAAAAATTGGAAGCTAAAATACAAAAATGTTATTGTTTAACCCAAATTTGGATATGGTGATGTGGCAATAAATTCTTGGGGTTTTATGCCCTAGTTAAAATCCAATTTCTTTGTAATCTCGTTTATTATCAATAAAGGAATAGAAATCATTTTTTGACTTGGTCAATCACTTTGCTCACATGTTTTATTTTCATGATTATTTGTTTAATATAAACTTCTATTAAATCCCGAGCATATAGCTAATCATCTTTATAGTGACGTAATCACAGTGGAATATAAATATGATTATATGTTCAAAATAAGTTAGTCATAAGATTAGTCAGTGCACAAGATTTACACTGACTTGCCAATCTACGATATGATCTACTTACACATTGTAGTGTTATGTTCTTTCCAGAACATTAGCAAAGTAGATAGGATCGGATGTATTTGTTACATCAGACTGGACCGATATTGACAGTTGATAGGATAAGTAAACACACTGTTATTATCTATTCTAGTCATATCATATAGTTGACCATAGGTAAATTCAATCTTAATTCTGAGTGGTTAGTATTCTAACTGATTGTATTATTTGAGTTCTTTGACTTGTTTGTTACTAGCTTACCCTACGGACTAGCCCATATTTACATCTTGGGAAATCGGTAGTATAATTGAGTGGGAGTGTTAATCATAGATATGAGCATCTATAGCTTCTGGTGAAGAAGTGAAATGATGGTTTTCTTTTAGTTTGGTTCAAGGTGCTAAATGATAGAGATCTCATTTCAGTAATTAATATTAGTTTACTAAAATATCGTTTACAAGGAACTAAGTGTTTTAAGGATAAAATACAATGAGGGGTAAAACGGTATTTTAGTCTCACCTCATTGTAGACCGTCTATAGAGGATTGAGTGACAATTATGGTTGTAATAATGGATAATTAATAGTGTATCTATATTTGTTATAGAGTGTTCTATGAATTCAAGAGTGCAATTCTGAGTCTTTAATGGAGTCACGATGAATTAATAAGTTAGTAAATTTATTTGTTAGGTTTATGATAACTTATTGGAGCTTGATTTCATAGGCACATGGTCCCCACTATATCTTGGATAAAATTATCTAGATAGCCTCAATTAATTGATTTAATTATCAATTATAATTATCAAAGTTGACCAGGTCAATTTTGGATAGTTTCACAGAGTTATGTAATTTAGAGAAGAAAAGAGAAATTATGGCAGATTTATTAATTAAGATAAATTAATAAATAAGTTTAAAACACGGTTCAAATTATAAATAATTAATTTGATAAATAATTTAAATAATTATTTAATTAATTAAATCAATAAAAAATAATAAAGACCTTGATTTTAAGTCCAAAGGGCTTATAATCAAATGAGAAATTTCACGGACCTAAAGCCCATGATAATTTCGACCTTGAGCTATTAATTCACTATTATTTTATTGATTTTTTAATTAAATAAATGACCTAAATGAGTCTATGAAAGGAATGTTAAGTGAGAGTTGAAATCAAATGACAGACACTGGTTTTATGATAGGTTTTAGATTCTCTCTAAACATAAGTCCTTTTCCAAGCCTAATTGTTCTGTTCTTTTCTTCTCTTTGTATCTATCTCATGTGTTGAGAATTGCACACTCTAGTCTAGGTGATTTCAAGGATACTTTGGAAGATTGTGAAGAAAATTGAAGATCTATTCAGTTTCTTGGTAATACTCTGCGACAGAAAAGATACAAGGGTTAGAGAAACTGAAGGAATGACTCATTCATTCCGCTGCATATAATGTAAGTATTCTTATCACTATTTCTCTTTAAATTCAATTTTAGAAACACGTTCTAGGTTGTCTCATATTAGCTTGTTTAATATTACATCTACATGAAAATAAATAAAGATCTTGTGTGAGTATTCCTAACATAAATGACATCAAAATATGAGAGTTGGTCGAGATAAGATAGCTTCTCGAGTAGACGTCATTAGTGTGAAGAGTTGCAGTCTGCTCTGTCCTAGGTTGAAATTAGATCAAAGTGTTATGCTCGAAGAGAAGATAGCTGGTAACATCTCATGAAGTTGCTCGAAGATGGACCTGCTCGAAGGACAACTTATTTAAACCCGAAGATCCGGATATCATGAGATATGACGAAATATCCCAAGATATTTATGTAATTGATATTTGAATGTATTTTTCAAGTATTATTTCAATTTGTAATCGGTTGCAACAATCACACACTACACGTGTAGATTATTTTGTAAGGGCCTATAGCCCATTAAGAGACTCTATAAATAAGGATCTCTCATAGTCATAATCTATAAGTTAAAATCATAGATTTCTAGATTCACACTTTACATACAAACTCTCTGTCGAATTGTATTCTCCTTTAGGCTTAGGAAACTTAGTTAAACCTTCTTCTTCTTGATCCTGAGTCTTAGACTTTCTTGATTAATAAAAGTGCAAGTGGAAGTAGGTTATTACCAACTCTTGGGGCTGAACCACTATAAATTTTATGTGTCGTTTTATTTGATTTCAGCTCATTAAATTCATTTTTGTCGTTCTTATTGACGCAGTGTTGTTGACCAAAACGCTGGTCAACATTTTGGTGGTTTCATTGAGAGTTGGCATCCAAGATCAGAACTTAAAACATCTGTCTGAATCAATGGCTATCACTACCAGAATCCAAAGACAGGAACCATTGGGGGGGAACCCTACCATAGGATAGTATGACCGCCCTTCGAGTAGTCAAATTCCCCCGCTGCACCCTGGTCAACAGGTTCCTCCATCTAGAAACCTACCTCCACGAGGAACATTTGGGCTTGATGAGCCCCGAGTGGACTTGGAGGAAGACCTCAACCCCAACATCGAGCAGCTGAAGGAAGTTGTAGGACAAATGAAGGATCGGTTTGTTGCTATGTACGAAGAGCAAATAGCAGCTCAAGAAGTTTTATCCGAAGCCCTAAACAAGCAAAGACAAGACTTTCAATCCTAGATGGATCAACGGAAGCGAGCCCTTGAAGCTTTTCAAGAAGAAGTTGACCATCGTAATGTCGAAGTAGCAAAGCTGTTAGAATCTATCTTGCAACAGACTCAAGTTGCAAGACCTTGACCAATGAACCCTCAACCTAAGAATATTGGTAGAGAAAATGCTAAGGTTCAAAGGCTAGTTGGTTGAGCCCCAGAGCCTACCAAACTGTCAAGGTCTCGAGACCAAGTGGTTTCCTCTGGGAAAACTCGAAGTCATCACTCGAACATGGGAACTGAACCAGGAGTACAACGTCAACTCCATCAAGACGAGCATGTGCTACCTAATCGTGACCAAGGTCAAGGTTTGTGGTAGACAAGTGTCTCGAGATGGAAGGCCTACTGATGGGCCACCGAGGTGTGCAGTCTCACGAAGGGGTTAGCCTCCTAATCCATTAAATCCAGAACCTGGTAAGCAGTTTCGACAACCAAGGAACGAATGACCAGCCAGTCAAAATCGAGGCCAGTAGCCTCGATGTTATCATTTTGCTGGGTGCAATCATGGTCATCATCGAAGAAGAAATAGACTAAGGAATGACCAAGAAGTCAGCAATAGCTATGAAACTTCCTACCTGGGATGGCTATGATGTAGATGAAAGCGATAGTCGATACTACCAACCCCACGACAATCAATATTATGATGATTGCCACAATGATGGGCATCCAAGAGGACAATTTGTTCTTCCAAGGCCACCTGGGCCTCAAAACATTACTGCTAGGGAAAATGTGCAGCCTGAAGGACTGTCTGTCCCACCAAGGCAGCAAGAGCCAATAAATTGTCTAGCAAGACCAGCTCTTGGTGGTCCTTGAGTAGGCAGCCTAAAGGATGCATTGTCTTTAACAGACTTGGAAACAGAGGACACGACTTGCGAGAAGTCCTTGACCAACTTTGGGAAGGCAATGGGTCTAATGTTGTGGGACTCATCACAGCAATAATCCCTCCAACACCACAAGGAGAAGCTGCAGCACTCCCAGTCGCTGCCCTAGAAATTGTGCCTCTAGTTGCTTCAGCTATCCAAGCACAACTTGATGCCCTTACTCAGATGGTTCGAGAGTCGACCGCCACGAAATTAACTAATATTGACTTAGAGAGAAGGAAAGGCTCTCATTTCGCTGATCGGATCAATGCACTCACTGTTCCTCCCACGTTAAAGATGCCAACTTGAAAAGTGTACATGGGCAAGGAAGATCAAATGTCACACGAGAAAAGCTTTGAGATACAAACAGATCTTCGAGGAGTAAGAGATGATGTCAGTTGCAGGATCTTTCTTACTACACTTGCTGACTCTGCACAACAATGATTCTTTAAACTAGAGCCTGGAACCATTATTTCTTGGGATGCATTTGTGAAAATTTTCTACTCAAGGTTCTTTGCTGCTCAGACTCTGCCAGCTGAGCTCAATGACCTTGTTGACATTAAACAAGGACCCAATGAGCCCTTCAAGAGTTATGTGCAGTTGTTTATGTAGGAGGTTGCTAGGTCAAAAATAGTCAACAGTGATGGAAAATCAATGGCCATCATGGCTGGGATCCAAGTTAAAGGTCCTCTATGGAACGTTCTTAGAAGAAAAACCATTTACTCAACCAGAGAAGTCCTAGACTGAGCAAACAAGTTATAAAACTGAAAGAAGCAATATGGAAAGCTAACAAGCTAACTAGGCTGGAACCAATGCTACACCAACCAAAAACGTTGATGCAACTAACCAAAATCAGATAACCAATGGTAATGGTAACAAGAAAAACCAGAACGGTGGCAAACAAAATAATAATTCTAGTAGTGGCAATAACAATGACAATAAACAGGCAAAGACCAATGATAAGCCACAAGAATACACTCCTCGTTTTTCCACCTAGTCTACGCTCTTAGGGTCACGAGCGAAAGTCTTTCAAGCTACACAGGCTGAAGTGTCCTATAGGAAGCCAAATCCTATCAAGAAGGATATAAGCAAGAGAGACACCAAAAAGTTATGTCACTTACATAAGATTATAGACATGAGACTAATGATTGTAACCAATTTAAAAACAAAATTGAGTTCCTCATATGTCAAAATCATCAGGTCATGAGAGGATACATTCAACGACCTGCTGAACATAATCCAGCTGCTACAGAAACTCCCGATGCACCAGCCTGATCAAAGTCGGTCAAATATACATAATCAACTCAAGTTCTGAATTGCACCATTATTATAAGTTAATGTAAGATTGGTCGTAAGGCACGTATTTACTGATCGTAAGGCACGAGTTTCCCATTCTTTAAACGACTAGTCATCTTTTATTTTTCTAAGAACAATGTTTACCCATTATAAGGAATGTTTTGCCCATTTTGTAAATGACTAATAATTAATAAATTTTGTGAATTTTTTGGATGCAAGGCATGTTTTGTCCATTGAGTAACCACTGGTCATTTTTATTTTCTTAAATGTGCTGGTCGTAAGGCAGAACTTAGCCCATCTTCACACGACCGGTTACTTTTCTTTTGTCTATGATTACTGATTGTAAGGCACGATTTGCCCATTTTTAAACAATCAGTTACTTTTTCTATGATCTAGACTTTGTAAAGTTGGTTGCCAGGCATGACTTGCCCATTTATAACAACTGGTTTTTTATTTTTATTTTAAAAGACTAAGATTACTAATCGTAAGGCACGTTTTTCCCACTTGGTAAATAATTCATTATCTATAT
This sequence comes from Humulus lupulus, assembly GCF_963169125.1. Taxonomy (NCBI): domain Eukaryota; kingdom Viridiplantae; phylum Streptophyta; class Magnoliopsida; order Rosales; family Cannabaceae; genus Humulus; species Humulus lupulus. The sequence continues at coordinate 73,471,332 of NC_084795.1, read as the reverse complement.
TTCTTTTATTTTGTGTTTACTGGTAGTAAGGCACGATTTTTCCCACATTAGAATGACCAGATATATATCATATTTATTAAACTGGTCGAAAGACACAGTTGCCCATTTTATATCGACCAGTTATATTTATGTTTGTTAATTGATCAAAAGGCACGATTTGCCCATTTTTAAATGATCAGTTATTTATAAGGCCAAAACAAATTATTTGTTGCTCGTAGAGACACGATTTTGTCTAAGTTATTACTAGTTATCTACAAGGGAGTGTGCTAGTACATTTAATTTTCCAACTATTGTGATTATCACAAGTATTTCTTAACATGTATGGTTCTACTTTCTCTGTATATTTTCTATGTGATATGTTTCCAACAATTGGGTTAAGTTCAAACAAGCTTTGGTTATTTGGCAAGTGACCAAGGACTTGCCTCCTCGATCACTTGGGGGGCACATTGGCTATACACCACCATAACGTAAGCAAAAGAGTAAAAAGCACAATTAAGTAGTACATAGAATTTTTTTTCAAAAATCTATAAAGTGTTGGTGCTTCGTTTGTTTGTTCAAACACTAAAGAGAAAAAAAATGACAAGTATGACATGAAAATGTTGTACCTAGGAAAACTCATATAGCATATAAATTTTTATATCTAGTCAAATTAACGAGCAACATATTGTATGTAATGCAAGAAAAATATTACAATAATATTTTAGATTAAAAGCTGCTCCGTCAAGCATTGTCTTTGCACCACGGAACTTATGGCCTGGGTGTCTAGAATACATATAAATAAAAAAGAGAAAAAATGATAAAGGAACTCTCGCCTTACTGGTTAACCACATCATCGTCGACCTAATCCTAACCCTGGTCGATGTTAGGGTTTAGGGAGTTCTTTGGACCAGGGCTCTTTGGGGAAGCAGCAACAAGCTCCTCTTCCTCTCGAGCCCCACACTTGACAATTTCCTTATCTCAGAGGTTAGCGGGCAAATAGTCGAAGTTGTCCTCCTTATTTTTTTTTCCAAAACATAAAAAATAAATGAAGGCTGCACTCTTGGAACTGGTCAGGTCCAAGGAATGTTGCTCCATCTCTTGAGCTAGCTCATTCTCTAGCCGCTTCTGCTCCGCCTTGAGCTGCTAGAGGCGTTCCTCGAGGCTTGTCTCAGCCTACTCGAGCTCCTCAATCTGGCATGTCTGCTTAGCCTCCTTGTCCTCAAGCGCCTTGCTCTTGTTCTAGTTACTTGTGATCTAATCCTTCTCAAGCTCTTGGCAGTACTAGTAGTTGAGAGTGTCGGACTCCTTAAAGTTCTTCATGGATTCTCGTGATCTATTAAGTGACTCTGCAACTTTCTAGGCTTGAGTTCGGGTATCAGCCAGCGTCACCATACCTTGCAAAAACATAAAGGTGAGAATCGAGCAGAAGACTTGATAAAAAAAAAGTATAAAAGAGATTGGAATAGACGTTTACCGACATATCTCAGACATTGCACGACCACGACCCGTATTAACAGTTGCGTGCTTAAGATTGGTGAAGGCATCAACGCTCAGATGGTGCTGAGCAAGCTCCTAGGTTTGGGAGTAGATAGCATCTGACTCAGACTTTAACTTCTCCATTACTCGCTCAACGCAAGCAACCACATGCGAGGAGCCTGGGTGGATGGTGGAGGCTGGCTAACGAGGGACACTTGACTAGCAGAAGGAGTCTGGTCAAGAGGAGTTTGGCTAGGCACCGCTGTGGAACTTGGAGCAAGCGGATTGCTCCTGGGCTGTTTAGCAGCTGGCTCCTTGCTCAATCCAACTCCTTGGGCCGCCTTTCTTTTCGGTCCTCTCCTAGTCGAGGTTGGAGGAGAGGCATAGAAATTAAATATATTAGACTTCGACATGGCTGCAGAAAAAATCAATGTGTTAGATGAAATAAAGGTAAAAAGCGAGCAGTACACTTGGAAATATCAGATGCTTGAAAAATGAAAACATATAGCCTACGTCTAGAATCGACTATAACAAGAAATTTAAAGCATTTTATTACGTGGGATTTCCTCGTCGTCATCTGAAGAAGATAAGGACATATTGATGAGATCATCATCCTCCTCCTCCAACACTTGTTTGCCCTTCCCCTTATCTGTGGAAGGTGCTGGAGCCCTTGGGCGTGGAGCATCCTTTTGCTTTGTTATATTTATCCATGTTGCCCTCCTCCTCTGAGGGACAAGGGTCGCTTGGGGATGCTTGGATTACCCCCTCTTCTCACCAACTGCTTTCTCAACAGTTCTTCGACTAGCTACACCATCAATGGTGCCGTCTTCGTTTGTCTGGTGGGCCTCTAGCAAACCAACCCGTCTAAGGTTGTTGCTTCTTACGAGCAGCCTATAATTCTTCTGCTTTGAAGAGAGAGCATTTAAGGTCTCTTCTCATCTAAGCATTCCTGAAGTGGAAAAGGGTTTTCCCACGGGCCTAAAAAACAATGATAAAAATAAAATAAGTACTAGTAAATAGGGGTGATGAAAAAGTAAAAACCCAAGTGAATGACTCGTTACCTCCTTATTGGAATAAAAGACTCTCTCCGACCAAGTCAGTCGTCAGGAAGTACTCTCTAAAGTATCCACCCACATTTCTCCTAAATGTAGGCTCAGTGAGGAACACCCTAGTCGTGTCCCTATGGAAAAAATAAAAGAACCAGAGCCCTGATGGCTTGGGTTAGACTTAAGGTTAAAAAGGTAGTGGATCTCGTGGGGAGTAGGAGGTTTCTACTTTAGAGAAGATGGAGGTTTCCACTTAAGAGAAGGTGGGGAGTAGGACCTCGTCAGGAAGTTTTGCTTGCATTTTTGTTAACATTTGCTGCTAGTTATGAGGAGTAGGTGGAGGGTTCTGACCTTGATTACCATCTATAGCATCGACATCAGTGCCGACTAGTCGCATTAATCGCCGTGGAGGCATAACTCCCCAAGTATATCTGTAATCAATGACTCAGCTTATCAGGCAATGATAACGGTGTCCAGAAACCACCCCACGATCAAAATCTGAACAAAATAGAGCATACCCATGCAATAACAATGCTACTACGAACTTTTGAAATTTCCACACACAACAGTAATGCTAATAAGCATGTCTTTTCATATTCATATAGCATTCAAGGGTCAAACCCTATCAATATACTACATGCTTCCTATTCTAGCATGGAGATAAGACATATATATTCCAATTAAGCAGTCAAACACAAATTTAACACATTAGTTACCAAATAGTGAGTCAAGCATATTTATAGCAGTGAGCACACATATTCAGTCTATCCTCAGGAACCGTTAAACCTTGGTGGCTCTGATACCAAATTGTAATGCCCTACTAATCCATGACTGTTACAGCGTGTGTTTTAAACAATGTTTAACTCATTAAGTGAGTCATTCTAACTCAAAAGTGTAATTAAGATTAAACCATGGTTTAGGTACTAAAAATTTTGGTCAATAAAATGAAACTTTTTATTAAAAGGTTTCAATATATACATGGGAACATAAAATTTTATAAACAAAAGACAGTTACATTAAACATTGCAAAAATAGCCGACCTATGCAGTAAAACTGAACTAATGTTCTAAGTTTGTCAAAATAACTTGATCGTGGTGGCCAAACAAGTTGAATATGCAGGCATCTCCCTAAAGCCCTCAAACTCATGGCTAGTCGACCTTTCCTTTGCCTTTACCTACACCATAAATCACCTGTGATCCAAGGCCCAACAAGAAAATCACCATAACAGTTTAAACATATAATAAACATTACTAATAGATAACACAGTTCATTTCAATCCATCAATCATTTATACGGCCCATGCCGAACCAATGGGTACATAAACCTTTTCTGTGACCCAACAATCTCTAACTGCATTATGCATGTTATTTTCCAAATATAGCCTATGTCGATCACTCACAATAATCATAAAGCAATCAGCTGCAACATATTAAGTAGCAAGACAAATATACACAACTTAAATCATAAGCATGGTATCGTTATAACTGTATTAAGATAACAGGGCCAAAGCCCAACACAGGGTGCGAGTGCCAGTTTTCTTACCTGGGTCCAACACAATAAAACTAGAATAACCTCGAGTGCAATCCTCTCATGAGCACCTCAAAAAACCTAATCACAACAATGATGTGTAGGTTTAGTTTCCCTCGAACTAACATTACCACAATGTTTCTAAAAACTTTATTAGCCCTTAAATGCCCCTTAAACATGCCTTAGAATGTCCTAGGAACCTTAGCTGTCAATCCCTTGGGGTTATCTATCGAAAACACATGAAAACAACCCAAAAACATAATTGTCAGCATGGGCCGGTCGACCGCCTGGCCCAGGTCGGTCGACCGAGTGCCCTAGGCTGGTCCACCGACGTAAGTCAGAGACTAACTTCTATGTTTTTCTCTGATTTTCAAAAACCCAAACTCAAACAAATTCACCCCACAAACAACAATCAAACATCCAAACCCCTTTAAAAATAAAAAATTGAACTCTAGGGCCCTAAAACTCCAATTTCTTCACAACTACATAAATTCAAATTTAAAACATAGATTAAATTCAAACTTTAAGCTTCCAAACAGTTAAAACTAAGCTTCTATCACCCTTATAAACATTCAAAAAACATAAAACCTCAAATTTAGGATCGGGCCCAAATAGCTTAACTGCTCAAGAACACTAAAAGTCGTAAGAGTAAGAAAACCTCAAGAATTACTCACCTCTATTTTAGATTCCAAAATTCCAAGGTTATTGATGGTGCCACCAACTGTTATATCCAGTCTCAAAGCTTGGAACTCCACCAATTATCTTGAGAAACTTGTGCAAGACAATAAATCTTGGTTGTGCTTAAGGTGAGGAGGCTATCATCAAAGAGAAGGACACTTAGAACACACAAGAAAGAAGCCACTAGAATTCAACCCTTTTTTTCTCTAATTATAAGGTCAACTGTCCAATTTTCCCTCCTATCCACATTTGTCTCCACTAAGCTCCAAAGGCATTATGGTCTTTTGGCTTAAAACTGTAATTACACCTCAAATTTCCTAATGAGTCCACAAATCCCTCAAACACCAATATTTCATCACTAATAAATCCCAAAATATTTAATTTCCCAAAATAACCATTGGCTCAACCCGAGTCGGGCCTTTATCCCCGTCGTGACTTTTCCACTAAAATGCTCGAAAGGATCCACTCATGTCGAATATCTCAAATATATCCACATAATAATGTGGTCTCAAGAACATATCACAATAAATCACAAATATTCTCACAACGAGTTAAAATTACGAAAATGCATCTTTTTAAGAAAAGCATGTCTTTAAATACATTTAATACACATAAACATGCATAAACAGTCATATCATAATATAACTTATATAATTCACATAATCACATATATATATTGAATTAAAATCATATAATACACAATAATTCCAATTATCCCATACTCATAAAAATTTCGTTCTTGAAATTTACCTGAATAGCTCGGGATAGCGATCCCGCATATCCGACTCTTGCTCCCAAGTCGCTTCCTCTACCTTGTTGTTCCTCCATAACACCTTTACCAAGGCGATAGTCTTTTTCCTCAATACTTCATCGTTTCTATCCAAAATCTGTATTGGCCTCTCCTCATAGGACAATTCCTAGTCCAACTCCAGATTCTCATAACACAGCGCATGTGTTGTATTCGATACATACCTCCGAATCATCGAAACATGAAACACGTCATGCACTCCTGACAGAGCTAGATGCATAGTGTTATGACCCAACAATTTCTAAGACCTTGGACCATTAGAACTACTAGACATAGCTACTATTTTGGGAAAGATACATAAGAAATAATTTAACTATATTAAATCTCAAAATATTGTATCAAATACATAATAATAGAAAATATGGCATGGGTACCCATTGTTTAAAACATAAAACATAATTTTAAACTAAAGAAAATTGTTTACAAAACTAAATGCAGAAAAACATGATTTAAAAGACTAAAAATAAATAACTTCATCCTCAATCGACACGCAGTCCACACATTCCATCCTTCCTCAACTCACAAACTAAGCTACCAAGAATCCTTCTGCCTTCCAGATTCATTTTCCTGCATCACACTAAAAATAAAGGAACGAGCCTAATGCCCAGCAAGGAAAACCTACTAAAAACATACATCATATATCATAAGCATAAAACTACATCATAAACATAAACTATAAAACATATGACTATAAAAACATATATCATATATCATAAGCATACACTATAAAACATATGGCTATAAAAACATATACCATATAGGACTACAATATTAATGGCCATTAACTCATTAACATGGCATGCGATAAACCATCTAGGTCCCCTGTCTAATATCTGAGGTAGGGTAAACCATAACTCTAAACCATGAAAATGATAAACACTAGGGCTTGCTAGCTAAGCAACTATGAACCCTAGAAAACATAAAAGAAAACATAACATAACATATTATAACATAAACTTATCATAACATATTATACATAAACATAACATATAAGCATAACATATCATACAAACATACAAGATCTATCCTATTTTCCTTACCAAAACCGGGATATGAGAACAGATATGAGACTTGGAACACTCCTAAACCAATAATAAGAATAGTGAGTATTTCTTAAAAGAAAGAGATGAAAAGAATAGAACTAAACCACCAAGAGAAAACTTACCGAAAAGACACCTTAAATTCAAAGAACTTAAAAACCTAACCACAAAACCATAACAAAAGTTAGAACCTGAATGAAAACTAAAGAAACTAAGGCATCAAACAGGATTGAACTTAAGAATAAGGATACCTTAATTGACCTTATGGATTGGTCTAACCCCAATACCGAAATGCACTAATCTTACTTCCCAAAGTGTTTTATAAAGCTTAAGAATAGCAATGCTTTTTCCCAACCCAAGTGTTTATCACTCTTATGGTCTCACTAGCACCTTGGAGTCTGATCACAGCTGAAGAGTAAGTGAAAGGGATGGGTTCTAAGTCCTATTTATAGAGTTCTAGGAATAAAAATCTTCTTTTTGGCTTTGAATAAAAACAATGAATTTAATTGAAGATATTTTAATATTCATCAATCAGAGGCTGAAGACTCGGTCAAAACTATCAGAGGTAGGTCTAAGGAGTCAAAGTTATTTTTAAAAAAATTAAAAACAAAAATAAAATAAAATATAGGATATAGGCGATATATCGCCCATATGTGGCGATATATCGGCTGCCCCTAGTCTCGAGTCTCCGTTCATATGATCGTGCAACGTCAACGTGTTTTTCCGTATTCTTCGCAGGCGATAGATCGGCTCCTATGCTGCGATATATCGGCATACGTGATTATTTTAAACACGTAATTGCACTTTTTCAGCATAATTAAGGTTGGATAACTACTTTGACTGAGTCAAACTACGACCCTAACAGTTTCTGGTGAAGACTGAGTCTTATATTTCCTTATTTTATCATTAAAATAATAATTCCTTAATAATCATGCTTATGACAAGTGTCATATTCTTATTGGCTCCATCTAAACCTTAGGTTATAATAAATATCATATTTATAACTAGCAATATTAATCAATCCTTATGTTATAATTAATATTCTTAAACTATAGGTTAAACTTATAAAAGCTATAACTATTGCTAGGAGTTTCCAACTAAGTCCCGCTTTGAACCAAAATCCACGAAATCTAAAATACTACAACTACTACTAGCTAGCTAACTAAGTAAACATTCTGGGACTCTACAATTCTCCCCTACTACAAAGAATTTCGTCCCCAAAATTTACTTACTAAACAATTCCGGATACCGAGCTTGCATGTCCTCTTCCAACTCCCACGTTGCCTCCCATTCAAAACTATTTCTCTATAGGACTTTTACTATCGGAATACTCTTAGACCATAATTCTTTCATCCCTCTATCTAGGATGCTAACCGACTGTTCCTTGTAACTCAAGTCTTTCTAGAGTGCTATCGTATCATACTTGAGGACGTGAGATAGGTCTGACACATATCTATGCAACATTGAGATGTCGAACACATTTTGACTATCTGCTAGAGCTGGCGGTAGGGCTAATATGCAACTACTCCCACTTTGTCCAATATCTCAAAAGGACCTATAAACCTGGGACTAAGCTTGCCTTTCTTCCCGAACTGCTTCACACCTTTCATATGAGATATTCTTAAGTAGATTTGATCTCCGACTTTGAATTCCACATCACACCGCTTGGCATCCGTATAACTTTTATGACGACTCTGAGCAATGAGCATACGCTTTCTAATCAACGCTACTGCATCCTGAGCTTCTCTAACAGCTTCGGGTCCAATTAGTTTCCTTTCTCCTACCTCATCCCAATGTAACGGTGATCGACACCTCCTTCCATAAAGTAGCTCGTAAGGAGCCATCCCAATCGTTGACCGGTAGCTATTATTATAGGCGAATTCTATTAATGGCAAATACTTACTCCGGGATCCTCCGAAATCAAGTACACAAGCACGCAACATATCTTCTAAAATCTGTATGGTACGCTCGGACAGACCGTCTATTTGAGCATGAAATGTTGTACTAAGACTCAACTTGGTGCCCATAGCTTGCTGCAAGCTTCCCCAAAACCTCATGTAAACACCGATCCTCTATCAGACACTATTGTCTTAGGGACTCCGTGCAGTCTTACTATTTCTTGAGCATAGATGTTTGCGTATTGCTCTGTTGTATATGAAGTCTTGACAGGTAGAAAATGAGCTGACTTGGTTAATCTATCTATTACTACCCAAGCCAAATCATGCTGCTTATTCGTTCGAGGCAAACCTGTCACGAAATCCATGGCTATGTTGTTCCATTTCCATTCTGTAATGCTAAGTGGTTGCAATAAACCTGCAGGCCGCTGATGTTCTGCTTTCACTTGCTAGCATACTAAGCATTTAGACACATACTCTGCTATATCTTTCTTCATTCCTGGCCACCAATATAACGCCTTAAGGTCGTGAGTCTTCTTAGTCGACCCTGGGTGAACTGAGTATGGGGTATTGTGCGCTTCTTCTAAAACCTCCGATAATATCCTGCTAGTCCCAGAAAACTTCTTACCTCTGAAGCATTCTTAGGTCTTGGCCAATTTTTCACAACCTCTATCTTTGATGGGTCTACAACAACTCCTTCCTTGGATACTATGTGCCCGAGGAACACTACTTGCGACAGCCAAAATTCACACTTCTTGAACTTGGCGTAAAGCTGATGCTCCTTCAGTCGTAATAAGGTCATCCTTAAATGTTCCTCGTGCTCGACTTCATCCTTTGAATACACCAAGATATCGTCGATGAACACTAAGAAGAATTTATCCAAGTAATCCTTAAAGACCTATTCATTAAATCCATAAATGCGAATGGAGCGTTGGTAAGACCGAAGGACATAACTAGAAACTCTAAATGTACATAACGAGTTCTAAAAGCTGTATTGGGAATATCCTCTTCCCGTACCTTGAGTTGATGATACCCGGACTGTAGATCAATCTTTGAAAAAATGGTTGCTCCTCGGAGTTGATCAAACAAGTCGTCAATCTGGGATAGCGGGTACTTATTGTTAATTGTCACCTTATTCAGCTCGCAATAATCTATACACATATGCATACTTCTGTCCTTCTTCTTCACAAATAGAACCAGTGCTCCCCATAGCGAATGGCTCGATGCCCGATACTAGTTCGATTGTGAAGTCTATCTCCCGTGTCGACGGCAATCCTGCTAGTTGCCAGGAAATACCTCTGGGAATTCCTTTACAAAGTGGAAGTCTCCAACTTTTAGTGGTGTTTCCTTTACCACATCCGTAACGTTGGCTAAGAATGCGTGACATCTTTTTTCTATCACCCTTTGAGCTTTGAGAGATGAAATAAGCGACGTATGTAGTCCTAAAACTTTTCCCATATAGCATTGTTTCTGACCGTTAGGAGTCTCGAACATCTCTTGCTTACGTTTGCTATCGATGGTTGCGCCATGCCTTGCTAGCCCATCCATGCCTAATATCATGTCGAAGTCTTTGATTTCCAGCTCTATTAGGTCTCCTTCTAGTTCTACGTCCTCGATTTTGATTGGTATGCCTCGTATTATCCGTAATGATAGGACTATTTTACCCGAAGGCAACTATGTCACAAACCTAGTTCTATAAGGTTTGTGTAATTTCTCCATCATTCCTAACGTGATATACGAGTATATTGCTCCCAAATCAAATAATACAGAACATACATTATTGACGATAGAAATCTAACCTGTAACCAATTCATTGCTACACTACAACAAAAAAGGCCATTTGCGTCAGTTTAGCACTGCCACAGTTGAGTTTTTGCGTCAGTGTACTATGTGACGCAATTGCCTATGACGCAAACTAGAGTGTCATTTGCGTCAGTGGGGCACTGCCACAAATGCCAGTTTGTGGCAGTGCCCCACTGACGCAAATGACACTCTGGTTTGCGTCAGTGGTGCACTGCCACAAATGTTAAAAACGAGTATTTTTTGCGTCAGTTGGGCACTGTCACATAAAGTATTAACCAGGGAAGTTGCAAATGTTTATGCCAATTTCCCTGGCCTGTTTTGATAAAAATAATCAGCAGCAGAAACAGAAAAAACAGCAGCAGAAACAGAAAAATAGCAGTATGAACAGAAAAACAACAATATAAGTTTTTATAAACATTTATCTAGAGTTAACATTTGTGATCAAAACTATAAAAGTAATTCAAATATCAAAGTTAATATATGTACTCTTGTGTTCTAAATTTCTAAGTGTCAAACCTACTTAAACTAAAATTTCCTCACCCACTTGCTCATTTGCTAATTGAGATACGCCATAATTGATTAAGTCCACTCATCCCGTATCTCGTTGATTTCGTCAGCCGAATATGGACTCGTATTCGTAAACTAATTAGAAAATATTTAAAATAATAAGTTACAAATAATCATCCAAATAAAATCATGAACGATAGTTTAAATGAAAATTAAAAAGCAAAACAATACCTCATTTTTCAAGTAGGCCTTCGGTCTAGGCTATCAAATCAAGTCTCTAGCAAATTTCATAATGTAAAAGCCACACTCGGTTGGCCCAGTCTGGTTTCGACACTATTACAACATAGTTATCCAAAGTTAAGTATTATATTTAGTAAGCTATTATAATAGAAATATGTCAAAAAGTTGAATATGATAAGTAATATAATTTACTTACCTTAGGAACACAAACTTTTAGATTGATTGACTCTTTTAGTCTTCGGTGTGTATCATATTGATCCAACACCCTGCACGCAATATTAATATTTACCCATATATGAGTTTGAAATAAAATCATAAATTAATTAAGTAAAATGAAAAACTTACATGATAATTATCTCCTTGATTTCCGGACGAAAATGTGAGTTTACAGGATCCAAAAAAGCTATCGAATGACTGTGGGGCTGAATTAATACTAACATCCAATGAAAGCTGCAATAAAAAACCTTGTGTAAGATATTTATCAATAAACAAAATATATGAATATAAAATTAAGTTGACTTACTTGTTGTTCCAAGGACAAATTAGAAACTGTGTCTCTAGCTCCATCTGTAGAAACCAATCAAAGAGATTTTTAGCACGTATTTCATTGGTTCCTGCATTAGTGGACACTAAAGCGGGATGCATGAAAGTGTACATGTGGTTCAATCCCTTCGTTTGCACCAAATCATCGAGGAATCTACATATAATTAAAAAAGTTAATAAACTATTAAATTTCAAGTTAAACTAAATAAACTAAGGTTATAAACACCATTGTACCTCATATATAATGCTAGCTCAGTCTGTCCAATCATCTCATAGTTGCACAAGTGGAGGATATCATCTTTCCCTAATAGAGCGATAGTTTCAAATCCAAATACCCTTTCAACAATTGGAATCTCTACCACGCGGTCAGCTTGCCATTTATCAATAAACTTCACCAAACACCTCAATATTTTTTAGATAGGCACTTCTGTAGGCTCCTGTGTCAATGCCTCTATTCTTTTCTTTGATTGTCTTGGTTGTTGAGTAGAGGGCGCAAGTGGCTCTTTCGTTTGTTGATTAGTAAGAACCCAATGTTGTGGTCATCCAACATCATACCCGACTGCTTGTCCAACCAATGTATAACCTTCCATTGTAAGCGGATATGGTAAACTAGCGTTCTCTTGAATGGCTACCTCAACTCTGACACGATAATTTCTAGGAGGCAGTTGAACGCTATGTATTTCTGTGCAACAGGTACTTACAAGTTTCCCCTCTGCAACTATATTTTGTGTCGAACCAAGACACAACTTACAATTAATCTGTTACATTCCAATTAATCTGTTAGACTGTTCAATAAACTAGTTTATTTTTACTATATCAAATATATGCAATAATGAATTAATAAGAAACTATTACCTCCTCAGGAAAATTTGACTGTGGTGGTGGGGGAGCACATGGTGCCTGCGTCGGTGGTGGAGGAGCAAGTGGTAGCTGTGAGGGTGGTCGGTGAGCATATAATGTCCATGTCGGTGGTGGCGAAGCCTGTTGTGCCTGTGTCGGTGGTGGAGGGGCATATGGTGCGTGTGGTGTGTTTGAGGCTCCTCTTACACCCGAACCAGATGCATTTGATGATCCAAATGCACCGCTCTGTTGAGATGCAATATGCGCCATCAACTGGTTTAACTTTTCCTCCTGTTGACATGCCCTTTCTTCAGATTGACGCCATTTCTCTTCAAGGTCTTTATAACGAGCATCTTCCACACCTTTTTGTTTGTGATTGAATCTTTTTGGCGGTGGGACATGAAAAAATTGACGGGGAGCGACATGTGCACCGACCCCCCTAACACGTCCCCCATGCTTTGGAGTGCCTAATGCCATTGTTAGTATATCGTTTGAACCTTCCTCCACCAACTCGCCTTCTGCTACTTTTTGCCTGTATTCCGCCTATATACATAGTAAATAAATCGATTAGAATTTAACACACAGATTAATCATTACAATTATTTTAAAAAATCGAAGAACACTTACAATCTTATTGACCACATCTCGAGCTTCTTCATCAATAACTTCTCGATTCTTGTTCATCCGTGCCCGTGTCCACATCTCAGCTCTGTCATATTCGGTAAACTCATGACCCAATTCCTCTTCCATTTTTTGCTCTACCAGTGCATAACCACCACACCCTGAGTGATGTGGATACTTGTTTTGAGCCCGAGCATTTTGTTTTTGTTTTCTCATCTCTTCCCAGTCTGGGGTTAGTCTTTTTGCAACAAAATTCTTCCAATCTTCCAGTTTGTAATACTCGATGTACTCTGATGGCGGCTTGGCAAGAAGCTCAGGAGCTACATTCTTATATACATATATAAGATCTTTTGTTAGTCTTGTTTTCCAATTTCTCCATGTTTTTCCTGCTTTTTTGAGGACGTCTGTTTTAGAAGAATTTGGAAGTTTGAACGTTTCCTGCACAAACGAACCCAAAAATATTAAACTTTTTTCAATATATTAATTCGTTATGATAAATTTAATAGTCAATATTATAGGTTACATGTATTTGACCCCATAAAGTCTCTTTTTTATCCTTTGGCATTTGTTTCCAATTGTCGATATCTAAAGGAAGGGTTGTGCATGATAGAAGACCGATGGTGCTGTTCATCTTGATCCCCCCCTTTTCCCATCGCTCGACCAAAACGATTGTACTCGACCTCATAATTGCGACCCTCACTTCTTGCTTTGAATACATCACTACAGTTTGATTTACCCCTATATTTCTTTTCTTGTGTATTTGTTGGTGTGGTAGGATTAATCCCCTCTAGACCATTACCATGATCATCAACAAACAGATCGCCATCTTCATCATATGATGGATCCATAATCAATGTACCTGCAATTTAGTAAACACAAATATTATCTGGTATAAACTTCATAAAATACATAAAAACAAAATCATAAAATTAATATATATACCTTTAATTTTCTACCCACAACCCTTCACCATTCTCGCGTATATAGTCATCATCATTGTCAATGGTGACATCAATAGGCGGTGAATCAATGGTAAACGTTTCTTGTTCAAGTATAATGTCATCGCTCCCAGACTCTTTGATTAGATAATCTTTCGGTTGACTTGTTAGGACAACTGACCATCGAGCATCTACTGGATCACTCACATAAAATACTTGCTTGGCTTGTGATGCCATTATAAAGCGGTCAGATTTATGTCCTATTCGATTTAAGTCCACCAGTGTGAATCCTAAGTCATCTGTTTTGACCCCATTATCACTTTTCACCCAATCACACAAGAAGACTGGAATTCGAATAGTCACATAATCTAGTTCCCAAATTTCTTTGATCACCCCATAAAATGTCATATCACAATTTATGGGATTTTTATCTTTGGAACTAGATATTTGAAAATTCTGGGCGATAATAGTAACACCACTATTTTGTGTCTTTCTAATGTTATCACGTTCTACGGTGTTGAATTGAATACCGTGAATATAATAGCATTGATACTTAATTACACTCATTGAAGGACCTCATGCTATCCATTTTAGTGTTTCAGACACTTTTTTTGTGGTGTTAATCAGAACCTAGAATACAATAAAATAAAACAAAGTATATTAAATTCTAACAAGCTAAAATACAATAACACTAAAACAAGAACAACACAAGTATTTTACCTCATTCTCGAACCAAGTACTGAAATTTCGATAATGTTCATCTTGTACCCATTTTTTATTCCGAGACTTATTAGGATAAGTAGTCTTGATCCAATTGAAATGTCCTCTTCAAGAAATATCATTTATATCATTGTCAATATAATGAAAGAGAAAAATAAGATTGATCATGCATATGTATAAGAACTTACTCGATGTATGGTTGAACATCATCAATATTTTGTAAGACTAGGCGATGTGCTTCATCTTGATCAGATTTATTTACTTCAGAAACAACACCACCTCTACCACCTTTACTTATTTCAAACTCAATTTTAGAAAAACATAGTCCAATGCTCGCAACACCTGATAAGTATTCTGAGCAGAACTCCATTGCTTCTTCAACGATGTAGGATTCAACTATGCAACCCTCAGGTCTACTTCTATTTCTAACATAACCTTTTAAAACCTTCATATACCGTTCAAATGGGTACATCCATCTCAAGTATACTGGTCCACACAATTTTACTTCTCTCACCAAATGAACTATTAAATGAACCATTATGTCAAAAAATGAAGATGGGAAATACTGCTCCAACTCACACATAGTTATCACAATATTTGTTTGAAGATTGTCCAACTTCGACACATCTACCACTTTACAACAAATAGATTTAAAGAAAAAGCATAGTTTGGTAATTGCATATCGAACTTTTTTGGGCAACACAGAGCGGATAGCTACCGGTAGAAGATGTTCAAGTAGTGTATGATGGTCATGAGACTTCATTCCAACTAAATTCAAAATTTTCATATCTACCAGAGAAGAAATATTTGAAGAATAACCTTCCGATACTTTCACATTCGACAAAGAATGACATACACTTCGTTTTTCTTCTTTAGACAGGGTATAACATGCAGGTGGTAAATAGGTTCGTCTCTCACCAACCTCTGGTTGTAACTTACTGCGTATACCCATTACTTTTAAATCCAACCGAGCTTTGATTCCATCCTTACTCCGACCAGGAATATTCAGCAATGTACTAATTAAGCTATCTGACACGTTTTTCTCAGTGTGCATTACATCCAAGTTGTGCCACAAAACCAAATGCTCCCAATACTCAAGCTAAAAAAAAAATAGATTTCTTCTTCCAACAACCTGTCGCACCATCTACAACCTCCTTTGTTTTTTCACGTCTAACATTTTTTCTCTTATTTGTAAAATTTCTAGGTTTTCCGAACTTGCATTGGACTTTGTTCAACTTTGTTAACAATTGTCCTCCAAGTAAAGGTGGTGGAGCCTTTCCAAATTCAGGTTTACCATTAAAGGCATCTGTCAAACTTCGAAATTCATGTTTTTCGGATAAGAACTTTCGGTGTCCCATATAACAAATCTTTCTAGAATGTTTTAAATATTCAGAATGAGTCCCTTCTTCACAAATGGGACATGCCTTGTACCCTTTCACACTAAATCCAGAAAGATTACCTAAGGCTGGAAAATCATTAATAGTCCACAACAACACTACTTTAAGATTAAAATTTTCTTTCTTATAAGCATCGTAAGCATTAACCCCCTCATACCACAATGTGCTCAAATCATCAATTAAAGGAGCTAGGTATACATCAATATCATTTCCAGGTTGTTTAGGACCAGATATCAACAAGGTCAACATGGTAAACTTCCTCTTCTTACACAACCATGGTGGTAGATTATAGATGACTAGCATTACAGGCCAACAACTATATTTACTACTAAGGGAATTGTGTGGATTAATTCCGTCAGCAGAAAGACCCAAACGAATATTCCTCGGTTCATTCCCAAATTCCGGCCATTTAACATCTACTGTTTTCCAAGCTGGCGAGTCAGCTGGATGTCTTAGCTTGCCATCCTTTACTCTATCTATAGCATGCCAAATTAAATTTTTAGCATGATCATCATTTCGGTACAACCTAACCAAACGAGGTATCGGTGGAAGATACCATAAAACCTTTGCAGGGACACCTTTTCTAACTGTATTTGAATTTTTTTTCTTTTGCCATCTAGACTCGCGCATGTCGGACATGCAATTGCATCAACAAATCTCTTTCAATATAAGATGCAATCGTTAGGACAAGCATGTATTTTTTTCATATTGCATGCCTAACGAACGCAATGTCTTCTTCGCTTCATAAAATGAAGACGGCATTTCATTACCTTCGGGCAATAATTCTCCTAAAAATGTTAACAACTCTGTCATTCCCTTATCACTCCACCCATGTTTGGCTTTTAAGTTATACAACCTAAGCAGTGCTGATAATTTAGTGAACCTTATACAATTAGGGAAAATGGGTTTCTCAGCATCTTCTAAGATTGACTGAAATTTAATTGGATCCACATGTGATTCATATTGTGCATCATCAATCATCTCTGCAACATCATCAACTTCGTAATCAACATCAAAATACTTATTATTCTTAGATGGTCCCTCATCAGCTCCTTTCATTCTTTCACCGTGCAAAAACCATACTTTATAACTTTTGTCTATTCCATTCCCAAATAAGTGGTCTTTTATTTTAAAAATTGGCATCCTCACAACGTTACCACACTTAACACATGGACAAGGAATACTATTAGGAGATTGAGTATTTCTTGCACAAAATTCCAAGAAAAACTCAACTCCATTCCTATATTTCATAGATAACCTATCCGCTGACATCCAATCTCTATCCATTATCAAACTTCACACAACAAAAAAAACAAACAAACAAAGCAACAAACATTAACAATTAAGTTCGTGGATTACTTAATTGAAAAGTAAATAAAGGAAACAATATGTCCAAAAAAAAATTGGGCAGCATTTCCCTTATTTCTATCACATTTCCCAAATTTAAAATGTGCATTTATACAGCACATGGTATACACAAAAATATTCAACTAATCAATCAAACATGCATAATTCTAAAATTACTAAATTCTAAAAAAAATTGACCAGCATTTCCCCTATTTCTATCATATTTCCCAAAATTTAAATAAACATATTTCATCACATAAACACAACAAACCAGTTAATCAATCAAACATGCATAATTCCCAAATTACTAAATCTTAAAAAAAAATTGGACATCATTTCCCCTATTTCTATCATATTTCCCAAAATTTAAATAAACATATATTCATCACATAAATACAAAAAATCAAGTAATCAATCAAACATGCACAATTACAGCCTTATATCACTGCAGCACACAGTCCCAGATCCTATCTCCACTATTTTATAATTCGTACATGCTACTAAGTTCAATATATTAATTATACATTAAGGTTTAAAATATTACCTCTAATATAAAATCCTCCAAAGCTTGATCTCACCAACAAAGTTGTCAACAAAATACCTACTCAAATATAACAATATACAAAAAAATAATAAAAAAGTTAACAAAATATAAAGAAAAATATCATAAAGCTATATTGTAACTAAATAAACAATAAAATGCTTAAAGAAAACAAATAATTTGTTATATGTACACATTTGTTTACTTAAACCCGAAATAAAAAAAATTTAAAAAAAAGTTAACAACTCACATAAATAAAAATCGACTATAAATATCCTAACTAAATCAATAATAAAATATAACTTAAAAACACAAACAATTTTAATATATACCTATTTAACCAATTAAACCCAAAATTTAAAAATAATTTTAAAAAGTTAACAAAATATAAACAAAAATTTACTAATAATAATCAAACTAAATATTTAATAAAATGAAACTTATACAAAATATATATATTAATCTATATATATATATACTCATTTACATAGTAAATTCGAAATTTAATTAAATTTAAAAAAAAAAAGTTAATAAAACTATCTAAAAATTAAAAATCCGACATATAGTCAATTTATAAAAAAAAAATTCACAAAAATTATATTTAAATCATAAAAATTAATAAAATTACACTTACTTATGGTAATTGTGCAATGTGGGTTCTTGATGTAGAAAACCCCAAAAATCCAATAAAGCTTATGGGTTTTCAAATTATATCTTCAAAAAACAAAATCTATACAAAAGAATCCAAAAAAAACTATATATAAGTTTCATAAACATATATAAATCATTATTTTAACATTAAAATTGAAAAAAAAATGGCTGAAAACGTACCTAAATGGGGAGAACCTCGGTTGGGCGCCGCTGGTTTGGGAGGAAAACGGTCTGAAATTATGGTATGAGTGAAATGGGGCTCGGCTGGGACGATGAGGGTTTTATTATGGGAGACCCAGTTGCGTCAGTGGCCCACTGACGGTAACGGGCGTTTGCGTCAGTGGGGCACTGACGCAAACGCCCGTTACCGTCAATGGGCCACTGACGCCGTTAACGGCCTGTTTGCGTCAGTGCCCCACTGACACAAACAGTTCCATTAAACAACGTCAGTGTACGTTATGACGCAATTGGGCCCTCATTTGTGGTAGTGTCCAACTGCCACAAATGCTAATTCTTGGTCAACAGCGTCAGTCAACTGTGTTGACTGACGCGCTTGACTGACACAATTGCCCTTTTTTGTAGTAGTACTAGCATCAGCTTCTCCTTGGGTTAAAGCAAATACCCTGGTAGGAACCATTGTATTGTCCATTTTCTCCTCTTGCTTGAGTTGGGGACACTGCCTCCGTCGGTGACCTTCCAGACCACAGTTGAAGCATCCCTTGATGTTTGCATGACATTCCCCAAGATGTTTCTTTTGGCACTTAGAGCATTGCGAGTATTCTACATAACCCGACTTATTGCCTCCATTGTTTGTCCATGCTCTTTTATCACCATTGGCATGCTTATCATCTGGATGCCTTCTCTTCTTACCATTACTATTGCTATGTTGATGGCTGTTGTTGTGGTTGTTCTGACTATTCTGAGGTTGACCCTTCTGTTTAGGAGGATTACTAGTCTTCTCCGTACTAACATTCGCCTGAAGCCATTCTACTTCTATTGTCGTTTCTAGAACATCGGCATAGGTAGTATTTCCCGGGTTTGCTAGCTTAACTCCTAGCTCAATCTTTGGTCTAAGTTCTCTAACGAACTTGGTCACCCTCAGAAAGTCAGTTGGAACCATCTCTGGTGCAAACTTGGCTAATCAGTCAAACTGTCGAGCATATTCTACTATCATCAAGTTGCCCTGCTTCAAACTAGCGAACTCCTTGACCCTTGTAGCGATGACTGCCGAGTTGTAATACTTCTTGTGGAACAGCTCAACAAATCTTGTCCATGTCATGGTGGCGACATCGTTAGTCTACTGAACTAAGTCCCACCATATTCTAGCATCCTTCTTAAGCAGAGATGAAACATGGGATATGCGGTTCGCGTTGCCAAGATTCATATGCGCTAGGATCGACTCTACATTTCTGAGCCATTCTTCAGCCTCAAAGGGGTTTCTTGTCCCTTCAAAGTTTGGAGCGTGTTGCTTATGAAACCGCTCATAGATTGGATCCATGTGCTGAGCTGGGTATGGCACATGATTCGCCATTGGCCATCCCCTATAAGGACCTACTTGATGGGATACTTGAGCCATTTGCTGAGGCTGTGGTTGCGGCGGAGGCGGAGGCTGAGTTTGTTGTTGCTGTTGCTGTAGTAATTCCTCCACTTGTTGTCGTAGTCTTGCAATTTCTGCAGTGTTGTCAACTGGCGGCAGCTGCGGTGCGCTTCAGTTTGCGGTAGAACGCACTACCCTTCTGCGAACTAGAGGGGCTTCATTGCTCTCAGGAGCGGCGTTAGAGGCATTAGCGTTTGTGTGTGCAAACCTTCTGAGGGACATCCTCAGCAAAATTCTAATAGTCGAGAAAGCATATTAGAACTTACCCTAATAGGCTCTAAGGCAAAAACTTAATCTAAGCAAACATAACTCGGACTTATTAAATATGACTTCTTATGAAAAAATTTATAAGCCTTCTTTTAATTAGGGTGTGTTTCTATAATTAGAAAAAAAAAAGCTATCTTTATTATTTTCTAAGTCTGTTTCTAATCATCCTATATGACTTAATTCTCAGGCTCGAAACTCATCGTTGGTCCAAAATTAACCATATTGAGGGAGGGCTGGGATCAGTAAAATTGTTCCTACTACTATGGCCCCCTAACTCTCAATTTAGAACTCGGTTCATTGATTCATATTCACTCTCATAGAACTTGGTCATTATTTATTAAATTTATTATTTATTATGATTGTAAAAGAAAATCAAACTCATACATGTCATTCAAAAATAACAATGATATTTATTTGGAAAAAAGGTTTTCACTATATACAATCATAAATAAAATAAATAACGAAAAAAATAAACTAATTTATAAATATTCTTAACTGAAAACATTAGGGCTAATACACATAATCATAACAACTATAACATAAACACTTACATTGGCGGTTAGATTAGGAGCTTGAGCGTGTGTATCAAGGAGAACTTCATGTAAATGGACCGTTGCTCTGATACCAACTGTAATGACCCAACTATTTCTAAGACCTTGGACCATTAGAACTATTAGACATAGCTACTATTTTGGGAAAGATACATAAGAAATAATATAACTTTATTAAATCTCAAAATATTGTATCAAATACATAATAATAGAAAATTTGGCATGGGTACCCATTGTTTAAAACATAAAACATAATTTTAAACTAAAGAAAATTGTTCACAAAACTAAATGCGGAAAAACATGATTTAAAAGACTAAAAATAAATAACTTCATCC
Organism: Humulus lupulus; assembly: GCF_963169125.1. Lineage (NCBI taxonomy): Eukaryota > Viridiplantae > Streptophyta > Magnoliopsida > Rosales > Cannabaceae > Humulus > Humulus lupulus. The sequence continues at coordinate 73,449,985 of NC_084795.1, read as the reverse complement.
TCGATTGACACACAGTCCACACACTCCATCCTTCCTCAACACACAAGCCAAGCTACCAAGAATCCTTCCGCCTTCCAGATTCATTTTCCTGCATCACACTAAAAATAAAGGAATTAGCCTAATGCCCAGCAAGGAAAACCTACTAAAAACATACATCATATATCATAAGCATAAAACTACATCATAAACATAAACTATAAAACATATGACTATAAAAACATATATCATATATCATAAGCATACACTATAAAACATATGGCTATAAAAACATATACCATATAGGACTACAATATTAATGGCCATTAACTCATTAACATGGCATGCGATAAACCATCTAGGTCCCCTGTCTAATATCTGAGGTAGGGTAAACCATAACTCTAAACCATGAAAATGATAAACACTAGGGCTTGCTAGCTAAGCAACTATGAACCCTAGAAAACATAAAAGAAAACATACATAACATATTATAACATAAACTTATCATAACATATTATACATAAACATAACATATAAGCATAACATATCATACAAACATACAAGATCTATCATATTTTCCTTACCAAAACCGGGATATGAGAACAGATATGAGACTTGGAACACTCCTAAACCAATAATAAGAATAATGAGTATTTCTTAAAAGAAAGAGATGAAAAGAATAGAACTAAACCACCAAGAGAAAACTTACCAAAAAGACAATTTAAGTTCAAAGAACTTAAAAACCTAACCAGAAAACCATAACAAAAGTTAGAACCTGAATGAAAACTAAAGAAACTAAGGAATCAAACAGGATTGAACTTAAGAATAAGGGTACCTTAATTGACCTTATGGATTGGTCTAACCCCAACGCTGAAATGCACTAATCTCACTTCCGAAAGTGTTTTATAAAGCTTAAGAATAACAAAGCTTTTTCCTAACCCAAGTGTTTATCACTCTTATGGTCTCACTAGCACCTTAGAGTCTGATCACAGCTGAAGAGTAAGTGAAAGGGATGGGTTCTAAGTCCTATTTATAAAGTTTTAGGAATAAAAATCTTCTTTTTGGCTTTGAATAAAAATAATGAATTTAATTGAAGATATTTGAATATTCGTCAATCAGAGGCTGAAGACTCGGTCAAAACTATTAGAGGTAGGCCTAGGGAGTCAAATTTATTTTTAAAAAAATTAAAAAATATATATATTTGATTAGGCGATATATCGCCCATATGTGGCGATATATCGGCTGCCCCTAGTCTCGAGTCTCCGTTCGTACGATCATGCAACATCAACGTGTTTTTCCGTATTCTTCGTCACGCGATATATCGGCTCCTATGCTACGATATATCGACATACGTGATTATTTTAAACACGTAATTGCACTTTTTCAGCATAATTAAGGTTGGATAACTACTTTGACTGAGTCAAACTACGACCCTAACAGTTTCTGGTGAGGATTAAGTCTTATATTTCCTTATTTTATCATTAAAATAATAATTCCTTAATAATCATGCTTATGACAAGTGTCATATTCTTATTGGCTCCATCTAAACCTTAGGTTATAATAAATATCATATTTATAACCAACAATATTAATCAATCCTTATGTTATAATTAATATTCTTAAACTATAGGTTAAACTTATAAAATCTATAACTATTGCTAGGAGTTTCCAACTAAGTCCCGGTTTGAACCAAAATCCACGAAATCTAAAATCCTACAACTACTACTACCTAGCTAACTAAGTAAACATTCTAGGACTCTACACATAGCCAGTCTATAAGCTACTTGCCCAATCATTTCTAGGATATCAAAAGTTCCAACAATCCTAGGGCTCAACTTTCCTTTCTTCCCAAATCTTTTCACCCCTCACAGCAGTGAAACTCTGAGAAAGACATAGTCTTCCACTTGGAGCTCTATGATTTTGCGCTTCGGATCTGAGTTGCTTTTTTGTCCACTCGGTGATGCAAGCATTCGAGTTCTAATCTTCTCGATGGCTTCATTGTTCTTCTGAATTGCCTCAGGACCAAGATACTTCCTCTCACCCATTTCATCCCAATGGATGGGTGATCTACACTTCCTACCATACAGATTCTCATACGGAGCCACTCCAATAGTCAACTGATAATTATTATTATAGGAGAACTCCATCAAGGGGAGATACATACTCCATGATCCCCCAAATTCCAATACACAGGCCCATAGCATATCCTCTAATATTTGAATCGTCATCTCAAACTGTCTATCAGTCTGAGGATGATAAGTTCTACTGAACTTTAGTTGTGTACCTATATCTTTTTCTAGACCTCCCTAGAACTTGGAAGTAAAAGTGGAGTCCCAATCTAATACTATAGACTTCGGAGCCCTATGGAGACGTACAATCTCCCTTACATACAACACACCGTACTGATCCACAGTGTAATTTTTATCACTGACAAAAAGTGAGCTGACTTGGTAAATCTATCTACAATCAACATTATACCGAGTCATATTGCCCCACCGTTCTAGGTAACCCTACCACAAAATCCATAGTGATGTCTTCCCACTTCCACTTGGAATACCCAAAGGTTGTAACAACCCTGGTGGCCTTTGGTGTTCAGCCTTCACTTGTTGACAAGTTAGGCACTTGGCCACATACTTGACTACCTCTTTTGTCATCCCTGGCCACTAGTATAAACATTTCAGATCCTGATTCATCTTCATGGTTCATGGGTGAAATGAATAGGGAGTGGTGTGAGACTCATCCAAATTCTCTCGTTTAATACCAGCATCCATCGAAACACAAATATGATCCTTGTACCTCAACATGTTTATCTAAAAAATTGTAAAGTCCTTAGCCACTCCAGCTAGGACATCCTCCCGATGCTTTTCTAACTGGGGATCATTCCTCTGGGCTTCCCTTATTCTCTCAAGGAGTATAGCTAAAGAGTAATATTGGAAAATTGGCCTACCACCTACTCTAAACATATCTTCTGCCAACTTTCCAAATATATGCTTCAAGCTAAACAACTGTCTTGAACCTCTCCGACTTTCCATGTATGGTAAAGGATTTCACAGTCATAGTCCTTCATCAACTCCAACCAACGTCTCTATCTCATGTTCAGATCCTTTTGTGTGAAGAAATACTTCAAACTCTTATGATCGGTGTATATCTCACACTTTTCTCCATACAAGTAATGTCGCCATACCCTTAGTGCAAACACCATTAATGCCAACTCTAAATCATGAGTAGGGTACCACTGCTCATATTCCTTTAACTGTCGTGAAGCATAAGGAATCACCTTCCTAGCCTGCATGAGAACACATCCTAACCCTGTCTTGATGCATCGCAATAAACCACAAATTTCTCCTTGTCTAAAGGAAGACTAAGTACAGGAGTAGTGATCAATTCCTGCTTCATCTTTTGGAAACTGTTCTCACATTTATCAGACCATACAAACTTCAAGTTCTTGCATGTCAACTGTTTCAATGGTGTTACAATTCTCGAGAACCCTTCAACAAATTGTGTATAGTATCTTTCCAACCCAAGGAAACTTTTAATATCTGAAGCACTCCTTGGCCTTGGCCAATCCCTCACTGCCTCTATCTTGATCAAATCCACCATAGTCCCATCCTTACTCACAATATGACCTAAGAATGTCACTTAAGGCAACCAAAACTTGCACTTTTTAAGCTTGGCATATAATCTATGCTCCCTCAATCTCTGCAGTACTAATTGAAGATGTTGCTTGTGCTCTTTCTCTGACTGAGAGCAAACCAGTATATCATCGATGAAGACAATCACAAACTTGTCAAAATAGTCTTTGAACAACTTGTTCATCAGATCCATGAACGTTGCCGGGGCATTGGTCAATCCAAAACACATAACCAAGAATGCATAATGCTCGTACCTCGTGCAAAAAGTTGCCTTCGAAATATCCTCCTCCTTGATCCTTAGCTGGTGATAACCATATCAAAGATCAATCTTCAAAAACACGATCTTGCCCTGTAACTGATCAAACAAATCATCAATTCTAGGTAGCAGATACTTATTCTTGATCGTCAGCTTGTTCAATTCCCTGTAGTCAATACACATGCCCAACGTCTCATCGTTCTTCGTAATGAACAACACGAGCACACCCCATGGTGAGAAGCTAGGTTTGATAAACCCCAAATTAAGTAACTCTTGCAAGTAAACTTTTAATTCCTTTAATTATGCTAGTGCCATTCTATATGGTTCTCTGGATACTAGTTCTATCCTTGGTGCCAACTCAATAACAAAATCAATATGTAGATGCAGTGGCAACCTTGGTAGATCTTCTGGAAACACATCTAAGAACTCACAAACAAATATGGTCTCCTTTGGCCCAACTATTACAACATTTGTTGTATCCACCACACTTACTAGGAATCCTATGCAACCTCCTTGAAATAGGTCTCTAGCCTTCATTGTCGAGATCATAGGAACATGAGGCATGTTCATAGTACCCACAAATATAAATGGGTCCTCACCCTCAGGTTCAAAATTCACCATCCTCCCTTTACAATCAATAGTCTCCCCGTACTTGGCTAACCAATCCATGCCTAATATCATATCGAAATCCTCCATCACTAACTCATCAGATCCACTGACAACTCCCTACTGTCCACTTCTACTGGGAAGGATCCAATCCATCTTCTAGGTACTACCAATTCCCCATTAGGCAATAAGATCTCAAACCCCATAGCATACCAATCACAAAGTCTACACAGTCTATCAATCATTCTAATGGATACAAATGAATGCGTAGCACCAGAATCAATCAGTAGAGTATAAGTAGAGCCAGCACTAGAAATTTGACTTATCACTACCGATGGACTTGACTCAGCCTCTGACTGGGCCAGTATGAATACTCGGGCTGGAACCAAACTGTTGCCCTTCTTCGATTCCTCTTTCTTTGAATACGGGCAATCTTTCCTGAGATGTCCCACCACCGCGCATAGAAAGCTTGCCTTAGCACAACATTATCCCAAATGGCACCTATTGCACTTGGCGCACTCTGGATACCTCCTCTAGATCTTACTTCCGCCCTGATGGCCACCCTGATTACCTCGGAACCTCTTATGTAAACTAGGGGTACCAGATGAGGCTGCAACCTTCCTCTTCTGATCACTAGGGCCTCCCCCCCTACTAGACCCAATAAATGGAGGTGCCATCCTTTGGGCATCACTCCTAGCGGTGCTCTCGTGCCAAATCTTTTCCTTTGGGCCCTCAGCAGTAAAATAATTCTGAAATCCCATGCTATCATGGGGTTTAATCCCTAAACAAACCTCTCTCTCCTGGCGACATCAGTTGGCACCAAGTGAGATGCTAACTTGGCCAACCTATCAAATTTCAAGGCATACTTCGTCACATTCATGTTTCCCTGAACCAATTTTGTGAACTCATCCACCTTCGCATTCGAACTGCATCATTGTAGTACTTCTCATTGAATGAATCCCGAAGCTCGTCCCAACTCATAACACTGACATTCCGGGTTTGGGACACAACTTCCCACAAGGTGAGAGTGTCATCTCATAGCATATAAGTGGTACAGGCCACCCTCATTACCTCCACCATCATAAATTCGAGGATGGTGGTAACCATGCTCATCCATTGTTCTTCCCTCAGTGGGTCTGGCTCTCCCTCAAAGGTAGGAGAGTGTTGCTTCCTGAACCTCTCGTATAACGATTCCAACCTGTTTCCAACCTATGGCTGTCCAAGAACTAGTACATCACCTGGTGGCGCGACCGAGGCAACGTTCCATGGCAAAACCTGCTGTCTCAACTTCCTGATCTCTTCTTCATGCCTTAGAAGTCTTGCTTGCATTTCTACAAACATTTGTTGCTAGTTCCGAGGAGTAGGTGGAAGATTCTAACCCTAATTATCATCTCTAGATTCGACATCGACTTATCAGGCCATGATAACGATGTCTAGAAACCACCCCACGGTCCAAAACCGAACAAAATAGAGCATACACATGAAATAACAATGCTAATAAGCACTTCTGAAATTTCCACACACAATAGTAATGTTAATAAGCATGCCTTTCAACATTCACATAGCAGTCAAGAGCTTGACCCTATCAGTATATTCCATGCTTCCTATTCTAGCATGCAGATAAGGCATATATATTCCAATTAAGCACTTAAACACATATTTAACACATTAGCTACAAAACTATGAGTCGAGCTTCTCTTTAGTAGCGAGTATACATATTCAGCCTATCGTAAAAAACCAATAAACTTTGGCGGCACTGATACCAAGTTGTAACGCCCTACTAATCTTGGACCGTTAAACCATGTGTTTAAAATAGTGCTTAACTCGTTAAGCGAGTCATTTGGACTTAAAAGTGTAATTAAGATTAAACCATGGTTTAGGTTCTAAAATCTTTGGTCAATGAAATTAAACTTTTCATTAAAAAGGTTTAAATATATACACGAGATCCCAAAAGTTTATAAACAAAATACAGTTACATTAAACATTATAAAAATAGGGGACCTAAGAAGCAAAACCAAATTAATGGCCTAAGTTCCTTAAAATAACTTGAGTGTGGTGGCCAAGCAGGCTGAATATGTAGGCACCGTCCTAAAGCCCTCCCATTTATGGATGGTCGAAATTTCCTTTGCCTTTACTAGCACCGCAAGTCTCTTGTGAGCCAAGGCCCAACAAAAAACTATCATAAGAGTTTAAACATATAATTGACATAACCAACAGATATCACAGTTCATTTAAATCCATCAATCACTTATATGGACTATGCTGAACCAATGGGTACATAACCTTTTTTTATGGCCTCGCCATCTCGACTTGCATTACGCATGATATTTTCCGAATACGACCTATGTCGATCACTCACAAAAATCATAAAGCAATCAGCTACAACATATTAAGTAGCAAAACAAATATACACAACTTAAATCATAAGCATGGTACAATTATAACTATATTAAAATAATAGGGTCAATGACCAACACAAAGTGCAGGTGTCAGCTTTCTTACCTCGGTCCAACGCAATAAAACTAGGATGACCTTGAGTGCGATCCTCTCATGAGCTTCTCGAAAAACCAAGTCACAAAAATGAAGTGTAGGTTTAGTTTCCCTTGAACTAACACCCACCACAACGTTTCTAAAAACTTTATTAGGCCTTAAATAGCCATTAAACATGCCCCATAATGTCCTAGGAACCATAGCTTTCAATCCCCTGGGGTTACCCATCGAAAGCAATTGAAAACAACCCAAAAACATAATTTTCAGCATGGGTTGGTCGATCGCATGGCCCAGGCCGGTCGAGCACCTGGCCAAAATGGCCAGGCCTACTCTAAATTGCAGGTCAGTCGACCGGGTGCCCTAGGCCCGTTGATTGACGTAAGTCAGACGCTAACTTCTACGTTTTTCTGCGATTTTCAAAATCTCAAACTCAAAAAAATTCACCCCAACTTATATCCAACTAAGAATTAAAGTATTAAAACATTCATAATACTTGATAAACACCCCCACAAACAACAATCAAATATCAAACCCCCTTCAAAAATAAAAAATTAAACTTTAGGGTCCTAAAACTCCAATTTCTTCCCAACCACAAAAATTCAAATTTAAACTATTGATTAAATTCAAACTTTAAGCTTCCAATCAGCTAAAACTAAGCTTCTATCATCCTTATACTTATTCAAACAACTTAAAGCCTCAAATTTTTTTATTGGACCCAAAGAACTCAACTCCATAAGAACACTAGAAACCATAAGAGCAAGAAAACCTCAAGAGTTACTCACTTCTATTCTAGAGTTCAAAATTCCTAGGTTGATGATTGTGCCACCAGCTGCTATCTCCAGTCTCAAAGCTTGGAACTCCACCAATTATCTTGAGAAACTTGTGGAAGAATATGAAGCTTGGTTGTGCTTAAGGTGAAGAGGCTATCATTAAAGAGAAGGACACTTGGAGCACACAAGAAATTAGCCACTAGAATTTAGCCCCCTTTTCTCTAATTATAAGGTCAAATGACCAATTTTCTCTCCTATCTACACTTGTCTCCACTAAGCTCCAAGGGCATTATGGTCATTTGGCTTAAAACTCTAATTACACCTCAAATTTCCTTATAAGTCCACGAATCCCTCAAACACCAATATTTCACCAATTTATTTCATCACTATAAATCCTAAAATCTTTAAATTCCCAAAATACCCATTGGCTTAACCCGAGTCGGGCATTTATCCCTGTGGTGACTTTTCCACTAAAATGCTAGAAAGGATCCACTCGTGCCGAATATCTCAAATATATCCACATAATAATGTGGTCTCTAGCACATATGACAATAAATCACAAATATACTCTCAACGGATCAAAATTATGAAAATGCCCATTTTTAACAAAAGCGGGTCTTTAAAAACATTTAATACACATACAAATGCATAAGAAATCATATCATAATATAACTCATATAATTCACATAATCACATATATATTCAATTAAAATCATATAATTCACAATCATTCCAATTATGCCTTCCCAGTACACTAACCAAGGTACTAAACCTTATTAGGAGTTTTGGGATGTTACATTTATTCCCCTGATTCCATACCTTTCAGGGTACTCCTTGAGGAGACTGCTCGAGAGGATGCTGGCAGGAACAATATGCCAAGTTACATTTCTCCTCTTGCGAGGTTCCTATTTAGCATAGAGTCTTATGGTGTTAGTCACCTGCTCTCGCTATTGTTCTACTATTGTTGTTGTGGTTGTTGAGTTCGTCGTTGGCGTTGTCATTGTTGTTGTTGGTGGTGGTGTTGTTGCGGTTATTGTTAAGGTTACTGTTGTTGTTGCTGCCCATCATTAGCGTGCCTTGTTACTTGACAGAAAGTTGTTGTTCATTGCCTCGTTGTTTGTTTAATTCTGGTCATATCTGGGGACCAGAAAGCAACATTTACGAGCTCTTCAACAAATGAAGGCTTGCTCATTTCCCTCCCTCTGGTCGAAACTCCGAACAGAAGTAAATCAATAGAGTTAGGGTGGATAATATAAGTCTAATCATTTGGAAGGAATTTCATTATTCCTTGGTGTAATTGCTCAACCATACGTCGATATTCCTTGTCGGAGGAAGGAAAGTTTGTAGTCTATTGTGATGCATCGAGGATGGGTTTAGGCTGTGTGCTGATGCAGAATGAGAAAGTTATAGCCTATGCATCTCAGCAGTTGAAGGAGTATGAGCAGCAGTATCCTACTCATGACTTGGAGCTGGCGGTAGTGGTATTCGCACTAAAGGTTTGGCGTCATTATCTGTATGGGGAGAAGTGCGAGATATACACTGACCACAAGAGTTTGAAATATTTCTCCACTCAGAAGGATCTGAACATGAGGCAGAGGCGTTAGTTGGAGCTAGTTAAGGATTATGACTGTGATATCCTTTACCACCCAGGGAAAGCCAACGTGGTGGCGGATGCATTGAGCCAGAGGGGCCCAAGGCAGTTGTATAGTTCCACCCAGATCTCAAGATAATTAGCTGATGAGATGGCCAGGGCAAAGATAGAACTGGTGGTAGGCCAGTTAGCTAATATTACCTTGCAGTCGACCCTATTAGAGCGGGTCAAGGAGGGACAATTGGTGGATGTGCAGTTGTAGGAACTCAGGCAGCATATTTTAGCGGGGACAACTAAGGATTATTCCGTCTCTGAGACTGGTATGCTTCGATATCAAGGGCGGATTTGTGTTCCCGCAGATGAGGGGATCAGACGAGAGATACTGGATGAGTCACACACTACGCCATACTCACTTCATCCGGGTACCACGAAGATGTATCAGGATCTACGGACATTATATTGGTGGCTCGGGATGACAAAGGATGTGGTAGAGTATGTGTCTAGATGTTTGACATGTCAGCAAGTAAAGGATGAGCATCAGCGACCTGCGAGATTGCTTCAGCCTTTGGGTATCCCAGAGTGGAAGTGGGAGGACATCACCATGGATTTTGTAGGACGGTTACCCAGAACAGTGGGACTTTGTGACTCGGTGTGGGTGATAGTGGACAGATACACCAAGTCAGCTCATTTTCTGCCAGTAAGGTTGACCTTTACAGTGGAACAGTATGCAGAATTGTATGTGAGGGAGATAGTTCGTCTCCATGGGGTTCCAAAGTCTATTGTGTTAGATCGAGATCCCATTTTTACCTCCAAGTTTTGGGGAGCTCTGCAGAGAGCTATGGGGACTCAGTTGAAGTTTAGTACAACTTTTCATCCTCAGACTAATGGACAGTCTGAGAAGACGATTCAAGTATTGGAGGACATGCTTAGGGCGTGTGTGATTGATTTCGAGGGTTCGTGGAGTAAGTACTTACCGTTGATTGAATTCTCCTGTAACAACAGTTATCAGTCCACGATTGGGGTGGCCCCTTATGAGATGTTATATGGGAGAAAGTGTAGGTCACCCATACACTGGGATGAAATGGGTGAGAGGAGGTACTTGGGGCCAGACATGGTTCAGAAGACCAATGAGGCTATTGAGAAAATTCGAGCTAGAATGCTTGCTTTGCAGAGTAAACAGAAAAGCTATGCTGATCCTAAGCGTAGGGACGTGGAGTTCCAGGTTCGGGACGACGTGTTTCTGCGAGTTTCACCATTGCGAGGGGTGAGAAGATTTTGAGTAAAGGGCAAGTTAAGCCCTCAGTTTGTTGGTTCTTTCGAGATATTAGAAAGGATTGGACAGGTGGCTTATAGTTGGCCTGGCCACCGTCGCTGTCACGAGTTCATGATGTGTTCCGTGTCTCCATGTTGCGAAAGTATGTTTCAGGTACGACTCATGTGCTGAAGTATGAGGACTTAGTGTTACAGACAGACTTGTCTTATGAGGAGCAACCAGTTCAGATATTGGATCGGAAAGACAAAGTCTTACGGAATAAGACAATTCCGTTAGTGAAAGTGTTATGGAGAAATAGTAAGGTCGAGGAAGCGACCTGGGAATTAGAGACAGTGATGTGGGATCAGTATCCCGAGCTATTCAGGTAAATTTCGAGGATGAAATTCTCAGCAGGAGGGGATAGTTGTAACGACCCAAATCCACTAATATGGCTTAAGGGCCTTGACTAGTGTGTTGGGAGGGCATAGTTGAGTTAAATGTGATTTGAGTGAGTTTATTGATTTGAATGCATAATTATATGATTAAAAATGATTGTATGATTATATTGATGTTAATGTGATATATATATATGGTATATGTGAGAACCACATTATTATGTGGGTAGGTTTGCAGAGTACGACTCGAGGCGATCTTAGGGCTAGATAGCGAGAAAAGTGACAACGGGGCTTAGCAGTTGACTTTGGATAAGTCAGGGGTATTTTTAGGTATCGGGTAGTTATTTAGACTACCGGGTTATAAAAATAAATATATGGAGATATATTTGAGGTTAGGAAGTCTAGGCGGGAATATTGGGGAAATTTACTGTTTTGCCCTCGGGGACGTTTCCGGCACCCCGAGCCTCGGGATTGACCTAAGTGATAAAGGATAGACTTACAAAAGAATAGAAAATAGTAGAACAGAAATAAATTGACCCTTTTTCCTTCTCAGCTCTTTTCTTTCTCTCAAGGAAACTAAGAAGAAAACACAAGGAACACTGAGAATTTTGGAGAAATTGCTGGAATTTGAGCTGGGATTTCAGAAGAATTCAGAGGGGAAATTAGAGGCTAGCTCAAGGATTATCTAGGGAACATCTGATCAAGGCTAAGGTAAGAGTTAAACTGTGTTTTGAAGTTAGAAACCTTGAGCTTTTGGCTGAGTAATAAGATGATTGTGATATTGATGTTTAAGGTTGAATTGGAGCTGGAAAACTTGGGAATTAACAGGGATTTTTCTTAGAAAAGGAGTTTAGCTGAAGAGGTAAGTTATAATTCATGATTTAGAGGCTTAAATTCGAGTTTTGCATGGCTGGTTTTAGTGTTTGAAGTTCTTGAGTTTCAGAAATTGAAGATGGGATTTCCATGAGTTTTAGGTTGAGTTTTCAGTTGAATTATGTTGCTTAAGTCACTCTAAAAGTGTTGGGATTAATTGGTTTTGAATTAGGAAGCTTTGGGGTGATTTTGGGTAAGGTTTTAAGCTTGGAAATGGAGGGATTTCTGGGTTCGAAGGGAAGGGCCACAACTCTATTCTAGAGCGATGCGACCCTAGGATGAAGATGAGCCAGGAGGGCTCAGCCAGGGGTGAGCGCCGCGGCGCCCAAAGCAAGGGCCGCGGTGCGTGTCTTCTTCCAGGAAGGCCTTAGGTTCTGTTTTAGGGCAGGGCCGCGGCTAGGCTTCAAGGGCCGTAGCCCTTAGATGCATACTTGACGTTTAGGGTTTTAAAGCACGGGAATCTAGCCTAGAGTGCTCGGGATCAATTTCACCACCGTGCTTGGTGGAATTTTGTTTCCCGGAAGTTAGTTTTGTATCCAGAAACCCTTATCTGAATATTAATGGAACACTATATCTTGGTTGTGACTAGGTGTTAAGGCTAGGGCTCGGGAACGGATCGTTCTTGAGAAGCGTTGCTCGTAAACAGTAACCGCAAAGATCATAGGTAAGAAAACTGCACCTGGTTGTATACATGTAATGGGACTAAGGGTTCCCTAATGTGTATGCTTGAAAGGAGGGTATTATTCCATGCAAACTAATCAGTGAACCAACGACCTAAGAGTGCCAAGGGTTACACTAGCGCACAGGGCGCGGCTTGGCCACTGGTAGCCGAGGACTGCTTAATATGCACTGAGCTCGGTTTAAGCGGGCCGGAGTCAGTGGGGTAAACAGAGGGTGCGGCCTAAGTTGTCGGCCTTGATTATTATGTGTTATGGATGTTATGAGACTTGAGTGTTATAAGTGATTAACTACATCCTTGATTCTGAATATATGCTGAATGGTTAATGTGGATTATTTGATGGAAGACTATGCTTAGTGAATTTACTATTTGTTATTATTGCTTGTGTTGCACATTATGTTTTCTTGCTGGGCCTTGGCTCACGGGTGCTATGTGGTGCAGGTAAAGGCAAGGGCAAACTTGATCAGCCCTGATTTGGAGAGCTCTGCGAGCGAAATGTACATGACCAGCTGCTCAGCTGTCACAGTTGAGGTTTTAGGCAGGGACGCGAGACCCAGAAATGTTCATTTTGCCTCAGTATGGCTGACAGTTGTCTGTATTTTGGAGAGTCTGTAATCCAACTTTTAAACTCTATTTCTTATGGGATCCCATGTATATAACTGTTTAATTATATAAAATGTAACTTTTGAGACCCAAAACCTTTTAAACCCTAGCTCATTCATGTTTAGTGACACGTTTTTAAATTAATGACTTGATTAGCAAGTCTTGCACCTTTATAAGCACACAGTGTAACGGTCTTGGCTATCCATGGCGTTACAGTTGCACTTATATACAAAATCTTTAATTTATAAATATTTTTTTTTATTTTAGGCTTTATTTTTTAAATAATTCAAAATTTATTTAATTAAAATGAACTTGGAACATTTTAATTTATGAATATTGTTAAGTTTAATTTCTTTTAATATTTCAATTTTTTATTTTATTAAAAGGACCTTGGAGCTTTTAAATTAATGAATATTCTTAAGCTTAACTTTTTTTTGGAATTTACCCAGTATACGATGATTTGTCACCCTTTTTTTTCTTTCACTTTTACGTCTTTTTTTCCTTTTCATTTTTATAAATATATTTTTTCAAATATACGATGTACATGTTTTAGTTATTTCTTTTATATGTTTTCTTCTTCACCCTCCCTCTCCCACGTTGATTGACTCCCTAGTGTAGATTATGTCAAGTCAGTCCTTCTGCAATGATCTCTCCTCATAGTTATGAGCCTCTTCAAACGTATCCACACTCACCATGTGGCCATGCTATGAAAGAGTCAACACCATAACCACCACTTCTGTCATTGCCAAAAACCCCATAAAGCCATCCCACGCAAGAACTGTTGTTGCCTCCACCGCCGTTAACATGTCACCACGACTTTCATCGTCGTCGAAAACCACAACAAGCCTAGTCTCACTAAAGTTGTTGCTACCCTCACCGACATCGCACTGTTGTATAAAATGATGATGTCCCCCTGTGATCGTGCCATATTTTCATCTTCATTGTCTAATGACCCACTTCATGGAAGAAGTAAAAAGAAATATGTATGACCTAAAACCTATTTTTTTTATTAGTTTTTGTTTGTATTTATACAACATGATCAAACTACCTTAACAAGCTCATATATACTATATATTTGTGTTATTATTGCTTAGATTAATTTAAGAATGCTTAATATAAAGGAGTGCCATAGTTTAAGTCTTTTTAAGAAATGGTTTGAAATTGACTACTATATCATTCAACAACAAATTCGTTAGTCTTATAAAAAAACCCAATACTAAAAACCCGTAGGAATAATCCATAGAAAAATTCTAAAATATGTCCATTATTGTCAAGTATGAGAGAGGTATATATGTATATATATATACATATACCTACCTAGCTATTTACAATGATTATGTCTATTGTTTTTATTTTCAACTTAACCTTCTTATTGGGTTGCTACTTAGTGTTGCTTAATATAAGTTGACTTTATATGTAATAATGGTGAAGTAAGATAAGATATACACATTTGGTATATTTTAAAGTTGCATGGATTGCATGGGCTTCCATTTTAGGTTGATTGGGGTTGCATTTGAAGTTGTATTGAGTTGCACAATGATCAAATTAGCATGTGAGTTTTTAAGTTTCCATGGGTTGCATTGATTTTTTAAAATTTCTTTAGGTTGCATAGGGTTACATTGGGATTGCATAGGGTTACATTGGGGTTGCATTGGCTTGCATTTGAGGTTGCATAAGGATAAAATTTGCAAATGAGTATTTTTAAAGTTGTTTAATATTGTATGAGATTGCATTAAGCTTGTATTTGAGGTTGCAATTCGTTGCATAATGATGAAATTAGCATATGAGTTTTTTAAAGTTGTTTTAGGTTGTATTGGGCTGCATGAGGTTGCATTGAGCTAGGACTGCATTTGAGGTTGCAGTGGTTTGCGTGAGTTGCCTAATGATGAAATTAGCATATGAGTTTTTGAGTTGTCATGAGTTGCATTGACTTTTTTTAAAGTTGTTTTAGGTTGCATTGGGTTGCATGAGTTTACCATGGGGTTACATGGACCTATATTTGAGGTTGCATTGAGCTTGAATTTCGATTGTAGTGTGTTGCATTTCAGGTTGCATTTAGCTTTTGCATTAAAGGTTGCATTGAGTTTGCATTTGAGGTTGCAATGGGATTACATGAATTGTATATGGATGAAATTACTATATGAATTTTTTAAAGTTCCATTGGCTTGCATGAGGTTGCAACGAGTTTTCATTTGAGGTTGTAGTAGGTTGCATGAGTTGCATTAGGATGAAATTAACATATGAGTTTTTAAAAGTTGTTTTAGGTAGCATGAGTTTACATTGGGGTTGCATTGACTTATATTTAAGGTTGTAGTGAGTTGCATTTAAGGTTGCATTGGGCTTGCCTTTAAGATTGCACTGGGTTGTATTTAAGAATGTGAATTGGGTTTGGACATGAAGTTTTAAAAGAAGAAAGAGAGTCTTCATGAGTAAATTATTCATTAACTTACACCATCAATATGGCAAATGAACTGTTTGTAGAGTCTTAAGAATTTTTTTTATCGTTGCTTGTAGAAGAAGAATTTGAACCAAGAAATAGAATATGTTTTCCATGTTTTTTTCACCCGACACGTGGCAATTATGAGTAATTAGCAACAGGCCATGATGTCCTCGGGGTGATAATTTCTCGATCTAGTCCAGTTCGGCCGAGTCGGAGATGTCTCCAGGTTAGGCCACGCCCCGAGGTCTTCTCTCAGGAAAAAATGCCTCCAAGTAAGACCATGTTCTGAGCCAGTTTCCGAACATGGATACCTTCGATGAGGCCATGCCTCTAGGTATCCCCCTCGAGGAGAGGATGTCTCCAGGTGTGGGCCTCGAGAGGATCATCTAATAACATTTGGTGATCCTTGATTAGTGGTGTCGAGCTTGTACACTCAACATTCGACATTTCCCACAACGCCGCCTGACATGGGCAAGCGTGTGCTGCACCCTAACAGTCACAAATATGTTCCGTATAAAGTTGGTGTGTTACTTTCTGCAGTGGGCCACGTAGAATCTGCGTGAGCCATAGTCTTTATTTTAACACAACCCTTTATGTATTAACTAAACATTAATACCCTGAGATTAATGAAAGATGATTAACATTAATGACCCCAGCCTCTATAAATAAGGTTGGGGTATCTCCTTGTAAAGGGTTCAGTTTTTTTAGAGAGAGAAACTATGTACTCAATGCAATAAATACGGTGCTTGAGAATCACCATAAAAGCTTACCACTACAAGCTTCAAGCTCACTAAATAATAGAGACTCGTGGACTAGGGCTCTTTTATAGCATGAACCACATAAAACCATGTGTTCTATCCTTGTTCTTTCTTTAATCTCTCAGATTAAGTTGACAACGAAAAACGTAGTCAACAAAATAATTTTTTCTTCCTCTTTAGTCACAGGGATAAAATAAATGGAAACATAACTACACTATTCAACTTAATTGTCAAATTAAAATTTAGAAATTCAAAGAAAAAATAAATAAAAAATTGATGATTTGGGTTATATTTAAACTAGAAAACATAGTCGCACTTTGCGCAATTTTTTGTAATGATTAAAAAATATATATTTTTAAATATTTTTTGGGAGATTGTGTGTAAGGGATTCATTTTCACCCTACCCGTACAACATGCTCCTTATATGGATATGTAAGGACATCTTGACCGTAATTTTTTTCATGATAATGTTCATTATATAGCGAGCCTCCTGCAAGTTTTCGATAAATTCTGAATAATTAAAGTGTCAAAAATAAAATTCAAACTACTTGTTGTGCATGTGCTTTTATTTAATATTAGTATTATTTTATACGCTTTGCGTTATTTTTTTTTTGTTTATTATATATGGTTTTTAAGATTTTTATATTTTTAGGGTAGAAAATTTATAAATCATGACCTTTTGTACAATCATTCATTTTTTTAAAATAAATATTTTCAATAATTTAATTAATAATGTTCTTAATCAAATTAATATCATGTGCATACATGTTGATATTTTTAATTGTTAGGATATTTTGATTTTAAATTTGAAATATCAAAACAATAAATCTTGAAGATATGTCAATTTATATATGATTCATTTATTATTATAATTATTAAAAAATTAATTATTTCTAAATATTTTATTTAATATAAATAAAAATATTTTTATTTTAAATTTGAAATGTCAAAACAATAAAAAGATAAATACAAATGGAAAATTTTGTACTAAATGTCAATTATATATGATTATTTATTATTATAATTATTAAAAATTAGTTATTTATAAATAAATTGTGATGTTTTAAATTTTGAATTTGAAATATGAAACAATAAAAAGATTATCATGAATTAGAAAATCTTCAAGATAAATGTGAATTTATATATGGTTGATTTTTTATAATAATTATTAGAAAATTAGTTATTAATAAATAAAGAGAGTTACGGAAGAGGCATTGCCATTATTGATGATTTTAGATATTTTGTTGTTTGTAATTTTTTAATAATCTTAAATTAGATCAAATACAATAAAAAATGTATAAAAATTAGAAATAGATTAGATTATAGATTAAAAATGGACGACGACATGGATAACGGGGGCAACAATGACTACTATGAGGAGGAATATCCTCATCCCATGGATGTGGAGGAGACACCAGAAGTGGTGGCGCTCCGTCACCAGGTGGTCACTCATCAACAAAAGATCAACACCCAAGAGGGTAACATCGCCGCGCTACAGGAGATGGTTAATGCCATGAGGGCTACTTTGCCGGCCCAAGGGCTGTGAGTGGACCCCCATGGCAAAGTACCGTCTGGGCAGCCAGCCGGTGTGCCCCCTGTGCCTCCAACTAAAATGCCACATGTCGCATCTGCCGGTGTGCCTCCCGGGCACTCGACTAGGGTGGCGCGAGATCCGTCAGCTGGCGTGCCTCCCGTGAACCCAACTAGAGATGGAACCCAACCTGTGCTACAGGACTGTGGCAAAGGTAAGGTTGACGATAACTCAGCTGCCAAATCAAAGAAGGCTCGATTGAACTCCAAAGACAACCAAGTCCCGATGCCAACTAGCATAGGTGAAGGCCCATGAGCCCGAGGACCCTGCCAAGCCACCAGCACCCGTGGAAACCGGGGCCTTTCGCCCAGGTGTGCCAATACGGATTACGCAAGGCCTGGAGGTGGAGTCCCCCAGGCACCACACCATCACAACAGGAACAATGGCCAAGAGGGCAGCATGCAAAATTTCCCTGTCGGCAGATAGCAAGACCTTAGCATCTCAGTTAACAATAAGAATGTTGAGTCCAATGGGGAAATGGAGTAGGCTCGTCCCGAGGAAAATGGCACGTTATGAGGTCAGCCTAACCTGGGGGACAACCTTAATGCTCATTGGTGCAATAAGACATATGGGCCCGAACCCACAAAGAAAGGTTCATCAGACCTCAGGGACAATCTCAACACCCAAAGGAGAGATAACCCAACGCAAAGTGCCAACCAAGACCGCGACCCACTCCGCGCGAAGTTAGAGAGCCTAAAGAGGATCATGCTCAGAATGGCCAGACGACAAGGCCATGACTCTAACTCAGATGAAGAAGATGGGGAGCCGTGCACTCCTCACATAGTGGAATCCCCTTTCCCACTAGGCTTCAAGATGTCGGTCATCCAGTCTTATGACGTCGGCTCGGACCCCACCGACCACCTCTAAAAGTTCAACAGGCTGATGTCCGTGCGTCGCGTCTCCGAGGAAGCTAAGTGTCATGTGTTCTCGATAACTTTAATAGGACCAGCAGACGAGTGGTTCAAGAAACACATGTCAAGATCCATTCAATCGTGGCACCAACTGTTGTCGTCCTTTCAAAGACAGTTTATTGTAGTTCGGAAGGTGAGCTTCGAGGAAAATGCTTTGGCCAATATAAAGCAAGGACCCTTCGAGACCCTCAAGGAATATTTCAAGCGCTTCAAATAGGAAGTTGCGAGGACCAAGAGGGTTGATGATGGCCAACAACTGATGGCATTGCAGGCCAGCATCCACTTGGGGTCCTCGTTATGGGATGATCTCCAGCAGAGAGGGTGCCGATGGCTCGACGACTTCATCAGTTGAGCACAAGAATATATCAGCTGGGAGGATGCCCAGATCGGGGCATTTGGTGGGCCCGTCGCCTTTCTCACTCCAACAATGCTTGCCCCCATCGCGTCAAGGATCCAGTATCCACGTTATGCTCATATCCAACCATGTTTGGGGGGAAGTCTAATCCAGCCCGAGTGTCCCGCCAACTAGTTTTTGTGTCATGCTGGTCGTTGGTTTCAGTGTGACTCCAACAAGATATAGAGTGGTGCCAACTGGGTACAGATTTTTTCAAACTGCATTCAGTGCTAGATTTACTGCTCCATCCCAGTCTGCTATACCTAGTCAGTCCCCTAGCAGTAGTAGAATTGGGGGCAAGGGCAAGGGCAAAAAGCCCAAGGGAAATGGGATCATGCAGGCTGAATAGGGAGCTACCCCAGGCAAGAAGTATGTCTCGCAGTACTCCAATTACATCGACTTAGTGGACTCCAGGGAAACATCTTTGTGGCCACGGAGCAACATGTCCATTACCGAAAGCCACAACCCTTCCGAAGGGATAGGGAGAGATGAGACCTTGGCAAAATTTTTCGTTTTCATAACGATATAGGGCACCATACCAATGAGTGTTGTCAACTAAAGGATGAGATTGAGAACCTCATCAATTTAGGACACCTCCACCAATGCGCTCGAAGTGGGCCTCGCCAAGCTCTGGCCCCAGTAGTAGGAGTACCTATACAACCCTTTGCTCCTATATCTCAGAGCCTGGTGCCCATAGCTCCGCCACAGCCGATAGCAAACAAGCCCCCTCCGGTGAACGACAGAGTGTGGAGTACTTCGGGAGGACCCCACTTGGGGGGCACTTGAGAAGCTTGCAGAACAGGTATGCATGAGCCTTAAACCATGATGATGAGGTGTTTTCCTTGACTCAATTTCCAGCCCAAATGTCGCGGATGACTGGCCAAGTCATCACATTCTTCGAGGACGATGCTCGGAGATTTCACTTCCCGCACCACGATCCTTTAGTGATCGAGAACCAGGTGTCCAACAAGATGGTGGCTAAGATCCTAGTGGACAATGGGAGTTCAATGAACCTCCTATTTCAGTCCGCCTTCGAGAAGATCGGGCTGACTACAAGCAACCTATCCCCGTGCACCTCAACTCTTTACGGATTCTAGGGAGACGGTCTCATACCATTGGGCCAAAGAAAATTTCCCATGACACTGGGGGAAGAGCCTTATCAGGCCTTCAAATATTCCACTTTCGTGGTGGTTAATTGTCACTCTGTATATAACGCCATTTTAGGGTGTCCGACCTTGGTGGAATTCAGTGCAGTCACCTCCATTCGACATTTGTGCATGAAATTTCCCATGGACTCGGGAATCGACACGGTCCAAGGCGACCAAAAGGAGGTGAGAAAATGCTACAACGTTTCCCTCAGACAACCAATTATGGTAGTCAAGGAGGTGGTCCTGGGACAGTCTCTTCCCGATTATGCGGAAGTGATAATAGTGCTGGCTGAAGAGGCAGATGAACTGGACACGTGAGTTCAAGAAGAGAGGGCTGTTGAGTTGATGGAGAAAGTCGAGGATTTAGCTCTCGACGTGGCCACTCCTGACAGGAGAACCAAGATTGGGAAACATCTAGAGGAGAAAGTTTAAAACTCGCTCCTAGTTTTCCTTTGGGAAACCAGGACGTCTTCGCCTAGTCTCACTCCGACATGACAGGCATTGACCCAAATATCTTTTTCCATGCCTTGAATTTCGATCCAAACATCACTCCATTCCAACAGAAGTGGAGGACATTTGACCAGACTAGAGAGGAATCTCTAAAGGCTGTAGCATCCTGGAATTTTACTTAGCTAGATAGTAGTAGCTGTAGAATTTTAGTTTTCGTGGATATTGGTTCAAGCCGGGATCTAGTTAGAAACTCGTAGAAATATTTATGGATTTTATAAGTTTAACCTATGGTTTAGAAATATTAATTTTATCATAAGGTTTGATTTATGAATATAGTCCTTAGAATAATATTTATTTTAACCTAAGGTGTAGATAGAATAATTAAGAGCATGACACTTGTCACATGTATGTTTATTAAGGATTTAAGTATTTTTGATGAATAGTTTTATTAAATGAAAGATCTAGAAGCTCTAGAACCTTCCTTTATCTGTTAGGATCACATTTTACTCAGTCAAAGTAAGTTTTAATCAATTTCAAATTATCCTGAAGTGTGCAAAAACATGTTGAATTATCAGCGTATGCCGATATATCGCAACTATAAGGGCCGATATATCACCTAAGATTGGTATAGAAAACACGTCAACTTCACACAAACGAAACCACGGACCCTCAATATCATGGTATGGGCCATATATCGCCTACCCTAGGAGATATATCGACTCCAGTGGCCAATTTTTTAATTTTCATAGAATTCTGAACTAGAAACATACCTCAACAACCTTGAGTCGTTCTTGAACATTTTTGACCGAGTTCTGGGCATTTGTTGAACAGATAATTCAAATTTATTCATTTTTAATCATTTATTTATTCATTTTAAAGGAGTTAGTTTCACTCCTTGAACTCTATAAATAGGATCCTTCACTCAGCCATTTCATTCATCATTCAAGCACAGTTCAGAGCCTCCAAGCTGCTAAGATTATTCTAGAGAGAAACACTAGGGTTTTGGGGTTAAAGCTTTTCAAATATATGCTTTTATAAACACTTGGGAAGGTGTTCGAGGTATAGATCGAGGTTCTAAGCAATCCAAGGTATTCATTATCTTCAGGTTTAGTTCACTATAGTTTTTATAATTCCTTCATTTTTCTTCAAATCCTAACTTGTGATAATGACTTTTGGTTAGGTGTTCAATTCCTTTGAAACATAAGGTTTTAGGTAAGTTCTTATCTCAATGGTTTAGATATTTTCTTCAACTTCATATCTTTAGAAACTTATGGTTTCTTATGTTTGGTTTTAGGAGTTTCAATCTCGCTCTTGTCTCCAATATTCTGGTTTTTGTAAGGAAAATTAGGTAGTTTAGTATTATGATCTAGTTTATGATATAGTTTATGTTTGTATGACCTAACATTTCAGGTACAATAAAGGGGTAAGTGTGTCTGGACCTAAGGTGTCCAATGATGTATGACGGACTATGGCCGGTAGGCTCGGTTGCCAAAACTTTATGAGGGACCTAAGTGATGTCCGGTGTATGACGAACTTATGTTCGAGGCTTAATTGCCACCCCCTGTATAAACATTTATCCTTTTATTATATCTGACTTGTTATTATGACCCATAGTTACGATTATGATTATGACTTATGACCCATAGTTATGATTTTTAGTATGACTTATGATTTATGATCTATGACTTATGACTTATGACCTATGACTTATGACTTAGAGTATGATTTATGATTTATGACTTAGATTATGATGTAGAATTATGACTTAAGCTATGATATGGCCTAGAGTTTTGTGTTTGTATGACTTCGGTGAATTTATGTTATGTTTGATTATATGACTAACTTTGGTTTGTATTTTCCTTACTGGGCTTAGAAGCTCACTCCTTATGATGTTGTTATTTCAGGCAATTAAGGATAGAAAGGTCGGTGGCAAGTGGGGACCTAAGAGCTTCGTGATGTACTCGTGGGGACCATATAGTCGAGGAAGATCAATCGGGCCTATTTTTATTAATAAATTTTTATTTAAATGTTGATCATATTTTTTTATGCTAAAGACAATTATTTTATTGTTGTAATTCCATGGATCCATGTCATTATTTTCAAGTTTTTATTTAATAAAAGAGCAATATTTACGATTATGACCCAACGATGTGTTCTCGATAATTTATGAGAAATTAGGGCGTTACAAAGGCGGAGGTGAACAAGCTGCTTGCGAATAGTTTCATCAGAGCGCACAATATCCAAAGTGAGTATCCAATCCGGTCCTCGTGCCTAAGCCAAATGGCACCTAGAGGACTTGCATTGACTTCTCCGACCTGAATACGACATTTCCTAAGGATTGCTTCCCACTGCCAAAGATCGATCAGATGGTTGATGCCACCTCTAGGTAGGAGCTTTTGTCCTTCATGGATGCATACTTGGGGTATAACCAGTTTCCATGCATGTCACAGACCAAGAGCACACAAACTTCCGAACAGACTAGGGAGTTTACTGCTATAAGGTGATGCCCTTCGGACTAAAGAACATTGGGACCACCTACCAAAGGCCCGTGAACCAAATGTTCAAAGAGTAGTTGGGACGGAATATGGAGGTGCATGTGGACGACATGCTGGTAAAGTCCCAAACAACCCACGACCATGTGAGAGACCTCACGGAGGTGTTTTCAGTGCTTTGCAAGATCGAAATGAAGCTAAATCCCCAAAAGTGCACTTTTGGCATTGCCTCGGGAAAGAGAGGAAAGCCCCGAAAAGATTAAAGCCCTGATCGACATGCCATCTCCCTGAAGGCATAAGGATGTCAAGAGCCTCACTGGGAGGATCGCTGCTCTGAGTCATTTTGTTTCCAAGGCAATAGACAAGTGCATCATGTTCTTTAACATCCTTTGAGGAGGATAGAGGTTTGAATGGACAAAGGAGTGTGAGCAAGCGTTCCAGCAAATGAAGGATCATATGGAAAACCCTCCTATCCTATCAAAGCCTTTGGACAAGGAACCTCTCTTATTCTACATGGCTATATTTGAAAGTGCCATCAACGCCGCCTTAGCCTGCAATGAGGGTCGTGTCCAGCACCCTGTGTATTATGTGAGCAAAAGGCTCCTCAGAGCAGAAACTAGGTACCTGCTCATGGAGAAGCTGACCTTTTGCATAATGGTAGCTTCTCGGAGGCTAATTCCCTTACTTCAAGGCGCATCCCATCAGATTCCCACAAACCACCCCTTGCGGCAACTCCTCCAAGAACCGGAGTCATCTGGGAGACTCCTAAAGTGGGCTTTCAAACTTAGTCAGTTCAACATCGCTTATCTTCCAAGGAAGACCATAAAGGGGTAGGCACTAGCAGATTTCGTCACCAAGTGCACAGGAAATCATGAGGGACCTATGGGCACTCCAATAGATGGGCCCGCGTGGAACCTGTATGTCGATGGGTTGTCGAATGAATATGGGGTTGGGGCAGGTCTAATTTTAGTTTCCCCCGAAGGGCACAGGGTCCACAGCGCCCTAAGATTTGGGTTCGACTCCTCCAACAATGAAGTAGAGTATGAGGCACTGATTGCTGGGCTTTGAGTTGCGCTTGTGCTTAAGGCTGAGGGCCTTGAGATTTTCACTGACTCGCAGTTGGCAGTTAACCAAGTACTTGGGGAGTACTAGGCCTGAGGAACGAAAATGGCCTCTTACCTATCAAAGGCCCAAGTGATGATACAAGGCTTTAGAAAGTTCGCAATCTGACAAGTGCCAGGGGAACAGAACTCGAACGCTGACACCCTGGCCAAGCTTGAAACCACCAAGGACGTTGAACTAATCAATGTAGTCCCCATCGACTACTTGTCTTCTTTAAGCATCTCAGCGCCAAGGAAGTGAAGGCGTTCCAACCCCAGGACGGGTGGATGGAACCCCTAATTATGTTCGTATTAAATGATCAAATCAAAGGTATGAAACGGAATATATAAACCCATTTTAAAAAATATTAATACCAGCCAAGATCATACACATATATAAATATTTAATCACATACAAAACAAACCAGGGATTACCTCTTGTAGCCTATCAAGTGTGTTTGAATCTTTTTGTATAAAATAAACGATCTTCCAATCCAGCAATCTGAAATCTCACACCCTCATCTTTCAGACCAATCCTCAAACACATAAGGACATGTGTGCGCACGTAGGATTCAAAAGGTTGATTTATGTGACTCTCTAGATGTACTCAACACATGAGATCTAAAGAGGTTTGACAGAGAGAAGGATTAGAATAGTTTTCAGGTTTTGAGAAAACTATCTCTTTAGAGAGAGAAAGTCTATATTTTTATTCTCAAAAATAATAATAAAGCTTATTCTGAAAGTCACGTACTATTAAACTTATATAAAGATATTTAATCTAATCAAATAATCTTTATTTTATTAAAAATATAATACAAATTAAAACTAATCAAATATTGACATTTAATTATTTATTTAAATCATATTTAAAAAGAATAATTAAATACCTGATTAAATAAAATTATTTGACATTCAAAATTCAAATCCCAGGGATTAAAATCCCTGAGTTAGGCACCACACACTGTGGTGCACAGTGTGTGTCTCCCAACCTAATCAAGGTTTCCCTGATTTTGTTATTTGTTTTTTTAATCAATCTTTAAGACAATATATTTATCTCAACGTAAATATCAGTTAATTCAAAATTAACTTTATCTTAAAATATCAGTTTTAAATTGAATAAATAAATATCATATTTTAAATAAGATAATTATTATTCTCTCTCTTCATATTAATCCAAAGAAGATTAATATTAGTTTTAACCTATAGCTTCTCAAAATAAAAACTATATAGTTAAATAATTAATTAATTCACAATTAATCGATTACCCATAACAATCTCATAATTATTTCCTTGTCCTGAAAAATTAATTCATTTGCAATTTAGTCATTTCTCTTTACAAATCTTTCTTTTGACATCCTTACCCTTGGCAGTGTAGGACATAGGTGATTTGGGGACCATGGACCTATAATACGAAGCTCCTATAAACCAGATTATTAATTAAACTCTTTAATCTATTAATCTTATTTGTTAATTCCATGATTACTACATTATAAATATAGAATTGCACTTTATGTATTTATAGAATTATATTTACCTAGTTTTCTCTTGTCGTCCATTGATATAATCAATATATGTAGTTCTATCCTCCATTATTGGTTTGTTAATTAGAGCTGGTCAAAATTACCATTTTACCCTTCTAATTACCTCTTGATTCTTAAGTACCATTAATTCACTAGCGAATAATTAATCTATAATCTAATTATAGATTTGAGCTTAATAACTATTAAGTTCCAGAATTAACCCTTAAGGGAACCAATAGTCCATCCGTTAGGAAAGTATGGATTCCATTATTGTAATTCATGTTCCTAGCCATTCATGATATTGAATCTGCAAAACAAAAGTCATTAGCCTTATTATTCTAAGAGACCTTAACGAGTGAATCAAAAGATCTAATAAACATAAACATGAATTCATGAATACTCAAGATTTAGATCTACAAATGATCATCTATTATGATAAGAATTAAATCTTTACATCAAACGATGAGTTTATAAAGATAATTATTTCTCATTGATCCTGTCATATAAAATATATATTATATACAACACATTTACTAAGTTGTCTATCCACATCAGTAATCTGAATTAAGATTACTCGCATCTCTCATGC
This sequence comes from Humulus lupulus, assembly GCF_963169125.1. Classification (NCBI taxonomy): domain Eukaryota; kingdom Viridiplantae; phylum Streptophyta; class Magnoliopsida; order Rosales; family Cannabaceae; genus Humulus; species Humulus lupulus. The sequence continues at coordinate 73,423,469 of NC_084795.1, read as the reverse complement.
TTAGCAAACTGCACTAGTAACCATTCATTAAAAATTTCATACTTTAATATGCTACTAACTATTTTATTCATTACATATGATCTTAATTCTCTCGTACTAATAAAAGATCATATTCTCATAAATGAATAGGGAATTTTCTTGATATTATTATACAATTAATTCAAACAATAATTATAACATTCAAATATAATAAAATTGTACTTTTATTTAAAACCAATAAAATGTCGTTACATGCTTTTGGGGCATCAATCCTAACAAATTAAATATCTCGTCTCACGGGAGTTGCTGCAGGACAAGAAACTAGCTTGGAAGCTACTTTACCAGGCAACTCGGTATATTATCATGGACACCAAGTTGTACAGGCAGGGATATTTGTTGCCTCTATTATGGTGCATGTCCAAGCATGAAGCCAGCATGATGCTCCGAGAAGTGCATGAAGGCTTTTGCGGGGACCACGCCGGGGGGCAGAGCCTCGCCATGAAAATCTTGAGGTAAGGATACTTCTAGCCCACCATGAACAGAGATGCGATGGACTATGTCAAGAAATGTGATAAGTGCCAACGCTTCGCCAACATACCTCGAGCTCCTCCAAATAAGCTCACTCAGATGACTAGTCCTTGGCCCTTTGCAGTCTGGGGGATCAATCTTATCGGGTCACTGCCCATAGGAAAAGGAGGTGTGAAGTATGTGATAGTGGCAATCGACTACTTCACAAAGTGGATCGAGGTTGAGCCATTCTCTACTATCACGTCAAAGAAGGCATTGGATTTTATCATCAAGAATATCATTTGTCATCAAGAAGGCATTGGAAGATAGTCTCCGACAACGGTTTGCAGTTCGACCACGAGGTGTTCACAAATTTCTGTCAGCGACACGGAGTCATGAAAATCTTATCTTTCGTTGCCCACCTACAGGAAAACGGGCAGGTGGAACCAGTCAACACGACGCTTGAAGCCACCTTAAAGAAAAAGCTTGAGCAAGTGAAAGGTGTCTAGCCCGAGGAGCTACCTAGGCATTGTGGAGCTACCGCACCACTACCAGGACCTCCATCGGCCACTCGACATTCTCAATGGCCTATGGGTATGAGGCCATGCTCCTAGTTGAGCCCGAAATCTGCATGCACTGATGGGACACATATGACTCGACCACAAACCACGCTTTACTCCGAGAAACCCTGGACCTAGTGGAGGAGCTCCATAAAGCTTCTCAGCTTCAAGTAGCATCCTACCAGCAAAATGTGGCCAAGTATTTCAACGCTAAAGTGAAGGATAGAAAGTTTGGGATCGGAGATCTGGTGTTACGAAGAGTCTTCTTAGCCACCCGAGACCCCAGTGTAGGAGTGTTGGGACCTAACTGGGAAGACCCATCCCGACTAAATGGGGAGTTGATACACCATACCTGGAATGTTGAGCATCTTCGTCGATATTACAAGTAACATGAGCAGTGAACTTTGTTAATTTTTGTAATCTCCCTTGTAGCTTCCAGGCACATTTAATGGAAACCATGTATATAAAATACGGTGTAAAAAGAAATTTGTTTGTCTGCTTATATTTTATGGTTTCCTTTATTCTTTTAATGCTATGTATAAGAGCACCCACTCGTTGTCCTAGACAAGTGAACGCAGACTAGTATTTTATCACTTGGGGGGCATGGAGTTGGGGGAGCATCACGCTTGGCAAGGAACAACCTAGGAAACTAAGCTTGTCAAAAGTGAAGTAAGCCTAGTGTAACTACCTCGGTAATAGAAATACCTAGGAAACTAGTCGAGTCAGGCCTAAGAGACTAAGCTTGTTCCAAGCAGAATAGGGCTTAACATCTAGAGACTAGAGTAAGAATCTTAGTAGCGCGTGAACAGACTTGCATCAACTCCCATGGACTTTGCGCCCGAGGAGCTCTAATCAAGTCCCTTAATCTCGATATGCAAATGGAAGATCGAGTACTCTTTACTGTTAGGAAAATATGTATTTCCCTCAAGGGAAATAGGTAATAATATTACAACTCTATGCAATAATATTACAAATAAATATAGATTGATTAAATAAGGTTACAACTCTATAACTGAAAATTACAAATAAACAAAGAAAAAGAAGAAGATGATGAAGAAGAAAAGAATAGTGAGAATACAACTCTAAGCAAAAGATTACAAATAAATAAAGTGTTTGAACCAAAAAGAAAAGATTACAACTCTTAAACAAAATATACAAGTAAATAGAACAAGAGAATAAGAAGAAAAACAATAGAATAAAATGAAGAACAGAAACACAAGTAAACTCTCACTTACACAACCTAAGTGAAGAGGGTTGGGGATCACCAACTTGAACAAGGTTTAAAACCTTTGTCCAAAAGCTTATTTCCCCCTAACTCAAGCACTAAGGGATCTCTCTCAGATATTGGAAATGCTTTCTGGAATTATCAAGCCTCAAGGTGTTTCTAGCCAAGTGCTCTAATGGATAGAAATGTTGTGTCTTTCAAGTGAGATATAGGCTCCTATTTATAGAGTTTAGAGACACCCTTTGAATTTCAAATTCCACCAACCCCCATGGCTGTTACCAATGTTTAATTGGATTAATATGGAATTAAAATTGAGATTTGGGAGTTATTTGGGTTTTTGGAACTGTTCAACACATTTGGAAAAAACTGAAAAATTGGCCTGAATTGCACCTGTGGCCGCGGCCAGGGACATCAGTGGTCGCGGCCACTGCTCTCTATCCCCCAGACCGCAGCCACCATCATTCAGTGGCCGCGCCCACAGCCCAGTTTCAGCACTTGAAAATGTGCTGTTTTTCCAAACGGTTCCAAACCCTCCCAAATGATTTTGTAACTCCTAAAACACATTATTCGAGTTTAAATCATATCTCTAAGAGCCATTTCACATATGGCTTTATGAAATTCATCTCAATATTTTGTAACACCAAATTTACACAATATAGAGTAATATTTGGAAGTTACAAATTTGTAACACCAAATATGTTACATTATTTGGATATATCTCATATATCTAAATATTGTAACTCTCTATTATATGTTACAATATGTGACGCTCTTTGTCACATTTATTTAATCTAAAACATTATATTATAATATAATATAATATTACATTATATTATAAAATAATATAACATTCCCCCACTAGATTAAATATTTATCTATTGTAACACTTATTTAATCAATCATTATATTTTGAAATATAACATATCCCCCACTTGATTAAATAAGAACTCTCTCTTATAGGAGTCATTGCATTAGTGCATAAAGCAAAGTGTTTTTCAACTTGAACTTTACTATAGTGTAATTATCACAAAATTTGTCGAAAATTTGGTTGCACTAGGCATTGAACCATCTTTTCATGATAACAAATCGATGATAACACACACACCTTTGCGATGTTCACTTGAGACCTCTATGTCTCGCTTTGCACCGTTAATGGCCATGTGCACTTTCCATTCATGGACGTTCTTGAGAATACTCCCAATTCTCATTAGAGGCGGCACCACCCCTAGGTCCATATAGGTAGAATTCTTACATTATTTTGTTACAAAAAATACTTGTCTTCAAAAGATTGAATTCTATTAAAAAAGCCTTTCTCAACTTGGTAACACACAAGTACTCAATATCTCAGATGGGACTTGTTTTGAGTACAACTAATATTCACTTGATTGACTTGTTGTTACCTATTGAACCTAACACTAGTTGAATATCTAGTGTTAAGATAGGTTACCATCAATCGTGAATCTCTTTAGGGAGTTTAAGTCCCATCCCTCAAGATGATGCAGCCACTAAATCCCTCGTTAGTGGCTTAGTGAAAGGGTCCGCCAGATTTTCACTTGTTCTCACATAGGATATTGAGATGACTCCTCTTTGAATCAATTCTCTTACATATCCATGTCTTAGACTAATATGTCTAGACTTCCCATTATACACTCCGATGTATGCTCTAGCCAATGTCGCTTGGCTATCACAATGTATCGATATAGTAGATACATTCTCTTTGATTAGGGGAATCTCTATCAACAGAACACTTAACCATTCAGCCTCTTTGCCGGTAGCAGCTGGAGCTATGAACTTTGCTTCCATAGTGGAATGAGATATACAGGTTTGTTTCTTGGAATCCCAAGAAATTGCACCTCCACCAAGTGTAAATACCCAACCAGTTGTGGACAAGTTTACCCCTCATTGTATTTTATCCTTAAAACACTTAGTTCAATGTAAATGATATTTCAGTAAACTAATTTAATTTCTGAAATGAGATCTCTATCATTTAACACCTTGAACCAAACTAAAAGGAAACCACCGTTTCACTTCTTCATCAGAAGCTATAGATGTTCATATCTATGATTAAAACTCCCACTCAATTATACTACCAAGTTCCCAAGATGTAAGTATGGGCTAGTCCGTAGGGTAAGCTGGTAACGAACAAGTCAAATAACTCAAATAATACAATCAGTTAGAATACTAACCGCTCAGAATTGAGATTGAATTGACCTATGGTCAACTATATGATATAACTAGAATAGATAATAGCGGTATGTTTACTTATCTTATCAAATGTCAATATCGGTCCTGTCTGATGTAACAAATACATCCAATCTTATCTACTTTGCTAATGTTCTGGAAAGAACATAAGACTATAATGTGTAAGTAGATCATATCGTAGATTGGCAATTTAGTGTAAATCCTGTGCATTGACTAATCTTAGGACTAATTTATTTTGAACATATAATCATATTTATATTCCACTTTGATTACGTCACTATAAATAAGATTAGCTATATGCTTAGGATTTAATAGAAGTATATATTAAACAAATAATCATGAAAATAAAACATGTGAGCAAAGTGATTGACCAAGTCAAAAAATGATTTCTATTCTTTTATTGATAATAAAATGACATTACAAAGAATTTGGGTTTTAATTAGGGCATAAAACACCAACAAACTCCCACTTGCACTAATTGAAACTAATGCCTTAATTCTACTAATCTCATTTCCTTGATATTCTTATCAAATCTAGCTTCTGGTAGTGTCTTTGTAAATGGATTCACAAGATTGGCTTCAGTTGCAATCTTCATATCCTTCACATCTCCCCTGGCCACATATTCTCGAATAATGTGATACTTACTTTCTATATGCTTACTCTTCTTGTGCCTTCGAGGTTCTTTCGAGTTTGCTATCGCAACTGTATTGTCACAAAAAACACAAGCGGTTTATCCATTTCTGGAATAACTCCAAGATCTGAATAGAACTTCTTTAGCGAAACTATTTCCTTAGCTGCTTTTGACGCGGCTATGTACTCAGCCTCCATGGTGGAATATGAGATTGTAGACTTCTTTACGCTTCTCCAAATCACAGCTCCACCCCCAAGAGTAAACACCATTCCAAAAGTAGACTTCCTGTCATCGACATCAGTTTGAAAATCTAAATCAGTGTAGCCTACAGGGTTCAGAACACCACCTTTGTAAACTAACATATAACCCCTAGTCCATCTCAAATACTTGAGGATATGCTTAACTGCTATCCAATGTTCCAGTCCTGGGTTTGACTGATACCTGCTCACTACTCCCACTGCATAGCAGATATCTGGTCTAGTACACAACATAGCATACATCAGACTTCCAACTACAAATGCGTAAGGAAATTTTCTCATTGCATCTTCCTCTTCAGTAATCTGGGGAGACTGCTTCTTTGAAAGATGAATTCCATGGCGAGACAGTAGACGCTCTTTCTTGGAATTTTTCATTGAGAAACATTCAAGCATTTTATCTATGTAAGCTGATTGAGATAGAGCTAAGATTCTATTCCTGCTATCCCTGATTATCTGGATACCTATAACATAACTTGCTTCACCCAAATCCTTCATCTGGAATTGAGTGCTCAGCCAATTCAAATATGATAATTTCTTAACATTGTTTCCAATGAGTAAGATATCATCTACATAAAGAACCAGGAATACCACTATTTGATTTGCCTTCAGTTGGTAAACACAGGGCTCATCAATATTTTGTTCAAAGCCATAGTTTTTTATTATTTCATCAAACCTAAGATTCCAGGAACAAGAAGCTTGCTTAAGTCCATAGACGGACCTATTCAACTTGCAAACTTTTCCTTCTTGTCCAACAACTTTACATCTTTCTGGCTGATCCATATAAATGACTTCATCATGCTTTCCATTAAGAAAAGATGTCTTGACATCCATTTGCCAGATCTCATAGTCGAGAGCGGCTTCTATGGATAGGAGGATGCGAATGGACTTGAGCATGGCTACCGGACTAAAAGTTTCCTCATAGTCCACGCCTTCTCTTTGGGTATAACCCTTTGCCACTAATCGAGTTTTATAAGTCTCAATATCACCTCGTTTCTTCTTATAGATCCACTTGCACCCAATGGCCCTAAATTCACTAGGTGCTTCCACAAGATCCCAGACGGAATTTGAGTACTTGGACTCCATTTCCTGTTTCATGGCTTCGAGCCATAGTTCCTTTTCAAGGCTAGCCATTGCCTGTTTGAAAGAAAACAGATCATCATCACTAATGTCACCAACAACCATATTGGTTTCACCATCCAAACCATAGTGAACTGGGTTCCTAGAAACCCTCCCACTACGACGAGGCTCTATGACAGTTTGCTCAGGAACAATGGTACTTTCTTCATTTGAATCGACTTGCGTCGGTTGGACATGAAGAGTGGGAATTTCATCATCAACTTGCATTGATGATGATGGAACATTGGTAGGAGTCAATTCTTTAACCATCTCCTCTAAAACTACTTTGCTGCGAGGTTTAAAGTTTTGGACATAGGCATTTTCCATAAAAGTAGCATTCATAGAAGTAAACACTTTCTTTTCTGAATGACTATAGAAAATTCCACCCCGAGTACCTTTAGGATAGCCAACAAACATGCAAACTTCAGCTCGTGATTCTAGTTTCCCTCCTATTTCCTCGGGACGAGGGCGGGACACCCCCAGATTTTATAATGGCGTAAACTAGGTTCACGACCATTCCAGCATTCTAAAGGTATTTTGGGGATTGATTTTGATGGCATGACATTGAGAATGTTGTTCGCGGTTTCAATTGCATGTCCCCAAAATGAAGTTGGTAGAGTTGAGTAACTAAGCATGCATCTAACCCTTTCCAATAAAGTTTTGTTTCGGCGTTCCGCTACACCATTTTTTTGCGGAGTACCTCAGGCAGTAAGTTATGATAAAATCCCAAGTTCAGTTAAATGATCTTGGAACTGCATAATCAAATATTCTACACCCCTATTAGATCGCAAGATCTTTAACGTTTTACCTAATTGGTTCTGAGCCATTGCTAGGAATTCCTGACACTTTGAAAATGTTTCTGATTTCCTATGCATTAGGTAAAGACATGAGTATCTAGAGTAATCATCAATGAAAGTGACGAAATACTCAAAACCTGGCTTGTACATTCAAAGGTCCACAAATATCTGAATGAACAAGTCCAAGTGGTTACTTGGCCCTATCACCCTTTGCAGAGTATGGACGCTTGGTCAGTTTGCCTTCTAGACAAGATTCACAGATAGGTAATTCACCTAAGGTGAGTTCCCTCAAAGGCCCGTCCTTTGTAAGTCTTTGAATCCTATGATAGCCAATGTGACCTAGTCTCAAGTGTCATAAATACGTCATATTATCGTTATTGTTCTTTTGACGTTTATTAGTCCTAGGTTTAGCTACTTTGAGTAAATCATTGTTAAGAGTGAGGGGTTCGTTAGGTCGCAGAATATAAAGCCCATTTTCCAAACATGCAATACACAATTGTGATCGAAAGAAATAGATATTTTAGAATTTGTGAAAGTCATAACTAATTGTTCAAATTGCAACATGGAAACTGAAATTAAATTTCTACTAAAATCCTGAATAAAAAATACATCATTTAAAATTAAAAATTTATTTCCAAACTTCAGACGAACTCTTCCTCTAGCTTGGACTGCAACAAACGCTCTGTTCCCAACTCTAAGCTTTAAGCCTCCTTCGTCCACTTCCTCCCACGATTCAAGAAGTTGTAAAGAGTTACAAACATGGTTAGTAGATCCAGAATCAATAATCCACACAGAGTTATCATTCTCTAAAACACATGTTTCCAAGATAAATGAACTATAATCAATACCTTTGTTTTTAGCTGCTAGAAACTTGGGGCAATCCTGTTTCCAATGTCCCTTCTCTTTGCAGTGAAAACACTTAACTTTACCTTTCTTGTTTTTCTTGTTCTTCCCCTTAGGCGTCTGTGCACTTGGTTGTGCACTCGTCTTTGCAGCCTTTGCAGGCTTGGGTTTGTTATTTTGCCCACCTTTCCTCTTGTTTCCAGCTTTCGAAGACGAAGCTGGGTTAGTTTCAGCCTTAGCTAGATCAGCAGCAACAACAATAGTCTTATTTTCTCCTCCATTACTAGGTCCACCAATGATAGACTCAAAAGTCTAAAGCTCGTTCATGAGCTGTGTCAGACCATACTTGAATTGATCACGAACATGCAGACATGATGCCATTCGAGCATCCACGGTGTCATCACGTATGTGTAGAGATGGTGCTATCCAAGCATTTATGGTGCCAATACGAGCATTGATGCTGCCATCACGAACGTGCGAACACGGTGCTCGTTATAGGGATTCCTCAATCATGACGAACTCGGAGTTGTCACCAATCAACTCTATGTTGATAATTTGCTTCCATTTGAGGAAGTTTTCTCCAATGAGATTCTCCATCGAAAGTTGAGAAAGGATGGGAGTAGACACTACTTAACTTAAAACTACAAATTACCAATAAAATAGAAATCAATCACATTTGCTCAATAAAACTTTTATTCACACAAATTTCAAGAAATAGCACAACATATACCAAAAATATGTAAGATATGAGTAAAAATACCAAAAACAATCAAATCTTTAATTCTTTAGGTTCTTAACTAATCTATGATATCCTTGTCCTGGTTGGCGAGAGTGAAAAATACCACTAGTTAAATAGAGTTGTATACTCATTTAATAATGGACACCACTATTAACAACCTACTATTCGATCAAAATAAGAAAACAAAATCTCTTATTTTATGAGCTAGACCTACGGTTTCGATAATCATAGATTTAGTCCTAGTAGTCACCGTAGGGGTGAGTCTAGTAGAATTTGACCTATAATTATCTATCTTTCGATATCTAACCTTGTCAAAATAACTAATGAACATCTTCCATAGGGGGACGAATCAAAGCGCCTCGAGGCCCCATTAAGTTATTGCCTATGTTAAACCAACGGTGGAGATCGAATAAAAATCTTAAAATAAGCTCATTATTAAAATTAAAAAATAGTATTTTTATTATTTATGTTTAGAAAATTAATGACTATGGTTCTTCAAAAAAAAATTAAGATTAGAATTTTTAAAACCAAAGTCCTATAATTTCCTATTAATTCTAAAGTGTCACATTGAAACAAATTCAATTAATTTAGAATTAATTTGTTGCTAATCAGTATTTAGGTTTAACTAATATAATGAACCCATACAATTAAGTCCAACTCAGGTAAATGGGCCTTAACAATTGGGCTTGTATGGAGGAGGACTGGGTCTAGTATGTCGTTCCCACTATAAAGACCCCCAATCTTCCATACAAGGTCCAAAAGACAGGAATTTAAACATTCGTTTTATTAATTGTTATTAATTGATTAGGCCCACTATAGTCATGCAAAACAAATGGGCCTTCACAAGTGAAATCACCCACAAGAGAGGAATTTAAACTTTACATTTTCTAATGAGCCCAAATAAAACCTATCATTTTATGAATATTTTATTTGGCAAAATCCATATATCTAACAAACATATGGGTCACTATATGCATCTAAGCCCAATTGTAAAAATACCACATATAGTGCAAACAGACATGTTATAATTGGATGGGCCTAATCATGTTACTATATGAGCAATTCTATGAATTTATGCAAAAATACCACAATTTATTTCATTTTCAAAAATACCACAATTAATTATCTAGAATTTATCAAAAAATTCAAATTAATTAAATTTTTACAAAAAATAAGTCAATTTAAATGAAATTTATCAACAATTAATAATAGTTAATTTAAATTTCATTTATCAACAATCAACTTGGTTTTAGGTTAATTTGAAAAAAAAAAATATTAATTTAATTTAATAGGATTTATCAACAATTAACCAAAGTTAATTTAAATCCCATTTATTAAAAAAAATATTATTAATTGGTTGAAAAAATTGATATTTTTCAAAATTTAACCAATTTTAAATTTTAAAATCAATATCATAACTGTTTTTTAAAAATATCTTGTGTTGTTACAACTATAAGAAAATATTTTAACCATTTTAAAAAAAAATATTAATAGTTATAACAACCCTAAACTATCTTAAAACAGTTAAACAAATTCAAATATCTATGAAAATATCTAATTAACAAATTTCAAATAATTTAAATATTAAAAACTATAGAATAAACAGATATTTATGTTTTCAAATAAAGATTTAATAAAAATATCAAGAATTTAAAAGAAAATATCTTAAATATCTGATATCTTAAGGGGTGGACTTAAACTTCCTTAAGAGATTCACGATTGATGGTAACCTATCTTAATACTAGTAACCAAACTAGTATTGGTTTAAAAGGTAATAACAAGTCAATCAAGTGAATAGTAGTAGTACTCAAATTTTGTCCCATATGAGATATGAGTACTAGTGTGTTACCAAAATGAGGGTTAAAACCGAAAGGTTTTTTAATAGAACTCGGTCTTGAAAAGACAAGTATTTTAGGGTAACAAAATACTCTAAGAGTTCTACCTATATAGACCTAGGGGTGGTGCCGCCCCTCATGAGAATTGGGAGTCATTCTCAAGAAAAGTTTATGAATGGAATGTGCACATGGATATTAACGGTGCAAAAGCGAGACATTGAGGTCTCAAGTGAACATAGCTAAGGTGTGTGTGTTATCACCGGTTTGTTATCAAGGGATAGTGGTTCAATGCTTCGACAACCAAAATTTCAACAATCTTTGTGATAATTACACTAAGGAAAAATTCAAGTCGAAAGACATTCACCAATGCAAATGTTTCTATAGAGAGTGATTATTTAATCAAGTGGGGGAATATTATATTTTGATATAATGTTTGATTGATTAAATAGGTGTTACAAAAAGTGATTATTTAATCTAGTGGGGGAATATTATATTTTGATTAATTAAATAGGCGTTACAAAAAGTGATTATTTAATCTAGTGGGGGAAGGTTATATTATTTCATATAATATAGTGTTAGATTAAATAATGTGACAAAATGTGATTTGTCACACAAATGTGATTTGTCACACCTTGTAACATATTATTGAGAGTCACAAAATTGGACACATGTGTGTGCCAAAATGTGACATATTTTGGAGTTACAAAATCAGTTACAAATTTGTAACTCCCAAATATAGCTCAATAATGTGTAGATTGTATGTTACACATTTTAGATTGGATTTAACAAATCCATTATGAAATATGGTTGTTGGAGGCATGTTTTTAACTCCCATTAGGTGTTTGGAGGTTACAAAATCATGTGGGAAAGGATTTGGGACATTTTGGAACGTTTTGGAAAAATGACATTTTGTGCTAAAAATGGCCTATGGCCACGGCCACTGATAGTCCTGGGCGCGGCCAGTGAGGCTGACAGCCAATTTGTTTTTTTTTCTTCAGTTTTTTCCAATTTGAACGGTTCTAACATCCCAAGTAACTCCCAAATCTCCATTTTAATTACATAAACATTGGTAACAGCCATGGGGGTTGGGGGAATTTGAAATTTAAAGGGTATCTCAAAACTCTATAAATAGAAGCCTAATGCTCACTTGTAAGACAACTCTATTTCTATCCATTAGAGCACTTGGCTAGAAATACACCAAAATGCTTGATTATTCCAGAGAGATATTTCCAATATTGAGAGAATCCCTTAGTGCTTGAGATCGGGGGAAATAAGATTTTGGGCAAAGGTTGTAAACCTTGTTCAAGTTGGTGATCCCTAATGCTCTTCACTTTGGTTGTGTGAGTGAGAGTGTTTTACTTTTTTGTTCTTGTTATTTCTTCTACCATTGCTTTTATCTTCTATTCTTTTATTTTCTATTTACATATTTATTTGTATTCTTTGTTTTAGATTTTTAGTTCTTATAATTCTCTTCTTTCTCTTATTTCTACATTTACTTGTATTGTTGGTCGTTGAGTTGTAAACTTATTTATCTATCATCTTGTCCATTGTATTTTTTGCATAGAGTTGTATTTTGGTTTTACCATTTCTATTGAGCCATAAAATATATTCTATAACACATAACATCTTAGATGTCCTTGTCATATAAAGAACTTGATTTCATCTTTCAGCTGGTTACATTCGTTGGTATCATGGCCATAGTTGTTGTGGAAATGATAGAATTTGGTTGTGTCCCTCTTGGATATGTCCTTTCTGATCGGAGCTGGTCACCAAAAAGGGATTGTGGTATGTCTTGCCATATACACTTCTGCTCTGCTGTCGACCAGGTCTGTGTAGTTAGTGAACCTCGGCTTGTATCTGTTTCCGTTTAGGGCGCTTATTATCAGACATCTTCTGCTCAGTATTTTCCCTTTTTCCTCCATTATTATTATTACCTTTTTCGTTAGTGTCATTGGGTTTGCCAGACCCACTGTCGGCTTTGGTCGACTCTTCCTTGGTGCCCTGGTCGACCTTTGGAGACTTTCCCTCATTGGCGATAGCCTCCTCCGCCTTGATATACTTGCATGCTCGATCTAACAATTCTTGAGTACTTTTGAATCCATTTTTCTGTAGGCTGCTCCAAATGGAAGATTGGCGTTGCACTCCAGCTATGATGGCCATCATCTTACCTTCATCCCTAACAGGCTTGGCCCGAGCACCTGTTCGCATAAACCTCTGGATGTACTCCTTGAGAGGTTCTCCTTCCTTTTGTCTGATATCGACCACCTGATTGACCTCTGTCAGATGTATCTGACCAGCATAAAACTGTCCGTAGAATTCTTTTACAAACATCTCCCATGAAATTATGCTGGCCAGGTGAAACTTGAAGTACCATTCCTGGGTAGCATTGGATTAAGTAGCAGGAAAGATCTTGCATTGAGGATCGTCTAACACCTGCTGGATGTCCATTTGTATCTTAAACTTATTCACATGAGATACCAAGTCTTCTTTTCTAATAAAGTTGGGCAGTACTGGCATTTTGAATTTTCTTGGGATTTCTAGCACAAAATTTTGTTGATGAATGGGGTACCCTTTCTTCGGTCATACTCAATATGAGACATTTTATTCTCGACCAGTTGTTGCACAGCCTGATTTAGGGCATCTATTTGAGCCTGAACATCATTTGGTATAGCAGGGGCAGGAGCGGCTGCTACAGGTGGGACGTGTTCATCGTACCTTTCCCTTCGGCCATTAAGTACGTCCCTTAGGTACTCATCCCTTCGCATCTAATCGTTTGCACCAAGTTGCTCAAAGACGTTGGGTTTTCTAGGCTGCCCCCCAGCATTCTGGCTTGTTGGTCGATTGTCCATTGGAAGAGGGTTCTGCTACATGTTCCTTTCCTCCTATTGTCGACCACTGTTTCTCCTATTATAACTAGAGTCCCCTACATTGTAATTATTGTGTCTTTGAACTGCGACCTGTGAGTATGCGACATGTTGTATGAATTATCACCCTCTCTTCTCCCTAGCCCATATAGGTAAATAGGAGGAGGCTTGCGTTGGTCGATGGGTCCCTAGACATTGCCTTGTCGTAGGGGATCCTAGACCACAGAGCCTAAGTCTATCTGCCTCCTGCTTCTTAAGGGATGATATCCCTTGGTAGGAAGGTTTTGTTCATCGGTCTCCTGATGTCTAGGGCTTCTGGGACGCTGCTCGTCCCTATTCTATCTGTGATGTTTTGTATTACCTTAACCAACACAAGAGGGTTGTTGTTGTTCGTTATTTCTAGCAGGATTCTGAGGCTGCCTTTCCTGCTGAGAAGCTGGATGCTGTTTCAGCCGTTATGGACTTCTTAATTCTTAAGGATTTGGAGGATATTGGGGGTGATCTGATTGCGGATTTTGAGGATCCTCGAGCCAACTAAATGGCTTCCTCTAAATCCCATGTCGCATCTCTTTGTCGACGATCCATGTTTGCCTCTCTTTCGTTCAATTCTTCACATTGTCGGTCGATCTTCATCTGTTGCATTGCCATAGTTTCAGTCATGTTTTCTTGGTTAGCTTTTAGGGTAGCTAACTCGTCTTGCTACACTCCTAGAGTTGTTCGCAAGGTTCCAGCGTCCATCTCCTCCTCTTCTAATTCAACCTGTGGCTCTTCCTCCACTACACCTGGTAGAGGAGGTGGATTTTGCACATTTTCTGATGTCTGTCCAGCTTGACCCACTCTCCTGGAGTTCTTGGCCATTTTTTTCTTGGAATTCTTGAGTTCAGCTCTCAACGAGAGCACCAAAATGTTGACTCTTGATTTAGTCAATGACACGGAGTCATGAAAAATAGTAAATATTATAGAGTTGAATGCAAGAATGTAAACGACACAAGGAAGTTATATTGGTTCGACCCCAGATATTGGTAAAAACCTACGTCCACTTAGTGATTTTATTAATGTAAGACCCCAAAAACTTTGGATCAGTGAACAAGGGTTCACTGAGTTTCACAAGTCTCTAGGATAGCTACAAGTTTTGTGTATAAACTCACTATTTTTCTCTGAATAAAAAATATTGTGTGCCAAATAAATGAATCCTATGAGTCATATTGTTGACGGTAAGAACTCGTCAACGAAATATGGATGGAAAACTCAAAAACTTAAATCAATATCCAATGAACACAAATGAACTTATAGAAACTTGAAGGAAAATTGCAAGTAGGAAATAGAAAGAAAACTCGTATTTTGCTCTTAGATTAATCTAATCTTACAAGAATTTTCCAATCCCTTTGTTTGAGGGGTTAGGATCAATTTATAGTGAATCTTTAATGGCTTATGATACATTGTGGTCCCGGGGGACCATATGGTACATGGGTACATCGTCAGTATGGTGGCACAGGTAGTAGTGGTGCAGAAGGTCGTCGTGTCGGCTCTGGTACATAGTTAGGGTCCGTGGGGATGCCTCCACTACTTATTTAGTACGAGTGCTAGAGAATTGGCACTAGACGTAACGGCACAGGTGGTTGTGGTGTCGACTCTGATATATGGTCAAAGACATGCAGGCCATGCCACCACTCCTTGTACTTCCACCACTTGCCATAGATTGATGTCAGGGTTACGCCTCTGTGCTCCCCATGGTCGTACAACCTGTTCCCGTACGCATACCTTGTACCTAAAGGTTGCCCTCGTATATCCAAGATACACCCTTGTTCCAAGCCCCTTTTTACTTTGCTAAATATAAGAGGATATATAGCCTTGAGTGAGATAAGCATGTGGGAGTCACGCCCCACTCCTGACACCTTCCTTAGAAAATAAAGGAGGGCCTCTTCAGCGAGGCAAATACTTATATCATAGACGCGTGGCCTCATGAGATGGTGCGTGGGCCTGGGAACCTAGGCACGGTTGAGGCATGGCCTTGTGAAACACGAGAGGGTGTGCATCCCTGGACACTTGGGCGAGGCCTGCGAGGCGTGGCCTCGCGAGATGGGATGGTGCACGAGGCCCTCCTGCGAAGTATACAAGCAAGGCACGTGGTTGGTGGCACGAGGCCCTCATGTAGAGCATGCAAGCGAGGCACGCGGCTGGTGGCGCGACGCCCTCATGTGGAGCACGCGAGCGAGGCACACGACTGGTGGCGTGAAGCCCTCATTTGGAGCACGCGAGCGAGGCATGCAGCTGGTGTCATGAGTCCCTCATTTGGGGAACGCGAGTGAGGCACACGGCTGGTGGCGCGAGGCTCTCATATGGAGCATGCGAGCGCGGCACGCGACTGGTGTCGTGAGGCCCTTATGTGGAGCACCCGAGCGAGGCACATGACTGGTGGCGCAAGGCCCTCATTTGGAGCACGCGAGCGAGGCACGCGGCTGGTGGCGCGAGGCCCTCATTTGGAGCACGCGAGAGAGCCACGTGGCTTGTGGTGCAAGGCCCTCATTTGGAGCAAGCTAGTGAGGCACGCGGCTGGTGGCGCGAGGCCCTCATTTGGAGCATGCAAGCGAGGCACGCGGCTGGTGGTGCGAGGCCCTCATTTGGAGCACGCGAGTGAGGCATACGACTGGTGGTGCGAGGCCCTCATTTGGAGCATGCGAGCGAGGCAGACGGCTGGTGGCGCGAGGCCCTCATTTGGAGCACGCGACCGAGGCACGCGACAGGTGGTGCAAGGCCCTTATTTGGAGCACGCGAGTGAGGCACGCGACTGGTGACGTGAGGCCCTCATTTGGAGCATGTGAGCGAGGCATGCGGCTTATGGTGCGAGGCCCTCATTTGGAGCACGTGAGCGAGGCACGCGCCTGGTTGCATGAGGCCCTCATTTGGAGCACGCGAGCGAGGCACGCGCTTGGTGGCGCGAGGTTCTCATTTGGAGCACGTGAGTGAGGCACACGGCTGGTGGCATGAGGCCCTCATTTGGAGAACGCGAACGAGGCATACAGGTGGTGGTGCGAGGCCCACATGTGGAGCACGCAAGTGAGGCACGCAAATGGTGGTGCGGGGCCCTCATGTGGAGCACGCAAGTGAGGCACGCGACTGGTGGCACGAGGCCCTCATTTGGAGCACACAAGCGAGGCATGCAGCTGGTGGCGCGAGGCCTCCCTGTGAGGCACGGACCTGGGCACACAAGGTGAAGTGTGCTTGGGCTTCATGTGTGGTGAGACGGGTCAGTCTCGCAAAGACCTTGTGTGAGGCTTGGGCCTTTCAGGATCATGTCCAATTTGCGGTGTTCACACCTATTTATAGGCTCATGGATGTACATATGGGTCTATGGGTCATCCTTAACTTGCGTTACAAGCATAACCAAATAGTAACATAAATAATGATAATTACATAAAAAAAAAATTAAATATCTCGGGAATATATAACTTTTAACCGTTTATGAGCATTTGGCTCGGTTCCACGAGTAGCTCTGGTCGTATGCATCTGCACCCCTTCTTTTCCAGCTGCTCAGCATATTCCTTGCGCCTATCAAGCAGCTTTAATTTCCTCTTGATACTCCGGTCGTCGATCGACCAGGCCTTCACTAATAACTAGTCATGTGTTGTTCATGTTCCTCTTAAACATGCCACGTCATCATGCAAATATTTTGGGAAACAAACTTAATGTTTTAACGAAATAACTGTTCACTTTTACCAAAAAATTTAACCCTAAATCGTTAATCACATTTAGTTGCATGTTTATTGCCAAATGACTCGATTAGCGAGTCTGACACTATTTAAAATACACAATGTAACGGTCTTCTTTATCCAGTGCGTTACACATCGTCAATTGAGAGGATACATGAATCAGAGAAGAGGATCCTTGGGTTGTCATTGTCATGGAGCTGCCTTATCATTCTATTCTCAGTAAAATTGATTTTGTGCAAAAGTAATCAATGACCAACAAAGAAGACGATAACGTTGGCACACAATATATATTATATATATAGTTTAATTGTTATAACCATGGTCATCCATCAATGTACCTTGACATGCTTTGAAATATTGTTATATTTAGAAGTTTAACCATGGTCTTTCTTCTGTTTTTATCGAAAGAAACAGAGGAGTTGAAGCAAAGTTCTTTTTTTCCCTTATGTGATCATATGTACATATAAATGATTAATAAATATCAATACTATATGAACACGTGATGCATGTTTGTTATTTTCTACAGGAAAATAAAAGGAAACCTTATGCTGTTGATATTTATTAAACTTAGAATTATGAGCACATTAAATTGTTTTGAATGACTCATTTTGTGGAGCAGATCATTAATGGAAAAAGCTAGGCAAACGAAGTAGAGATTGGGAAGTTTGCTCCATTGTCTAATGTCTAGAGATCAGTTCTTGTGGGAGCTATGTAACATAAGATAGTTTGTCTTTTTTTAAAAATTTCAAGTGTTAATACATGTAAAACGCACACAGATTTTTATATATATCAAGATGGTTGGATTTGACATATAAAAACTTCATTTCAATTAGTCATGCATGAGCATGGAGTTACTGTCTTTCGCCAACTCCATAAAATTGAAGCATGAACACGTCTAATACTGTAATGCCCTCCTAATTCAGGATCGTTACACTGTGTACTTAAAATTATGTCAGACCTGCTAATCAGGTCATTTGGCTTAAAATGTGTAACTAAGGTTAGTGACAAGGGTTAAGGTTAAAATTTTTGGTCAAAGAACCATTGACTTTTATTCCAAAAGTTTTGTACAATATGGGATCCCAAAATATTACAACTCAACTGTTAAAGAAGGTAAATATATATCAAAATTTACATCAGCCGACCTAAACGGCAAAACAGGGCTATAACCCTAGTTCCTCTGAGATAACCCCGGTCGTGATGGTCGAGCAGCTGCATATGTTCACACCGCCACCGAAGCTCTCCAACTCATGGCTGGTCAAGCTTTCCCTTGCCCTTGCCTGAACCACAAAGCACCTGTGAGTCGAGGCTCAGCAACAAAATAGAACGTGCAACAACAGAGAATATAACTTTAAAATAACCATTCAACAATAATCAATAACATTAATTCATAGCCAATATCATTTAAGTTCAATCACATGATCATTGGATCAACCTGGGGTCGTTGCCCTATTTAGTTGGCTTTTAAGCCAACTCTCGAGCCTATGCCCTAGCTACGTGACCATAGAGTCACCTGAGGCCTCACCCTTATGTAACGACCCAAAATCACTAATAAGGCTTAAGGGCCTTGATCAGTGTGTCGGGAGGGCATAATTGGTTTATATGTGAGTTATATGATTTAATGCATGATTATGTGATAAGCATGCTTATATGATTATATGGATATATGAGATGCATGATTATGAGTATTAGTATGCATGTAGGCCTTGTTTAGATTATAGGTGCATATTTACAATTTTGGCCCGTTGAGGGCATAAATGTGATTATTTGCAATGAATTGTTGAGACCACATTATTATGAGGATATATTTGCAGCATATGGCTCGAGACAATCCTAGTGAGGGGATTGGCGAATAGTCACGGCAGGGATTTATACCCGGCTCGGTGGGAGCTTGGGGGGTATTCTTGGGAATTTAGGAGGTATATTGGAGATTAGTAGACTTTGGGTAAATGGTTGGTGATTAATTGGGTGAGGGGATTTAAGTGGTAAACATTAGGAACATTTGAGGAATTAGTGGGAATTGGGATTAAATGACTATTCTACCCCTAGAATAAGTTATATGCTAGTTTTATTTGGGAGGGTATTAAGGTCATTCCTAAGTTAGGGATATGATCAGCTCTTCATGTTAGATTAAAGCAAAAGGGTATAGAACAATTAAGGAAAGAAAGAAGGAAAAAAGAATTAGTTCTCTCTCTCCCTCTCTAGGCGATTTCTCTTCTCCCTCTCACTCTTGGTGTTTAGTTTCTTGGCTGTTGAAGAAGATTGGAGCTTGGAGAATTTAGATAGAAAGTAAAGGGGATTCAAGCTGGGTGTTGAAGCTAGGAACTTAGTGGGAAAATCAGCTAAATTGAGGTAAGAACCCCAGCTCCATCTCTGAATTGTTGCTAGATTTCTGGGTGTGTGTGATTAGTTAATGATTGTGGTTAGCTATGTAGAATTAAGTTGAGTAGCTTGCGGCTTAAGAGTAAGTTTGATTCTAGGTTCTTGATGTTGAATTGGGGTCTTAATTGAGGGATATGGTTTATGTGAGTAAATTAGTTCTGAGTTGTTGCTGATTGGTTTTGAATTGGGGAAAGATGTTGGGTAAAATTCTGGGTAAACTTGTGTGGTTTTGGCTGGAAGAAGAAGGAGGAAAACCCAGGTTTTTTCTGGGTTCATAGGGCATGCCACGACCCAGCCTGGGGGCGTCGCGGCGTGTGTGGCCCCTCTGGCCTAGCCTGCTCTCTCACTCGGGGGCGCGTCGTGACTTGCTTGGCCAAGTCGCGACCCGCCTCCCCTTTAGCGTGAGAGCTTGCTCTCTGACTTGGGGCAAGTCGCGACCTGCCTGGGGGTTTTGAGCTTAGAAGTGTTCTTAGTGTTGTTAGGGCTCGGGGGTTCAAACCTAGAGGCTCGGGACAATTTCTACTGCCCGGTTCTGTAGAAATTGAGGGCCCGGAGGTCAGTGTTGCTCCTTAAGTATTTTATTTCTAATTGGAAGTTGATAGATATCAATGCTCTTGTGACTAGGTTTGTCGCCAAGGCTCGAGGCTAGGGATCGTGCTCGGAATCAATTCACCTTCTCTGTTCGGAATCAAAGGTAAGAAAACTGCACCCTTTTATGTGGATAAGTTGGGACTAAAAGTTCCCTTTACTTGTATGCAATGTTATATGATGGTATTATGCCATGTGAGTATGAAATAAACGGCCTAAGAGTGCCGAAATTAATATTGGCGCACAAGGACACAACTCGACCACTGGTTGTTGAGATTAATTATATAATCACTGAGCTCGACCTAAGTGAGTCGGAGTCAATGGGATAGTCAGAGGGTGTGGCCTAAGGGTGTCGACCCTGGAAATTTCATGATATGCTTATTATTTTTGGTCTGATGATTTTGGTATGTTGATTACCTGGATAATAGATTATTGATTCATTGATTGATGTCATTGTTTATGTGATTGCTATGGTGTATTGAATACATGGCTAATGTTTTGTGAATTATTTGATTATTGTTATTAATTATGCTCTATTATATGGTTTTTTTGTTGGGCTTTGGCTCACAGGTGCTATGTGGTGCAGGTAAAGGCAAGGGTAAGCTGGACCTACCCTGAATGGGAGAGCTCTAGGGGCATAATGTACATAGTCGACTGCTCGGCCGCCACGGCCGAGAGATGTTATAGGAACAAGAGAACCTAAAATGCCTGTTTTGCCATTAGAGTGGCTTTTGGTTGTATATAATCTTTGAAATTTTGTAAACTGTTCTTTAACCCTGTTTATTTTTGGGATCCCATGTATCCAACACTTATTTAAATGAAAATTTATCTTTTATGACCAAAATCGTTTAACCCTAGTTCAATAATGGTTTTAGTGACACGTTTTCAACTAATTGGCTTGATTAGCAAGTCTTGCACCTTTATAAACACACAGTGTAACGATCTTAGTTATCCAGGGTGTTACGCCTTAGCTCTACCTCACTAGCCATAGAACTAGCCCAACCCCCGTGGTTCACCATCGACCTTAGAGTCGATCAACGTAATAGTACGCTGCTAGTTTAGGCCAATGCCTCTCGACCAGCGCACAACGCAATATTGCCGTCCTTAACTTATAAGTCAAGCCCTGATATAGGATTACATACTTTACCTATAAGAAACAGATGTGGATAGGCACATCCCGAAAATTAAGCACATATTCATGCTAATCATATAATCCCATTCCACAATACTAAACATATTCATATAATGGGGCCACATTTCCTAACCATATAATTCATGTAACGAATATAAGTACTTAAGCGTTTATCAACAAGCATTTAGAACAATAGCCTAACATAACAAATCCTGGGGCCCAAGCCCTAATCATGTTAATATATAACAAACGAGCCTAGCCCAAATCACATAAAACAAGTTATGGGTGTAGTTTTCTTACCTTAGGTCCAAGCAAGCGTAAATAAGAACAACCCTCGAGTACGATCCTGGTTCCGAGCCCTTAGCGATACCCTAAGTCACAACCATAAAATAGGATTCTATTATTATCGAGAGATCAAAGGCTTCCGGACCAAGTTCTAGCCTCCGGGGCCTCGGGTTCCACCAAACCTGGCAGTGGAAACAATCCCGAGCCCTAAGGAAAAAGTTCTATTTTGAAAACAAACTCCCAAGGCAAAACTGCCCAGGCGGGCTGCGACTTGCCCCCTGACCAGCCTCTACCTCCTCTCTGTCCAGAGGCACGGGCCGCAACTTGGCCTAACAAGTCGCGGCGCACCCCCAGGCAAAGGCCTCCCAAAGTGCCTGGTTCAAGCTAAGTCGCCTCTTGTCAAGAACAAGGTCGCGACTTGGCCCCACGAACCCAGAAATTTCTTCACTTTCAGTAGCCAAATCCTATCCAATTTAACCCAAAATCATTCCAATAACATAATTCAACCAACACAACAACTCTAATATGTTCCCAACAACAAAACCCAATGAAAAACTAGACTCAAAACTCATCAAAACTCCAACTCAATCCTTAAGCTTCAAGGTTAAAGAACACCCAACACTAGCTCAATAAAAACTAGAATTTAATGACCTGAAAACATAATTTAAATGCTTACCTCTACTAAAGATTGAATCCCCCAAGTAGTTACTGAGCTAATTCCCAAGTCCTTAGCTTCAAAGTTTTTCTTAGAAAAGTTTCTTGAAAGAGGAAGAGTAGAAGGAAGGAGAGAAGGAGTCGGTTTAGGCAAAGTTCTAAATGTTTCTTTTGTTTTGTTTTATCTAACTTAAGTGACTTAAATTAATCCCAAGGCTCGGGGTACCAAAAACGTCCCCGAGGGAAAAATGGTCAATTTCCCCCACATTCCCTCCTAGACTCTCTAACTTCAAATATATCTCCAATTATTTATTTTCATAACCCGATAACCCAATTAAATATCTAATACCCAAAATACCCCTTGACTCGCCTCGAGTCGCGTACCGGGTCCCATTGTGACTTTCCCGCTAACTTGCTCCCTAGGATCACCTCGTGCCGAGTAACCCAAATAAACCCACAAAATAATGTGGTCTCTCACATATATCACATTTATGCACACAAATACACATTTATGCCCGCAACGGGCCAAATTACCAAATCGCACTTCTAATAAGAAGCGAACCCACATGCATATTTAATATCCCTAAATATGCGCATCTAATCATATTATCACATAATCCACATAATTACAATTTATATAACAATTACACATGTAATTCCATATACTGCCATCATGGCCCCCTAATCAAGGCCCTAAGCCTTATTAGGTAATTTTGGGACGTTACAACTATCCCCCTCACAGCAATTTCTTCCTCAAAATTCTACCTGAACAGCTCGGGAAACGGAGCTCGCATATCTGCCTCTAGCTCCAAGGTCGCTTCCTCGACCTTGCTGTTCCTCCATAACACCTTAACCAAAGGTATAATCTTGTTTCGCAGGACCTTGTCCTTCCTGTCAAGAATCTGAACTGGTTGTTCTTCATAAGACAAGTTTGCCTCCAATTCTAGATCCTCATAAATCAGTACATGAGTTCCATCTGACACATACTTCCTCAACATGGAAATATTGAATACATTATGCACGCTAGACAGTGCAGGGGTAAGGCCAACCTGTAGGCCACCTGCCTGATCCTCTCCAGGATCTCAAACAGTCCCACAAACCTAGGGCTCAGCTTTTCCTTCTTCCCAAACCTCTTCACCCCTCTCAGAGGTGAAACCCCTAGGAAGACATAGTCTCCCACCTGGAACTCTACGTTCCTCCGCCTCAGGTCAGATTAACTCTTCTGCCTACTCTGAGAAGCGAGCATTCGAGCTCTAATCTTCTCAATAGCCTCAGTGGTCCGCTGGACTGCATTCGGACACAAATATTTCCTCTCACCCATCTCATCCTAGTGAATGGGCGATCTGCACTTCCTACCATATAGCATCTCATAAGGTGCCACCCCGATTGTAGACTGATAACTATTGTTATAAGAAAATTTTATCAGAGGCAAATACTTACTCCAGGACCCTTCAAAGTCCAACACACATGCTCTCAGCATGTCCTCAAGTATCTGGATAGTCCTCTTAGACTAGCCATCAGTCTGAGGATGATAAGTTGTGCTGAACTTCAGCTGTGTACCCATCACCCTCTGCAAACTCCCCACAAAACTTGGAAGTAAAGATAGGGTCCCAATCAGACACAATAGACCTCGATGTCCCATGAAGGTGAACTATCTCTCTCACATACTGGTCAACTGTGTAATTCGTCCTCACCTGTAGAAAGTGAGCTGATTTCGTGTACCGATCCACAATGACCCAAATAGAATCGTGCTGGCCCATTGTCCTGGGCAAGCCTACCATGAAATCCATCGTGATATCTTCCCACTTCCACTCTGGGATATCCAAAGGCTGTAACAGTCCTACCGGCCTCTGATGCTCAGCCTTGACCTGCTGACAGGTCAGGCACCTCTCTACATACTCTTTCACATCCCTCTTCATTCCAGGCCACCAATATAAAACTCTTAGGTCTTGGTGCATCTTAGTGGTGCCTGGATGAAGAGAATATAGGGTGGTGTGAGATTCATCCAGAATCTCTCATCTAATCTCAGTGTCCATCGGAACACAAATCTGACCCTTATACCTCAGTAAACCCATACTCGACACTGAATAGTCCTTAGCTACTCCAGCTAGGACGTCTTCTCTAACCTGCCCCAACTGTGGATCATCTAACTTTCTCTGGTTGATTCTCTCCTAGAGAGTAAACTGTAAAGTGATATTGACCAATCGGCCCACCACTAACTCTATCCTCGCTCGAGTCATCTCATCAGCCAACTGCCTCGATATCTGTCTGGCACTATATAACTGTCCCAGCCCTTTCCAGCTCAAGGCATCTACTACCAGGTTGGCCTTTCCAGGGTGAAAGAGGATCTCACAATCATAATCCTTTACCAGCTCCAACCAACATCTCTACCTCATGTTCAGATCCTTCTGAGTGAAAAAATACTTCAGGCTCTTGTGATTAGTGTATATCTCACACTTCTCACCATACAAGCAATGTCGTCACACCTTCAGTGCAAAATCAACCACTACCAGCTCTAAATCATCCGTGGGGTATCTCTACTCATAGTCCTTCAACTGACGTGATGCATCAGCAATCACCTTCCCAGTCTGCATAAGTACACAACCCAGACCCTTTCTCGAAGTGTCACAATAAACCACAAATTTTCCTTTATCTATAGGAAGGCTCAAAACTGGTGCAGTGATCAAACTCTCCTTGAGCTTCTGAAAACTGTCTTCACACTTGTCCGACCAAAAAAAATTCTGATTCTTGCGTGTCAACTCTGTCAATGATGATGCAACCTTGGAGAACCCTTCCACAAAGCGCCTGTAAAAACCCGCCAAACCCAAGAAACTTCTGATCTCTAAAGCGTTCTTCGGTCTTGGCCAATCTCTGACCGCTTCAATCTTCACTGGATCCACCTTAATACCGTCTTTCCTGACTATGTGACCAAAGAAAGTCACTTGTGGCAACCAAAACTCGCATTTCTTGAACATCGCATACAGCCTGTGCTCTCTCAACCTCTGTAATACCAATCTGAGGTGATAATCGTGCTCTATCTCCATCCGAGAGTATATCAATATATCGTCATTGAAGATGATCACAAACTGATCCAGGTAATCCTTGAACATTATGTTCATCAGATCCATAAATGTTGTCGGGGCATTAGTCAATCCAAATGACATCACCAAAAACTCATAATGCCCGTACCTGGTGTGAAAAGCTGTCTTCGATAAATCTTCCTCCGTGATCCTCAGCTGGTGATAACCAGATCGAAGATCTATCTTAGAGAATATCATTCTACCTTGCAACTGGTCAAACAGATCATCAATCCTTAGCAGAGGATATCTGTTCTTGATATTCAACTTATTCAGTTCCCTGTAATCGATGCACATCCTCAGTGAACCGTCCTTCTTCTTTACAAAAAGAACTGGTGCGCCCCATGGCGAGAAACTATGCCTAATAAAACCCAAGTCTAGTAACTCCTTTAATTGAACATTTAGTTCATTCAGCCCTTCTGGAGCCATCCTGTACAGTGCCCTAGACATTGGCTCTGTCCCTGGCGCTAATTCGATCACAAACTCAATCTCCCTGTGTGGAGGTCACCCTGGCAAGTCCTTTGGAAACACATCCAGAAACTCACAAACTAACTTAGTCTGTTTTGGTCCCACTGGCATGACCTGAGTGGTATCCACCACACTAGCTAAGAACCCTATGCATCCTCCCTGCAACAGGTCTCTAGCTCTAAGTATTGATATCATAGGTATACGAGGTCCATCCACTGTGCCAACAAAAACAAAGGGGTCCTTACCCTCTGGCTCAAAAGTTACCATCTTCTTCTTACAGTCTATCGATGCCCTTACTTCTCTAGCCAATCCATACCAAGAATTATGTCGAAATCAGTCATCTCTAACTCCACCAAGTCAACTGACAACTCCCTGCCATCCACTGTAACTAGTAGTGACCTAATTCATCTCCTGGATACCACTAACTCTCCAGTAGGCAATACCGTACCAAACCCCACAGAAAAGAAATCACAAGGTCTACACAACCCATCTATAATCCTACTAGCAACAAAGGAGTGTGAAGCACCCGAATCAATAAGAACAGTGTAAAAGGTTCCAGGACTAGAAAGCTGACCTATAACCACCGAGGGACTAGCCTCGACCTCTGTCTGGGTCAAGATTAACACTCGAGCTGGTGTCAAGCTGTCCACCTTCTTTGGCTCCTCCTTTCTGGCTCTTGGGCAATCCTTCTTCAGGTTCCCCATACTACCACAAACAAAACAGGCCTTCGCCCGACATTCCCCAACATGGTGCCTCTTGCACCTAGGACACTCTACGAATGCCCTCCATGTCTCACCGCCACCCTTGCGGCCCATCTGTATACCCAGTGGCCTCCTATCTGGCCCTGGAATTGAAATTGTGTCTAGGGTCTTCCTTTTCTGATCACTAGGGCCTCCGCCCCTACCAAAACCTGGAAATGGAGGTCCCTGCCTCCTACAATCCCTTCTGGCTGCATTATTATGCCAGATCTTGTTCTCAACGCTCTCAGTTATAAGCGCCTTCTCCACAGCCTGTGCATAAGTAGTCACTCCTGGCATAGTAGTAATATGAACGTCCCAGGCTATCATAGGTTGTAATCCCTGCAGAAATCTCTTTCTTCTGGTCCCATCAGTGGGCACCAGATCCCCAGCAAACGTTGTCAGTCTGTCAAACTTCATGGCATAATTGGTCACTGACATGTTACCCTGAAGTAACCTGCTGAACTCCTCAACCTTTGCAGCCTTAACTGTGTCATTGTAGTATTTCTCGTTGAATAAAGTTATGAATTCTTCCCACTCCATGGTGGAAACTACTCTGGTCTGGGATACCACCTCCCACCATATTCGGGCATCCTCCCGAAACATATAAGTTGTAATGCCCTGAATTCTCCGATGTGTTTAATGGCGTGAATAGTAGGCCAGGAGGGCCATACTTGCTTAATTATGTTATTAATTGATAAATGCATGTATATGTTGATTATATTATGATATGATGTAAAATGCATGCATGTGAGTCCATATTTCTAATTACAGGGGTGTGATGATAATCTGGCCCGTGGAGGGTAATTTGTGTATTTGGGTGCATAACTTGATTTGTGAATGAGATTCCATTATTATGGAGATATATTCGAGCTATTTGACATGAGACGATCATTTTAGTGGATTAGTGGTTTTTTCATAACGGGGTCAATTTTGGGGTAATAGAAATGTTCATTTGGTGATAAATTGGGAATATTGGAGATCAGGGTGAAATTATGGAGGTTTTGACTATAGTGTCCCCGGGGGTGTTTTCGGGACCCCGAGCATTAGGTTTTATTTGAGGTTACTTAAGTTTGAAGTAGCTGTCAGATAGAACGTACGATAAGAAAACCTTTCGTTCTCCCTTTTCAAAGTCTGTTTTAACGTTTAAGCCTTTTTGACGAAATCTTGAGTTCTAGGAGTCGGAATCGAGCGAGGATCGAGGCATAGTGATCCTAGGAAAGATTATAAGCTTCTTAACCGAAGGATTCGACGGAAAACAACCCAATTGAAGGTAATCGAAGTTTAAGTTTTGAGTTTTTCCGAGTTTCTAAGCTTTGAATTGATTTTGTGAATTGTTGAGTTTCCGATCTGTTTGAACCTTGGGTTTTGAGGGTTTTGTTGCATGGGGGAGCTTGGGAACTTTGCTTTGATTATTGGGGAATGTTTGGGGATGATTTTGGAGGCTTTGGAGTGTTAGAAACGCGGTTGGGAATGGCCAAGGGTGGAGCACCGCGGCCCTGTTCTTGAGGCGCCGCGGCCCGTCTTTGAAGAAGCAGGTGGGGAGCTTGTGCTTGCTGAGCGCCGCAGCCCTTGATGAAGGGTGTCGCGACCCTTGCCTCTGGGAACCCTGGGGGCCACGGCCCAAGGTGCTAGGGCCGCAGCCCTTGCCCTGTTTTCGCCCCGTTTGCTCGTTTTGACCCCGGGAACCGAGTTTTAGGCCTCGGGAGTGTCCTTGCTATTTGGATTAGTTTGGATTGATCTCTTGGAGGCTAGATAATGGTTTGAGAGCCCTTGATTATCTTGATTATTGATGGTATCCCATATGTGTTGTGATTAGGTAACCGCTAAAGGACTAAAAGCTAAACCGTTCTCAAAGGTCGTTCTTTTGTTCATTCTAGCTCGATTCAAAGGTAAGAAAACTGCACCCCAAGTGTGACATGCATGGATATTCATGAGGCATGTTGATTGTGAGAATATGGACATGGATTGAATATAGAATGCTTAGCATATGTTGCTCACTTGTGCATGGTACTGACTCATTAGTCAGGTTTGGCAAAGGTGCTAGTATCAACTGTGAAGCTGTGACTTATTAGTCAGGTTCGGCAGTGGTACTAGGCGCTGATCACGTTGAGCTGATTCATTAGTCAGGACGGCCTAAGCGCGTATTACGCAAGCCAACAGAGATTAGATCTAATTGACTATTAGCATTGAATGACTCAAAAAGCATTAATGCCAGACCGACCCCGAGGGTCGATGAATGAAATAAGCACTTGGAGGCTAGTGGCTTACCTAGCAGCCACTCTCCCGCTAGAACCATGTGGTGTTCACTTGCTTGATTGAAGCTTTATGTTCAGTGTGATTATAATGATAATCATTTGGTAATGTTTATGAAAAGTGTTATGTTTTCTTGCTGGGCTTTGGCTCATGGGTGCTATGTGGTGCAGGTAAAGGGAAAGAAAAGCTCACCTAGCCTTGAGTGGAGAGCTGATGTGGTGATGTGTACATATGCGGCCGCTTGACCACCACGGCCAAGGAGTTCTCAGAGGAATTAGGGGGTTTACCCTATTTTTGCCGCTTAGGTCGGCGGGATTGTAAATTTAAAACAGTAGTGACCATTTTGTACTGAGAACCACTTGTAAATGTTTTGTTTAGCTCTGCAGAGCATTTTGTAATGAAAATCTCCATTTCCTTTTTATTGGTTTTATACCTTAACCTGCTAATTACACTTAGAGCACGTTTTTGACCAACAGACTCGGATAGCGAGTCAAATTTCTGGTCCACCGTTCACCGTAACTGTTCTGGGGTAACCAGGGCGTTACATAAGTGGCGCAGGTCACTCTCTCACTACCACCTACCCTCATAAAGTCAAGGATAGTGGTTATCATGGTCATCCACTGCTCATCCTTCAGTGGATCAGAACCACCCTAAAAAACTGGAGGGTGATGCTTCCTGAATCTCTCATATAAGGGTTCCAACCTATCTCCCCCTATTTGAGGCTGTACAACTGCCGATACCTCAGGTTGTACCACTGTTGGCACCGTGGTCTGTAGCTTCCATGTTGGAACCTGCTGCTGTCTCAAGAGGGGTATCTCTTCCTCTTGCCTCTCCAACCTAGCTTGCATATCAGCAAGCACTTGGTGTCAGCTCTCTGGAGCTAGCGGTGGGGCCTGTCCCTGAACATTCCCTTCACTGGCCTGTAACTCTTGGCCAGCCAGTCTCTCTGAACTTTGAGGGTTCATTCTGACACTCTATCCACCCTACAGAGATCAAATCAGCCATTATGTAAGTCATAATTATACCACTTACTGCCTGACGGTCCAAGATCATCGAGTAACATAAATATACAATGCTAATAAGCACCTCCTGATATCCATCAGCAAATGACAATACACATAAGTATATCCAAGTACTTTTCACAAGTCCAACATAGCTAATAAGCATGTTCTTTAATTCCTGCTAGTAATAACAATGCTAATAAACATTTCCCTCTAGCCTATATACAAATAATAGCGCTAATAAGCGGTTCCTTTGCATCCATAAGCAGTAACGATGCTAATAAGCACGCTCTTTGACATTCATGCAACAATCAAGGGCCAGGCCCTATCAGATAATCTCATGCTTCCTAAACAGGCATGCAGACAAGGCATTCATATCATGTTTAAGCATTTAAACATATAAACATATAACAGTTACTGAACCCTAAGTCGAGCTTATATTTAGTGGTGAGTGTACATGCCCGGCCAGTCTTCAGGAACCATTAAACCTTGGCAGCTTTGATACCAAGTTGTAACGCCCTCATAATCAGGAACCGTTACACTGTGTACTTAAAATTATGTCGGATCTACTAATCAGGTCATTTGGCTTAAAACGTGTAACTAAGGTTAGTGACAAGGGTAAGGGTTGAAAATTTTGGTCAAAGAACCATTGTCTTTTATTCCAAATGTTTTGTACAACATGGGATCCCAAAATATTACAACTCAACTGTTAAAGAGGGTAAATACATATCAAAAGTTACATCATCCGGCCTAAACGGAAAAATAGGGCTATAACCCTAGTTCCTCTGAGATAACCCCGGTCGTGATGGTCAAGCAGCCGCATATGTTCACGCTGCCACCGAAGCTCTCCAACTCATGGCTGGTAAATTTTTCCCTTTCCCTTACCTGCACCACAAAGCACCCGTGAGCCAAGGCTTAGCAAGAAAACAGAATGTGCAACAACAGAGAATATAACTTTAAAGTAACCATCCAACAATAATCAATAACATTAATTCATAGCCAATATCATTTAAATTCAATCACATGATCATTGGATTAACCTGGGGTCGTTGCCCTATTCAGTTGGCTTTTAAGCCAACTCTCAGGCCTATGCCCTAGCTACATGACCATCGAGTCACCTGGGGCCTCGCCCTTAGCTCTGCCTCACTAGCAATAGAGCTAGCCCAACCCCCATGGTGCACCTATGACCTTAGAGTCGATCAACGTAATAGTACGTTGCTGGTTTAGGCCAATGCCTCTCGACCAGCGCACAACCCGCTATTGCTGTACTTGACTTATAAGTCAAGCCCTAATCCAGGTTTACATACCTTACTTATAAGAAACAGATGTGGATAGGCACATCCCAAAAATTAAGCACATATTCATGCTAATCATATAATCCCATTGAATAACCATTCCCACAATACTAAACATATTCATAAAATGGGGCCACATGCCCTAACCATAGAATTCATGTAACGAATATAAGTACTTAAGCATTTATCAACAAGCATTTAGAACAATAGCCTAACATAACAAATCCTGGGGCCCAAGCCCTAATCATATTAATATATAACGAATGGGCCAAGCCCTAATCACATACAACACGTTATGGGTACAGTTTTCTTACGTTAAGTCCAGGCAAGAGTAAATAAGAACGACCCTCAAGCACGATCTAGGTTCCGAGCCTTTAGCGATACCCTAAGTCACAACCATAAAATAGGATTCTATTAATATCGAGCGAGCAAAGGCTTCCGGACCAAGTCCTAGCCTCTGGGGCCTCGGGTTCCACCAAATCGGGCAGTGGAAACAATCCCGAGCCCTAAGGAAAAAGTTCTATTTTGAAAACAAACTCCCAAGGCAAAAATGCCCAGGCGGGCCACTACGCGCCCCCTGACCAGCCTCTACCTCCTCTCTATCCAGAGGCACGAGTCGCGACTTGGCCTATCAAGTCGCGGCACGCCCCCCACAGAGGCCTCCCAAAGCGCCTGGTTCAAGCTAAGTCGCCTCTTGTCAAGAACAAGGTCGCGACTTGGCCCCTCGAACCCGGAAATTTCTCCACTTTCAGCAACCAAATCCTATCCATTTTAACCCAAAATCATTCCAATAACATAATTCAACCAACACAACAGCTCTAATATCTTCCCAGCAACAAAACCCAACAGAAAACTAGACTCAAAACTCCAACTCAATCCTTGAGCTTAAAGGTTCAAGAACACCCAACACTAGCTCAATAAAAACTAGAAATTAATGACCTAAAAACATAATTTAAATGCTTACCTCTGCTAAAGATTGAATCCCCCAAGTAGTTACTAAGATAATTCCCAAGTCCTTAGCTTCAATTCAATGATTCCTAGCCCAAAATTCCTCCTTAGCTTCAAAGGTTTTCTTGGGAAAGTTTCTTGAAAGAGGAAGAGTAGAATGACGAAGAGAGGGAGTCGATTTAGGAAAAGTTATAAATGTTTCTTTTGCTTTGTTATATCTAACTTAAGTGACTTAAGTTAATCTCAAGGCTCGGGGTTCCAAAATCGTCCCTGAGGGCAAAATGGTAAATTTCCCCAACATTCCCTCCTATACTCTCTAACTTCAAATATATCTCAAATTATTTATTTTCATAATCCAATAACCCAATTAAATATCTAATACCCAAAATACCCCTTGACTCACCCCGAGTCGGGTACCGGGTTCCATTGTGACTTTCCTGCTAACTTGCTCCCTAGGATCGCTTCGTGCCGAGTAACCCAAATAAACTCACATAATAATATGGTCTCTCACATATATCACATTTATGCACACAAATACACATTTATGCCTGCCACGGGCCAAATTACCAAATCACCCTTCTAATAAGAAGCGCGCTCACATCCATATTTAATATCTCTAAATATGCCCATCTAATCATATTATCACATAATCCACATAATTACAATTAATATAACAATTACACACATAATTCCATATATTTCCATCTCGGCCCCTTAATCAAGGCCCTAAGCCTTATTAGGTAACTTTGGGATGTTACAAATACACTTGGCATCATACCATCTTGAGAATGTGGGGGAAGCCATGACCGAGAGCTAAACTCTTGTATGTGTTTGATCTATGTAATATTAGTAGACACTGGTCCACACAACACAAGAAAGCACACAAAGTAAATGCAAAATGGAATAGTATATTGTTGCATGTTAAAGAGCACAATTATGAAAATTTATAATCTAAACAATTGTTAGTTCTAAGTAGTAGATTTATGTACAGTTGTTTTCATGTTATTTTTTAGTTGTTTAAGTTTATATATAGTTGTTATGTTGTGTTGATGTCTAATTATTGTTTAGTTGTTTTTAGATATATTTTGATTTTGATTTTTTTTTTTTTAAATGTTAGTATGCAATGGGTTGACTTCTAGTTGTTGTCCAATTGTTGTTTTTTTAGTTGTTTTTTAATGTGTTAGTATGTAGTGGGTTAATGTTTAGTTGTTTTTCAATTGTTGTTTTTTTTTAGTTTATTTCAGATATTTTTTTAGTTGTTTTGAGAAATATTTTGAGTTTATTTTTTAGACATTTAAAAATGCAAGGAAAATTATTTTGAGGTTGCTTTTTTGTTGTTTTTTAGTTTATTTTGAGTTAATGCAATAAATTGATGTCTAATTGCTTTTTCAACATTGTATTGTTGTGAAGTTATTGTCGTGTTGCATTTAAGTTATTTTTTTGATATTGTATTGCATTGTGTTGTTTTTTCAAAATGTAAGAATGAATTTTTTGATATTGTTTTTTTTTTGTAGCTGTATTGGGTTGTACTGTGTTGTTGTCGTATTGTTTTCTTGTTGTTTTTTTAACGTTATGTTTTGTGGGTTGATGTTTAGTGTAAATCGTATTTTTGTAATTTTGAAATATTAAAATTGTATTTTTGAAATCTTAAAAATGAAAGACAGTAAAAAAGTAAAAAAATTGTAAAAAATAGGTATTTATGAAAAAACTCTTTTATTTATTTATAACTGATGTGTAACGCTAAGGACTGGGGTCAATGGTTCTGGTGGCTACTTTCTTTTCAAGTAATTAGTAACAATAAATAACAAACAAAAAGGTAGGGCTTGCATGAGACAAGTCTCTTCTTATTCTTCAGTTTTAGTTTTGTTTATTTATAAACTTTATGTATATGATACATAAATTTCCTTTCATATTAATACTTCATCTTCATGATAATACTAATAATAATGCAAGAATATTTAAAGCTTGGCAGTTGGGACAAAAGTTTACCAAGTCGAAAAAAGGAAGTCAACGTGAAGAAAAAAGAGACCAAATATAAAGTGGGATTGGATTCGTTAGAGAGATCACTCACGAAATGACAATCTCTATAAGCCCCTTTGTCACGGCAGAATGCTTTGGATAATTCTACATTTAAAAAAAAAAAACAAAATAGTAGTAATAATAATAAGTACCTAAAATGAAAGTTTTGGTGTCACGTGAGAGTGTGGTACCAACTGCAAGTATAAAATATCTCATGTTTTTATAATGTCTTTTTTAGTTAAATATATTCAATGTTTTCAAATTATTACACTTTTATATTCAAAAAAATTTTTGACAATAAATATACTCAATATTTTTAAAATATTATACTTTTATACTTATTTTTTAATAAATAGGAATTTTGTCCCTCGAACTATTACCCATGAAGAGTTTTGCCCTTTTAATATTTTTTTTGGGACAAAATTGCCCCCGAATTATAACAATCATTGCAAATGTGCCTCTTTAATTGTATTCTGTTCATTTTTTTAAATTGTTTGCTAGTTTGACCACTCACTACATGTATAGTTGCAGTATGAGAGTCTATTTAACTAACTTAAACTAGTCGAAACCAAGTTTATTGGCATTAAACGTACAAAAATTAGCTCTAAGAATGTCGACATATATTCTCATAATTTTTCATTAGACTATTATCTATGCATATATTTCCTGTCTAGATCATTGAATTATGTTAGATTAACGTTATATCAATATTACATCAGCAAACTGCTTAAAAATATGAACGAAATGCAACTTAAATGGGACATTTGCAATGGTTATAATAGTTTGGGAGGATTTTTTCCAAAAAAAAAAAATTAAGGGGCAAAACTATACAAGGGACAAAGTTCAAGGGAAAAATTCATATTTATTTATTTTATTATTATTATTTTGAGAAATAATAAGAAAGTGAAAAAAAAATATAAGGATTTAATTATATTTAAAATTATTTTCACTTCCTTCACTCTTTCTCAAAGTAATAAAAAAATTATTTAATATTTTAAAATCAATTAACATAATTAAAACTTATATTTTTCCTTCATTTTTTTTTAAAAACTTATGTTTTAAATTGATGGAGAAATATTTTAAATTATTTTAAATCATTTTTATTAATTTTAATTTAAAATAGTTATTATTTTAAGAATAATAAAAAAGAGAAAATAATTTAAAATATAATTACTAACTTATATTTTTTTTCTTAGCTTTCTTATTATTTCTCAAAATAATAAAATAATAGGTATAAAAATACAACATTTTGAAAATATTGAATATCTTATAGCCAAAAAAAAGTTTGAGTATAAAAGTGTAATATTTTGAAGAAATTGAGTATATTTACCGCCGAAAAAAAAGATTGGGTATAAAAATAAAATATTTTGAAAACATTAGGTATTTTTGCCACAATTTACTCTTTAGATTTACACAAAATTTATGGTTATTCCATTTAAATGGGACATAAAAAAGTAGAGTAGAGAATTACCGCCTCACATATACATAAATAGTTTTATGGGTAAATATTAATTTGACCTTTGTGTTTTTCTCAATTACACGATTAGACTTTGTATTTTGTTAAATGATAATTCAAACTCTGTGTTTTGCAAAACGTATTAAATAGTATTATTGACTCGATTTTGGTCAAAATATTTTTCAATATGATCAAAATATTTCTACTTGTTTTATATTATTGATTTAATAATTTTAAATAAATTTATTTTAAAATTAAAAATCAATGAAATTTTGATATAAAATTAAATGAATATATTTTGATAAATTAAGAACCAAATACACATTTCTATTAAACAAAATATTTATTAAAACTAAATTTGATAAATCAAAATCAAATTAAAAACACAAACCCACTAAACTACTCTTCTTCTTCTTTCTCTTCTTTAGTCAGCCATAATTGCAGCAGCTCTGTTTAACGTCCAAACATGACTTCCACTAAGCGGTGGTAGTAGTACAGATCGGGTGGTCGATTCCACAAGGAGGCAAAGAAACAAAATTAATAATAAATAGAGTTAAGAGAAAAGGGATAAACAATGTGAGAAAATTAGAACAAGTGATATTTTTGTTATTTTTTAGATTTAAATATTAGAAATAAAGATAGATTAAAAATGTGATGTAACAAAATGTAACAAGTAGGAAGGAGCGATAGTCACATATATGCATACCTATTTATTTGGATATTTGATTCACAAAAATTATACAAATGAATAGATCACATCATAACTATTCATTTGGAAGATTTAACATTGAAGCACAAATATATTTCAAAAAAATGTATTTAGGTGATTAATATTCTTTACCATGGAAGGGGGAGATAAATCTTATG
Organism: Humulus lupulus; assembly: GCF_963169125.1. NCBI lineage: Eukaryota > Viridiplantae > Streptophyta > Magnoliopsida > Rosales > Cannabaceae > Humulus > Humulus lupulus. The sequence goes on along the minus strand of NC_084795.1, from coordinate 73,387,042 downwards.
AGAATTCCAAAAATGATACTATATCATTGGCAATAATGCAATAAAAGTTTGGACATAAAACCTAGCACAAATATTACTTTTACTATTCATAAAATACATAGAAAGAGCATGATTAATTCTATATAGATTTAGCAAAAGTAAATATATATGAATGGGAAAATGATAAAGATATTATCCATATTACTTTTACTAATCTGATAATACATCATAAGTTCTTGACAATATCTATATACTATTAGTAAATATAAATAAAGATAATAAGATGAATAAAAAGAGATGAAAGAAAATAAATCACTCAAATATATAAACTTTAAGCACATGGTGAATCAAAAATACCAAATAAAGTCATAATGCATATAGGATCAACCCAAGTTAGCCTATTATGCTAAACATTCTTATAAAATTCTAGAGAGAAAATATGAGAAGTGAGACTAAAATTTAGTAGAGTTTTGCTACCTAAAAATTACATATCAAATAGATAAAAAGAGCTCATATTTATAGAGCCTAAAAATGACTAAAAATAATAAATAAAGAAGAGTTTGGGGTTACAAAATGTAATAATAATATTAATAATAAAATATGATATTAAAATCATATTTATTGTTGCTAGTATTATTTTTAGTCTTGTGATAATTGTTATTGTTTACCCAAAAATGGCTCCTGATGATGTGGCAAGATTTTCTTACACGTGACGGTTTTGAGTAAAGGGATCCTGTTCGACCATCGACCAGATAATTATTCATTCCTCAAGTCTCGCGATTAGGTGCGACCAGTCTGGTCACATACTTTCATTTACTTCCTTTGGGATACACAATATTGTAATAATTACATTTATTATGTTTCCTTTTATTACCTTGATACGCTTATCTTAATTTTAATTAAGGCCCATCGGCCCATGTAACCCCCATTGAGCCTATAAATAAGAAGAAGAGGGCTCAAGGAAGGGACTTTTTGACTTTTGAACTTTTGATCTTTGTATTCAGAGAGAAAAGCATAGTGTGATTATCCACCGAGATTGTAATCCTCTCAAGACTTGTGAAACTCATGAACCTTAGTTCATTGATCACAATATCGGGATTCAATATCAATAAGAACACTAAGTGGACGTAGGTCATTACCATCTAGTTGGGGCCGAACCACTATAAATCATTTGTGTTATTTGCTTTCCATTTGATTCTCTTCTTGTTTTCCTTTTGTTCTTTATCTTTTATTTGACTCCGTGTCACTGGCCAAATCGAGGGTCAACATTTTGGTGCTTTCATTGAGAGAATTAATCTGAAACTTCAAGAAGATCAAATGGCCAAGACATCCAAGAGAGCTGGGCAGACATCTGGTGCTGCATCCACTCAGCATCCTCCTCCAAATGTGACTGAAAATGAGCCACACTTGGATTTTGAGGAGGAAGAAATGGATACTGAAATGCTAAGGACAACACTGAGTGTGTTGCAGGACGAGTTGGCCAATCTGAGGGCCAATCAAGAGAATGCGGCAAAGACCTGAATGAGCGACAGGCAGACATGGACCGCCGCGCGGAGAGATGCCACAGCCACCTTAGAAGCAACCATTCAGTTGGCTTGGGGACAAGCTGTACCGGCTTCTCAACCGGATCAGCCACCAAACGCACCACAGCAACGGGCCCCAAATTCGAGTCCTCCGCTTTAGCCAGCAAGCCCCAAAGGCGGGAGCAACCACCTGCTGCTCAGCAGGATATCCCAATTCAGGATCCTGAGCAGCAGCCACCTTCTCAAGCTGGTAGAGGAAATCCCCAGCGCCAGAGGCAGAATAGGGCCGGGCAGCCTCCCCGAAGCCCTAGATGCCCAGTGGCCAATGAGCCAAATCCACTGAGCAGGGGGCAACGTCCTTCTGCTAACAGAAGGCATGGCGAGTCAGGCTCTGCGGTCAGGGGACCCCCACGGCAAAATAATGCACGGGGACCCACCGACCAACCAGGCCTCCCCCTGACGCTCGGGAGATGCCAGCTAGAGGAGGAAACAGCATGACCAGCCGGTCGCGCTATAGTCAATTGTAGTTTAGAGACGGCCATGATTATAATGAAGCCGAATCCGGTAGAAGAAATGCTGGTCAGGGGCATGAAGGAAGAGGTGGAGATAAGAACCCCCCACCAAGAGAAAATAGGCCTACGAGCCAAAACACTGGGGGCAGCGAAGACAGCATAACGTCTTTGATCGGCTGGGCGCTAGCGAGCAACGGCGCAGAGATGATGGCCTGAGGGATGTGCTCAACGATAGGCGCGAGAGTCACGATGAATATGCTCCTTCGGCACCAGTTGCCCCAACGATCCCAGAAGATGTACATGCCCAAATTAATGCACTGAATCAGGCTGTCCAGCAGCTGGTGGGAAGCCGGACATCCCACATTGAGTATGATCGAAGGAGAGGTACTCTGTTTGTACAGAGGATTATTGCTGTGGTAGAAACCCCCAGGAAGTTCAAGATGCCAGTACTGCCGAACTTCGATGGGTACGGGGACCTAGTATCTCATGTAAACAAGTTTAAGATACAGATGGGCATCCAGAAGGTGTCGGACGATGCCCGTTGCAGGATCTCCCCAGCCACCCTATCTGACACTGCTCAGGAGTGGTTTTTTAAATTTCCTCATGCTAGCATAGTACCATGGGAAATGTTTGTGAGGGAATTCTATGGACAATTCTACGCTGGCCATGTACATCCAACTGAAGCCAATTAGCTGGTCAAGATTCGACAGAAGGAAGGGGAACCCTTGAAAGAATATGTCCAACGTTTCATGCGAGCCGCTGCTGGAGCAAAAATTGTTGGAGATGAAGGGAAAATGATGGCCCTAACTGCTGGGGTAAGGCGCCATTCTCCCCTCTATAACAGCCTAAGAAAGAATGGGGTAAAGAGTACCTAGGAGTTTCTTGATCGAGCTGATCGATACATCAAGCTCACAGATGTGATTGCCAACGAGGGGAAATCGCCTGAGAAGGACAATGGACCAAAGGAAGATCCCGCCAAAGCTGCCAATGGGTTGGATAAACCTAATGGAAACGATAAAGGCAACAAGAACGGGAATGGTAAAATCGGTGGAAAAAGGGCGAACAATGAGCCATCAACGTCCGAAAATAAACGCCCCAAAGGCAATAGGTATGAGTCAAGATTCACCAATTATACGGCCCTTGTCGAGAGCAGGGCGGAGGTCTACCAGGCGATCAACTCCAATGTCCCTTATAAGCGAACATCACCTATAAGGAAGGATATCTCCAAGAGAGATACAACAAAATTTTGTCATTTTCACAACGACTATGGTCATGACACTAATGAGTGTAACCAGTTGAAGGACAAGATTGAGTTCCTTATCAGACAAGGACACCTAAGGAGATATGTGTGAGCCACAGGAGGTTCTCAGCGAGAGGCTCAAGGAGGCAACGAGCAGGCGCCTGCACGCCAACGCTCGCCACCTTTACAGCCAGCTCCTGTGGCAGGTACGTTACTCACCATCTGTGGCGGCCCACACCTTACAGGAGATAGTGGGAAGGCAAGGGAGCAGTACGCTCAGACCTTACGCCACGACCAGGAAATCGAAATGATGAGTGTGGAGGATTGAGCGCCTAAGAAAACTCGAATAGAGGAAGAGTTAATAACTTTCTCTGAAGATGATGCTCAGCATGTACGATTCCCACATTTGGATCCGCTGGTCATTGACGTCTAGATTGCCAACATGATGGTTAAGCGGGTGTTGGTTGACACAGGGAGCTCAATCAACATATTGTATAAGTCTTCACTGGAGAGGATGAAGTTGTCCGTCAAGGACCTGGAGTCTTGCAACCAAACCATATATGGTTTTTCTGGTGAAGGGCTCACACCAACAGGGTCGATTAGGCTCCCAGTTACAGCAGGAACTGTGCCTATGAACAAGACATTACTCACTACTTTTATAGTAGTTGATTGTCCTTACACGTATAATGATGTAATTGGAAGGCCTATTCTGGTCGACCTGCGAGTTGTGACCTCGGTTTGGCACCTTGCCATGAAATTCCCGACTGACGCAGGGATAGGATGTGTATTGGGAAACCAACAAGAAGCGAGGAAATGCTACAACTCCTCGATACCAAAGGCTAAGAAAGGTGGATGGAGGGAAGTCGCCTGAAAAGAGTTGCAGACGGCGAATGAAATACAGGCCCAGTTAGGTGATTGTGTCACCAAATAGGGTGTTGCCCAAAGTGAGGATAGAGATTTGGATCCTCGCTTTGGGGATTTTGATGAAGAAGTAGGACCCATCGAGGACCTCGAAGAGGTCCAACTTGATGAAGCAGATTCAACCAGGGTTGTGAAAGTCGGTAAAAACTTAGAAACAATGACAAAACAAAAGCTTGTGGAATTTTTGAAGAAAAACCAGGGAGTCTTTGCCTGGTCGCATGAATACATGGTTGGGATTGGCCCAGCAGTTATCAGCCATGTCCTAAATATAGATAAAAGCGTTCTACCAGTACAACAAAAGAGAAGGCTCCTCGACAAAGACAGATCGAAGGCTCTGAAAGAAGAAGTCAAGAGGCTAAAGGAGAACAAATTCATCAGGGTAGCATTTTATCCATCATGGGTCTCTAATCCTGTATTAGTACCCAAGCCGAATGGAAAGTGGAGAACGTGCGTGGATTTCACAAACCTTAATAAAGCCTGCCCTAAAGATTGTTTTCCACTCCCTAAATTCGACCAGCTGGTCGATGCCACTGCAGGACACGAGATCCTATCATTCATGGATGTGTACTCTGGGTACAATTAGATCAGTATGCATCCACCTGATGAGGATCACGCTAGCTTTCGGACCGATATAGGGCTTTATTGTTACAAAGTAATGCCCTTCAGTTTGAAAAACGCTGGTGCAACTTACCAGAGATGGGTCAATCACATGATTAAGGAGTTGATCGGTACAAATATGGAGGTATATGTGGATGACATGTTGGTTAAGTCGAAGAAGGCAGAAGAACACATAGGGGACTTCCAAGAGTGCTTCAACATCTTGAACAAATATCAGATGAAGCTAAATCCCCTCAAGTGTTCCTTCGGAATCGGATCAGGGAAATTTTTGGGATTTATAGTAAACTCACGAGGAATCGAAGCTAATCCCGAAAAGATCAAGGCCTGGTCGACATTGCTGCTGCTATAAGTAGATTTATCTCCAAATTGACGGACAAGTACGTCCCATTTTTTAATCTACTCAGAGGCAATAAGAAATTCGAGTGGACGGAGGAGTGCGAGCAGGCTTTTCAAGCTTTAAAGTCTCATATGTCGCAGCCGCCGATCCTATCTAAGCCGGTCGAAAAGGAAACTTTGTTCATCTATTTGGCAGTCACCGAATACGCTGCAAGTGCTGTCTTGGTAAGGGAGGAGGACAATGTGTAGAAGGTTGTATATTATGTAAGCAAAAGGCTAATAAGAGTAGAGATACAGTATCCACTCATTGAAAAATTAGCCTATTGCTTGATTTTAGCCTCCCAAAAGTTGCGGCCATACTTTCAAGCACACCCCATCACCGTACTAACCGACCAGCCCCTACGACAAGTTCTGCAGAAGCCAGAAGCTGCTGGTCGATTGTTGAAATGGGCAGTTGAACTTGGGCAGTTTGAAATCTCTTACTTACCACGAGCAGCAATAAAAGGGAAAGCTCTGGGCGACTTCATGGCAGAACTCACCGGGCTTCCAGATGGTGAGCAGACAGAAGAGCATGAGCCTCACGACCAAACTCCCACTTGGAAGTTGTTTACAGACGGTTCTTCTAATGAACATCACGCTGGAGCCGGAGTGATTTCGATAACGCTTGAAGGGCATCGATTTCACTGCGCGATTAGATTCGACTTCTTGGCGTCCAATAATGAAGTCGAGTACGAAGCGTTGCTCGCAGGTTTACGGTTATCCAAGGACATGAATATAAAGTCACTTGAAATCTACAGTGACTCCCAGTTGGTGGTTAATCAGATCATTGGAGAATATCAAGCAAGGGTCTGAAGATGGTCGCTTTCATTGAAAATTAAGGAATTTGGGGCTAGAAACCAAGGAGATTTTGGGCTAGGATCACATGAATTGAACCTTAAGTCTTGAGGGATTCAATCATTATCAGAGGTAAGCCTTGAATTCTGGTTTTAGAATTTAAATTCTGTGTTTTTCTTGGCTGGTTTGCAGTGTTCCTGAGCCTTTGAAGTTCAAAGATTTAAGGTGTGATTTTGATGAGTTTTGAAGCTAGTTTTCTGATAAGTTTTGTTGCTGGAACATGTTAGAGTGTTTGGGATAATTGAATTATGTTTTGGGGTGATTTTTGAGTTGGTTTGGCTTGGGTTTAGCTGTTGAAAATGGAGGATTTTCTGGGTTCGAAGGGGTCGGGTCGCGGCTCTGTTCTTGGTGAGCCGCGACCCTCTAGAATATATGGGGGCTAAGGGGAAGGGCGGGCCGCGACACCACTATGGCTGGGCCACGATGCATATCTGCTGGTTGGGGAGGTTGGGCCTCTGGTTGGAGGCGGGCCACGACATGGGGGCATAAGGTCGTGGCTCTTAAGGGGTTTTTGGACCCCTAGAAAGGTTTTGAGCGCGAGAACTTAACCTTAGGGGCTCGGGATTGTTTCCACTTTCCAGTTTTGTAGTGTCCCAGAATATTTACTTAGCTAGATAGTAGTAGTAGTAGTTAGTATTAGTTTGTAGTATGTTAGATTCCATGGATTTTGGTTCAAGCCGGGACTTAGTTGGAAACTCATAGCAACGGTAGGGATTTTATAAGTTTAACCTATAGTTTAGAAATATTAATTATAACACAAGGTTTTATTAATATTGCTTGTTTTAGAAATATTATTCATTATAACCTAAGGTTTAGATAGAATTAATAAGAGCATGACACTTGTCATAATCATGTTTATTAAGGATTTAAGTATTTATGATGAATAGTTTAATTAAAAGAAAGATCTAGAAGCTCTAGAACTTCCAGCAGTTGTTCGGGTCACGTTTAGACTTAGTCAAAGCTATTTACTCAATTCAAAATATGCTGAAAAAGTGCAAATACGGGTTTAATATATCAACGTATGATGATATATCGCAGCTATAGGGGCCGATATATCGCCTATGAAAGATACAAAAAACACGTCGACTTCGCACGAACAAATGAACGGGGCTCGGGAAAGTGGTTTAGGCGATATATCGCCCAAGGTAGACGATATATCGCCCCTGGTGCTGCATTATTTTAATATTGTGGATTTTTAAATTTAAAAATAGCCTTAACCACTTGGACCTGCCTTTGAACAATTTTGACCGAGTTCTGGGCAACTGTTGAACGGAAATTCAAATATTTTTCATTTTATATTCACTTATTTATTCAAATTAAAAGGGATTAGTTTCACTCCTTGAACTCTATAAATAGGACCTAGTACTCAGCCATTTTCTTCATTCTTCAAGCAGTCTTCAGAGCCTCCAAGTGGCTAAGGTTATCATAGAGATAAACACTTGGGTTTTTGGGTTCCTCCTTTCGTGGTTCTTCAGGTGCATAATTAACCGAGCTCGAGGGCAATGCGTCTTCCCCATTGATCACCATGACTTGTCCTATCGCTTTATCATTCTAAGCATTTCTAAACACTTGGGAAGTGAGATATAGTATTATTTCGGTATCGAGGTGTAGATTGGGTTCTAGTTCAACCAAGGTATTCTTATCCTCAAGTTCAAGTTCTTCATAGTTCTTTAGTTTTCTTTTATTTTCTTTTCAAATCCTAACCCTTGTTTGTGATTCTTGGTTAGGTATTTAAGTTTCTTGAAACTTAAGGTTATTTTCGGTAGGTTTCTACTTGGATGGTTTAGTTCTCTTTTCATCTTCATTCTTTAGAAATACTCATGGTTTTGCTGTTGGTTTTAGGAGTGTTCCAATCCCATTCTTGTTCTCAAATATCATGGTCTTTGGTAAAGAAAATAGGATAGATTTTATGTGTTTATATGTTTATGTTATGATATGTTTTATGCTATGATATATATATATAAATATGTCTTGTAGTCATTTGGGGCTTATAGTTGCTTAGATAGCAAACCCCAATATATTTTCTTATGTCGCTTGGGGCTTATAGTTGCTTAGATAGCAAACCCCAATATATTTTCTTATGTCGCTTGGGGCTTATAGCTGCTTAGATAGCAAACCCCAAGAATTTTTATCATTTTCATGGTTTAGAGTTATGATTTACCTTACCTCGATTAGTAGACAGAGGACCTAGATGGGTTATCATATACTACCATGTGATCTAACCTACCTCGATTAGTAGCCAGAGGACCTAGATGGTTTATCACATGCCATGTTAATGAGTTAATGACCATTAATATTGTAACCCTATATGTTATATGTTTTTATAGTCATATGTTTTAGAGTATACGCTTTATAATATAGTCTTATGTTTTATGTATATGACATATACGTTTTAGTAGATTTCCCTTGCTAGGCATTAGGCTCACTCCTTTATTTTTAGCTTGATGCAGGAAAATGAATATGGAAGGCGGAAAGATTCATGGCAGCTTGGCTTGTGTGTTGAGGATGAACGGACTGAATGGACTACGTGAACGATCGAGGATGACGTTGTTTTTAAGTCTTTTGAATATGTTTTAATGTATCTCCGCAATTAGTATTTAATTAATTTAAGTTTGTTTTATGTATTAAACAATGGGTACCCATACAATATTTTATATTTCATATTTTAGTTTGTATTTTGCTCAATATTTATTTTGGGGTTTTAAATAAAGTTATATTATTTCTTATGTATGTTTCCGAAAATAGAAGCTATGTCTAGTAGTTTAATGGTCCAATGTCTTAGAAATAGTTTGGTCATTATAGGTTTGGTGGAACCCAAGGTTCCGGAGGCTAGGACTTGGTCCAGAAGCCTTTGATCACTTGATATTAATAGAATTCTATTTTATGGTTATGACTTAGGGTATTGCTAAGGGCTCGGAACCGGGATCTTGCTCGAGTGTCATTCTCATTTACGCTTGCTTGGACCTAAGGTAAGAAAACTGCACCCGGAACTTGTTGTATGTGATTAGGGCTTGGCCCGTTTGTTATATATTAATATGATTAAAGCTTGGGCCCCAGGGTTGGTTTTAATAGGCTATTGTTCTAAATTCTTGTTGATGAATGCTTAAACGCTTATGTTTGTTACATGAATTCTACGGTTAGGGCATGTGGCCCCGTCATGTGAATATGTTTAGTATTATAGAAATGGTTATCCAATGGGATTATATGATTACCATGAATATGTGCTTAATTTTTTGGGATGTGCCTATCCACATCTGTTTCTTATAAGGAAGGTGTGTAATCTTGGATCAGGGCTTGACTTATGAGTCAAGGACGGCAATAGTGCACTGTGCGCTGGTCGCAAGGCGTTGGCCTAAACTAGCAACGTACTATTATGTTGATCGACTCTAAGGTCGAAGATGAACCATGGGGGTTGGGCTAGCTCTATGGCTAGTGAGATAGAGCTAAGGGCAAGGCCCCAAGTGACTCAATGGTTATGTAGCTGGGGCATTGGCCCGAGGGTTGCCTTAAAAGCCAACTAAATAGGGCAACGGCCCCAGGTCGATCCAATGATCGTGTATTTGAACTAAATGATATTGGCTATGAGTTAATATGGTTGATTATTGTTGAATGGTTATTTAAAGTTATTTTCTCTGATGCTACACGTTCTGTTTTCTTGTTGAGCCTTGGCTCACGGGTGCTTTGTGGTGCAGGTAAGGGAAAGGGAAAGCTTGACCAGCCATGAGTTGGAGAGCTTCGGTGGCGGCATGTACATATGAGGCTACTCGACAATCACGGTCGGGGTTATCTCAGAGGAGCTAGGGTTATAGCCTTGTTTTGCCGTTTAGGCCGGCTCATGTAACTTTTGTTATGTATTTACCCTTTTTAACAGTTGTGTTGTAATATTTTGGGATCCCGTGTTATATAAAGCTTTTGGAATAAAATTCAATGGTTTTTTGACCAAAATTTTTAACCCTAACCCTTGTCACTAACCTCAGTTACACGTTTTAAGCCAAATGACCTGATTAGCAGGTCTGACACAATTTTAAGTACACAGTGTAACGGTCCTGGATTAGGAGGGTGTTACATTATCTATATAATTAGCCTAAGAAAGTGCCAAGAGATTGTTCTTCCTATCCGTTAGGATTTGTATTCCCATAACATAGCTCGCCTCGCCCAAATCTTTCATTTGGAACTTTTCAGCTAACCACTTATTTACATTTGACAATGTCTCTACATTGTTCCCAATGAGCAAAATGTCATCAACATAAAGAACTAAGAAAACCACCACTTTTCCTTTGATGTATTTATACACATATGCTTCGTTGGCATTCTGTTCGAAGCCATATGTTTTAATTTTTTTCATCAAAAGTGATGTTCCGAGATCTAGATACTTGCTTTAATCAAATGGATTTCAGCAACTTGCACACCTTTTGATCTTCCCCTTTCTTTATGAACCCTTCTGGTTGTACCATATAGATACTTTCATCAAGATATCCATTTAGAAATGTTTTCTTGAAGTCCATTTTCCATATCTCATAATCATTAGCAATCGCTATGGATAGGAGGATATAATTGGATTTGAGCATGGCCAAAGGAGAAAATGTTTCTTCATAATCAACACCTTCTCTCTGAGTGTAACCTTTGGATAAAAGACTCACTTTGAAAGTCTCTACTTTCCCATTTACACCTTTTTTCTTCATGTATATCCACTTACACCCTATGGGCCTGACATCTTCAAGTGGATCCACAAGTTTCCAGACAGATTTGGAACACATCAATTCCATTTCTTGGTTCATGGCTTCTTGTCATTTCTCCTTTTCAGGATCATCCATTGTCTCTTTAAAGGTTAATGGATTGTCCTTGTCTGTATCATAAACAAGGCCATGTGCCTCAAGTTTGTAGCAAACAAGTTGTCTCACAATCCTCCCACTACGACGTTGCACCTGGGTTTCTTTTCCAGAAATCATGGTTTCCTCGGTTTATCATTTATCATTTAATGATGAAGATGATTGTGATGGATTCTTATTAGCTATGAGTTCCTCCAATACTACCTTGCTCCAAGGTTTATAGTTATTCATATAGTCATGTTCAAGGACAGTCGCATTTGTTGAGCCAAATACCTTTTGATCCTTGGGACTATAGAAATAACCACCTCTTGTTTCTGGAGTGTAGCCAACAAAAATGCACACTTCTGACTTGACTCAAGTTTCCCTGATTTAGGTCTAAGAACATGAGCAGGACAACCCCAAATGCGGAAATGGTGCAAACTAAGTTTGTTTCCATTCCACAGTTCTAGTGGCATTTTGCTAATGGTCTTAGATGGGACTACATTCAAAATGTGCGTCGCCGTTTGAAGTGCATATCCCCAGAATGAGAGAGGAAGTGAAGAGTAGCTTAACATAGACCTGACCATGTCCAACAAGGTCCTGTTTCTTCTTTCAGAAACACCATTTTGCTGTGGCGTTCCTGGTGCTGTGAGTTGGGATAGAATACCATGCTCCAACAAGAAATCTTTGAATTCTAAATCCAAATATTCTCCACCTCCATCAGATCGAAGTGTCTTTAGAGTCTTACCAAACTACTTCTCAGTCTCAGCTTTGAATTCTTGAAACTTACTAAAGGTTTCAAATTTCCTAAGCATTAGGTAAGTATGACCATATCTTGAGCAATCGTCAATAAAAGTGACGAGATACTCATATCCACCTCTTGCTTGTACATTTATTGTACCACAGGCATCGCTGTATACAAGCTCCAAAGGTTCTTTGGCTCTATTGCCTTTCACAGAGAAATGACGTTTGGTCATTTTTTTCTTCTAGACAAGATTCACAAACTGGAAGAGTTTCAACTGTTAGTTCTCTCAAAGGTCCATCTTTTGTTAACCATTTTATCCTATCTAGACCTATATGACCAAGTCTAAGATGCCAAAGATATGTGTCATTCTCGTTTGAAACTTTTTGTCTTTTGTTACCTTGAGGTTTTGCTACTTTATATTATTCTGAATTATTGAGCGTTCATTCATTTGGTTTGAGCATATACAATCTGTTATTATGTTCTACTTGACATATTTTGAAACTATTCTTTGAAATAACAATCGCACTATTACTAAAAGAAATATCAAAAAATTGTTCATGCAACATAGATAAATGTTATCCCTAAAATTTCATTTTAATAACGTGGCAATTAGTGGTGACAGGTGGCAAGAAATGATCTACTCGACCAGAGAATACTTTTGTCTGGTCAGGGAAAAGTCTCACCCGACCCGACACATGGTTTGGTTGACCGATCAACTCAGAAAGGGACTCACCTGACCAGACATGTAGTTCAGCCGACCAGTCATCTTAGAGATGGGTTTCATCCGACCAGTCGTCTTAGAAATGGGTTTCATCCGACCAGCTATGTCAAATTGAGGATGTAGCCGACCGGATGTGTCAGAATCTCAGGAGTTAACTGCCCAGTGACTTCTTTACAGAACCTCAGTAACAACTTCAACCCAAATCGCTCGCAACTACCGCGTGAATCTCTCAAATATCCCGAAGTAATAGCTATATTGTTGTAATTTGAATTTGTTTATTATTTTATTAATTGAAGTTGGTTGAAACAACCAAGGACCTTGTCAAAATGGGAGATTTTTCATGTACGATCCATGAGCTTATAAATAAAGGGCTCATGGCATCATTGGGAGGATCTAATCTTTTTTAGACTGGAAAAACTCTCTAGTTTTGAGACTTTGGGACCATTACTTGGGGCATTCTGGGAGTATTTGCTGAGAGTTTAGAGAGAGAAATATTGTACTTTCCTACTTACACTTGAGAAACTCAGTTGACTCAGGTTCATAGTGTAGGCTACATATATCACAACTACAAGTGGATTAGGCTATTACCAAAAAATTGGGGCTGAACCACTATAAAATTATTTATGTCATTTATTTTCTATTCAAGGTTTATTGTCATTTTTGCATCTACTCGCCGTTGGCCAAAATCCTGGTCAACATTTTTGGTGCTTTCATTGAGAACCTGAATAGAAGGAACACACTACTATCCTACCAATATGGCGCCCAGAAAGCTCAGTACATCAAAAGAACCTGTTAGATTAGAAGGTCCTTCACCTATGAACCTCGACACTGAGCCCAGGGTCTTTCTCGAGGAGATGATGCCAGAGGTCGAACAACTTCAGGAAGCCATGGGGGCTTTCCATGAAGAAATGGATCAATTCAATGCTTAGTAGGAGTGTTTCATTGAGGAAATGGCCAGGCAGAAGGCTGTATTTGAACAACAAAAATGGGAAATGAATGCCAGAAGTGAAGAGATTAGGCGATGGAAGGAGGAGGCCGACCGACGACATAACGAGGCAGCACTTGCTCTGGAAGTGGATACCCAGTTGACCCAGGCCAATGCCCAAGCTGCAACACGAGCAGCCACCCAGGGAGCAAGAAATAATAATGCTGGTTAGAGGTCTGCTGGCATAGTTGATTCTCGAGGGCCAGACAGAAGTAGAAGTAACCCTACTGGTCGGGGAGATGATGGGTTCCGCTCCAGGACTGCCTCGACGCAAAGGGAGAATTCTAGAACCTCTTCCAAGAGCCACCAGTCAGAAACTTCTAGATCAGGGAGTCGTCGGTCAAGCAGAAAGAAGACTCCGCCCAGGCATAATTAGACCAGGACTCCTCGAGATAAGAAAACTTCACAGTTTAAAGATGGATATGGTCGGGATGAGGCTGATAGTCATCACACCGATCGGTCAAAGGAAAAGAGGGTAACGACCAACAAGGAGGAAGACACTGCCCAAGCCGTGCCGAAAAGCTGCCACTACATTCTGGTCAGCAGCGTAGTGGGAGAGAGCAGGTCCCGCGCAGTAAGCCCTCTGAAAAATCTAAGAGCATGGTGTTTGATCGGTTAGGAGGACATGCTTCCTGGAAGGATCTAAGGGACATTATCAGAAACAAGAGGAAGACCGTCCCAGTCAAAGGGCAAGATCTGAACCGCCCTGCCGGTCAAGTAGAAATACTTGATGACAATGCACTAGATGGAAATGCCCGATCAGGAGGTCAAAACCTTGGAGCCCCGTCGGTTGCACCAACCATCCAAGCCCAGCTTGATGCACTAACAACTGTAGTGCAGGGTTTATCAAAGCGACCTTCCGGAATGGATGCAGTAGACCACAGGAGTGGCAGTCCAGTTTGTTCCCGGATCAGAGCAGCCCAGCCACCGGCAAAATATAAAGCATCAGTGCTGCTGGTATATACAGAAAAAGCGAATCCCATCAGACATGTTGGGAAATTTGAGGACTAGATGGAACTTCTCGGGGTAAGTGACGATTATCACTGTAGATTTTTCCTAACTACATTATAAGATACTGCCCAGGAATGGTATTGGAAGTTTAAGTCGAATTCCATTACCTCTTGTGAAACATTCAGGAAGGAGTTTTGCAGACAATTCAGCGCTTCTCGGACTCCGCCAGTTTATGCCAACCACTTGGTAGTATCAAACAAGGAAAGGATGAGTCTCTAAAGAATTATATACAGAGGTTCATGAGAGAAGCCAACCGAGCAACTGCTGTCGAAGATGAGGGGAAGATGGTTACCATATCCTCTGGAATCACTTATCGGAGCCCTTTGTGGGATAGTATACATAGAAATATAATTTCAACAATTTCTTGACCGAGCAGACAAGTATATGAAATTGGATGACGTGATCGAGAAAGAGGAGAAAGAGCTGACCCTCCTAAGAATGGTGGAAACAACCAAAATGGTGTAAAGAAACGTGGAAATAACGGCTCTGACCGCCATGAAGAAAAGAAGGCCAAGTCGGGCCCAAGTGATAAGCCAACCAAGTATGAGCCTCGGTTCACTAATTACACCACTCTCTCAGCCAGCCGGACGAAAATATATCTCGCTAGTCATCAAGAGGTTCCCTACCAAAAATCCCCACCCATCAGGAAAGAGATGAGTAAAAGAGACATGAATAAATTTTGTCGTTTCCATGGAGATTATGGTCACGATATGAATGAATGCAATCATCTCAAGGATGAGATTAAATTTCTTCTCCGGTCGGGAAATTTGAAAAATTACCGAGAAGAAAAACCCCAAGGAGAAGGAAGCAACAACAATCCTGGGTTCAAACGACAGCGATCCTCACCCTTGCAACTCGAGCCTGTGGACTTTACATTAGACACTATATGTGGAGGTCCACATTTGGCGGGGGATAGTAATAAGGCAAGGGAAAGATATGCCCGGACACTTCGACATGAGTTGGATGCAACCTCAGAAGTCATGACTGTAGAGGAGCGACCTCCCAAGAATCCTCGGTATGAAAGTGAGTCTCTTATTTTTACAGAGGATGATGCTAGACATGTAAGGTATCCTCATAATGACCCGCTCATCATTACAGTCCAAATTGCAAACATGAAAGTAAAGAGATGCCTAGTTGATACGGGAAGCTCTGTGGACATTAACTAGAAGCCATCTTTTGAAAAGATGAAGTTATCTGTCAATGACTTGAAACCATGCTCTCAAGTTATTTACGGGTTCACTGGAGAAGGATTGTCACCGATCGGAACAATCAAGTTACCGATCACAACAAGAGATTCTCCTAGACACGGGACAATCATGACATAGTTTTTGATAGTAGATTGTTCATCGGCGTACAATGTGGTGATTGGTTTATCACTACTCACGGCTCTACACGCAGCGATGTCTATATGGAACCTTTCTATGAAATTCTCGACCAGTGCAAGCATAGGCTGTGTCCAGGGAGACCAGAGAGAAGTCAGGGAATGCTACAATGCTTCAGTAGTTAAGGCACGGAGCGGAGCCAAGAATAATAACATGATTGTGTGTGGGGAGAGAGAAGTAGTAGACAAAATGGACGTCAACCAATATAATATTGTGAATTTAGCCAACCAAGAAAAAGTTTTAAAGGTTACCAACCACGAAAGTACTCCTAGTATTAATGAGCAACAGACCCCATCCAGTGATGAAGTCACCAAATAGGACGTTGCCCAAAGCGAGGGAATGGACATTGATCCTCGCTTTGGCAATTTGGAGAGTGAAATAGGACCTATGGAAGACTTAGAGGAGGTCCCGATAGATTAGAATGAACCAACAGAGTGGTCAAAGTTGAAAAGAATTTAAAGATGGAAGTGAGAGCACATCTGGTAGAATTTTTGCGAAGGAATCAAGATGTCTTCGCCTGGTCTCACAAGGATATGGTGGGTATCTCACCAACTGTGATCAGCCACATGCTCAACATGGATGAAAAATCCCCAGCAGTGCAGCAAAATAGAAGGTTGCTTGACAAGGAATGAGCAAGAGCTCTAAAGGTAGAGGTTAAGCGACTAAAGGAAAAATGGGTTCATCAGGGAGGCTTACTACCCGGCTTGGGTTTCTAACCCAGTGTTAGTGCCCAAGTCCAATGGGAAGTGGAGGACCTGTGTGAACTTCACCGATTTGAATAAAGCATGTCCCAAGGACTGTTTTCCCCTGCTCAGGATAGACCAGTTGGTTGACGCAACTTCTAGTCATGAAACTTTATCCTTCATGGACGCTTACTCTAGGTATAATCAAATAAGTATGCACCCTCCTGACGAGGAGCATACCAACTTCCGGACAGACATAGGATTATACTGTTATACAGTTATGCCATTCGGCTTGAAGAACGCAGTTGCCACCTACCAGCATTTAGTAAATGGCTTGTTCCGCGATTTGATCGGAAAAAACATGTAAGTGTACATCGATGACATGCTGGTCAAGTCAAAGGAAGCTGGGGGGCATGTACGAGATCTGGGGGAGTGCTTTGCAATACTTAGAAAGTATCGTATGAAGTTGAACCCCCTCAAATGCTCGTTTGGAATAAGTTCAGGAAAGTTTCTCGGGTTTATTGTTAACTCACGTGGGATAGAGGCCAATCCTGAGAAGATTAAGGCGTTCATAGAAATGAAATCCCCGACCAGAACTAAGGATGTGCAGAGTTTGACTGGGCGGATTGCTGCTCTTAGTAGATTTATTTCTAAATCAACGGACAAGTGTGTCCCATTTTTTAATTACTAAGAGGAAGCAAGAAATTTGACTGGACGGAGGAATGCGAGCAGGCATTCCAAGCCATAAAGAAACATTTGGCTCAACCTCCATTTTTATCAAAGCCCATAGATGAGAAGGACCTCTTCATTTATTTAGTAGTCACAGAGCATGCTATTAGCGCTGCTCTAATGCGAGAAGAAAATAAAGTGCAGCATCCAATCTACTACGTCAGCAAGTAGTTGGTAGGAGCAGAATTAAGATACCAGTTGATCAAAAAGCTTGTGTATTGTTTAGTACTTGCATCTCACAAGTTGCGGCCATATTTTTCAAGTGCATACCATCAAAGTGCTCACCGACCAGCCCTTATGACAAGTTTTACAAAAACAAGAAACTTCTGGTCGGCAACTTAAATGGGCTGTTGAATTAGGCCAATTCGAGATCAAGTCTCAACTCCGATCAGCCATCAAAGGACAAGCTCTGCCGGACTTCATTGCTAAATGCACCGAAATTTCTGATATCCCTGGCTAGACAGAAAATGTAGCTGGGAAGAAAAAAACTTTTCTTACCTGGCAACTTTATGTGGATGGATCCTCAAATGAACAACATGCGGGAGCATGACTTATATTAATCACACCTGAGCAGAATCGAATCCATTATGCATTGAGGTTCGGTTTCAATTCCTCCAATAATGAGGTAGAATATGAAGCCCTTTTGGCAGGATTACGATTGGCCAGAGATGTACATGCCCGGTCAGTCGAAGTAAATAATGATTCTCAGCTAGTGGTCTACCAAATTTTAGGGGAATATCAGGTGAGAGGATTGTGCATGGTGGCATACTTAAATAAAGCTAAGGACTTGCTAGCACAATTTGAAGAATACACAATCAAGTTGGTGCCACGAGAGCAGAACTCCAAAGCAGACGCCTTGGCAAAATTAGCCAATGTAAAAGATGTGGACACTCTGAGCATAGTACCCGTTGAATACTTAGAAAACCCAAGTATCACTGAGCAGGAAGCAATGCCAATTACTGTAACTAACACTTGGATGACACCCATCATCACATACCTCGAACAAGGCACCTTACCAGATAACCGCAATGATGCCAAGAGGGCAATGAGACAGGCTACTCGGTATGTCATGATGGAGGGTGTGTTATATAGAAGAGGGTACTCTACGCCACTAGTTAGATGTGTGACGCTCAACCAATCGAAAAACTTGTTAGCCGAAGTACACGAGGGATTTTGCGGAGATCATGCTGGGGAGGCAAAGTCTCTCTAAAAAGATTTTGCAACAAGGATTTTTTGGCCTACAATGAACGATGACTCCATGGAATATGTGAAGAAATGTGATAAGTGTCAGAGATTTTCTAAGATACCCAGAGCACCTCCAAATATTTTAAAACAAATGCAAATTCCCTAGCCTTTTGCAGTATGGGGAATTGGTCTGATAGGGAGACTACCCAAAGGAAAATGAGGAGTGTCGTTCGTAGTAGTTGCTGTGGATTATTTCACTAAGTGGACTGAAGCTGAACCATTAGCCACGATCACCTCAAAGAAAGTGTTAGATTTTGTAGTGAAAAATATCATATGTCGCTATGACCTACCAAAAAAGATAGTGTCTGATAATGGTACCGAGTTTGATAGCGATCTATTTACTGGTTTTTGTGCTAGGCATGGTATTACAAAGAGTTTCTCCTCGGTTGCTCACCCACAGGCGAGTGGGCAAGTTGAAGCAGTAAACAAAATGTTGAAAGACGCCCTGAAGAAGCGGCTCGAACAAGCTAAAGGATCTTGGACGGAAGAATCTCGGACAACAACTAGTCATACTCCTTTTTCCTTGGCATATGGTTATGAAGCCATGATACCAGTCGAGATCGACCCCCCGTCCCATCGAAGAAGCCCTTATGACCAGGATGAGAATAATCAATTACTGGCTGAATCTTTGGATTTTATAGAAGAAAAACGAGAAAAAGTGAGCATGAGAGTTGCTGCCCATCAACAAAAGGTGGCCCGCTATTTTAATTCTAAAGTTAAAGATCGAAAGTTCCAGGTTGGAGATTTGGTTCTCAGGAGAGTGTTCATCAAAGACCTAGGAGATGGAGTGCTAGGACCAAATTGGGAAGGACTGTATCAGATTGAGCAAGTCATACCACCCGACACTTACAAACTTTCTAGGCTGAATGGTGAGCTGATCATAAATTACTGGAATGGCGAGCACCTGAGGAAATATTATCAATAAATACCACTTGCAGAGTGGTATATTCAAGTGTTTTACTTGTTATTGAAGTATGTTTATGATCTGGTTATTTGTTGACCAGTAATTTATTTTTGAACAATTTTGGTTTGTTTGAGACTTGTTATTAGACACGTTTTGTCTTTTTTTAATTTACAAGTAATAAAAGAGATTACGTGCAGCGTGGTCGAATCTTGCTACAATTATGCGTGTTTGTTAATTTTTTGAACAATGCTCAACTGATGGGTAAAATAGGACAGTGTTCAACTGCTTAGTGCGTTCAAGCAGTGTTCAACTGCTGGAATATTTTCTTTATATTCAATGTGTTTCACGAGTAGTAATTGCTCGAATAGATTCAGTAAAGTAGCAAGTGACCAAGGATCTTATAACCGTTGATCACTTGGGGGGCACATGGGGTATACTGGCAAATAATTCAACACAAGCAATGAGAGCATGAGTTACAATATTTGTTTTTAGGCTGACTTGTAAATTTTCGAAGTCGAAAAGGGCCATTGAGCTAACTTTTTCATCAAAGCTTAAGTAACTTGGCATCTTTCAAAATTCCAAGTTAAAAGAAAATATTCGTGTAAAAATAAATATTAATCTCATAAAATATTAGAGCAATAAGAGTGTGAGAAAGTATACTTGGCAGGAACTTACGAAATGTTTAGAATTTCTAAGTTAGAAAACTAAGTACTCATGCGAAAATATAAAGCATATATCAAAATGACTTTAATATTCTAAAAACTCATAATGTTTTAAGTCTACAGAGACTTAGAATATTTTAGGTTAGCAACAAAAAGTGAAAGTCAAGTAACTCGGCTATACGAGCAAACTGTCAAAGTTGATAACCAGTAATTGTCTCAACAAACATAAAAGAAAAATGAGTGAATTGCTGGCCAGATACAAAGTTTCTACTAGTCAGATAGGAGGCTCTCTGGTCGGCTAAGGTATGCTTACTGGTTAGATAAACTAGTTTTTGGCTGGTTAACACCATCGTCAACGTCTGGAACCTCCTCTGGTCGGAATGACAGAGCAAGAGAAGCAAGCACAACACCAGCTGGATTGGCTGCCTCTTCGGTGGCCTTGGCTTCACATTTGGAAACTCTTCTGCCCTTGCCTCTTCTGAGAGAAAGTCGAGGTTGAGAGGCTTGGTTAGCTTCCATATCTGATAGAAGCAGTTGAAGCAGATCTCTTCATAACGAGCAAGATCAGCTTATTTGTCTTGTTTCAACTCTTCATTCTCATGAGTCATTTTCTCTAGCTGGTCAATCAATGTCTTGTTGGCTTGGATCTACTTTTTATTTTCATCAGCCAACTCCCTTAAAGATCTGTCCCGCTCGGCAATTGTCTTCTCTGCCTGCTCAGCCTTGGATTGAAGATCTTTCTCAGATTTAGTCAAAGTTTCAATCTTAGCTTGGGCTTCCACCAACTGTTCATTCAAGACCTTGATCAGCTCCTTATAGTCGCTTGCTCAGCGTTGAGGATGAATAATAGTGATAAGTCCCTAGAGTAAATAACCAAGAAATATTAAAATAAGAATAATCAATAAGAAAGTGAATGTTTCTGATAAGATTCTTACACTCATAACTTGAGCAAGACCTTTGTGAAGGACAACTTCAACGCTTTGCCGGGGTAGAGTCTCAAAGGTCTGAGTTGTCGTTGCATGGTGAAGTGTATGGTCTAGTAACTCTTTGTCATATTCACCAACGACGCGAAGAGGCTCGCTTAAGTAGGTTGACCAAGTAGTCTGTAGGCTACCAAAAGAGGGAATTGACGAAGGAGCCAAGCGTGGGATAATGACTGACTGGTTAAATGGTTTCCTTTGGCTAGGTGGTGTAGTCCTCATAACCTTGCTCGGAAGAGTCAAGCTGCTACCTTCACCATTTTTCCTCTTTTGGGAAAAAGGAGTGTTGAACTGCTTGAACATGGTAGGATCTGCATAAAAGTAAAGCAAAAACTGGATTAGTAGAAAAAATAAATGAACATAGGTGACAAAGAAAATTCTATAGACTCATCACAAAATCTAATCATGGTTACTGTTAGTAAAACCTGAGTTCAGAACTTCGTTAAAAATCTCATCCTCATCTTTCGACGATGAGCTTTCTTCTCTAAGGAGCTCAATGCTTTTTACTTTGCCAGGCCTGGCAGGGAAGGCGGGTCGGTGAGGATTTTCAAGAAGAGGCTCTCTAATGATAGGACCACCTGGTCAGCGTGACTGATGGGATGGTATAGGAGAAAACTAGTCAGTCACTATTTCGGTATCGACATTAGACTGATCAGTCATGTCTGTTTCATCAGTCGTACTGCCTACAACAATATCTCGGTTGTTCGGTAACAATCCCACCAATCAGAGATTCTCCAAGGAGACCAACTACTCAACATCCTTCTCCTCAAGGGGCATGTTAGCAAGATCTTCTGCCCGAGCATGCATTTCCCTGTTTGGGAGATGTTGATCAAAAGGGCCTGCATGCATAAGATCCATCATTCAACCATACATTCAAAGAACATCATCCTATGCCCTTTATGGCTTACACAAGATCTAGAAAAACAATAAAATTCCCAACCCAATAGCACCATATAATTAACGATTCATCATTCAACCATACATTCAAAGAACATATCCATTCAATATACATATCAACATACATATAACAAATGCATGAAACCCACACAGTATTTAATATATATATATGTATAGACTGCTTTGGTACCAATTGTTGGTATTAAATGATCAAATCAAAGGTACGCATCGGAATATATGAACCCATTTTAATAAATATTAATACCAGCCAGGATCATACACATATATAAATATTAAATCACATACAAATGGATCAGGGATTACCTCTTGTATCCTATCAAGTGTCCTTTAGTCTTTTTGTATAAATCAACGATCTTCCTATCCAGTGTTCTGAGATCTCACACCCTAATCTTCTATACCAATCCTCAAACACACAAGGATGTGTGTGGGCACGTAGGATTCAAAAGGTTGATTTATGTGACTCCCTAGATGTACTCAACACATGAGATCTAGAGAGTTTTAACATAGAGAAGGTTTAGAATAGTTTTCAGGTTTAGAGAAAACTATCACTTTTGAGAGAGAGTCTGATTGTCCATTCTGAATATCACGTATATTAGATTTAGAAAGATATTTAATCTAATTAATTAATCTTTATTTAATTAAAATATAATTCAAATTAAAACGGATTTGATATTTTCATTTAATTATCTATTTAAAAAGAATAATTAAGTAATTGATTAAACAAATTTATTTGAAATTCAAAATTCAAATCCCAGGGATAAAAAACCCTGATGCTAGGTGTCACACACTGTACTGTACAATGTGTGTCGCCCAGCCCTATTAGGGTTGCCTTACTTTTCTCATTTGTTTATTTAATCAACTTTTAAGACAAGATATTTATTCTAACATAAATATTAGTGAATTCAAAATTAACTTTATCTTAAAATAACTTTTTTTAAAATTAAATAAATAAATATCATATTATAAATAAGATATTTACTATTTTCTCTCTTTATATTAACCCAAGCAAGATTAATATTAATTTTAACCTATAGGTTTTAAAAATAAAAACTATATAATTAAATAATTAATTGATTCACAATTAATAAATTACCCATAATTATCAAATAATTATTTCCATGCCCTAGTGTTGACCCTCGATTTAGCCAACGACGCAGAGTCAAATATACAACAGGATATAGAACAACGCTTGAAAAGATAATCTAATGGAAAGGAAAAAAACACCAAGAAATTATAGTGGTTCGGCCCCAGTGATTGGTAATGACCTACGTCCACTTAGTGTATTATTATTATTGAACTTCAAAACTGTGATAAAAAAACTGGGGTTCTTTGAGTTTCACAAACCTTGGAAGGATTACAATAGAATAATCAACAATCACTATAGCTCTTTCTCTCTTAATATCAAGCAAAAAAAGCTAATGAATCAAAAGTCCCTTCCTTGAGATAGTTCATGCATATTTATAGGCTCAAGGAGGGTTACACATGCTAACGTGTCATATCTTTCCTTAACAATCACGTATCAAGGATCATTATGAGGAACTATTCAAATGCAGTTATTATTAGATTACAACTTAAGAAGGAAATAAATCGGGCTTCACGACCAGCCTGGTCGTACCAAAGATTAACACTAACGATGAGGCGCGCTTCTGGTCAATAGTCGAACATCACCTTTGCCCTTTAAATCTACCACGTGTCAATCCACTTGCAAATAACCTTTACCACATCATCAAAAACCATTTTTGGGTAAACATTTGCCCCCAAGTTTACTTGTTGCGACCAGCAATAAGTAAACTTAGGAAGCCGACTCTTCGAATACCCCACGAAATCTGTCAGAACCGCCCATGCCTTCTCGAAAAACGTGACCAATCATGTCTAATCAGGTCTTTTCAGTTTCCCAAGAATGTGTCTGATGGCTATCATGCTTCCCTATTCCTTGAAAAATTACCTTTAATGATTACCTTGGTGACTGCTCCTCAGCTAGTATAAATGACCCTTCAGAATCATTTTTCACATTTTACATACTTTTGCCTTCCTAAAGAACCTTGAAGAACTCGTGTTCCAGAGCCCAGAAAATTTCAAACATCTACACGCGAACGTTTAAAGCTTTCACCTTCGGACTTCACTCTTTACCTAAGTAAGTTTTATGAACTTTCTTGTTTTTTAAGTTACCATATTTAACCGCTTCATGCTTTCCTTCATTTCTGAACCCATTCGTGTTCTTGGCTGAAAATGCATGGGGAATGTTTGTATGGTGACAGATGATTGATAGGGTAGTGAAATATTGTTCCGTAGGAGTTAGGAGCCAGTTTGGTAATCGAGATTGTAGATTTAGGGCGTAAAATCGAAGTAAAAATTCGATTTTTAAGCTAGGTGAAAAATTGGGTTTTTCCCGCCCCTTCAGAGTCGAAAAAGCTTTCTCCCAAAAAAACTTTTTACTTCTGCTTTTCAATCTGTTTTTCAAACTGCTCGTATAGAACTTAGTGTTTCCGTTAGAATGCTGTTGGTCGTATACGCGAGCAACGTTATTCCAACTTTCAACACAAGATTTTAAGCTTTGTGTCTTATCTCCTCCTTTCTCTGTTCGCAGCTTTCATGCAAGATCCGTGGGGAGGAGAAAGACCAATCGATGATGACTTATTGGCTCAGCTGCTTGAGAATGAGGAGCAACCGTCATCGCTAATACCTGACATCCCTTTTTCTCGTGCCACTACAAACACTTCATCCACTCTTATTAAAAATATGGCTCGAGCAAAAACTACAGCCCAGAAAAAGAAAACTCCCAATCCTTCAAATCAGCCTGCTCCTCAGGTAGAAATTCCCTTAACTAGTGGTCGAGCAGAAAATATTCCTGACCCCAATATCCAAACTCATGCTCAGCCCTGAAATGCCATTCAACCAGATGTTGAATGGTACGTTGTCCTTGAAAGTCGGGTGACGATCAGGATGATCGCCAACTACATTAGGAAATACGGACTCCCGGGGGTGACATTAGTTCGACCTAACCAAGACCAACGAGCGAACTTTCCCGGAGGCACCTTCAGCGCCTGGTCGAGATACCATATTGAGGCAGGGGCTACCTTGCCTGTTCATCAATTCTTCCAAGGGGTAGTCAACTACTTTGGGATTGCCCCTTTCCAAATAACCCCCAATGGGTATAGGATGCTCGTCGCATTCTATATCCTATATAGCCACAAAAAATGGCCTGTGCCAACACCCCATGAGGTTAATTACTTGTTTGACCTCAAGTCTAACCCCAACCAAGAAGGTACAGGGTTCTTTCATTTTTGTCATCAGGAAACTGGGCGCACCTTCCTGACCGACACCACCCATATATCAAATGTGGGGAGGTACTACCAGGAGTACTTCCTCATGACTGACATGGTCGCGAACAACCTGGCCTTCATGCAAGGAGGTAATGCCTTTGTACCACTGGTTGTCAATTTTTCTTTAATTTTTTCTCTACATTTTTTTAGATTTTTAGTGCCTTTCAGGCCCATGGTTGCGACCAGATCCCACTCCAGACATGGAGTTAAGATCAGCCCTCTTGGCCAGTATGACTGACGTGGAAAAAAGTGTCAAGCATCTGGTCACAGAGGCTAACCTTAGGCTGGTTGGCCTTTTGGCCCCTCACCAGGATGTGAGGGAGTCAACAGCGGGGAGTGCTACCGGCGGAGAGGTTCCCAAGCAGCACCCAGCCGTGGAACAACCTCTTCCGAGGAGGGCCACTGGAGTAACAATCAGGGAACCTTCCAGCACCCCGCGGGCTGCTACTCCCCCTACCCCTAAGGGAAAAGGAAAAAAGAAGGCCTCTAAACCTCCCGCTCCCATCGATGAGTCTTCTGATGAGAACGGTACTGATCTTTCACTTTTAGTTTGCCTATTCCCTGTCATCTATTTGACGGGGACGGAAACTTTAAGTATACTCCAATCTTAAGTTCAGATTTCTTCCATGCAGTAAGTAGTTCGGTAAGTAATGTAGCGACCAGTAGTTGTAGTGTGGGTACTTTACTTATAATCTCTTCACTTTCATTTTTAGCCCCATATAAATACCTTGTCTCACTGCTCGTGTTGTTTCTTTTTGTGTAGATATGGACTCTGAGGACATGTTTGAGCATTATAAGGCTGTCGCTACATCTTCTGGCAAGAAAAAGGACAGCAAGAGGGCCCGAGGGGAGAGCAGTAAAACAGCCTCAAAGAAGGCTCGAACCGACGACCCTCCAGCCACCGTCCCTTCGAAGGAGAACACACCACCTCCATCACCACTCGAGCAGCTGGCCTCAACCCCTCTGGTCGACCAAAATTGCAATCCTCCCACACCCGTCGACCAACAGCCTACTTCTCAGGCCCCTAGCAGACAAACGCGGCGTAATCAATCTGAAGGTTCCTTGTCCAGCATCGTGGTCAGCTCAGCCAGGGAGAGGATATACAAGCTCTCCAATCATAAACACAATCAGGAGGCTATTACTGAAACCATTTCCATGGAGCCTGACCAAATACTCAACTGAGGGTTGAACGAGATAGTTAGCGTAAGACACTCCCTGATACCGGATCATTTATTTTTTATTCTCTACCATCACTTTATCCTTTTTTATCTGATTACAGGGACTACTGACCATGACTGCTGGCTGGAGCGATGGTGTCCCGAGCCAAAAAATTTGACACCAGCCTCGTCGAGGCTAAGAAAGCACTCGAAGAGAAAAACGCTGAGTTGCTTGAAAGGAACAACAAGCTAACTAAACAGAATGGCGAGTTGCTTGAGAAGGGTACGGAGCTGTCTAAGCAGAAAGAGGAACTGCTCGAGCAAAAATCCACTCTGATCGAGGAGCTGCTGGAGGTTCGGAATGGCCTGAAGAAATCCAACGAAGACAAAGAAAACTTCAGAGAAAGCGCCAAACTCAACTACAAACAGGCCTTACAGCTCGAGCTCAATTTGATTGCGAGCAGGCAGGAGACGGAGGAGCTGGAGAACCGTGTGAAGAAGCTTGAGGAAGCTGAAGCCAAGAACTTGGAGAAGTACAAGGAATCCACTCATCTTTGCTTCTACGAGTTCTGGAAGCACAACCAGGAGGCTAACTTCAACTATTTGTCAGAACGCCTGAGGCAGACTTTAATGTCTCGGTGTGCCATCCGCCTGGAGGAAGAAGAGAGGGCTAAAGTACCTGCTTCCCCGGAGATTTCTCTGGCAACAGGGATAGATGGTGCAGACAATGAAGCTAGCGCAGCTGTCGACCAGGACATTCCTCAAGATTCTCCAGCCCCTTAGTCTTTTTCCCTTTTTTTTTCTTTTGATAGCTTAATTACACGACCTCCTGGTCGTGATGTAAAGACTAATTTTTTATTGCTGCGCGGGCAGCTATTTCCCTTTTAATCAGACATTTACATCCGAGCAATACTACTCGTTGTGTAAAGTAATTCGTTTTAGATATTATAACATCTTTTTATTTTATTATAATATCTTGTTCGCATGACTGAACTTAGCATGGCACTTTGGTTTGATTTAACAAAATTTTGAAAAATAATCTAAGTACCCTAGCATGCTTTCACTTATTTTGCTCATGTGTTTACATTCCTTTTAACGATATGCTTTGCTTACTTACCCTTATATTCCCCCCAAGTGACTGAGGAGCTTAAGGTCCTTGGTCACTTGCCTTGACCAGAGCCTGTGCGAACAAAACTGCTCGTAGCAATATAATTAGAATTATAATACAGCAAAACAACACACATAATGAGCAAATACTTGTAATAAATACAATAATTGGCAAGAAATGACTGGCTGCGCACAGTCCCTTATAATTCTCGTAATAAATGGACGAAACATGTCTATACGAGTGATCAATAAGATCTTACACTTATAAGTGATCGGTCACATAAAATGACTAACCCTTTTTCAAAACTTGTAAAAAGTAAAATTAATACAAGCCAATTCTTTAAGAAGAATTGTTTGTTGATGGTACTTGCACAGGTGTTATCCATTCCAATAGCGAGGAACGAGATCTCCATTTAAGTGAGCAAGTTTATAGGTGCCTGGGTGAAGGACTTCTTCAATCTGGTATGGCCCTTCCCAATTAGGTCTGAGTACTCCAGCAGCTTGGTCGCGGGTGCTTAGAAAACCTCTTCAGAGTACAAGATCTCCAACGCTGAACTTTCTCTCTCGGACTTTAGAGTTAAAATTCCGGGCAACTTTCTGCTGGTACGCAGCTACTCGAAGTTGGGCTAGTTCACGTTTCTCATCGATTGAGTCCAGGGATTCCATCAAAAGTTGGTTGTTCAAATCTTGATCGTACGTTATTCTGCAATGCGAAGGCGGATCTAACTCAACAGGAAACATACCTTCATATCCATAAGCCAAAGAGAATGGAGTATGACCTGTTGCTATTCGGTGGGAAGTTCTGTACGACCAAAGTACTTCAGGCAATTGTTCTGGCCACGCCCCCTTAGCTTCTTCTAGCTTTTTCTTCTATGTATCCTTCAGCGTTTTGTTGACTGCTTCAACTTGTCCATTTTCTTGGGGATGAGCTACTAAAGAGAAGCTCTTGATAATACCACGTCGCTCGCAGAAATCAGTGAATAAATCACTGTCAAACTGGGTGCCATTATCCGAGACGATCTTCCTTGGCAATCCATAGCGACAAATGATGTTTTTTATCACAAAATCCAGCACCTTCTTGGTTGTTATGGTCGCAAGTGGTTCAGCCTCAGCCCATTTGGTGAAGTAGTCGACGGCAACAACAACATATTTGACAATGCTTTTTCCCGTGGGCAAAGATCCAATTAGGTCGATACCCCCAACTGCGAACAGCCACGGGCTTTGCATCTATTTAAGCTCATTAGGGGATGCTCGATTTATCCAACGACACGGAGTCAAATATACGACAGGATATAGAACGAAGCTTGAAAATATAATCTAATGGAAAGGAAAAAACACCAAGAAATTATAGTGGTTCGGCCCCAGTGATTGGTAATGACCTACGTCCACTTAGTGTATTATTATTATTGAACATCAAAGTTGTGATAAAAAAACTAGGGTTCTTTGAGTTTCACAAACCTTGGAAGGATTACAATAGAATAATCAACAATCACTATAGCTCTTTCTCTCTTAATATCAAGCAAAAAAGCTAATGAATCAAAAGTCCCTTACTTGAGCTATTTCATGCATATTTATAGGCTCAAGGAGGGTTACACATGCTAACGTGTCCTATCTTTCCTTAACAATCGCGTATCAAGGATCATTATGAGGAAATATTCAAATGTAGTTATTATTAGATTATAAATTAAGAAGGAAATAAATCGGGCTTCACGACCAGCCTAGTCATACCAAAGATTAACACTAACGATGAGGCGCGCTTCTGGTCGATAGTCGAACATCACCTTTGCCCTTTAAATCTGCCACGTGTCAATCCACTTGCAAATAACCTTTGCCACGTCATCAAAAACCATTTTTGGGTAAACACCTGGAAAATTAATTCATTTGCAATTTAGTCCTTTGTCTTAACAAATCTTTCTTTTGACATCCATACCGTTGACAGTGTAGGACAGAGGTAATCTGGGGACCATGGACCTATAATATGAAGCTCCAATAAACTAGATTATTAATTAAACTCTTTAATCTAATAATCTTATTTATTTTTTCCATGATTACTCCACTATATGTATGGAATTGCACTCTAAGTATTTATAGAATTATATTTCCAGAGTTTTCTCTAGTAGTCCATTGATAATCAATATATGTAGTTCTGTCCTCCATTATTTTTTCGTTAATTAGAGTTGGCCAAAATTACCGTTTTAACCTTCTAATTACCTCTTGATCCTTAAGTATCATTAACTCACTAGCGAATAATTAATCTATAATCTAATATATTTGAGCTCAATAACTATTTAGTTCCAAAATCAACCCTTTAGGAAACCAATATTCTATCCGTTAAGAAAGCATGGATTCCAATATTGTAATTCATGTTCCTAGCCATCCATGATATTGAATCTCTAAAACAAAAGTCATTAGCCTTATTATTCTAAGAGATCTTAACGAATGAATCAAAAGATCCAATAAATATAAATAGGAGTTCATGAATACTCAGGATTTAGACTGATCTACAAATGATCATCTATTATGATAAGAATTATATCTTTACGTCAAACGACAAGTTTATAAAGATAATTAATTCTCATCAGTCTTGTCATATATAATCTCTATTATATACAACACATTTACTAAGATGTCTATCCGCATCAGTAATTTGAATCTAGATTACTTGCATCTCGCATGCTTAGCAAATCGTACTAGTAACCATTCATTAGAGAATCCTTACTCTAATATGTTACTGGCTATTTTATTCATTATATATGATCTTAATTCTCTAGTACTAATACAAGATCATATTCTCATGAATGAATATGGAATTTTCTTGATATTATTATATAATTATTTCAAAAAATAACTATAACATTCAAATATAATAAAATTGTACTTTTATTTAAAACCAATAAAATGTATTTATATGCTTTTAGGGCATTAATCCTAACAGCTATCTCCTCGAAGAAAGTCTTGAACTTCGTGGTAAAAAATATAAGCTGCAAATACGGGGTACCAAGGAAAATAGTATTGGACAATGGAACCCAGTTCGATAGCGAACTATTTACACAATTTTGCGAAAAGAATGGGATAATCAAGAGCTTTTCCTCAGTATCTCATCCACAAGCAAATGGCCAAATCAAAGTTGTGAACAAGACTCTGAAGAGCTCTATTAATAAAAGGCTCAAAGTGGCTAAAGGAAAATGGTCAGAAGAATTACCACAAGTCCTATGGGCTTACAGAACAACAGCTCAAACCTCAACGGGGCATACCCCCTTCTCCCTGGCTTACAGTTGCAAAGTTATGCTGCCCATTGAGGTAAAAATCCCAACAATCAGACACGAAGCATACAACCAGACCTCAAACCAATCTCATCTTGAAGAAACTTTAGACCTATTTGAAGAAAAACGAGATGAAGCCCAACTTAAAAATGTCGCATACCAGCAAAGGGCTACAAGGTATTTCAATAAGAGAGTTCGAGACAGACAATTTGGATTGGGAGATCTGGTGCTTAGGTGCGTGGTCTTGGCCACACGAGACCCCTCTGCACGCATGTTTGGACCTAATTGGGAGGGGCCTTATCAAATTGAATCCATCATCCGACCTAATGTCTATAAACTAGCGAGGTTAAATGGAGAATTGGTCCCACAAGCTTGGAATGGTGAACATCTACGACCTTATTACTAGTAATGTAAGAATGATGTTTATTCAGTTGTAACCAAGCTTGTACTTAATTCTTTATTTTCATTAATAAAGCACTGATTTTATTCCAATTTTATATTTTTATAGTTATATTTTTTGCAAGCTCTCAAAATTCAATAACCTAAGATTGCAATCATAGGATATTAAGGGGGGCATAAGTGGTATACAATCATACCATAGACTCGAAAATATAGCATCAATAAAAAGAAAATTAATAACAGTGTATGGATTATTAACCAAACATGAATTAAAACAGTGTATGGATTATTAACTAAATACGAATTAAACAAGTCTGAAACAAACCATCAAACCCTAATCGACACGATTAAAAGTTGGAATTCTAGATAAACCAACGAAATTCATGAGTCAAGACTGAGCTGGATTATTAACAGTGTATGGGTTATAAACCAAACATGAATTAAAACAGTGTATGGATTATTAACCAAACACAAATTAAACAAGTCTGGAACAAACAAGCAAACCCTAATCGACACGATTAAAAGTTGGAATTCTAGGTAAACCAACGAAATTCATGAGTCGAGATTGAGCTGGAATTTTTTTGCAAATAAGTTTCGATCTCGCAACCTTGAGACCATACTTGAGGATGAGGAAAAGTTACTATAGTAAAGCAAGAAACAACTAGACTAACGAGGTTACATGCCAATGAGTATTTCGTAACAAAAATACGTGGTGAAAGTAATATTCGACCTTGACAATAACGAAGTCAAAAATGTACAATCGAATGAACTATGTATGAATATATGAAAGTTCGAACTTAAGCACAACTGTATTTGTATAAATAAACATATATAAAAATAAGTTCATGTATGCTCAAAATATTCCGACCCTGGAGTATGATGCATAAAAATAAGTCACATGTAGATAATATGCATAAAGGTTTCGAGAAAGATATTTAAGCATAAAAAAACAACCTGTTATCCCTAAAAAATACGAGGATGATGTGGCAAATAAGAATGTGACACGTGACATCACAAATAAGGGAAAAATGACTAAGTATTGAGAAAAGACCAACAGGAAAAAAGGATAGGTCCAAGACCTATAGGAAGATCGAACAAGCCTATACCCCCTAGGGGTGGTCGGCCCAAGCAGGCCCTATACCCCCTACGGGTGGTCGGCCCAAGCAATCCATGTACCCCCTAGGGGTGTCAGCCTGACCCATATCCCGAGTGGTCGACCTAAACCCCCAAGTACACTTCACTAAGAATTAATTACTCTCGTTCAAACTGAGATCAACAAGTCTAGCACCCTGAAGATCAATAGGCCTAGCACCCAGAAGGTAACAGGTCCAGCACCCAAGCTTTGGTTGTCGGGCCTAGCACGTAAGTCTGACATACCAACAAAGACTTAGCACTTCCCAGAGGTTTCTTTCGTGCATTATCCACCACAATCTATAGAAACAAGAGAAGACCCACTCACAACGATCGTGTACCAAACCACGATCTCCAGTACGACTGATCGTGTAAAAGCTCCTGGGTACTATAATAAAGGACCCAGGGCTTCATAAAAGAGACTTTTTTGGGACTCTCTTTTTGGACTGGAAAAACTCTTTTGAGAAGTGAATTACTGAGTTCATTCTTGTAATTGTCGAGTAACTCAATACAAAAGACTAAGTGGATTAGGTTATTATTGTTCATCAGAATAGGGCTGAACCACTATAAATTTATGTGTGTTTACTTAAGATAATGGTATTCTGTCATTTATATTACTTATTCCATTCAAAAGGTGTCGTATATTGTACATATGACCGTTGGCCAATTTCACAGGTCAACACTACCATTAAAATATAAAGCATCAAATAACTCGAGCTCGAGTTATAATTTTTTTTGCCCCAAGGGCACCAAAAATGCAATTACAAGGGAAATAAAAAAACTATGGGTCACAGCCCATGTGTTGGCCTTCAAGGATTGACAGCTCTGTCAACCACCATCCCCGTTTGCTCTATGGCCTCCGCCGCTTCTTGAGCTTTGAGCCTGACCTTTTCCTCCTCCATTCGAGCTTGCCATATGTTGAAATGCTCGGTCTCCTTGATGGACAAGAAGCTGGTGTTGAGGTCGAGATTGGTGGCCCAAATGCAATACATTGCCATGTCAACGACGTGGTCTTTCTTGGTCTTGAATTCCTTAAGAAGATGAGCCTTATCACTCTCTATGAACTCGAAAGTCATCTTCTTGTACTCCTCTAGTTTGGCATTCAATTATTGTATCCCTTTAATCTCCATCTCCTTAGCCTCCACCTCCCGCTGAATCATTTCCAGCTTCTGCCAAGTCACCTCCAGTCCCTGCTGAGCTGTTTCCTACTCGGCCTGAGCCTCTTTAAGGTCATCTTCAGCCCTGAGTTGTGCATCTCTGGCATCTTGGGCATGCACCTTGCTCGTCGCGACCTCGCAATTCAGGAAATAATTGTGTTGAACGAAGGTTAGAAGGGCATGCAATCAAAAATTGATGTTAGAAGTAAAAAGAGTTGGCGTTGAAACATGGAACTTATAAATTTTTAAAGAATAAATTACCGAAGAAAGCAACTCTCAAATCTTGTGGAAAAGAGTGTTGGCACTCTCGCAGGTCATTAAGAACTCCCACTGGGGAGCCCCGAGGTTGCTGAGGCATTGGCCCACGTGAGTCAATGCATCAGAACTAAGATGGACTCCGGGAGTATCGGCGACATTGTCGACCACAAACTCAGGGACGTAGGTCGAAACAGGAAGTTTGTGGTCTCGAATTGGAGGCTGGGCAAGGCGAAATTTCTTTGGTTGGCTCGCAGGGGAAGGGTGTTGGTTTTTATTGATCAAATCAGAGATTATGCGCAGCGGAACAACAATCAAATTGTAAGATTAATCCCATAAGATTTCTAGATCTACTTCTTCACACTCATATATATATTGAATCAAGGACAAGAATAGAAACATTACCTCAGGTCCTTCCTTGCTGCTATCTTTTCGTATGGCTGAATCCTTGAGATCTCACACCAAGATCTTCCAAAATGTTCTCAGTCACCCAAAGAACGAGTGTGGGCTCGCTATACAAATAATAGGCAATAACTATTTATCAGATATTCTCAACACATGAGATCTGATAAAGTTTGGACCTAGGTTTTGTGAAGAACAATGACCTTTGTTTTTGTCACTGATCTTTTTCTCTGAGAGAATCCTAGATATTTTTCTATCCCTGAAAACTTACGTTCTATGAAAACTGATATCCAATATTTAATAATATCCAATATATTAAAATATTTGTTATTTTAAACAAATTCAAAATAACTGATCAGTTATCAGATTTTTGTTTAAATAATAATATTTAAATCAAATCAAAATATCTCATTATTTATTTAATATTTAAATAACTAAAATTGTGGAATCAAGAGACCAAGTCTCTCTCTTATGCGTGTAACACAGTGCCTGTGCACTGCGCCACACGTGTACCACATGCAGGTGCAGGCATGTGATTTTTCCCAATTTTATTATTATTTAAATACCAAAAATCCCAAAAAATAAATTAATTCTTAATTAATTAATTACACATAATTAATCAATAATTATGTTTGATACATAGAAAAATATTTTACTTATCACATAAGTCCTTTTTGCCCATTTTTGTATTTGCCTTTGACAGTGATTGTTTGAGCCATTTCGGGGACCATGGACCTATAACATTAAGTTCCAATAAATTGAAACTAAATAATTAAACTCTTTAATTATAATAGTTAATTTATTAATTCTGATATTACTCCACTATAAATTCAGAATTGTACTCTTTATGTTATAGATATACTTTTACAGAAATCTTTTTCTTAAGTCGTCCATAGATATAACCATCTTGCAATAGTTCAACCCTCTAATTAATTAGTTCATAAATTAGAATGGAAGAATTACCATTTAACCTTTCTAATTTACTTCTTATTCCTTAAGTACCATTAATTCACTAGTGAATAACTAATCTATAATCTAATTATAGATTTGAGCTCAAAATCATTCAGTTCCAGAATTAACCCTTAAGGGAACTAATATACGATCCGTTAGGAAAGATTAGATTCCGTATTGCTGATACATGTTCCCAGCCATCCATGATATTAAATCTCCAAAACAAAAGTCATTAGCCTCATTCTTTGAAGAGACCTTAACGAGTGAATCAAAAGATTTAATAAATATGAACAGGAGTTCATGAACACTCAGGATTTAGGTTGATTTATAAATGATCATCTGTTATGATATGAATTACAAGTCTTTATTGTTAAATGGTTTTTGGATAAAGACTTTAATTCATATCGGTCCATGTCATATATAATCATATTATATAAAGCACCTTTACCGAGATGTCTTTCCACATCAATAATCCGAATCTAGATTATTTGTATCATTATGATACTTAGTAAACCGTACTTACAACTCCAATTAAAGAATTCCATAACTTTAATTTGTCGTTGTTGACTATTTTTATTCATTCATGTGATCTTAATTCTCTCGTACTAATACAAGATCACACCCTCAATAATGAATATGGAATTTTTATGATATTTACAAAATTATTCAAACAATAATTTAACAATCTAAATATGACAATAATAATAAACCATTGTATTTATTTATTCACAGAAAAAACAAATGTCTTTACATGCTTTTAGGACACACTCCTAACAAAGGGGCCACAACTTTTGAAAGTGCTCGAGGTTTGGTGACGAGGCCCAAGTCGGACTGCTTTAAGGCCGACGGGGGTAGCTCAGACTTTTTAGTGAGCTTAGAAGGACGATCTCCCTTTGAGGACACCTGGTGGCATTTATTTCCCCTGGATGCAACAGGTTGGTTAAGGATGTTGTCAAGGTCCAAATCCATCTTACCTGAAAAAGGGAAAGACAAAAACATCAAGAGCTGATCATATTTTACAGTATATGTTGAGACTTCTAGGTGAAAGAAACCTACCTGAAAGATTTCGTCGAGCTTGAGCTCGGGGACCAGGAAATCCCTCTGTCTTCAGATGATTCTAAAGGGGTTCCCTCTCTATAAGTGAGGGACATCCTCGTTAGGTCCCTATAATCGTTGGTCCCATACTGGACAACTATCCTATCCAAAACTTCATTCAAACTATACACCATAAGATCTACCCCCAACCAGACCATAAAATTATTGCGGGGATCGTTAAATAGAACTACAGCATTGGGCACCCATCTAAGAAGAGTGG
Source organism: Humulus lupulus (assembly GCF_963169125.1). Taxonomy (NCBI): domain Eukaryota; kingdom Viridiplantae; phylum Streptophyta; class Magnoliopsida; order Rosales; family Cannabaceae; genus Humulus; species Humulus lupulus. Next base: position 73,350,786 of record NC_084795.1, on the reverse strand, counting down.
GGGACCACTTGGATAGATCTAATATGACTTTACCACCATCAGACAAGCTCGGTGAGGCCTCGTCCTGAGCTTCAATTCTCGAGCATGGAGACTCGGGTATGCGATGGATAAAGGTCTGGGAGTGCAGGCTTGAGGGTTTACTTTTGGAGGGAAGCTCAGCGGTTGGGATATTGACGTCTTCCCAACTCACGAACTTGTGGATTCACGCTCCGTCTGTGGACTTGCCCTCACCAAGGAGACCACAGAGTCAGAGTTTATCCTCATGAAGGAGATAGTTGAGGGATCGACGACCGTATGGGAGCTTGAGAATCACTTCATTGTGGTCCTTCATGGCCTTTGAGGGTTGTGGGCAGCGATAGTTGACTGCACGAAAAGTTTGAATGAGTATTTTGAGCTCGAAATGAAAAAGTTAAGGGGAACTATGACAAGATACTTATGAATTCATTTAAACGAATAGAATCAAGAAGGAGCAAGACCATCTGTCCAGAAAAATATGGTTTTGAAGTTAGGAGGATGGTTAGGATTACTCTTGAGGTAATAAAATCCATCCCCGCCATGGGATCAAGAAGAATTACTCTTGAGGTAGAAAAGATATAGAATCTCATGTGCCAAGGGTCCCTCCCACTTTCACTCATGGTATAATGACCTCAGGGCGGCCAGGACTCTGTACGAATTGGACTGAAGCTGGAAAGGAGTGATACCAACGTAGTCAGTAAAGTTCCAAAAATAGTCCTTCAACGGCAGTAATGCCCCAACTCACATATGTTCGCAACTCCAGGCCGCGAGATTGACTTTCCTCTCAGGGTCGTCTTCACTTGGAGCAAAGCAACTCCTCTTGTTGGAGATAGCGGGCTGACACACTAATTTGCACAATAACTTTAAACCGTTGTAGGACATCAGTTCTGAAATCTGCCTGGTGGAAGTGACGGAAGTTTGATAATGCTCAGCCTCGAAGAAAGAGTTCTCCGAGACTGGAATGGAAAGAGCTTTGGAGGCGGTGTGTGTGGTCAGCTGGTTTGATGCAGTCTCCATGAGTTCGAAAGAGAGTTCATCTGGGTAGAAGGCTATTGTGACCCTACACTTGGGGTCCAGTGGAACTGGTCAAATTTCGGGGTCCGAGTCAGGATACACTGCGAATCGCAACCTCCTTCTTTTTCCCTCTTCAACCTCGTCAATTGGGCATCGAAAGTGGGCCCTAATGTCTTCCCGTTTGAGGCACTCTTTGTGCTCCCTGATTAGTCATTGGTTACATGAAAATGGTGACTCAGGTTGAGGAGACGGTGGATGGTAAGTGTTGATGCTCATAATCTCATCAAGAGAAAATATAAGGCCGAAGCAGAGCCCCAACGCCACTATCTCGCGAGGCCACCATTCCGCGAGGCCATCCTATCTCGCGAGGCCATCATTCCACGAGGCCATCACATGGGCAAGACCGTCTCATCTCGCGAAGACATCAAATGGGCAAGGCCGTCCCTTCTCGTGAGGCCATCAAATGGGCGAGGCCGTCCCTTCTCGCAAGGCCGTCTCATCTCGCGAGGCCATCAAATGGGCGAGGCTGTCCCTTCTCGCGAGGCCATCAAATGGGTGAGGCCCTCCCTTCTCGCGAGGCCATCAAATGGGCTAGGCCGTCCCTTCTCGCGAGGCCATCAAATGGGCGAGGCCCTCCCTTCTCGCGAGGCCATCAAACAGGTGAGGCCATCATATGGGCGAGGCCATCCCATCTCGCGAGGCCAACATTCCGCGAGGCCCTCCTGTCTCACGAGGCCACCGTTCCGCGAAGCCCTCTCGTCTCGCGAGGCCACCAATCCGCGAAGCCCTCCCGTCTCGCGAGGCCATCAAATGGGCGAGGCCGTCCCTTCTCGCAAGGCCGTCTCATCTCGCGAGGCCATCAAATGGGCGAGGCCGTCAATGGCCCCCCATGCGCGAGGCCGAGGGAGGCTGCGAGGCCGTCTATGGCGCCCCATGCGTGAGGCTGTCGATGGCGCCCCATGCGCGAGGCCGCGCAAAGTCCCACGCGCGCACGCCCCGGGAGGTCCATCAGCCCACCATCTTCTCAGGAGGCCGACACCCCGTCACTTAACACGTATGGGCCCAAGACCCCTACTCAACGCCACGGCCAGCACGGGCACCAAGGATCCCCTTTCTCACACCTCGAAGTCCCTATGCTTAGGAGATCCAGTACGAGTCGAATGAGACATATTTGTACGACCAAGTACTAAGTACGGACACCAGTGCCAGTGAGATTGCTGGGGTAAGGATCATGGTCCGTACGTCTACGGCCATAGGTCAGAGCCAACACCACTACCTCCTGCGCCAATACGCCTGCCACCACACATCAGACATGGGTACAGACAAGTAGTGGAGACATCCTCCTGACACCTGCTCCTGTACGGGATGTACAACCACAACCTCTGAAGCCACTCCCCTAATACAGTACGTATGTACCACTTGGTCCCCTGGACCACTATGTACCTAAGGCCATTAGAGCCTACTATAAAATGAACTCCAAGGCCACCTGAAAGGGGGTTGGAAATTTGACTGTAGCAGAGGCATTAGTGTGAATGAGATACTGAATTCTCCATTGTTCTTAGATTATTGTTCTTGCGTTATTGTTCAAGTTTTCATAGCTTTCCAATTAGCGATTTTAATTTGATAATTTTTCCAACTTAACTTCGTTGACAAGTTCTCACCGTCAACAGTTTGGCACCGTCTGTGGGAACGTTAGTTTCAAGCTACTGTTCCACCATTGTTTCCGACAAGAAGAAGATGCCAAGACGCTCGAAACGACTGAGGGAGACGTGGGAGGTAGAGGTTCACCTAAACGGAGTCCAGCTGAAGGCCTCCATGAAGGACGCTCCTCCACCCAGGGACGTGGAGCCCCCGAAAGACCCTGAGGTTCACGGAGGAGACAGGGTGGCCTCATCGTCGGCCGCTCCACCTGGAGGGAGTCCTCCCAGAGCACCACCGGTACACGCTGATGAGTTCCCTCCTCCGAAACCGCCGCGGGCACCGAACTCTGGCCGGCAAGACCCGGGCCCTTCTTCCCGTAGGCCTGACAAACACCCCCGGGTCCACTCCGTGAGCTCGAGTTCGAAGTCCCAGTTTTACGAAGAGGAGATACGTGAGCTCCACCGTAAAAACCAAAGGTTAGAAACTACCTTAGAAAACATGCAAGAGGTCCTTAACGGCCTACTGCAGGGGAAGTCCAGCATAACCTTGCCTAAGGGAAAGGAGAAGGGCAAGGATGGGGTGGAGACCACTGTGCCGGTAGATGATGGAAGAACCCGGCATTCAACTAGCAAAACCCCCCGCGCGAAGCAACATGATCACCCCGAACCGCCTAAGCAGGCCCAGAAGCCAGCGCCGAGAACTAACTCTGCCCCTCGCCATGAGGATGAGGTCACCTCCAAAAGAACACCCCCAGACTTGCGGGAGGAGCTCAATAAGAAGAGGGCGGGCAAAGGAACCGCGCCCCCTGTGGCGCCTCAAGAAGGCAAGGGAAAGGCAGATCTTAGCCCGTCCACTTTGAGAGACACCCTCAGCAAAAGGAGGCAGGACCTAGATACGGAGATACGGAGCTTGCGGAGTAAGATCGTCACCGCGTCGGGTGCCCAGGCCTTTGAGGAAGACTTCGACCATGAGTCGCCTTTTGTGCGGGAAATTCAGGCAATCCAGCTCCCTGCCAATTTTAAGGAGCCCAATATGACCCCTTACGAAGGAAACACGGATCCAAAATACCACCTGGATGCGTTTAATGATCTGATGAAATTGAGGGGGATCGGAAGTGGTGCCAGGTGCCATTGCTTCGCTGTTACTCTGAAAGGACCCGCCTACAAATGGTTCAAAAGGCTAAGGCCAGGGTCCATCAGGTCCTGGCAGCAGTTCTCTGAAGAGTTCCTCCAACAGCACCATGTCGTGCGGGACTTCACGATGCCAGGTACCACCTTGGCCAACGTGAAGCAAGGGGAGAAGGAAAGCCTGAAGAGCTACATTCACCGGTTCAATATGGAGGCCGCAAAAGTGGGGAGCCTAACGTGCCGGGAGTTAAAAATGGCCATTACCGCTGGAGTGCTCCCAGGAAGCAAATTGTGGGACAACATGTTAAAGAGGGAAGTCACTGACCTGGATGACTTCTATGAAAGAGCACAGAAGTACATCCGTGTGGAGGATGGCCACGCAAACCTGAAGGCAGGGAAGGAGGAGCCCCACGCGAAGTCCCCAACTAACGACGGGTCGAATGTAGCAAAGAAGAAAAGGACGTACGATGGGCCGAGGGATGACCAGCAGAGGAAGACCAAGCGAGGGGGTGATCATAGGCCAACAGCCTATACTTACTACACAGACCTCACAGATACCAGGGAGCACATTTACCTCACCAATGAAGATCGAGTTCCTTTCAAGAGGCCCCCACCAATGAGAAAGGACTGGTCCAAAAGGGACCCTAGCAGATACTGTCGGTACCACAAGGATACCGGTCATACCACGGCAGAGTGTATCCATTTGAAGGAAGAAATCGAGGAACTCATCCGCAGGGGACATTTGGGCAGGTATGTGCGCAAGGATAACCAGAGGCCAGAAGGAGGAGTGTCCTCGCCGCGGGCACGTGAGGTGGCCCCAGAAGTGCAAGGAGAGGTCAGGACCATCTTTGGAGGACTAGGATTCGGAGGCAATTCTAGGAAGGGACGAGACAGGTATGCCAAGGAGGCCCGACGAAGTCCACCACATTGCGTTTTAAGCTTGGAACAACGCCCCCCGAAGAGCTTCAAGGGCGAGAATGACTCAATAACTTTCACTGAAGAAGATGCGCAGGGGGTGCACTTTCCTCATAATGACCCCCTGGTACTAACCGCCCAGCTAGCTAACATGAGGATACATCGGGTCATGGTGGATAACGGGAGCTCCGTGGACATCTTGAATCGACAGGCACTGGAAAAGATGGGGTTGAGCCTCCGTCACCTAAAGCCTTGCACTACGACTTTGTATGGGTTCACGGGAGATTCGATGCAACCCCTGGGGACAATCGAATTGGCCCTCACCATGGGGGAGCAACCCAGGCAAACCACCGTAATGGCTAACTTTGTCGTGGTAGATTGCACCTCAGCCTTCAATGCAGTATTAGGGAGACCCTCCCTGAGAGAATTGAAGGTGATAACTTCAGTGTATCACCTGGCCATGAAATTCCCTACCCCTGGGGGAGTAGCATGTGTGAAAGGGGAGCAGAAGGAAGCGAGGGAATGCTATAACATGTCCCTCCGCGCAGCCACCAAACCATCCATGTCAATGACGATGGCTGTGCATGAAGGAGCGACTCACACAATTTAGATCCGCACAAGATGGGACAGGCTACAGAGCCTTTCGAGAAGTGCAACCAGCAAGGCTTCAGCTCTTAATGCCAAAAGAACCTATGTTTAGCTTGTTCTTCGTTATTTTAGTAAGAATCAAAGAGGCTGCCCTAGGTAGCCTCCTAGTCAGATGTAACCCCCCCCCCCCCTTTTTTATTTTCAAAGTTAAATGTAAACCGCGTTCTATGAATCAAACCGTTTGCTACTTCCTGTGTTTATTTTCTTCGTTGCACGAGCATCAGCCAAAGTGCCTGCCAAAATAAATTTCACCAAGCACTTGGGGGGCAGGACAGGAGGGCAAGAACATGCAGCCAGCAAAAGGACTCCTAAAAAAGGGACCCTCTAACGGAGGATCCTAAAAAGGACCCCTTGCCATCCTAACTCCTAAAAAGGGACCCTCTAACGGAGGATCCTAAAAAGGACCCCTTGCCCTCCTAACTCCTAAAAAGGGACCCTCTAACGGAGGATCCTAAAAAGGACCCCTTGCCTTCCTGACTCCTAAGGGAGATCCTCTACCAAGAGGATCCTCAAAAAGGACCCTCCATCAGGAGGACCCCAAAAAGGACCCCTTCAACAGGGATCCCAAGGGGACCCCCTATATGAGGGCCTTAAGCGAAGTCTTTACAAGGCAGCTCCTGAGATCACAAGGATTAGCTACCCGTGTGAATATCAAGGAGGCCTTAGGGACTCACAAAAAAATATATATGGTATCGATGATAATAAGTCTAGAGCGGCCACCAAGCCGTCTAGCCAATAATAAGTCTAGCCATTATATGGTGACGACAATAATAAGTCTAGAGTGGCCACCAAGCTGCCTAGCCAAAAAGGGTCCCAAAGGAGACCCTTGCAAAAATAGTACTATGAATAACGACGAGAAGGACGCTTCTCGCAAAGAAATAATAAGCGCGCGCAAGAAAAACATGAAAGGATAACTAAGACCCAAGGGGTCAAAATATCCTTATGAAAGCAACCAAGAGGCACCAAAAGAGGTCCCAGTGAACCCTTGCCCATGGGCTCCAAAGGACCTCCAGCCTGATAAATAAAAGAGGGGAACCAACCAAACCCCATCATACAGGCATAAAAGGGCCTCGAATGCAATAGAACAAAAAATAAACAGCAACATCATATGTATTCATACATTAGAAGAAAAAAGAGTTCTCGGGGTAGTACAAGAGCTACCAACAGAAAAATAGCATTGATAACGATGTTACAAAATAAAATAAAAAAGGAGCTAGACAATTTCAAGGTCTCTTGTAGTGGGTACTCCACCAGGCCGCTCGGGCAACGGCCTGTTCGCCAAAAGAGGAGAAGTCGAAGTTGGGATCCTGCCTCCACACATTGTAGAGAGCACGATCTATAGACTTGCGCTCGGTTATGACTCTCTCCGCCTCCAAGGAAGCGTTCCTCTCTTGAGCTGACTGTAGTTCAGCCCTAAGGGCCTCAACTTCAATCTCCAGCTGGGTAACCCTCTCCTGCGACCCGGATGCAGCGGCCTTGGCCCCCCGGAGTTCGCGCTCCAAGCCTTTAGCCTTGCCCCTTAGCTCCTTGATCTGGGCCTTCAGCTTATCCTTCTTCGAGTCCAACTTGGCATACTTTGTCCGGGCCTTTGACAATTGGGCCTTGGTTGTGCTGAGCTCGTTTTCGAGCTCTTGGACCTGGGCCATGAGGCCGTCCCTCTAAGCAGTAGATGCGGATAGAACGCCGGACGTGTCAGCATGCCGAAGAGACACGATGTAGACCTGAGCAAGAAAGTCAATGGTGTCAGCGATAAGTAACAAAAAGAAAAACGCATGTACACCCATACATAATACTAATCAACGCAAGGTGCAAGACCTCACCCAGGCTGCGACACGCCTTAGCATCTCCCCAAGATCTGGTTGAGGCACGTTCCCCAGACCCCTCCAGTCGGAGACAGGGAGGCCCGAGGCTATCGGAATGAAACGCTGCGCATAAGATGTGGCCATCCTGGTCACCCAAGGTTCCGCCTCTGCACTTGGAGCATCTTGTTGGATAGGAACAGACGACCCGCTCACCGAAGCAGGAGGAGGCGCAGCAAAAGGGAAAAATTGAGACCCTGGTGCATCAGAAGGGAGCTCCGCAAGCCCGAGTAGTCGGCATCCGGCACGCTGAGATCATGAGGGACTTGAGGGAAGGCGTCACCGCCATCACGGCCAGGGGGAGAGTAACCTCCTGCCGCGGCCTGCGGGTCCAGAGACTGAAAGACCGTGTCCTGGTCATAGGAGTCAAAAGGAGGGCATCCCCCTGGAGACGGGGGGGCATCCTCCATCTCCACCTCAGCCTCACCCTCGTGTAGTGATGGCCCAGCCGGCGTAGCCACAACCTTCTTAGACCCGGTGATCAACCACAGGAACTTGGGGTTAGAGACCGGGGACAATTGGTGGCGGGTGAGATTTGCCACCGTAAAAAGGACCGTTGCCTTCTTCTGGGCGGAATCTGCAGCAATGAGTCTGCCTATGGCCTCCGCCTCCGACCCAATGACCGAGGGATCAGCAAAGTGCCCTACAAGAACCACGTCAATGTCAGTACAAGCGAGAGTGCAAAACAGTAAGTTCTAGTAAGAAAAAAAGAAAGACCAGTATACTTACTAGGGTTGGCGCGGAAGCTTTCACGAACCGAGAGAGGCCCCTCTACCCAAAAAAAGTCTTGTTTTTAAGGCCCGGTATTGGACACCGAGCCCTCTATTAAGGGGAGCTCACTGTTGGCCTTCTGCAGATAGTAGAAGCCCTTGGACCTGGGCAATGCTATAAGGTTATACAAGGAATGCACCTCCTGCGCCATCGGGGCGCGTTTCTCATTGTCCTTAAACCAAATGAAGAGGCAACTTAAAGTCAACCAACTGTTGGGCAACAGTTGGAGAGGGGCCAAATCAAAATAGTTGAGAACCGCCACGAAGAATGGGTGCAGAGGGATGGTGCCACCCGCCTTCAGAATCTTCTCGCTCAAAGCCACAAAGCCCAGTTTAGGGCGGTCGGCCCGGCAAGCCTCCTGAGGAACGTGCAAGGCATATTCTGGAGGAGCTCGCAAGAGTTTTCCACCGAGGGAGCGATGGAGGAAGCACTAAGTTAGGATCAACTGAGACTAGAGGCTGAGGAGAGGAGCTAATATCCCCATGACCGTCATCAGGCGAAGGGGGAGTGGGAGGTGCTGGCGGAATGTGTCCCTCCATAAATTCTAACTCCCACCGCAATTCAAAAAGGGTCATCCTAAGACGCGCTATATGGTCACTAAGGCCCAGGGGTGAAAGTCCTCCATCTCCCCTCGACACCGAGTCAATTTCGCTCTCTACCACCCAAATTTTATGCCTAAGATCAGCCATGCACTCAAGGTGGCGAATGCGGGCTTGCCTCAAAGAATCATAGTCCTGGTAAGAGTTTCCTTCAGGGGATTCTGAGTCTGAAGACAGGTCAATAAACTCAGCCCTTGGGGGTATGTCGGACGAGCCCTCACTAGCCATGAAACCACGTCCCAACAGCAAAAAGGGGCTCACGTATAAACGAGGGGAAGGCTACAAAACACAAAGGAATAGGCTTAATACCTCTAGGTGCAAACGCCCTAAATGGACTACTACAAGGTATATATAAAAAAAACAGGAGGGAGGAGGGGCGTGCATATGGTCAAACTCACTACAAGCTCAGACTAATGTACCCCATCCCAAGTGCTGCTAGTTTAGACCCGATGTTTAAAAAAAAAAAAAATAATAATAATAAATAATTAAAAAGGAAGAGAAAAAAGAATATACCTCAAGCGATTAAAAGAACGAGGCCGGGGCCCAAAGAAGGTCGGGAAGCGAAAAGCACCGAAGCGCCGAAAATGCGCGTCTGCAAGAATTAACCAGAAACGTGTGTTAGTCCTAAAATATACGCACCAAGAAATTAGCTAATATGTAAAAAAAAAATGTGATGAAACTATGGAAAAAGTGTAGTTGTGGGGGATTGAACCCTTTACCTCTTGAAAGGAGCAAGGGTCTAACTACCACTAAGCCAAGGAGGTAAGGTGTAAATATTAAGCCACGCATGAAGGCCTATTTATAGGAACCAAGATGAATAGTCTACAAGAGCACCTAAAGGCCCTCTCCTAGACTAGGGGGGCAAGTGTTGATGCTCATAATCTCATCAAGAGAAAATATAAGGTCGAAGCAGAGCCCCAAGGCCACCATCTCGCGAGGCCACCATTCCGCGAGGCCATCCTATCTCGCGAGGCCATCATTCCGCGAGGCCATCACATGGGCAAGACCGTCTCATCTCGCGAGGCCATCAAATGGGCAAGGCCGTCCCTTCTCGTGAGGCCATCAAATGGGCGAGGCCGTCCCTTCTCGCAAGGCCGTCTCATCTCGCGATGCCATCAAATGGGAGAGGCCCTCCCTTCTCGCGAGGCCATCAAATGGGCGAGGCCCTCCCTTCTCGCGAGGCCATCAAATGGGCTAGGTCGTCCCTTCTCGCGAGGCCATCAAATGGGCGAGGCCCTCCCTTCTCGCGAGGCCATCAAATGGGCGAGGCCATCATATGGGCGAGGCCGTCCCATCTCGCGAGGCCAACATTCCGCGAGGCCCTCCTGTCTCGCGAGGCCACCGTTCCGCGAAGCCCTCTCGTCTCGCGAGGCCACCAATCCGCGAAGCCCTCCCGTCTCGCGAGGCCATCAAATGGGCGAGGCCGTCCCTTATCGCAAGGCCATCTCATCTCGCGAGGCCATCAAATGGGCGAGGCCGTCAATGGCCCCCCATGCGCGAGGCCGAGGGAGGCTGCGAGGCCGTCTATGGCGCCCCATGCGTGAGGCTGTCGATGGCGCCCCATGCGCGAGGCCGCACAAAGTCCCACGCGCGCACGCCCCGGGAGGTCCATCAGCCCACCATCTTCTCAGGAGGCCGACACCCCGTCACTTAACACGTATGGGCCCAAGACCCCTACTCAACGCCACGGCCAGCACGGGCACCAAGGATCCCCTTTCTCACACCTCGAAGTCCCTATGCTTAGGAGATCCAGTACGAGTCGAATGAGACATATTTGTATGACCAAGTACTAAGTATGGACACCAGTGCCAGTGAGATTGCTGGGGTAAGGATCATGGTCCGTACGTCTACGGCCATAGGTCAGAGCCAACACCACTACCTCCTGCGCCAATACGCCTGCCACCACACATCAGACATGGGTACAGACAAGTAGTGGAGACATCCTCCTGACACCTGCTCCTGTACGGGATGTACAACCACAACCTCTGAAGCCACTCCCCTAATACAGTACGTATGTACCACTTGGTCCCCTGGACCACTATGTACCTAAGGCCATTAGAGCCTACTATAAAATGAACTCCAAGGCCACCTGAAAGGGGGTTGGAAATTTGACTGTAGCAGAGGCATTAGTGTGAATGAGATACTGAATTCTCCATTGTTCTTAGATTATTGTTCTTGAGTTATTGTTCAAGTTTTCATAGCTTTCCAATTAGCGATTTTAATTTGATAATTTTTCCAACTTAACTTCGTTGACGAGTTCTCACCGTCAACAGTAAGGGATCGCAAGCTTGGTCCCCCACCGATTCTCTGAAGACTGCAACATCTAACAAGAAAGAAAAATGTGAGGGCCCATCATTTAGAAAGAATGGGAAGAATTTTTTTTTTCTTTTTTTAATAACTCGAATTTGCAAGCTCGACATAATGAAGATCGCATTAATCGAGCCTAAAGGCTCGAAATAGCAAGTTTGATTCAAATGCCAAAATTGATCTATTAAAAGTTCGGGGCATCGAGAGTGGACCCATGCGAGAGTGGGGTAGTTAATGTCAATTTGGGGTATCCCGAATTTCTAGGAAAAAATGGGCAGTTACCCAAAAAGGAGATATTATAGGGATATGTGCGTTAAAACCCTAATCCAAATCCCTATTTCTTAATCTACACAAAAGTTATATTCAATTACCCTACGATTAGAATGAAGCCATTTTTACCAGTTTTTTTCCATAAACAAGTTTCTACCCATAAAAAAATTATTCACCCTACGAATAAAAAAACTCCTATATCACAAGAATATAACAAGGACTAAGACTATCCTCTTTTCTTTCATGCATGAAGGTATATAAGAAAAAACATACAAAAATGAGTGATAAAGTGTGATGAACTTACACAAAGTTGATACGGGGAAGGAGGAGATGCCGGATCGAAGGGTCGAAAGTAGGAACGATGCAATAGAATCAAACGAATCGATGTTGATTTGCTTCTTGGGTTTGGAAGACATAAAAAATATCGTGTTCTTTTTTGCTCTGTTTTTTTTTCTTTTCTAAAAGATGGAAAAATAAAAGTGAGGGTGGAGAAGTTGAAGAGGGGGTATAAATAGGCAAAAAGGTGATATTCAAAGGGAAATCTGAGTCCTTGATTTGGGTTAAAACATGATCCGATGAACCACGTAGAATTTCCAGGGTTGGCAAAAAAAAGGGAATAGGAAAGGATGTGCACAGAAAAAAGAGTACTCGAGTACTCTCAGTATGCAATGCCCTAGGGACACGTGTCCATACTCGAGTGTGGTAGGTGGGCACGTTTTTCGAAAGTGAAGTTCAAAAGTTTCCTTCTCAGAGGATTCAAAACAACACTTTTTTTTTGGGGGGGGGGGGGGGGGGGGGGGATGTTACACCCTAATTTTGAGATTAAATAAATAGCCTCGAAATGTAGGCTCATAAAGAGTACACTTGTATAAATGGAAAAAAACGATTCTAGGTCTGCTATTAGCAATCGAGCATGAGTTGCAAGCTCGAACATACCAACCTTCTCCAAGGGATGAGTTTGGTCGACTCGACGAGAGAGGGGGAGGCAAAAATTGGAATGTTGAGCTTGAAGTTGATTGGTCTCCAAAGCGCGGTAAAGCAATGTTCAAGCTCGATGAAGTGTTTATCACACGAAAAAGCGGTTAGGAAATCCCTTTTTTTTGGATTGGTCAACACAGTGTAACAAATCCCTATTTTTATGGGATCGTTATTTAATTAATGCATTTGATTTGTATTATTAATTTGGATATTTATTTGAATTTAAACATTTAATTTTAAATTCCCTGAATTGGGGGCAAGATATTCCTACAACCAGGTCTATAAATAGCCTAGACTAGGTCATTTGTATTCACACACAAATTGGTACTGAGAAGAGGCTCTACCAAATTGCTTTCATCTGAAGCTTTGATAGAGTGTTCATAATAACAGTGACTCGTAGATGTAGGCATATTTTAATTGCTGAACCACGTTAAAAATTCTATAATTTCTTCTATTTTTTCTAAATCATTCTTATTGCTCTACACTCGAGTGTGGTCGGTGGGCACATTTTCAAAAAGTAAAGTTCAAAAGTTTCATTCTCAGAGGATTCGAACCAAAAATTTTGAGGGGGGAAAATGTTACACCTAAATTTCGAGATTAAATAAATAGCCTCGAAATGTAGGCTCGTAAAGAGTGAGCTCGGGTATAACAAGTGTTAGCAGTACACTTGTATAAATTGACAAACGGTTCCAGATCTGCTATCAGCGTTCGAACATAAGTTGCAGGCTAGAACATACCAACCTTCTCCGAGGGATGAGTTCGATCGACTCGGCAAGAGAGGAGGAGGAAACAACTTGAATGGTGAGCTCGAAGTTGATTGGTCTCAAAAGCGCGGTAAAGCAACGTTCAAGCTCGATGACGCATTTATCACACAGAAAAGCTGCTAGGAAATCCTTATTTCTTTGGGATTAGTCAACACCGTGTAACGAATCCTTATTTTTAGGGGATCGTTATTTAATTGATGCATTTTGTTTGTATTATTAATTAGGATATTTATTTGAATTTAAACATTTAATTGTAACTTCCCTAAATTGGGGGCAAGATATTCCTACAACTAGGTCTATAAATAGCCTGGACTAGGTCATCTATATTCACACACAAATTGGTACTGAGAAGAGGCTCTACCAAATTGCTTTCATTTGAAGCTTTGATAGAGTGTTCATAATAACAATGACTCGTGGACGTAGGCAGATTTTAACTGGTGAACCACGTTAAAAATTCTCAGATTTCTTCTATTTTTTCTAAATCATTTCTTATTGCTCTACATAATTAAGTTGATGAAAAACAACATCAACTGCCTTGAACATCCTCGAAGCTAGTGGGCGACTGTTACCTCAAATCCTCAAGGAGCGTACTCCTCAGACTGAGAACCACCCTTGGAGGCCTGGAAAGCAGCCCGTGGTGGATCAAAGCCCCGATGAGGGGAGTGCATCATTAACCTCAAGGGGACGACCTGGTCAGGCCCCCAGGTTTGATGAAGACTTATACTACAATCTTGAAAGGTACATACCAATCATGGAATTAGAAAATCACATATTGCGTGAACAATTGTCCAAGGCTACACGAATAAATGAGGAGCTGGCGAGGCAAGCCTCTGAAGTACAGGTACAACCCCGGAGGGCCAGAGGACGACTCTGAGGGAGTACGGCTGCCAGGATGGCCGAGCAAAGGGCCCAACAGGCTCAACCGAGACCCAGGACAAATACCGACAACAGTCGACATGGAGAGAACACTCGGAACCCTATTAGGAACAATCATATGGGAAGCATTCCTGCAAGAACTGGGAATACCCGAGCTCCTTTGGTAGCTCGGAATGATAACCCCAAACCTGTCAGGAACAACCCGGAGCCTGCCCGGGTTAAGTTTGAACCTTCTAGATCCAATAACGGGAGGCCACCACCCTCACTAATAATGCATCCACCCTCTCCAATAAGACACCCCTCTCTAGCACGAGTGGTACCCCAGCCAGTTCCCAATGGGAACCGAGCAAGGGACCAGGCACCTCTAAGGCCCTCACAAAGTGCTCTGAGCGGGAGCCGAGACAGAAGCCATAGGGCTCGACCTGAGCACAGGGGTGAGCATGAGGTTGCGCGAGAGGCTCATCAAGGACATAGAGCACCTCAACCATCTGGAAGTCGTATGTCAAGGTCATAAACAACCGGGTGAAGGTGGAAGTAGAAAGCCCACCTCGTAATAATCAAGCCACACAACAACAGCAGCCAGAGAGGAACGTTAGCTTCCTTAGTGGAAGTCAGGACTATAGCCGGTCGGTGAGTGTATAACACGGAGCCCAGAAATAACAAAGATTACGAGAACAATTATCCTGGTCTTCGAGATCATCTAAATGAGAACCGGGGGCAATCTAATCTGCCAAACTCGAACTTACAGACACACTTAAAAAACTGGAGAGAGCCTTTGCATCCAATACATGGGAATCAATATAACCTTGTACTAAAACGAGCTGGAGTTCTTACGAATAATAACCAGCTACCACTGGTGTAAGCTCCCCCAGTGGATTTGGTCCAAGAGGGATTAACTGGCTTGAAGAGGCATTCAGGCTCCTTCAAGAAGGAAAAAATAAAGACAAGGCTTACGATTACGACGATGAGATCGAGCCTTTCGCTCCCCACATCTAGCATATATAGATATATATATATAGATAGATTTATATACATATAGAAGAGAGACTTACAAAAAGGTGATGTGACAGTTTAAAATTATAAATATATATATATATCTATCTAAAGATTTTTTTTATAAAAAAATTGTATCTTGTTGAAATTTAGAATTCATAATTAGTATTTTTTTTATTCATTTTTTTTAAATTTATGATTATTAATTAAAGAAAAAAAATAAAATATCTATCTAATTTAAAACAAAAATATCTAAATTATTTTTAAAAAAATTAAAAAAAAATATTTATGATTAATTAATAATTAAAGAAAAAACAAAAATATCGATCTAATTTTAAAAAAATTACAAAAAACATAACAAACATTTTTTATTCTTCTTTTTTAAAATTTATTATTATTAATTGATAATTAAAGAAAAAACATAAATTTCTAATTTTTTAAAAAAATGAAAAAAAAAACGTAAAGAACAAAAAAAAGTTTTTTAATGTATTTATGATTATTAGTTAATAATTTAAAAAAGTTCAAATACATTATTAATGTATTTTATAAGATAACATCAATTTTGAATATCACTCTATCTATTTTCTTCTTTTTCACATTTTTTTTATTCTTCCATTAAAAATTATGATTAAAGAAACAAAATTATCTATCCAATTAAAAAAATAAATAAATGTCAAGAGTATTTTTTTTAATTCTTCTTTTTTAAATTTATGACTATTAATTATCATTTTTTAATTTTTTAATTTATAATTATTAATTATTAACTTAAGAAAAAAAACAAAAAATATCTATCATAAATTTTTTATATATGTAATTTAGATTTTATAAAGAATTTTCAATCTTTTGAATAAATACATGGTCTAATGGTTAATTTATAAAAATAAATGGTCAAAATGGGTAATTGACCAAAATACAATGTTCAAATAATCGATCATTTGTTCCTATTTTACCTTTTGACAAAACACGAGATCTGAAAGTTAATTTTTTAAATTAAAGGATCCAAACAATTTTTTTTATAAAAAGTTTATTTTTTGAACTTCCTATAAAAAACCACACAAAGCGTATAATAATAATAAATAAATAAAAGCACGCGTACAACAAGTTGTTTGAATTTTGTTTTTGATACTTTAATTATTCAGAATTTCTCGAAAACCTACAGGAGCTTCGCTATACAATAAACACCATCATGAAGAAAAAAATGAGGTTTTTTCATTAATATATCTATAATATTTTTTTTATTTATACAGTGATTTAAACTTCCTTTCATTAGTATATATATATATTTAAATTTTCCTTTCAAGATTACGACTTAGCTTGGAAAGCTATTTTGCTGCTATCTATTTTCTCACTTATGATTTAGTTACTATATAGGGTAAATATGTATATAAATATAGGGTATTTCTATGGTGCAAATCACAAAAGGAGGTGCATCGGTGCATCTCTTTTTGTTTGCACCCCGTGAACAGTTTTCGGTGCGAATTTATGATCGTGTATATTGTAGTTATTTAGAGCATCCTGCAAATTTTTAGACAATTATGAATAATTTACAGTACTAAAAATAAGGTTCGAACAGGTTGTTGCACCCATGACTATTTTTTTATGTGCATGGAAAACAATATGTTTGAACAATGTTTTTGGTACTCTAAATTATTCAGAATTTCTGAAAATTTGCAAGATGTTCTAAATAACTATAGTATACATGATCATAAAAAAATTCGCACTGAAAACTGTTCACGGGGTGCAAACAAACTCTTTTTGTGAGTTGCACCAAAGAAATTTCCTGAATATATATATATATATGTGTATATTAATCTCAAATTATATTTTTTCATTAATTCTCAAGTCCAAACAAAGCTGATTGCCTTATTCACTATTTTAGTCATATATATTTATACATATATAGAAAATATTAGAAGTTAGGTTGTATTGTACTTTATGAATTCTGCATTTGTTAACCCATATTCAACTACATATATCGGATTCTTCTATTTTTCTCTTTCTTTATATATATTTCAAATTATATATATATACAGTACTTGTAAAAACATATAAACAAATACTTTATGTAGAAAAAATTGTTACTCATCATTTCTTTAAAAAATAACTTCCATTATTCAAAAAAAAAAAAAAACTCTATTTTGAGAGACTAAAACATAGAAGTTTCATTTGTTGCTTTATGAGTTGCGTAAGGAGTTTTATAAGTTGCTTAACAGGTTACTTAAGGAGTTTTATATGTTTCTTACAAAGTTTTACGAGTTGCTTTATAGGTTGCTTAAGTAATTTTATAAGTTGTATAACATGTTTCTTTATTGAGTTGCTTAAAGAATTTTATGAGTTGCTTGAAAATTTTATGAGTTGCTTATGTAGTTTAATAAGTTGTTTAACATGTTGTTTTATGGGTTGCTTATAAACAAGTTGCTTAAGGAGTTTTATAGATTGCTTAAGGAGTTTTACGAGTTGCTTTATAGATTGTTAAAGTAATTTTATAAGTTGCTCAACATATTTCTTTATTGGGTTGCTTAATGAGTTGCTTGAAGAGTTTTATGGGATGCTTATGTAGTTTTATAAGTTTCTTAACATGTTGATTTATGGGTTTCTTAACAAGTTGTTTTATGGGTTTGCTTAGAGAGTTTTATAAGCTGCTTAACAGGTTGCTTAAGGAGTTTCATAGGTTGCTTAACAAGTTGTTTTATGAATTTTATGGGTTTCATAAGGAGTTTTATGAGTTGTTTTATGGGTTACTTATAAGTTTTATCAGATGTTTTATGTAACGCCATAATTTCTCATTGTATTATCGAGAACACAACGTTGGATCATAAACATAAATATTGCTCCTTTATTTAAGAAAATCATAATAAGCGAAGGATCCCATGTCTTTACAAAAATAAAATAATATTCTTTAACAAAATAAGATGAGCAACATTATAAATAAAAGAAAAGCTTAAAAGGAATTGCTTTGTAAATAAAGTCATAGGAACGTTGATTATTCCTCGATTATATGGTCCCTATGAATACATCACTAAGCTCTTAGGTCCAACTCACCACCGGCCATTCTATCCTCAATTGTTTGTACAACAACATCATAAGGAGTGAGCTTCTAAGCCCAGTAAGGAAAATACAAACAAGAGTCATATAACAAGTAATCATAACAGACATATCATAAATCATACAAAAGTTCATAACAATGCTAATTTCTACTAATCATACAAGATCATAATATATTCTAGGTCATAATAGAGATCATAGTCATAGGTCATAATATGGCATAATCATAGGTCATAATAACAAGACATGTATAAGAAAAAGATAAGTGCCTATATAGGGGTGGCAATTAAGCCCCGGACATAAGTCTGTCATACAATTTTGGCAACCGAGCATTCTGGACATAAATTTAGGTCTGTCATACAATTTTGAACACCTTAGGTCCAGCCACACTTATCTTCTTATCGTACCTAATTTTTCTTACCTTGAGTGTGAAAAAGAGAGATTGCTTTTGCTATAGAGAATCGCCCAAAACCTTATATATATATATATGACATAAAATATTTAAGATTATAGACTTATAGTAATAACTAGACTTCCATAAAATTTTAAACCTTATAAAACTCATACCTTTAACCTAGAACCAAAAGATCGAAATCCTGAGCCTTTTATAATGCATATCTCCAACACAACACCAAGAGCTTCAATATTTGGAATATTTTGGCTATAAAGTGGTTTAAAAGGGCTTAGTGTCTCGGTTATATAGGGTTTATATTTTCTCAAGTGTTTGGGGTTTAATAAGAAAATAGAAGAAAATAAATTTCTCGAGCACTTATAAAGGCTATAGGATTTCGGCTATAAGGTGTTTTGTTGGAAAAAAGAAGAGAGTTTTTGGAGACTATAGGATTTCAAAAATAAGAGAAGCTTGAGAGCTTTTGGAGTGTGAAAAAAATGAAATGGTAATGGCTCTATGTATAGGCTCTACACCTTAACTTTTCTCCTTGATTGTCTCCAACTAGTTCAACTATTTATTAAAATTTAAACTCTTTTCTCTCTTAGGTAGTTTCGGCCAGCCCTATATTGCTCATTCATAGTGCTTCAAACTCTCTCAACATTCCACATAGCCTCTAATTGATTCAAAAATGAGTCAAAGTCCTAACTTACCCACCTTAATAGCCTACACGCCCATAACCATTCAAACATCTTCCAAATGGTTCAACAAATTTTCAACTTTGATTTAAGCTTAGTGTGACACCTATGTAAATTCAAAATTTATTCTAAATCCTAGCCTAAATATGCTCCACACGCCTATGACTAAGCTAGGTCTTCAACATAGCTTTAACACTTAATTTAATTAATTCATAAAAAAAATCCACCTAATAATATCATAGGGAAATTTGGTCATACGCTATATTTTAACTAATTGGGACTTAATTTAATGTCACATGTAAATTCCTTAGACCACCAATTATATGTGCATAAAAACTATATTCTAATATAATTAAAAGCTTAAAACTATACACTAATTTAAATCATATGCCAAAATCTTATAAATACTAACTAAAATAATTATAACTATCCAAATTATAATTATTTTCTAAATCATAAAATCATATCCTTAAAATAAATAATTTAAACTTAAAGCATTCTTTTTAATTTCCACCACTCAAACTAAACTATAAACTATAAAAACTAACATATAGTCAAAATTTAAGGAGAAAATAATAACCTTGGTTATTACACTTTATAGGTTGCTAAGGAGTTTTAAGGTTAATTTGGTTGTTTATCCAAATGGACTTGGTTGCATTAACAAATTAATTAAGTTGTTTTGTTTATAATAATTTTGAAATTATCAAAGAAAGACATTAATTTTTTAAAAAATCATAAAAATAATTAACCTTAAAAAATAAACATCAACAATACACCAATTATCTCTCGAGTAGATGCACATTGTCTTTTGCAGTTGTCATGTGAGTAGCTAAGAGAGCAGTCGTAGCGCAAACAATGAGTCTTCTCCATGACAATCCAAGTTTAGATTGTTCACTCTAATATTATTGCAGTTGGTGGGTGTACTTGAAGAGTTTGATGATATATTAAATCTTCTATCATTATCTCTTAATACTAGTGTTGGCTGATTTTTTAGTCAACTGACACAAAGTCAAAATAATTCTTTCGAGAGCTCTCAGTAGAACAATCAATGAACAATAAATGAGCCAGAACCTAATAATAGTGAGTAATAAATAACAAAGAACACTGAGATTTATAGAGGTTCGGCCCCAAGAATTGGTAATGACCTACTTCCTCTTAGATTTGTATTAATCTTGAAGATTTACACAAGATCATAATGGATTACAAGTGGATTTCTATGTGTAAAAGACAATACAATAAGGCAGAATCAATGCTGGATATAAAAATAGGTTGTCCGATATGTTTCTAAACATTGGTCGGTAGGCAATTTCGTGAACCCCTTCTATTGTGGTGAGGGGTTTGCATTTATAATGCTCAGTTGGCCCAGGGGCTATACACAGGTGTAACGGATGGTGGAAATATCCCATTATTCTCGCAGGTAGTTACAACCCTACACGTTAGGAGGTTTGATCGAGTCTTCAGAGCTGTTAGGCGCTCTTTGCGGGTGGTTGGACGATTCCTGTGAACTGCTAATGGTGAGTGTAACCGCTTCCCGTCGACCAGGCTTGGCTATCCACCATACCGAGCAGTGTTAGAAGGACTTCCCCTCAAGAGAGTGAATTGCACAGAAGACACAAAACTACATCCTGACATTATAGCCTGGGAAGGGTGTAGCCATCATAGACACATGCTTCCTAAACATCTCTCACTGTCGCTTGCTTAACAATGCTATGCCTTGGCGTAGGACTTGGGAAAAGTGTTTACCGTCTGTAAACTACTTTCCCTGTCGAGCAGTAACTTGTCGTATACCCTGCAGGTATACACCGACCAACATGTCGAGAGGTTTGCCCAGCCTACTCCATGTGTCCAAGATTAGTGCCACGTCAATTATGTCAATTTTTGGGATAACATTTGCCCCCAAGTTTTCAATGGTGCAAAGGTAGCATGGAATCTTTCCTTTTGAGGTCATACCGTCTGCTCCTTGCCACATGGCATAATGTCTAGTCCAGTTAGTTGCCTTTGGGTTTCCTCAAATTTAAAAAAAAAAATGAATTTTCACTCGTTCCCACCTCTTTTTTGTAACCATTAAGTTCCATGATTACCTTCCTTGACAACTGTACCGACGATTGTGCAACTTTCAAGAAGTGAGCTGATGTGTGCGGCAGTTGAAATGACGTGATTGGAGAGAGAGGCAGACGGGCGGTCAGATTTTATTGTTGATGTGTGTGGGGAGGCGTGCAGGCATCAGCTGAAGAGACTGCTAAGTTGACGGGTGCATCAATTATTGGCAGGAGAGAGAGCATTTTTCTTTGCCTATAAATAGGGGTGCCAAACCCTCTCTTTCTTTTTCACCTTCTTCTTCACTTCATGCGAACCAGAGCCAAAATAAAAGCCCTAAACCTCCTCACACCAGTCCGTTCGAGAGCCAACCTGAGCCCAGACTTCTGCGGCGCACGATCTTCACACCACGAGCATGTTCCTGGCGTTACACTCTGCAGCAAGTAAGTTTTCCAAACTTCTCTATTTGACTTGGCATTGTGTGTGAGAGAGAATTTTTTTCCTTTTCTGGGTTTTTGAGTGTAACCGTGGGTGGTTTTTTGAGAAGATCTTTGGGTTGTACTTGCATGTCACTTGAATCTAGGTTTGAATGACTGTTTTGGGTAGTTCTAGGCATGTGTTGCTCATATTAGCCTTTGATTTTATGAAAATTCGCCTCATGATGCTCTTTTTTTGACTGATTTGTGATCGATGTTCTTAAAGAACACGAAGAACAATTCTAGAATTTTTTTTCGTTTCTTCGGCGTTTCTTGTTTGATCTGATTTATTTGCTAGTTGGTGCTCCTCACTGTTCTTAGTTTTATATTGGTCGGTACGATACAAGACATATATACCAACCAGCACTGTTCGATGCTCTCACCTCTTCCTTTCCCTCTATCTTGTACGAGCAGACCACTAGGGAGGTGATCACCAAACTGACACCGACCTGCCATAGGAGTCATCAAGTAAAGGTACCGACCAGCTTGTGAACCTCTCCTTCTATCCGGTGACTATGGCCCATACAAAAAATACTGCTCATGTGGACGACGAACAAAATCCCCATGTAGCCTGCTGTGCCACTGTCGCTGAAAACCAAGAAGCAACGCCCACCAATGAAAGGCCGACCAACTCTAGCCGGGAGGAAGATTCTGGGTTTAGGATATGCCACAGGAATTTTCACTGAGGCAATTTTGAACCCGTCCCAACAAAGGGAAGAGCCCCACCTATACACAGCTCCCGCAAGCACCATCTCTGACTAACAACTGAATAACGTCAATGAGCATTTCAAGCTTGGGAGTGCCACGATTCTCAAGCCCACTGCCCAACAGAGGGCAGAGAATCCTAGAGCCAGGTTTTGCGCTTGGAGCATGTACCACATTACTGCTGGTGTAACTCTGCCTCTCCTGCCATACTTTCAGAGTGTGGTCAATTATTTTGGGATTTTCCTTGCTCAGATCAGTCCTAAAGGTATTAGGTTTCTATTTGTTTTGTACGTCCTGTACAAATTCGAGGGTTGGCCAATGCCTTTTGTGCATGAAGTAAACTTTCTATTTGACCTCAAGTCCAGCCCCCGCTAGGGCCGCTTGGGGTATTGCTATTTTATCCATAGGGATTCAGACATCTATCTGGCCAATACCGAAGCAATTTCTAAGGTTGGGGAGTATGCCAGCCAGTACTTTATCGCCACAAACATTGCTACTAACCATCTTTCTTTTCAGCGCAACGGTCCTTTTAGTTGTCCAGCGCCTACTAAAGAAATGGAGAAATGGGCTCAGGAGCTAGTCGTTATGTGATGGACCCAAAATGGGTATGTTTTAAATATTTATAACTCGCAAGCGCACGAATCGTATATGAAGTATAGTGTTCGTGTAAGCACGAGATCGAACCCAAAGGAGTTGTCTAAAATCAAAAAGAAAACTATTTTAAATCAAAATTAATAATTTCTAACCTAGTCCCAAAGATTGATGAGAATTTGTGACAATAAAATAAAATTAAAGATAATAATAAAGATATTAAAGACAATATATATAACTAAATTAAAAGTAGAAATCAAGATAGTAAAAGAAAGATTATTAAGATAATAGAATCCACAAAATATAAGTTCAATAATATTTAAAAGTACATTGATTCCCAAGTTCTAGTAATAGTAGAAATTAATCAAACCATCACTTATTCAAATTAGATATTCTATTTAAGCACAAGTTTTTATAAAAATATAGGATTTATCTTCACTTTTAAAATTATAATTTCAAAGCATTTAGTGTAAATCAATCTAATGAAATAACAAATAAATCAATGAACATTATTTATAAGGAAAAACATAATATTTTTGTTCTAAGCATGGATGTGTACAATTTAATGACACATCTTACACAAATAATATTATATTTTTGCACTGATGAAGAACAAAGTGTAAATATGTGCTAACAATCCAAAATACATGATATTTAAGATGAAAGAAGATATTTGAAGAAGAAAAATTGCTCAAAATGGGAAATCAACACACAACATAAATATTATCTAGTCACATATTGTTTCAACATCACCTTAATAATCTTAAAAAAATTAGAAACTCATAACTAGAATAGAAAATACAAAAAAAAAAAAAAATTACAAACATAAATAGGAAAATTTGGAGGAGAAACCCCCAAATTTTTCATCTAAAAACTCATAGGAAAAATGACCAAAAAGAAGAAAAAGATGAAGAGAATTGAGAGGTCTTGAAAGTGTAGAACTTGTGTAGTGTAACATCCTCCAAAATAAGCACCAAACTCCCTTATTTATAGCAAAAAAAAAGTGTATTAAAATAATCAATTTAAATTAATTAAATTAATAATAATGTGGCAAATAGGGGTAAATTATAGGGTGTAATGATGATGTTTTGGGGGTAAAATGTGTAGAAAAGTTTGGGTAAAAGGTTGCCATTTTTTACAAAGGGGACAAGGGTACAAAAGTGAGCTTTTATTGGGCTCAAAAAATGGTGGCTTTGGTGGGTGTTGGCAGTTGGTGGCATGGATGGTATTTGGGCCGACTGGGCCATGCATGGGCTGGCAGAATTGGGCCGAAGGCAGAGCTGTGAGGAGGCTGGAATTGCTGCACGTGGGCTAAAGGTAGGGGCTGGATGAGGTGAAGGTGTTGGGTTCAGCTGGGCTGGAGCAGAAGCTGCACGGCTGGGGCACGGCTGGAGTAAGGGAATGGCTGGAGTGGGCCTGAACTGCTGGGCTTCAGCTAGCACCGTGGAGGAGAAGATGAGCTGGGATGCTCGGCTGGGCCTAGGCAGAAGTGCTGGCGTGGGCCTTTACTTTCACATTTGCCATTTTTTTTCTCCTTTCTTTTCTTGTTTTCTATCCTTTTTTCCAAACACAAAAATACCATAAATTCCCTAACAAAATAAACATAAAATAAATCATAATAAAATATTTTCACTATAAAATAATTCAAGTTAATTCTTTGAAAATATTAATTATAACTTTGTTTATATTTAACATTTAAGTTCAATATTACAACATTTTTTTACCTCAAACTAAATAATAATAATTCAACTAATTAACTACAACTTTTTACAACAAAATAACTATAAAAACACACAAAAATATATAAAATCAAAATAAACCCAATAAATTCAAAATTACTTTAAAACTTAATAAATCAATTAAAAACTCAAGAATTAAGCAATAATTAGCACATAAAAGGTGGTAAAATAACTCTATTTTGTAGAGTTATCATTATGGAACCAAGCTGCAAAGACATGATCACCTTGACCACTGAGGAGATGTTTGATGGCGCTAGGCTTTATCCTAACCCTAAGGCAAAGGGTAAGGGCATCACGCCCAGCAAACAGCCGCCCAGCAAAGCGCCGCCCATTAAGAAATAGAAAACCTCCACTATAACTCTTGCCAGACCCTGTGTTGCGTATCGCACCCGGAGTTCGGGTGGCATTTTTATCAGAGAGACCACTAAGTAGAATGCCCCTAAAGCTGCTACCGTCCCCCAACACGGAAAGGGTAAGCAGATCCTAGTTGAGCGTATGGATCTTGACTCACCAGATAGAGATGAAGATACCCCACTTGGGGCCACTGGCTGCTCGGGGCAGGGGGGGGAGTGGAAAAGGGTGAATCTGACACTAACCATTTGCACTTATTTATAGTCTGTTGTTTAGTTCTGCATATTTTGGCTCTTCTCTGCATACTTTCTAACCTCTTGCTTTTGTTTTGCAGATATGTCATCCGTTTTCTTTAAGAAATTTTCTCAGAGACAAGCTGGCAGTTCTAGTGGTGAGACTCTTTCAGCCAAGCGCCAAAAAACTGACCCCTTGCTGAGACCACCAAGCAGGCAGAAAATACCTCTAAAAAGATCCCCGCCCCCAAGAAGGTGCACATTCCTCTGGAAAAGGCCGAGGGACAGACTCTTTCAGGCAAAACTGGTCAAGGCAAGGACAAGGCAGCCCCTACCCAGGAGACCATCCCTGCTGCTTCTGCGAAAGAGCCTCTTGCCCCGAGCAAGGTTCAAGAGGGTGACGTTGAGGATCCTGCGGAGGAGCCCAACGAACCTTTGAAGAAGGCCTTGGCAATCCATCAGGCGCATATGAAGAAGGTGTCTACTTCTCAGGGAAAATTCATGGCCGACTTGGGCACAAGATCTCTGGAGAACATCACCAGCAATGTTCTTCAGGATGCTGTTAGGGTAAGTACTCTATCTACTCAGTGCTTTTTTAATTTCTCCTCTCTGTTAATTTTTCTAACTTCCTTCCTTTAATGTTGCAGGCCTTCTTGGCACTCAGCTATGCTCACCATCGGGTCAAGATGGTGAACAAGCAGGTGGGTAGTTTGTTGAAGGAATCTTAAGAGAATGCCTCCCTGAAGGCTCAGATTGAACAGTTGACCAAAGATGATGAAGACACTTCCCAACATATCCAGGAGCTGAAAAAGACTGTTGAGCAGCTTTCTACAAAGAATGAGGATCTCAAAACTACCGCTGAGCAAAGGGAGTTAGATGTTAATCAACTGGAAATAAGGGTGGAGAAACTCAAGCAAATAGTCATAAATAATGCTGAACAGGGGAGGGTTGTCCAAAAAGAAAAAGATGACTTGGAGGAGGCCCTAAATGTAGAGAAAGCTACAAGGGCTACCGATGCCATGGTCTACGAGGCCTTCGACATGAGTACCTTCTACGACTTCTGGGTGCGCAATAAAGGGGTGGATTACAACCATCTGGGGGAGGCATTTGATGAGCTCATGCAATACTGTACTAAGCGGGAACAAGCCGAGGCCCAGACTGCATCTACCGACCAACTTCTAGTTGTCCAAGATCTGACTTTCTCTGTCTCCGAGCAAGATAATGTGGGGGAGAATTTTAATATATCAACTCCTGAGGAGATTGTTCTGCGCTCTGGACCAAATGCTTCAGTTGACACCTGTATCCCTACCGACCAGCCTCAAGACCCACATGTCGTCTAGCCTCAAGACCATTCAATCGACCAACCTCAAGGCCAACAAAACAGCTAGCTCCAAGACCATTGAAGCAACTCTTTTTTTTTTAATTTATTTCCAGCACTTAGCATTTCTTTTTCTTTTTGCATAGACAAAAATGGCTGAGCCAAGCACCCTTTTATTTTTGTGAAGACAACATGGTTGAGCTGAGCAGCCTTTAATCTCGAGCACTTGACATATAACTTTGAAATGATTTCCTTTTGACTATATATCTGCTCGTACCTTATTTTACATTACTGCTCGGTATATACTATCTTTAGAGTTGTACGACCCTGTTTGGAGCTGTACGAATTTGTAAATCGGAGCCGTTCAATTATTTTGAATGAGTTGCAAACAAAAATTGTTCAACCCTATCTACAAAAAAAAAAATTATGGCTCTTTTTGTTTCTTGGCACATACCGAGCAATGCGCAAACGCTTTAACATTAATAAACATTAACGTTTCAAAGTCCATGTTGTTGGAAATGTGCCCTGAAAGCATATGTAGTAGACATTGTTTTATGAAATAAATAAATAAATTGAATTTGTTATGCATATGTTTTATGGACTATATTATTCTGTGATAATATTATGTAAATATCAGGAAAATTCCTAAGTTCATATATGTGATCTCAAACACGTATTGGTACGAGAGGATTGTGTTTGAGATAAATGAACTTGAATAGTTCGCAGTAAAATAAAGTTATGGAATCTTTAGATTAATTACTGCAAGTACGGTCCACTAGTATTATGAATACATGTGATCTAGATCCGGATCACTAGTGTAGTAGGACACTTTAGTGGAGGTGCTTTATATATTAGAGAATATATAGAACTGGACCGGATATGTTTATTAATACTAAGTTAAATACCGTTTCGAAGTATTAATTAAATATATCAACTGATGATCATATATAAATAGATCTTAATCCTAAAGTTTCTATGAAATCCTGTTTATGTTATATGAGTTCTTTGATTCACTTGTTAGGGTCTGTTAGAATGATCAAGCTGAAAACTTTTGTTTTGGGAACTCATTAATATAGATGGCTAGGGACATAGTATACAGATATGGAATCTATGCCTTCTCGCAAGAGATCGAATGATGGTTCTCTTAAGGGTTGACTTTTGGGACTGAAAGGTTATTGAGCTCAAATTCATAATTTAGTTATGAATTAACCTTCACTAGTAAAGTCAATGGTACTTAAGGAAACAAGAGATTATTAAAAGGGTAAAACGGTAATTTTATTCCTGATTAATTATGAATTATTATTATAGGGTCAAGTTGTATGCAATGATTACATCAATGGACGCTTTATAATTATAAAGTACTCAGTAAATGAAATGTCTATAATTACAAGAGTGCAGTCTCATATTTATAGTGGAATAATCATGAGAATAATAAATTAAGATTATTTAATTAAAGAGTCTAATTAATGATCTCAAATTTATTGGAGCTTGGAATTATAGGTCCATAGGTCCTCATAGCGGCTCTATCAACACTATTCAAGGTAGGAGTTGATATGAAGGGAAAAATAGTTTAAAGTCATATTTAAGAAGAAATTTGTTCTTCAGGCCAAATATGCAATTATATGATAATAGTGATTAATTAATTAATTACAAATTAGTTGTAGTTAACAAAATTAATTAATATTTAATTATCGTATAATTTTTGAAATTATATTAAATAATTAAATTAATTTTGAAATTTAATTAAATAATTAATTAATTATAATTTTCGAAATTATAATAAATTAAATATTTATTTTTGAAAATATTGGATTTAATTAATTGGTAGAACTAATTAAATATCTTTATTTGAGTGGGAGATAATAATTTAATAAGTTCAAATTGGATTTGAATTTAAAAGATTAATATTTATTCAAATAATTAATTAAAAAGATAATTAATTTAAATTTGAATTCAAATTTGAATTAGTTATCAGGTTGTTAGATCTTATCTGACAATGTAGTTTGAATAAATAATTAAATAAAAATTGACAAAAAATCAACATCCCTAAAAATAGGGATGCTACACGTGCACACACAGTGGACTGTGTGTGGCGTGTAGAGCTATTTTTTAGGGATAGGATTTTCATTTTTACTTATCTAATTAATTAATTAATTAATAATTCAAAAATTGGTTTTTGGATTTTTTCATTAATAGAATAATTAATTAATTAAAAAGTAAATTGTAAGTTGGTTACAAATTTATTTTTTAAATTTGAATATTTTCTTTTAAGGATGACGAATCATAAAATATTCAGAGATAAGAGACAACTTAGAACATTCACTTTGTGAAAAATAGAACGATAGTTTTCTCTCCCCGAAAAATAAAGAATCAATTCTCAGGCCTATTCTCTTGATCTCATGTGTTGAGAACATCAAGTAGAATCACAAATAAACTATCCTTCATTCTCTAAGTGCCCACACACTTCTTGAGGTGTAGAGAACGCTTTGGAAGATCTTGGTGTGAGTACCTGGGAGCGGCTTGGATAGGAAGATCGTTCTAAATACGAAAAGATAGCGAGGACACTTGATAAGCTTCAAGAGGTATGAATTCTATCCTTAACTTGCTTATGATTAATGTATGTATATTAATGGATCCGCATATTTAAAGGTAGTTTAAATATGTTACAAAATTTTTGTTGTACACTGGGCCAACCCCACCACCTTTCCGCTGTGTATTACGAAACTTATTCCTAACAATTGGTATCAGAGCGGTCATTAATCTCTGCATACATTAATTACTTTCTGGGCATAATATGCATTCTTATGTTATTGTAATATATGTGAATGGATGGATGTATGTATGATTATAGTTAATTCTTAAGGGTCATTAATTATATGGTGTTTTGGGTATAGGAATTGTTCTTAAAATTCTAGATGAAAAATATAAGCCATTTTTGGGCATAGGAATTTTTATAATTTTAATTTTATGTGTTCAAATTATTTGAAAAATTCTGTAAGGCCCGAGCCCCGGGTTCCGAGCCCCGAAGCCCGAGCCTCACCCAGCCGCATGCGCGCCCAACCCCTGCGTGCTGCCTGCCCAGCGCGCCATGCGCACCACGCCCAATCGAGTGGCCGCCCCCCCTGTGCACCTCGCCTGCGCCCCTGCACGTCCCTGTGCATCTCGGCAGCGCGCCCCTATGCCTCACCCAACTGCACGCATGCGCGTCCCTGCACCTATTGTTGCTGCACCCAGTCGCACGTCCCTGTGTGCTGCACCCAGCAACCACTGTGCACCCCAACCGTGCCCCATGCCGAGCCATCCTATGCAGCCTCCCCTAGGGTTTTAAACCCTAGGGCTTGCATCCAAAAATTATACATTTAAATTATGGGCTTAATTAAGTTAACCCATAATTAAAATTGTTTTATTTTGAATTTATTGTATGAGCCCAAATTCAAAACTGGGTCTAATAACTTATCAGGCATTGAAGCCCAAGTTAATTATTCTTAAAATTTGTTTAAGATAATTAAAAGTTATTTTAATTCAAAATTAAATGGATAAGTGCCTGAATGGATCAAGACTACTTGTGAAGACCCAAAGTTAAAGATAGAGATCTCTTTAGGTCTTATTTAGTTTCTTACTTTTTTTGTGTATATTTTTGCAAGTGTTGTAATTTTTCTAGAATTACCCAAGACACCCGGCCCGCATTTATTTATTTATTTAGTTAGTATTTATTTATTTAAATGTTTGAATGTGATTAAATTGTTTAAAACTTTATCATACATTTTTTGACATGCCATACATATAACCCACACAATATTTTACATTGGGCATGCATCTCATATAAGTAGAAGCATGCCATAGGATTGTCCTATGTAATTATATGCTGGTCCATATAATAATAAATCTAGTTTTTAACTAGTTCACGAGCGGAAATAGATTTTAAAAGTTGTTTAATTTCTAGTATTTAATAAAATTGTTTTATTAAATTATAAATGATATTCTTAGTAATTATAGCAAAATAAAATTGAACTAATTAGGGCATAGTTCTATAATTTTAATTTTGCTTAATTTGATTAGTAATTATTAGAATATCATTTGGTAAAAATAGATCACTTTATTTTTACAACCAATTAAAAAGCATAGGATGTTTTGAGAAAACACATATTCTAAAATAGTGAGTGGGAGAGGGAGTTATGACAATAAGTCTCATGGTCTCCATTATTAGTTAGCACCGAGGTAGCATGGAAAGGGCCTCGCGGCACCATTGCTTGTGTCCCCCTAAGGAAGGCTTCCGACTATGTTATACTCAAGGCAAACTTTTTTTTCAAGAATAGGATTTAATGATGTATTTCAAGTTTGACTGACCCTAAGGCACACTCTTGAGTTAAGTCATTGATCTAAAATAATGGGTTACACTCACAAGGTACATTAGGCTTTCGAGCGGACTAGTGTATTCTTGACCAAACAAGCGGTTGTTTATAAGTCAAAAGATAAATATTGATTTAAGTTTTCACTTATAAATTTGAGAACTTGTCTCAAAATTAATTTGGAATTAGTCTGACCTACCCTAAGGCTGGTCCATTAATGTTCAAATTAATTAATCGTGGAATTAGTAATTATTTTTTAGGTGTTTTTTAATTGTTGCATTCATGCATCACATTTACTATTACGAAAATAACTAATATTTATTATATGCATAAATTCATTTTGTTTATTTATTTATTTTCAGCAATTATGTATAGCTCAAATCCTGTATCTTCTTTACTTGCTAATGAAAAGTTGACTGGTGAAAACTACATGAAATGGAAATCAAACTTGAACATTGCATTAATATGTGAGAAGCCTAAAAAGTCATCCAAAAGCAAAGAGAACAAGAACACTAAAACCTCCAAAAGGAAGACCCCAAAAGGGGACTTGCTTTCATTGTGGAGAAAATGGTCACTGGAAGAGAAACTGTCCAAAGTATCTCGCTGACCTCAAAGAGAAAAAGACAGGTAAATTTGATTTACTTGTGTTAGAAGCTTGTTTAGTGGAAGATAATTCCTCATCCTGGATAGTAGATTCAGGAGCCACTAACCATGTCTGCTTTTCTCTTCCGATTCTTAGTTCAACGAGGAAGCTTGTTGATGGAGAGGTGACTATGAGGGTAGGCAGTGGTCAGATTGTCTCTGCAGCAGCAGTTAAAACAGCCCGTTTGGAATTTGAGAATAATAAATTTCTTGTTTTAGAGAATGTTTATTATATTCCTGGATTTTCTAGAATCTTAATTTCTGTTTCTATGTTGCATGAACAAAATTTTAAAATCTCTTTTAATAATAATTCGATTGTTATTTCAAGATATGGTTTTAAGATATGTTCTGCAAAATCTATCGATGGGCTTTATAAACTGCAAGCTAAAGAGAAATTTGTTAATAATTCTTAATTATTTAAAACAGCTAATCATAGATCTATTAAACGACAAAAGACTGATTCTGATAGTGATACATATCTGTGGCACTTGAGATTGGGCCATATTGGTCTAGATAGAATAAATAGGCTTGTAAAGGATGGTCCTTTAAGAGAACTATCTATTGGATCTCTCCATGTTTGTGAATTCTGTCTAGAAGGCAAAATGACCAAGAGACCTTTCTCTGTTAAAGGTTCAAGAGCCACAGAACCACTTTAGCTAGTACATACGGATGTTTGCAGTCCACTTAATGTACAAGCAAGAGGACGTTATGAATACTTTGTCACTTTTATTGACGATTATTCAAGATATGGTTACCTATACTTAATGCAAAGAAAATCTGAAAATTTTGGAAAGTTCAAAGAATTTCAAGCAGAAGCAGAAAAGCAATTAGGTAAGTCACTAAAAGCTCTTCGTTCTGATCGAGGAGGAGAGTACTTGGATTTTGAATTCAAGGACCATCTGTGTGAGCATGGCATTCAATCCCAACTCACAGCACCTGGAATGCCACAATAAAATGGTGTTTCGAAAAGACGGAACAGAA
The DNA here is from genome assembly GCF_963169125.1 of Humulus lupulus. Lineage (NCBI taxonomy): Eukaryota > Viridiplantae > Streptophyta > Magnoliopsida > Rosales > Cannabaceae > Humulus > Humulus lupulus. The sequence goes on along the minus strand of NC_084795.1, from coordinate 73,318,456 downwards.
CATTATTAGATATGGTTAGATCAATGATGAGTTTCTCATCATTACCACTGTCATTTTGGGGCTATGCGATTCAATGTGCTCTATACATATTAAATGTTGTTCCATCTAAGTCTGTCCAAAAGAAACCCATAGAATTATAGAATGGTTGTAAACCTAGTTTACACCATTTTCAAATTTGGGAGTGTCCTGCACACGTGATTAAAGGAAAGACCGGGAAGTTGGAATCACGCTCTAAAGTGTGCATGTTTGTGGGATATTCCAAAGAGACCAGAGGTGGAATTTTCTATAGTCCAAAAGAAAATAAAACATTTGTATCGACAAATGCAAATTTTCTTGAACATGACTATGTTAATAACCACAAACCCCGCAGCAAGGTTGTTCTGGAGGAGATGGTCTTGAATGAAGTTACAAAGTCACCAGCAACAACCAATGAAAAATGACAAGAGGAAACTACTAGTTCTAGTCAGAATAGTAGTGAACCTCGTCGTAGTGGGAGGGTTAGTAAGCAACCCACACGCTATGAACACGAAGTTCAAATGCTTGTGTCTGACACAAACAAAGACGATCCATTGACATTTAGAGATGCAATGAATGATTCTGACAAGGACAAATGGCAAGAAGCCATGAACCAAGAAATGGAATCGATGTATTCCAATTTTGTTTGGGTTCTTGAAGATCCACTTGAGAATATCAAACCCATTGGTTGCAAGTGGATATTCAAGAAGAAAAGAGGAGCGGATGGGAAAGTAGAGACTTTCAAAGCAAGGCTTGTAGCCAAATGTTACACACAGAAAGAAGAGGTTGACTATGAAGAAACGTTTTCTCCTGTAGCCATGCTAAAATCCATTCGTATACTCTTGTCCATAGCTGCGTGCATGGATTATGAGATTTGGCAAATGGATGTCAAAACAGCTTTTCTGATTGGCTATCTTGACAAAACTATTTATATGTCTCAACCAGAAGGGTTTGAATTAAAAGGTCAAGAGCAAAAGGTTTGCAAGCTTCTTAGGTCCATTTATGGACTCAAACAAGCTTCTAGATCTTAGAATCTTAGATTTGATGACACAATTAAAATGTTTGGTTTTGAACAAAACGTTGACGAACCTTGGGTCTATAAAAAAATCAAAGAAGGTGTAGTAGTATTCCTCGTTCTTTATGTTGATGATATATTACTGATTGGAAACGACGTAACATCATTATCAAAAGTAAAGAACTGGTTAGCTGAAAAATTCCAAATGGATGATTTGGGAGAAGCCAAGTATGTTCTGGGCATTAAGATTCTTAGCAATAGACAGAACAAAACATTGGCATTGTCTCAAGCAACTTATATTGATAAGGTGCTAGAACGCTTTAATATGCAAAACTCCAAAAAGGGTGATATGCCAACCCGTTCTGGAGTATTCCTTTCCAAGGAGCAGTGTCCTAAAACACCTCAGGAAGAGGAAGACATGAGACAATATCCCTATGCCTCAGCAGTAGGCAGTCTAATGTACGTCATGTTGTGTACAAGACCTGACATTTGTTATGCAGTAGGGATAGTCAGTCGTTATCAATACAATCCTGGATTTAGTCATTGGACTGCAGTAAAGAATATTCTCAAGTTTCTTAGAAGTACTAGAGATTATATGCTTGTATATTCAGTTGGAGACCTGAACCCCACTGTTTACTCTTGGAGGAGGAGCAGTAGTCTGGCGAAGTATTAAACAAACCAGTATTGCAGACTCCACCATGGAAGCCAAGTATATAGCAGCTTGTGAAGTAGCTAAGGAGGCTATGTGGCCCAAAAAGTTTTATTCCGATCTGGAAGTTGTACCAGATGTAGATAAGCCACTAGTCCTATACTATGACAACAGTGGGGCAGTAGCTAACTCAAAGGAACCATGAAGTCACAAGAGGGGAAAGCACATCGAGAGGAAGTATCACTTACTAAGAGAGATAGTTCATCAAGGAGATGTCGAAGTTATGAAGATAGCTTCAGAGCATAATCTTGCAGATCCTTTCACAAAGACTTTATCCATAAAATCTTTTAAGGAGCATGTAAGAAACATGGGAATGAGAGAGATGCATCATTTGCTTTTGGGTAAGTGGGAGATTGTTGGAAATGTGCCTTGAAAGCATATGTAGTAGACATTGTTTTATGAAATAAATAAATAAATTGAATTTGTTATGTATATATTTTATAAACTATATTATTTTATGATAATATTATGTAAATATCAGGAAAATTCCTAAGTTCATATATGTGATCTCAAACACGTATTGGTACGGGAGGATTGTGTTTGAGATAAATGAACTTCAATAGTTCGCAGTAAAATAAAGTTATGGAATCTTTAGATTAATTACTGCAAGTATGGTCCACTAGTATTATGAATACATGTGATCTAGATCCGGATCACTAGTGTGGTAAGACACTTTAGTGGAGGTGCTTTATATATTAGAGAATATATAGAACTGGACCAGATATGTTTATTAATACTTAGTTAAATACCGTTTCGAAGTATTAATTAAATATATCAACTTATTATCATATACAAATAGATCTTAATCCTGGAGTTACTATGAACTCTTGTTTAGGTTATATGAGTTTTTTTATTCACTTGTTAAGGTCTGTCAGAATGATCAGGCTGAAAACTTTTGTTTTGGGAACTCATTAATGTAGATGGCTGAGGACATAGTATACAGATATGGAATTTATGCCTTCTCGCAAGAGATTGAATGATGGTTCTCTTAAGGGTTGACTTTTGGGACTAAAAGGTTATTGAGCTCAAGTTCATAATTTATTTATGAATTAACATTCATTAGTAAAGTCAATGGTACTTAAGGAAACAAGAGATTATTAAAAGGGTAAAACGGTAATTTTATTCCCGATTAATTATGAATCATTATTAGAGGGTCAAGTTGTATGCAATGATTACATCAATGGACGCTTTATAATTAAAAAGTACTCAGTAAATGAAATGTCTATAATTACAAGAGTGCAGTCTCATATTTATAGTGGAATAATCATGAGATTAATAAATTAAGATTATTTAATTAAAGAGTTTAATTAATAATCTCAAATTTATTGGAGCTTGGAATTATAGGTCCATAGGTCCCCATAGTGGCTCTATCAACACTATTCAAGGTAAGAGTTGATATGAAGGGAAAAATAGTTTAAAGTCATATTTAAGAAGAAATTTGTTCTTCACGCCAAATATGCAATTATATGATAATAGTAATTAATTAATTAATTAATTACAAATTAGTTGTAGTTAACACAATTAATTAATATTTAATTATTGTATAATTTTCGAAATTATATTAAATAATTAAATTAATTTCGAAATTTAATTAAATAATTAATTAATTATAATTTTCGAAATGATAATAAATTAAATATTCATTTTCGAAAATATTGGATTTAATTAATTGGTAGAATTAATTAAATATCTTTATTTGAGTGGGAGATAATAATTTGAAAAGTTCAAATTGGATTTGAATTTAAAAGATTAATATTTATTCAAATAATTAATTATATTTGATAATTAATTAAAAAGAGAATTAATTTAAATTTGAATTCAAATTTGAATTAGTTATCAGGTTGTTAGATCTTATCTGACAAAGTAGTTTGAATAAATAATTAAATAAAAATTGAAAAAAAACCAACATCCCTAAAAATAGGGATGCTACGCGTGCACACACAGTCCGTGGACTGTGTGTGGCGTGTAGGGCTATTTTTCAGGGATAGGATTTTCATTTTTATTTATTTAATTAATTAATTAATGGATAATTCAAAAATTGGTTTTTGGATTTTTTTCATTAATAGAATAATTAATTAATTAAAAAGTAAATTGTAAGTTCGTTACAGATTTATTTTTTAAATTTGAATATTTTCTTTTAAGGATGACGAATCAGAAAATATTCAGAGATAAGAGACAACTTAGAACATTCGCTCTGTGAAAAATAGAACGATAGTTTTCTCTCCCTGAAAAATAAAGAACCAATTCTCAGGCCTATTCTCTTGATCTCATGTGTTGAGAACATCAAGTAGAATCACAAATAAACTATCCTTCATTCTCTAAGTGCCCACACACTTCTTGAGGTGTAGAGAACGCTTTGGAAGATCTTTGTGTGAGTACCTCGGGGCGGCTTGGATAGGAAGATCGTTCTAAATACGAAAAGATAGCAATGACACTTGATAGGCTTCAAGAGGCATGAATTCTATCCTTAACTTGCTTATGATTAATGTATGTATATTAATGGATCTGCATATTTAAAGGTAGTTTAAAAATGTTACAAAAATTTTGTTGTACACTGGGCCAACCCCACCACCTTTCCGCTGCGTATTACGAAACTTGTTCCTAACACATGTATGACTATGGTGCCGCCCAAGCGACCAAGCAGGATTTATAACTCTTGTGTTATCCTCTTGGTCACTTGCTAACTGACTAGAGTTGCTCGTAATAACCTGCCCAAGACCACTTGGGTTTTCCAAAACCTACAAAGGTTTCATACACTACCGACAATCTGTGAAACAAATCACTAGTTAGCAAGATAATCATTGTAAAAGTAAGGCTTGTAAAAAATGGACAAAAATCGTGTCTTATTGAATAAAAATTAATCATAAAAAGTTGTGTCCCTACAACCGTAGCTTACATTCATAGATATTAATTATTACAATAGATGGGCAAACCGTGCCTGTGTACATAATTAATATAGCTAAATTGAGTTGGTCGGTGGTAAGGGCTTCGTGCCTGTATCGATTAGTCAACGACCACTTAAGAATGAATTTTATTGGTCCGGTGCTCCCCATTCCAGTAACGAGGGATAGGTACTAGTTGGAGATCCTTGTTGTACCGTGCTAGCTTGTATGTGTCGAGCAATACTATCTCTTTAGTCTAGTAGGGGCCTTCCTTGCTTGGACCTAGTACTCCTACCGAGGCATCTCGAGTTTCTAGGAATATTCTTCGCAAGACTAAATCCCCCACGTTGAACTTGTGTTCCTTAACTCTGGAGTTGAAGTATCGGGCAACCTTTTGCTGGTGGGCAGCCAGGCGTATGTTGGACTTTTCTTGTCTATCATCAATCTAGTCTAAGGACTTAGCTAGTAGCTGGTGGTTACGATCTTGGTCGTATGATGTATGCTGATGAGATAGTGGAGTCACCTCTACTAGCAGCATTGCTTCATATCCATATGCAAGTGCAAATGGGGTATCACTAGTGACTGTTTGTTCGGTAATCTTGTATGACCAGAGTACTTCAGGCAATCTCTCAGGTCAGTTTCGTTTAGCCTCTTCTAAACACTTCTTCAGAGTGTCTTTGAGAGTCTTGTTAACTGCTTCAACCTGACCATTGGCTTGGGGGTACGAGACTGCTGAGAAGCTTTTTGTGATGTCATGCTTGGCACAGAAATCGGTGAACAGATGGCTGTAAAACAGGGTGCCAATGTCAGACACTATTTTCTAGGGTAGACCAATCCTATAGATTATATTTTTCACCACGAAGTCCAGTACTTTCTTGGAGCTGATGGTTGTCAGTGGTTCAGCTTCAGTCCACTTGGTGAAATAATCAACTTCTACCACTATATACTGTACTCGCCCCTTTCCCTTCGGTAACTGACCAATAAGGTTAATTCCCCAAATGGTGAAGGGCCACAGACTTTGCATCTGAGTAAGCTCATTTGGGGCTACTCAGGACATCTTGGCATACCTCTGACACTTATCACATTTCTAGACATACGCAAAGGCATTTTCCTTCATAGTTGGTCAAAACTAACCTTGCCTTAGAATCTTTTTACACAGACTCTGCCCCCCAGGATGATTCCCACAAAAATCTTCGTGCACCTCCTCCAACAGCTGTCCAGACTCTATTTGGTTGACACACCTGAGCAATGGCATTGAAAATCCCCTTCTATACATAACACCGTCCAGGATTAAGTACCTAGCAGCTTTTCTCATGAGTCTTCTAGATTTGTTACGGTTGCTAGGCAGGGTACCAGGCTTTAGATAAGCTGCAATTGGGGTCATCAAAGTGGGAGTGTTGTCTATTATAAGGATTGGTTCTGGTAGGCTGATACTAGGCTTAGCAAGGTACTCAATGGGGACCAAGATGGCCTTGTCCACTACAGCATTACTGGCCAGTCTGGCCAGTGCATCTACCGTGGCATTCTATTCCCTTGGCATCTGCTGGATGGTGTATTTCTTCAACTAGGAAAGGAGATCTTTGATTTTGCTAAGGTAGGACATCATTTTTTCATTCCGGGCAGTATACTCTCCAATGACCTGGTTGAAAACAAGCTGCGAATCGCTGTATATGTCCAAAAAATCAGCTCTAACTTCTTTCTCTAGCTCCAAGCCCGTAATTAATGCTTCATACTCCGCTTCATTGTTAGATGAATTAAAACCAAAGAGGATCGTGCAATGGATGTGCTTTCCTTCGGGTGTTATTAGTGTGAGACCGGCTTCAGACAGCTGATCGGTAGATGAGCCATCAACATGCAACTTCCAGATTATTGGTCCATAATTGGAACTCTGCAGAGTACTAGACTCTGGTACTTGCTTGGTACATTGCTCAGTGTCAATATTGGGATGTGGTCCAGACTCTGATGGCTGCTCTACCATCTGCTCGTCCGGTTCTAGTACACATGTACACTCAACTACAAATTTTGCTAGAGCCTAACCTTTAATTGTTGTTCGGGGTTGGTAGGTGATCTCATATTGTCCCAGCTCTATCACCCATTTGAGTACCCAATCAGAGGTGTCCGGCTTCTGCAGGACTTGGTGCAATGGTTGGTCGGTAAGGACCTTAATGAGAAAAGCTTGGAAGTATGGACAAAGTTTTCTGAAAGACAGGAGCAGACAGTATGTCAATTTTTCAAGTAAAGAATACCTGCTTTCTGCCCCAATCAGCCTTTTACTAACATAGTAGACTCGATGTTGGACTCTGTCTTCCTCTCTGACCAGGACTGCATTGACAGTGTGCTTCGTTACTGATAGGTATATGCACAGTTCTTCACTTTCCAGGGGTTTTGAAAGGATCGGGGGTTGTGCCAGCTGCTACTTTAGAGCTTGGAAGGCCTATTCGCACTCCTCAGTCAATTCAAATTTCTTGTTCCCCCTGAGGATGTTAAAAAATGGAATACACTTATCAGTAGATTTGGATACAAACTTGCTCAGCGCTACTATACACCCTGTTAGGCTTTGCACGTCTTTGATCCTGGCTGGTGAGTGCAATGCCAGCAGAGCTTTTATTTTCTTGGGGTTTACTTCTATTCCTTTGGAGCACTTGAGGGGGTTCAGCTTCATCTTGTACTCCCTTAAGATGTTGAAACATTTCTGCACATCGTCAATGTGCCCCCAGCCTTCTTAGACTTCACTAACATGTCACCAACGTAAACCTCCATGTTATTTCCAATATGATCATTGAACATACGGTTTACCAGCCATTGATATGTTGCTCCAGCATTTTTTTAGGCCAAATGACATGACCCTGTAGTAGTGCAACCCTACGTCTGTGCGGAAGCTGGTGTGCACCTGGTCGGGTGGATGCATGCTAATTTTGTTGTAACCCAAGTAGGCATCCATAAATGTTAAAATTTCATGACCGGCTGTGCATCCGCCAGCTGGTCAACTCTTGGAAGTGGGAAGCAGTCTTTTGAGCATGCTTTATGCAAATCTGAGAAGTCTATGCATACCCTCCATTTTCCATTAGGTTTCATTACCAACACAAGGTTGGGCACCCATATCGGGTAGATAGCCTCCTTAGTGAAATTGTTATTCTAAAGCTTCTCCACCTCCTCCTTCAATGCGTTAGCCCTCTCTTTATCAAGTAACCTCATTTTCTGTTGTACGAGCTTAAAGTGGTATGTATCAATATTGAGGGTGTGGCTTATAACGGTTGGGAAGATTCGTACCATATCATCATGAGACTAGACAAAAACATCCTGGTTGTCCCTAAGGAACTGGATCAAAGCGGATCTTATGTTCCTGGACAACCCCCTCCCCACCTTGACAACCTTGGTCGGGTGCTCTGGGTCATGCGAGACTTCTTCTAATTCTTCGACTGGGCCCACCTCTGTGTCAATATCCCCAAAACGGGGGCTATGTCTTGCACCCTATTTTGGATCGCGTCCTATTTCTGGCTACTAGTGCTTGCAAGTTGCACGGTAGATATTGCATCTCCTGCCTTTTTCACTGAAGAGTTATAGCACTCCCTGGCCACCAGTTGATTCCCTTTGAGACACCCGATATCTGCCTGAGTTGGAAACTTGACAAGCAGATGGAAGACTGAAGTGACTGCTCGGAGCTCATATAGGGCTGGTCGACCTATCATGGCATTATATGGAGAAGGGATGTCAACGAACAAGGCCATCATAGTGTTTGTAATATCCGCCTTTGCATTTTATGGGTATTGTGGTAATGTTGGCCCGTGAGGGAAATTTGGTCATTTATGTTAATGCATATTATTTTTTTTTAAATCATGATAATATGTGATTTATTTAATGATTAGGATATGTGTATATGACAGCATCAAAACACGGTTCCTTAAAATATCAAGGGCTTAAGTGCAAAGATATTATAAATTAGGGGTTAAAGTATAATTATGAATCTTGTGGTAGAGATTGTAATTTTCATAAGTCAAAATTATTTGTTTAAGAGGAAATTACGAAAAAGACTTGATCATAATTATGATAGGGTTAGAATTAGGGGCAAATTTGTCTTTTGGTTTTAAGGTTAGTATTTGCAAACTAAAATAAAATTAGGATTAAATTTATCATATTATTGTCAGTCACTGTATCGATCAAAGCAAGGATTTTCTCTGAGGTTGAGGTCTAGAAGGTTGGAGAACTAAGAATCAACTTGAAGGTAAGATCTTACTAATCTTTACAGTCTAGGTCATGTTTATGATTGTTCATGGAATTTAAGGGGAAATGATATGAATTAGTTCTTAGAATTTCATGTTAGGGTATTTTATGAATATGTTTCAATGTTATAAACATGCTATGAAGAATTAATGATGAAATAAGGATTGGCTTTGGGATATATGTTCATAACTTAGGAAGAATGAGTTTTATTGCGTAAGAATTGTTAGAGTTATTGAGTTAGGGGATTCTCATGAATTTTTGGTATTTTATTGATTTATAATAATTTTATGATAATATAGAGGGATTCAAGATGAGAAAATGAAAAAAGAATCGTTCAAATCAGATTTAAATTGAGAGAGTTATGGCTGTTTGAAGAACAGTCGCGATATGGGTTCTCCGTCGGGCGCGACCGCGCTACATGCCCAAAAAACATGTTTTTTCCTCATTTTGATGGTCTTGGTTGGGGCTTTGATGGTATAGTTTGAGGGTTTTCTGTTTGGGGATTTTAGGACTTTCTTAAGGACATTTTAAGGCTGTTAGGAGTCCTAGAAAGTACAAGAGAGATTGCATAAGTCTAATATGATGTATGATCTCTAAGTTCAAGCTTTTATGTTGTTTGGCTTAGGACTTGCTAAAGGATACTTGAATGGAACAAGGAACGTGTTTTGGAGCGCTGCTGGACCTGAGGTAAGAAGAGTGGTACTGTAACACAGGGTGTGCATTTGAAGGCACAAATTTATGTATATGTGATCTAATTAAGTTTATATATGTTATGGTTATGATTATGATTTTTTTATATATGTTATGAGTTTATGAATATTGCATGTTTATGTACGTTGTGGCATTCTTACATTGATATGGGTGTGAATATACTTAAGGGGAGTTGCTATACCCTATGTTTATGTTATGACATTGTTTGGTATTTGGTAAGATGTTGGGTAGGGTAGTTATTGGAACAGGTAGATGTTCGAGGCCACGGAGGTTTAGGGTGGGACGCCACTCACTACTATAAATTGTCAACACTTGCTTACGTTGCTTGTTTGCTGTAAACTTGCATGACATGCTTACCTGATGAAAATGCATGTGTACGTTATAATAAAACGCATGCTTACATTTCTCGTGCTTAGTTGCACACTTAACCAGGTTAGCACTGGTTTATGACCAGTATGACATCGGTAATATGTGTTATGATTGTATGATGAGATTTTGTGGTATGAAATAATTATGATACGTTATGTTATGCTATGGTATGTTAAGTTATGTTATGAGAATGATGTGATACGTTATGAATTATTATTGAACTCTATATATGTTAAGGTATAGATTATGAGTAGTATATGAATTAGGTTGTGATAGTTTGAATTAGCTTATGTGTTATGTTTTATATTTTATGTTTATGCTTTCTGTTTGAGCTTTGGGGTTGTGACCTACATAGCTCTTCTTGCTGGGCGTTAGCTCACGGGTACTCTATGTTGCTAGTAAAAGTAAAATCATAGTAGATGAGGCGATGAGTTGGAGCAGGCTCGGTCCGACGTGTGCATGTCGTGATTGGTTGACCTGGGGTCAAGGGGTTGCTACTTATGTATATTGTTATAAAGTTTTTTTTTAACGTTTGGTTTATGTTGTGTCTTAAATGTGTATTTTTACTTACATCGTACATGTGAAGCATGATTTATTTTAAATATCGAGATCTCGAGTTGCATGTTTTGTAAAAGGTGTTAATTCATTTTTATTTCAATAAAAGTTTTGTTTTTTAAGAGATTCATGTAAACATTAATTTACTTAAATAAGGAGTATTTAGTAAATTAATGGGTTTTAATTCGGGTCGTTACAGTGTTGCTCTTAGGTGCCACCCCTACTGTCAAGGACAACCTTATGCTTCCTACTGGGGCCATGCCGCTTCTTGTGAACCCGTACAGTAGTTGCTCGCATGGCTCCAGATCTTTGATGCTCAAATTCATTCGCTCTAGGGTATTCTTGAATAGGATGTTGGTGGATGACCAATGATCGATCATTGTTTAGGCCACAATCATGTTGGCAATCTGGACTTCCACCACTAAAGGGTCATTATGTGGATGACGTACATGACCGGTGTCTTCCTCGTTGAATATGATGGGCTCACACTCATAGCGAGGTTGTTTGGGAGTATGCTCCTGGACAACCAATACATTATCATCCTGCTCGTATCTAAGGGAACGAGCATATTTTTCTCGTGCCTTGCAAGTATTACCGGCCAAATGTGATCCTCCAAAGATCATATCCAGCCAACCAGCTACTGGTGGTGGTAAGAGAGGTTGATTACCTTGATACTACTGCGAGGGTTGTTGCTGAGGATGTTGGTCGGCAATTGGTCATACATTCCTCTTTAGATGAGCATTATTCTGCCGAATGAGGAATTCTATCTCTTCCTTCAGGTGGTTACATTCATTGGTTTCATGACCAAAGTCATTGTGAAATCGACAGAATTTAGTCATATCCCGTCTACTAGCATCCTTCCTCATTGGCGGCGGTCTTTGATATGGTACCACTGCTTGGGTGGCATTGAAAACAACTGCTCGAGGCTCCAACATAATGGAGTAAGTAGTAAACTTAGGCACAAAATCTTTCCGTTTGGGCTACTGGGTGGTTTTAGACTTTTTGTTGTCATTCTGGCTATTATTATTTCCAGCTCCATTGCTATGTTTGCCATTTTTTGCCCTATTTTTACTTTCTCTTGTAGTGTTAATGGTATTCCCAGCTTCTGTTTTCCCCTGTCCAGCAGCTGCTTGGCTAGGGTTATCCACCTTCTACTCAGCTTGCTCAAGCTTAATAAATTCCTTTGCGCGGTCAAGGAACTCCTTGGTGGTGCGCGCATAATTTCTTTTCAAACTGCTCCAGAATGGGCTTTTTCATTCTGATTCTTGAATTGATGGCTATTAATTTACAATCATCACTCAGGGATTTCAACCTTGTTGCTTCTTGCATAAAATGTTGAATGTAATCTTTTAAAGTTTCATTGTCTCGTTGTTTTATGTCCACTAAATCGTTCGGCTCGGTTGGAAGAGGTCTTGCCAAAGAAAATTGGGAATAGAAAATGCAAACAAATCCATCTCATAAGGTGATCGACTCTAGTTGAAGCTTGAAGAACCACTGCTGGGCGGTTTCTGACAGGGTGGCAGGGAAGATCATGCACCTAGCATCATCCCAAACTCCTTGGAGATCAGCCTGTAGCTCAAAGTTGTGAACATGGGACAATGAGTCCTCCCGCCCAGTATACATCTTCCATGTTGGCATCTTGAACTTAACCGGTATGGGCAGCTGGTTGATACGTTCTGAAAACGAGGAACCCCTCTGCCTCTCTATTTCAATGTTTGTTAACTTGGAAGTTGTTAGGACCCTTACCAATCGAGTTAACAGATTCAGTTGGGCCTGGACGTTTAGGTCTATAGCTGCCTGGGGCTATGCTGCATTGCGGACCTCATCCATTCTCAGGTCCCGAACAGACTCAGGCGGAGCTATGTTGTTTGACTCCCGATTTTCCCTGATGCGATTAAGAGCATCTTGGAGGTCTTCACCCCCCATAGGGCCCATCCAGTTGAATACGGAGTTTGGCCAAGGCCTACCCTAGCATTTTGACTGTTTGCCCGGCCTGGTACTGGGGGTACTCCGTGGAACCCTCCACCCTGGGTGGTTGGTTGTTCGGGACACCCTGCCATTGTGGGACAAACGGTCCTTCGGGCAGGTTACCCCTAGCCTTGGCTATTCTGCTGGTGGGCTCTACTCTCTGCCTCATCATCATTATACCCATCAACATAGTTGGGTCTGTACGCACTACTGACTTCTGGTTCCTCTCTTCTAGACCTTGGTCGGTACTCTTGGTGCTGTCTGTACCAACCAGGTTACTAATGGTTGTTCTGGGGCTGACCACCTCTATTTGGCGCTGGTGCTCGGGTGTTGCCATCCCAACCAAAGACATTATGATTTCTTTCACGGCCACTTCCTTGAGATCATGGCTGAAAGTTATATGATCAGTCCAGTCCCATGTAATGCCCTGGAAGGACTTGCTCATCAGCTTGCAAGGGGTGCATGTTGTTTTTTGTTTGGGGGCCCCGACCTGATCGGTGTCTCCTGGTCGGACCCCATCCTCCAATATGAGGTCAAGCCTCTAGTCCATTCACTTCTCCTTCAGCAAACATAAAAATAGGAGGGTGTTGTTTGTTGTTAGCAGTAGTACCAACTGCAGTCCCCCTACTCTGAGTCTACTGTTGTTTCATGGAAGTACGAATGGACTCAGCAACCTCCCTAGTTCGGCGTTCCATGTCTTCCTGGCGGTCCTGCATCTCTCAGGCATGTCGATCCATCCATGCTTGGAAATCTCTTCTTTGCTTCTCGAAAGCCTCATTAATGGCCTTTTGGGCAGTAACCTGCCCCTGGTCCATGGCAGCAAGCTGATCCTGCATCTACCCCATGACTTCCCTCATCTGCTCAATTTCAAGATTAAGTCCTTCAATATCCACATGGGGTTCATACCGTCCAAAACCTTCAGCTCTTGCTCCTGGCTGGTCGGTACTCTTGCAGTACATCCACCTGAACTTCCTGCATTAGTAGTTCCCGTAGAGGTAGTAGCCCCATGTTCGCCTACAGTGGGCCCAGTAGCTTGCCCCCCAGTGCCAGGCGGGTTCTTGGGTTGCAAATCAGCTCGCCCCCCATTCAAAATTCTCATTGAGGGAACTCAGTGCAACGATACAACTTCATGCTCTGGAGGTTCTTGGCTTAGTTTTCTTGTTGAAACCTTGAAACCACCATCTTCATGGCAACGGTATTCGAATTCGATTGTTCTTGCTCTCATTGAAAGCACCAAAATGTTGACTGGTTTTTTAGTCAACTGACGCGGAGTCAAAATAATTAATTCGAGAGTTTTTAGTAGAACAATCAATGAATAATAAATTATCCAAAAACCTAATAATGATGAGCAATAAATATTAAAGAACATTAGGATTTATAGAGGTTCAACCCCAAGAATTGGTAATGACCTACTTCCTCTTAGATTTGTATTAATCTTGAAGGTTTACACAAGATCACAAGGGATTAAAAGTGGATTTCTATGTGTAAAAGACAATATAATAAGGCAGAATCGCTGCTAGGTTTAAAAATAAGTTGTCTAGCATATTTCTAAACACTGGTCGGTAGGTAATTTCGTGAACCCCTTTTACTATGGTGAAGGTTTTGCATTTATAATGCTCTGTTGGCCCAGGGGCTACACACAGGTGTAACTGATGGTGGAAATATCTCATTATTCTCCCAGGTAGTTACAGCCATATCCGTTAGGAGGTTTGACCGAGTATTCAGGGCTGTGAGGTGCTCTTTGCGGGTGGTAGGGCAGTTCCTGCAGACTGCTAACGGTGAGTGTAACTGCTTCCCGGTGACTAGGTTTGGATATCCACCATACCGAGCAGCTGAGCTTCTGGTGGTATTCCTCTAAGCAGTGTTAGAAGGACTTCCCCTCAAGAGATTGAATTGCACAGAAGATGCAAAGCTGCATCCTGACATTACATCATGGGAAGGGTGTAGCCATCATAGACAAAGGCCTCCTGAACATCTCCCACTGTCACTTGCTTGACGATGTTCATCACCAAGAATCCTTTATAGGAAACTTAATGATATGCCTTGGCATATGACTTGGGAAAAGTGTTTACCGTCTGTAAACTGCTTTCCCTGCCGAGCAGTAACTTGTCGTATACCCTGCAGGTATACGCCGACCAACATGTCGGGAGGTCTGCCCAGCCTACTCCACGTGTCCAAGCTTAGTGTCACGTCAGATATGTCAATTTTTGGGATAACAACTAGAATAAGAAAATTGGATATTCAAATTTACAAAAGAATTATGTGTTGTTGGTGCTGCCAATTTACAAACATTTTGGTAAATATATTTATATGTGTGTCTATAAATATATATTCATATATATATATATATACACTAAATAGATTTTGCTAAGTGTTAAGTTATATTGATTACATGTAAATAAGAATTAATATATATGTATAACATGTGTACAAAAGAGAAAAGGCATGTGAGAGAGATATTGTTTAACTGATAGAGAAAACCTTAAAAATGAAATGATTAAACTAATAAAGTTGTAATTTTGCTAAATGACATATAAAGAAATAAAAATAAATAAATGAGATACTAAAACTGAAAAAATAAATAAATCGTATATAGGGTAAATTCCCAAAAAAAAAAATTTGGTCAAGACACCCTCATGTGTCCATATAAATAGCATGTTGTACGCCACACGTAGGGTGTAAAAGACTCCCTACCACACAATCTCCAAAAAGTATATATTTTAATCATTTTGTTGACTGGTTTTTAGCCAACTGATGCGGAGTCAAATAATTAATTAGAGAGCTTTTAATTAGACAATCAATGAACAATAAATGAGCTAAGAACCTAGTAATAATGAGCAATAAATAATAGAGAACACCAGAATTTATAGAGGTTCGGCCCCAAAGATTGGTAATGACCTACTTCCTCTTAGATTTGTATTAATCTTGAAGGTTTACACAAGATCACAAGGGGTTACAAGTGGATGTATATATGTAAAAGACAATACAATATGGCAAAATCACTGCTAAGTACCAAGCCAGGCTGCTCGGTAAGTTTTTGGTGCTGGTCGGTAGGCTAATTTTTCTAAACCCCCTCCACTGTGGTGGAGATTTTATATTTATACTGTCGCGCCTGAGCATAACTGATAAGGGAATATCCATTTCTTCTCGCATGTAGTTACAGTTCTATTTGTTAGGAGGTTTGACCAAATTTTTAGGGCTGTTAGGCACTCTTTGTGTGTGGTTGGGCGATTCCTTCAGACTGTTAATGATGAGTGTAACTACTTTCAGTCAACCAGGTTTATCTTTTTGTTATACCGACCAGCCACTCTCCTAGCAAGCGCACCGAGCAGTGACTGTTATTCATTTTTTAAGTGTACACCAACCAGCTAGGCCTCTGGTGATAGTATGTCGAGCAGTAACTTGTCGTATACACTGAAGGTATACGCCGACCAACCTGTCGGGGGATCTGCCTAGTCTACTCCACATGTTCAAGATTAGTACCATGTTAGATATGCCAATTTTTAGGATAACATTTGCCCCCCAAGTTTGCAATGGTGCTAAGCAGCATGGAAACTTGCTTCTGAGGACCATACCGTCTAGCCTGGTCAGGGGTATATGCTCATTGCTATGTGGCATAACACTTGGTGTAATTAATAGCCTCAGTATTTCCAAGAAATGACTTTTCAATTTTTTCCCGCCTCTTTTTGGAACCATAAAGCGTCATAATGTTCCTCCACTACTTGTGTCGTGCAGTTATCGAAAAGTGGCTGACGTACCTGACAGTTCAGGCGATGTGATTGGAAGGATGTGCTGACGTGTCTGGGGAGGAGTGCCTGTAGCAGTTGAAGAGACGACTCATCAATGTCGTGAGAGGAGAGAAGATGTTGCATCTAGCTTATAAATAACCTTCTCCTTCCCTAATATCATTTTACATTCTTCCTCTTCTATACATTCCCAGCACCTAGAGCTCTTCGAACCTCAAACTCTCACACTGACCATCGCTCAGTCATGCTCTACCGAGGCTCTTCACGCCACACTCGCTATAGCCGCTTGCTACCAGTAAGTCTTTCATTTTTCCCTTTTGTTATTTCTTGTAATTCATGCAAAATGCTTTCTTTTTTCTTTACATTTTTTCGTTGTGACCGTAGGTAATATTCTTGATAAATCCTTAGATTTCATGAATGCATGTTGAATCTGTAAATAGATGAATACTTTGAGTGGCCCAAGCCCTAGGTAACCAATTTGAACCTCTGACTTTGTAAAAATTGGGTTTTAAAGTCCCCTCTTTGTTGATTTACACTTGGTGTTCTTGAAGAACACGAAGAACACAACTTCAAAAACTTTTTTGGGGAAAAACCCTCCACTTTCTTGGGTTCACTTGTTTTTAATCTGATTTACCCTATGTTCAGTATGATGTCCCGTGTTTGTTCTGGGCTGGTCAGTATAACTTATGACATCCTTATCGACCAGCAATGTTCGGTGTTCTCGCCTCACCTTTCCCTTTTTCTTGTATAGGCAGAGAGGAGGTGACCACCGAACTGGGCTATAACTCATCATTTGGAACGACTAATGACCTGCATCAAACAAACTAACCACGGTGCAAAGGAGGAAGATCCCCACGTGGCGCGTCGTGCCACTGCTAGGGTTACACATGGGGTCCCACCCGATGAGGAAGAGTCGAGCTCCTCAGGGCTGGAAGGGGAAGCTGAAACAGACTACGCCACGGAGATCTATACCAAGGCTATTCTTAACCCTGCATCAGAGATAGAGGAGGCCCCCCTATACGTAGCTCCTACTAGCACTATTTCTGACAAACTATTGCATAACATCAAAGAGCATTTCAATCTCGAAGATGTTTCCATCATCAAACCTACTGTTGTGCAAACTGCCAAGCACCCTGGAGCTCAATTCTGCGCCTGGAGCAGATTTCATATTAACACTAGCGCCACCCTTCCACTTCTGCCATACTTCCCCAGTGTGGCAGATTAGTTCAGGCTTTTCCCTACCCAAATTAGTCCTAAGGGCATTCGGTTCATCTCAACCCTCTATGTTTTATACCGATCCTTAAACTAGCCAGTGCCGACTGCACACAAAATAAATTATCTCTTTGACCTTAAATCTAGCCCTCAACAAGCCAGGTCACGGTATTTTTACTTTAGCCACCGGGACTCCAACATTTACTTAGCAAATACAGAAGGTATCTCCAAGGTTGGGGAGTACGCTAGCCAATACTTCATCACAGAAAACATCGCTGCTAATCACCTATCCTTCCATCACAATGGCCCCTTTAGCTGGCCGGCCCCCACCAAAGAGATGGAGATAAAGGCCAAAGAACTACCTGCTATGGATCCTTGCTGCAAAGATTTGGTGGCCTTGGCCACCGTAGAAAGATGTGTATCCACTTGGCTCTACCCCCGATCCCAAGACGAGGGCCAAGGGTGCCATCCTTACCAAGAAGTCTCCTAGGAAACCTCCGTCCAACACTAGATCGCTAGTCCACCACCCAGTAAGAAGCCAGCCAGAGCATCAATTCCCCCATCCAGACCTTGCGTGGCTCACAAAACAAGAAGTTTGGTTGGAGTTGTTATTAAGGAGCCTACTGAGCATGGCACACCCAAAAATGTCGCTGCCCCGCAACCTGGAAAGGGCAAGCAGGCTGCAGTAGAGCATATAGATTCAGACTCATCAAGCAGTGATGGGGATCTCCCACTCGAGGCAGCCGACTACTCTGGGGGAGTCGAAGAGGGTGATCTGACTCTCTTCTCACAACTTACTTTTACTTTTTGCTTAATTATGATTGATTTTTTTTTTTGGCTTGCTCTGACCCTGCTCAACATATTTTCTAATCTTTTGCTTTTATTTAGCAGATATGTCATCCGTATTTTTCAAGAAGTTTGCCCAGAAGCATACAATGGGTCCTAGCAGTGAAGTTCCCCTGGCCAAGCATCAGAAAGTTGGCTCACCTGCTGAAGCTACCGAGCAGGACGAGAAGACCCCTGATAAGACTTCATCTCAGAAAAAGGCGCACACCCCATCACGCAAATCAGGCAAAAGCAAAGGACTCTCTACCGAGGAAGTTACCCGTACGACCACTGCACCAGAGTTGACCAGCTTGAGCAAAGCTCTAGAAGGCACTGTTAAGGACCCTGCTGAGGAGGTTCACGGGCCTTTGAAGAAAGCCCTGGCCATCCAACAAGGACATATAAAAAGGGTGTCTACCTCCCAAACTTAATTCATGGATACCCTTGGTACCAAATCTCTAGATTACATTAGTAGCACCAGTCTTCAGGATGTTACCAGGGTAAATAACAGATTTGCTCGATCTCTAATTGGTCTTTCTCTTTTGTTACTTGTTCTGAATTTCTTCATTTCATATTGCAGGGTATGTTGGCTCTCAGCTACACTCATTACCAAGCCAAGGGGTGAGCAAACATGTGATCGGCTTAGTGAAAGAGTTCGAGGATAAAACCTCTCAAGTTGCACAACTGACTGAGCAGGTCCAGAATCTTCAACAGGTCTCCGAGCAAATTACTAAAGAAAACGAGGGGCTCAAATCTACCGCCAAGCAGAGGAACCTCAATGTTAACCGGTTGGTGAGGAGGATTGAGGAGCTAAATGAGAAGAATGATGCTGATAGGAGGGCCGCTCAGGAGGAAAAAGATAAGCTGGCAAAGACTCTTGAGAAAGAGAAAATTGATTGGCCGCTGATGCTAAAGCTTTGGAGGACTTCAGTATGAGCACCTTTTATGATTTATGGGTTTGCAACAAGATGATGGACTTTAGCTATTTGGGTGAGGCCTATGATGATCTTATGCACTACTGCGCTGAGTGGGAGAAGAATGAGGCTCCAACTGTCCATACCAAGCAGACTCCAGCCTCCGAGCTAGAATCTGTTGTGCCACCCACCGAGCCCATTATCACGGACCCTAAAACAGATGTCTTGCCCTCCAATCCGAGTGCTATAACCGAGGCTCCAACCCCTGCCGACTAGTCCAACAACTTCCTTGCCGAAACCCCTGCCATCGAGTCCGACCAACAAATCCAGGGCCCTTAATAAACTCTTTCTGTTTTTTCTTTATTGTTGCAAAGACAAAAATGGCTAAGCCGAGCAGCCTTTAATCTCGAGCAATCTTTTACTTTGGTCAAAACAGCATGGTTGAGCCAAGCAGCCTTTAATCTCGAGCAATATTTTACCTTTCTATAAAATTCTTCTCGATTTAGCTATATATCTACTCGTGCTTTTATTTTTTCTTTCTACTCGACGTATACTATTTTTGGAGTTGTGCGGATCTGTGAATCAGAGCTGTTCAATTTTTTTTGAATGAGTTGTAAACTTAAACTGTTCAACCATATCTATAGAAATTGTTTTATGGCCCTTTTTTTTGTCCGATATATACCGAACAAGACGCAAGCACTTTAACATTAATAAATATTAACGTTTCTAAGTCCTTTTGATTACGCGCTTTTCTCTCTACTCGTCCATGTATGACTATGGTGCCCCCCAAGTGACCGAGTAGGATTCATAACTCATGGGTTATCCTCTTGGTCACTTGCTAATTGACCAGAGTTGTTCGTAATAACCTGTTCGGGGGTACTTGGGTTCGCTAAAACCTACAAAGGTTTCATACACTGCTGACATTTCTTTGAAATAAATCACTAGTTAGCAAGATAATCATTGTAAAAATAAGGCTTGTACATATGGACAAAAAATTTGTCTTATTGATTAAAAATTAACCATACAAGCTGCGTCGCTACAATCGTAGCTTACATTCATAAATATTAATTGTTACAATAAATGGGCAAATCGTGGTTGTGCGTAATTAATATAGCTAAATTGAGTTGGTTGGTGGTATGGGCAGTTCGTTCCTGTACCGGCCAGTCATCGATCACTTAAAAGTGATCTTTATTGGTAGTACTTCCTCAGGTGTTACCCATTCCAGTAATGAGGGACAGATACTAATTGGAGATCTCGGTCATACCATGCTAGCTTATACTGGGTGGTACTATCTCTGTGACCTAGTAAAGGCTTTCCCAGCTTGGCCCTAGCACTTCTGCTGAGGCATCTCGAGTTTCTGGGAATATTCTTCGCAGGACTAGATCTCCCACGTCAAACTTTCGTTCATTAACTCTAGAATTGAAGTACCAGGCAACTTTTTGTTGATGGGTTACTAGGCGTATGTTGGACCTTTCGCGTCTTTCTTCAATCTGGTCTAAGGACTCGGCCAGCAGTTAGTGATTACAACCTTGACGTATGTTGTACACTGATGAGATGGTGGGGTCACCTCAACTGGCAGCAGTGCTTCATACCCATATGTGAGTGCAAATGGGGTATACCAGTGGTTGCTCGCTCTGTAGTCATGTATGACCAGAGTACTTATGGCAATCTCTAAGGCCAGTTTCATTTATCTTCTTCTAGATGCTTCTTCAGAGTGTTTTTCAGAGTTTTGTTAATGACTTCTACCTGACAGTTTGCCTGAGGGGTGCGAGACTACTGAAAAAAAAATTGTGATACCCTGTTTGGCACAGAAATCAGTGAAAAGTTGGCTGTCAAACTGGGTGTCGTTGTTGGACACTATATTCTAGGGTAGACCAAATCTGTAGATTATATTTTTCAACACAAAGTTCAATAATTTTTTGGAAGTGATGGTTGCCAGTGGCTCAGCTTCCGTCCACTTGATGAAGTAATCAACTGCCACGACTGCATACTATACTCCCTCCTTTCCCTTTGGTAACCGACCAATAAGTTCAATTCCCCAAATAGCGAAGGGCCATGGACTTTGCATTTGAGTAAGCTCATGTGGGGCTGCTCGAGGTATCTTGGCAAATCTCTAACACTTATCACATCTTCGAACATATGCAAAGGCATCTTCATTCATAGTTGGCTAGAAGCAGCCTTGCCTTAAAATCTTCTTAGATAGACTTTGCCCCCTGCATGGTTCCCACAGAAACCCTCATGTACCTCCTCCAGCGACCGTCTTGATTTTGTTTGGTTGACACACCTGAGTAATGACATGGAGAACCCCCTCCTGTACATAACCCCGTCCAGGATTATGTACCGAGCAACCTTCCTCATTAATTTTCTGGATTCATTGCCACTGTTGGGCAGAATGCCGTGTTCCAGATAAGCAGCAATCGGGGTCATCTAGGATGGAGTGTTGTCTATAAGAAAGACTGGTTCTAGCAGGTTGATACTTGGTTTGACCAGATATTCTATAGGAACCAAGTTGGCTTTGACTACCATAGCACTTCTGGCTAGTCTTGCCAACGCATCTGCTGTGGCATTTTATTCTCTTGGTATTTGTTGGATGTTGTACTTCTTGAGCTGAGCAAGCAGGTCTTTGATCTTATCAAGATGGGAAATCATGTTTTCTCCTCGAGCAGTGTACTCACCGAGGATTTGATTGACAACTAATTGCAAATCACTGTATATGTCCAAGACTTCAGCCTTCACTTCTCTTGCTAACCTCAGCCCCGCAATTAATGCTTTGTACTCTGCTTCATTATTATATGCTCTAAATCCAAAACGAAGTGTGCAATGGATGTGTTGCTCTTTAGGAGTGATTAATGTTAGACCAACCCCAAACAGCTGATCGGTAGATGAGCCATCGACATGCAGCTTCCAGACTTGGGATTCTTCCTCGGAATGAACAGTGCTAGACGCTGGATGCTCGGTGTTCTGCTTAGAACTTGTACTAGGTGGTGGTCCAGACTCCAATGATTGCTCCATTTCTTCATCTGTTCCTGGTATTCTGGTACATTCAGCTACAAAATCTGCAAGAGCTTGGCCTTTTATTGTTGTTCGAGACTGATAGGTGATATCATACTGCTCGAGCTTTATAGATCATTTGAGTAGTCGTCTAGAGGTGTCTGGCTTTTGCAGAACTTGGCGCAATGGTTGGTCGGTAAGAACCTTGATTGGGTGAGCTTGGAAGTATGGGCGAAGTTTTCTGAACGATAGGAGTAGGCAGTAAGTTAATTTTTCAATTAGAGGATATCTACTCTCGACTTCAACTAGCCTTTTATTTACATAGTAGACTGGATGTTAGATCTTGTTTTCTTCTCTAACCAGGATGGCACTAACATTGTGTTGAGTTACTGCCAGGTATATGCACAGTTCTTCACCCTCCAGAAGTTTTGAAAGGATCGGGGGTTGTGTCACCTGCTGCTTTAGATCTTGGAAAGCTTGTTCGCACTCCTCAGTCCATTCAAATTTCTTTGTGCCTCTGAGGATATTAAAAAATGGAATACACCTATCAGTGGATTTGGATACGAATATGCTGAGTGCTACTATGCGTTCTATCAGACTCTGTACGTCCTTGATCTTGGCTGGTGAGGGCATGTCCAGCTCGGGGTTTGCTTTGATTCCCCGAGAGTTCACTATAAACCCCAAAAAATTTCCCGACCCTACACCAAAAGAACACTTCAGGGGGTTCAACTTCATTTTATATTGTCGTAGGATGTTGAAGCATTCCTCCAAGTCCTCAATGTAACCCCCAGCCTTTTTGGATTTCACCAACATATCATCCACGTAAACCTCCATGTTATTTCCTATCTGGTCTTTGAACATACGGTTTACCAGCTGCTGATACATGGCTCCAGCATTTTTCAAGCCGAACGACATAACTTTATAGTAGTACAGCCCCACATCCGTGTGGAAGCTAGTGTGTTCCTGGTCGGGTGGATGCATACTTATTTGGTTATACCCCAAGTAAGCATCCATAAAGGTTAAGATCTTGTGGCTGGTTGTAGCATCCACTAGTTGGTCAATTCTTGGAAGGGGGAAGCAATCATTTGGGCATGCCTTATTTAAATCTGTGAAATCTATCTACACCCTCCACTTGTTATTAGGCTTCGGTACCAACACGGGATTGGACACCCATTCAGGGTAGAAGGCTTCCCTAATGAAGTTGTTAATTCAAAGCTTCACCACTTCCTCCTTCAATGCCCTTGCCCTTGTTGGATCCAGTAACCTCCTTTTCTACTATACGGGCTTAAATTGTTCGGTATCGATGTTGAGGGCGTGACTTATAACGTTCAGGCAAATCTCCACCATATCATCATGGGAACAGGCGAATACATCTTGGTTATTCCACAGGATCTGGATCAAGGCGGATCTTATGTTCTCGAACAACCCTTTCCCTACCTTGACAACCCTGGTCGGGTGTTTTGGGTCAAACGGGACCTCTTCTAATTATTCGACTAGACCCACCCCTGTATCAATATCCCCAAAATGAGGGTCTATATATCCCCCCCCCCCCCATTTTGGGCCGCATCCTATTTTTGGTGACTGGGCCCGGTAGGTTGTGTGGTGCTGGCTGCCTTCCCTGCCTTTTTTACTGATGAATTATAACATTCTATAGCCACTAGTTGGTTCCCTTTAAGACATCCTATACCTACCCTAGTTAGGAATTTGACGAGCAGATGGAAGGTTGAAGTGACTGCTCGGAGGTCATACAGGGCTGGTCGGCCTATCATGGCATTGTACGGATATGGGATGTCGATTACCATGAACAAAGCCATTACAGTGTTGCTATTAGGTGTCATTCCCACTGTTAAAGGAAACCTTATGCTTCCTGTCGAGGCCATGCCACTCCTTGTAAACCCATACAACAGCTGCTCGCATGGTTCCAGATCTTTGATGCTTAAATTCATCCTTTCCAGGGTACTCTTGAACAGGATGTTAGCAGATGACCCATGGTCAATCATTATTCAGACCATGATCATATTAGCGATCTGTACTTCTACTACCAATAAATCGTTATGCGGATGATGTACGCTACTTGTGTCTTTCGCACTGAACGTGATAGGCTCACACTCGTAGCGAGGTTGTTTGGGAGTATGATCCTAGACAGCCAGTACCTCTTCCTTCTGCTCGTGCCTAAGGGAATGAGCATATCTTTCTTGAGCTTTGCCGGAGTTACCAGCCAAATGTGGCCCGCCGCAGATCATATCTAGCCGACCAAAAAATTGTGGTGGTAGGAGAGGTTGATTGCTCTAATACTGTTGAGACTATTGCTGAGGAGGCTGTTGAGGATGCTGGTCAATGGTTGGTCGTACATACCTCTTCAGATGGGCATTGTTTTCTCTAATGAAGAATTATATCTCTTCCTTCAGGTGGATACATTCATTGGTTTCATGACCATAGTCATTGTGAAACCGGCAGAACTTGATCATATCCCATCTATTAACATCCTTCCTCATTGGTGGAGGTCTTATGTATGGTACGACAACATGTGTGGCATTAAAAACGTCTGCTCGAGTCTCTAACATGATGGAGTAAGTAGTAAATTTAGGAACACATTCTCGTGGCTTGGGCTGCTCGGTGGTCTTAGGCTTTTTATTGTCATTCTAGTTACCGTTACTTATAGCCCCATTACTGCGTTTGCCATTCTTAGCCCCATTCTTTCATCCCTCTGGAAGGTTGGTGGTATTCCCAGCATTTGTTTTCCCTTGCTCAGTAGCAGTATGAGTTGGATTATCCACCTTCCGCTTGGCCTCCTCAAGCTTGATGAAATCCTCTGCTCGATCAAGGAACTCCTAGGTGGTACACGCAGACTTCCTCTTCAAACTGCTCCAGAACAGACTCTTTACCTTAACTCCCAAATTGATGGCTATTAATTTACCGTCATCACCAAGGGATTTCACTCTAGTAGCTTCCCCGCATAAAACGTTGAATTTAATCCTTCAAAGATTCATTATCTCTTTGTTTTATGTCCACCAGGTCATTCAGCTCGACGGAAAAGGGCATTGTTGAGGAGAATTGGGAATAGAATGTGTGAACAAATCCATCCCATGATGTAATCGACCCTGGTTGTAGCTTGAAGAACCATTGCTGGGGGATTTCTGACAAAGTGGCCGAGAAGATCCTGCATTTGGCATCATCCCGAACCCCCTATAAATCAGTCTGTATTCCAAAGTTGTGAACATGAGAAACTTGGTCCTCCAGCCCAGTGTACATCTTCCAAGTCGGCATTATGAATATGACAGGTATGGGCAGCTGATTAATATGGTCTGAAAATGGGGAACCTCTCCGCCTCTCCATTTCAATATCTGTTAACTTGGGGGTTGTCAAGTCCCTTACCAGTCGAGTTAACAAATCCAGTTGGGCTTGGATGTTAGGGTCTGCAGCTGCCTGGGGTTGTGCTGCATGGCGGACCTCATCCATTCTTGAGTCTCGAACAAGCTCAGTTTGAGCTATGTTGTTCGAATCTTGATTTTCCCTGCTGCGATTAAGAGCATCTCGAAGGTCTTCACCTCCCATGGGTCCCATTCGGTGGAAAATAGAGTTTGGTCGAGGTCTGCATCTGGCAATCTGGCTATCTGCTCGGCCTGGTACTGGGGGTACTCCCTAGAACCCTCCATCTCGAGGTGGTTGGTTGTTAGGGATATCTTGTCCTTGTGGAACAAATGGTCCTTCGGGCTGGTTACCTCTTTGACCTTGATTATGTTGTTGGCCTTGGTTATTTTGTTGGCAAACTTGGCTTGATGCCTCATCGTGGTCCATTAGCATAGCGGGGTCTGTATGCGCTACTAACCTCCGGCTGATCTCTTCGGGACCTTGGTCAGTATTCTTGATGCTGTCTGTATCGACCAGGTTACTGCTGGTAGTTTTGGGGTTGACCACTCCTATTCGGTGTTGGAGCTCGGGGGTTGTTGTCCCGTCCTGCAGCACCAGGATTCCTATCACAGCCACTGCCTTGAGATCTTGGCCAAAAATTTCCAGCTTGGTCTTGTCCCGTGCCACGCCTTGGCAGGACCTGTTCATCAGCTGGTAAGGGTCACCTATTGTTGTTCGCTTGGCCACCCCGACCAGATCTATGACTCTTATTCGAATCCTGATTCCCATTTTGAGGTTGAGCCTCTGGCCCATACATGAAACCTTCACCAAAACCAAAAACAGGAGGACGTTGTTGGTTTTGGGAAGTAGTTCCAGCTGTAGTTCCCATACCTTGGGTTTGCTGTTGTTGCACATAATTGCGGATGGATTCAGCCGCTTCCCGAGTTCGGTGTTCCATGTCCTCCTGACGGGCCTGCACCTCTCAGGCATGTCGATCCTTACATTCTTGAAAATTTCTCCTTTGTTTTTTGAAAACTTCATTAAGAGCTTCTTTTACATGTTGCTTTCCCTTGGTTCATGGAGGCAAGCTGATCTTGCATCTTCCCAACAACTTCCCTTTTCTAATCAATCTCAGGGTCAAGTCCTTCAATATATATGTGGGGCTCATACCGTCCAGGACCTCCAACTCTTGGTCCTGGCTAGTCGGTGCCTCTTGCAGCAACTCCACCTGATGTTCCTGCATGGGTGACTCCAGCAGAGGCAACAGCTCCGCGTCCTGGTGTAGTGGGCCCAGCGGTTTGTCCCCGACCCCAGATGGATTTCTAGGTGGAAAATCACTTCTCTACCCATTAAAATTGCTCATTGATGGGACCTAGTGAGAGACTTCAGCTTCGGGCTTCGGAGGCTCTTGGCTTGACCTTCTGGTTAAGACTACCATCCTTGCAATAGTAGAATTCGAATGTGATTGTCTTAGGCTCTCAATGAAAGCACCAAAATGTTGATTGGTTTTTTATCCAACTGACGCGGAGTCAAATAATTAATTAGAGAGCTTTCAATTAGACAATCAATGAACAATAAATGAGCCAAGAACATAGTAATAATGACCAATAAATAATAGAGAACACTAGAATTTATAGAGGTTCGACCCCAAAGATTGGTCATGACCTACTTCCTCTTAGATTTGTATTAATCTTGAAGGTTTACACAAGATCACAAGGGGTTACAAGTGGTTTTCTATATGTAAAAGACAATACAATATGGAAAAATTGCTGCTAAGTACCAAGCTAGGCTGCTCAGTATGTTTCTGGTGCTGGTCTGTAGGCTAATTTTTCTTAACCCCCTCCATTGTGGTGGATATTTTATATTTATACTGTAGCATCCCAAATTTGCTAATAAGGCTTAGGGCTTGATTAGCGTGCTTGTAGGACAATAATTGATTTATTATGTTAATATGTGAATTTGATGCGTATGTGATTAAAAATGCAAGTTTAGGTGAATTAAATATGCATGTGGCCCCATTTGGTTGTTAGGGGTATATTTGTAAATTTTAGCCCGTTGAGGGCATAAATGCAATATTTGTGTATATTGTGATTGACACCACGAGTGAGTGGTGATATATCTGTGATGCACGATCCGAGACAGTCCTAGGAAGCAGTTTAGCTAGAAAGTCACAACGAGGTCGAATACCTGGCTCAGGAGGAGCCTAGGGGTATTTTGGGTATATAATATGAGTTTGGGATTTGTTGAGTATCGAGTAGTAATTTAGTAATGATTTGAGTATGCTGAGATTAAGGAGGATTTGTAGGTGTACTCGAGGACTTAGCGGGATATGTCAAATGACTTAATTACCCTTGATGGTATTTGAGGACATAGACTAACTTAAGGGGGCAATTCAATCATTTTGGCAAAAGGATATATATCATTTGGAAGCTGGGGACTCTAGAATACTTAGACAAAACAAAGGAAAGGAAGGAAAAGAACCAATTTCTCTCAGCTCACTCTTCCATTCGGTTCTCTCTCTCTCCATGGGGTTGAATTTTTGAAGGATCTTAGGCTAGAAATTCAAGAGTTCAGAGGTTTAGTTGGGATCAAGGGTAAGTTTTTAATTCAGTTCTTTGTTGAATTCTGCTGGGAAGTGTTGTGGTTGGGAGCTGATTTGTGATTTGTTTATGGGTTGTTGGGATGAAGTTTTGGCAAGGTTAAGCTTAAGAGTCTGGTAATTTAAGCTTAGAACTAGATTTGAAAGCAGCTCAAGGTCAAATTCCTACTCAAGGTAAGAATTTCATTGATTTCTGAAGTGAATTTTCTGGTGTGGTTTAAGTTTTGTGGAGTATTAAACCACTAGATGATTTTTGAGCTTGGATGAGTGTATGAGTTAGTTTTCTGGTGTTTATGTGTTGTGATGTTGTTCATTTGGAGTTTTGGATCGAATTAGAACTTGGGTGTACTTGGGTAATGATTTAGGTAAGTTTTGGCTCTGGAAAAATAGTGGGAAAAACCCAGTTTTCTGGGTTCGCGTATGAGCGTTGTGGCCCTGTTCTTCTGTGCTGCGGCGCTAGGACGAGTCTGCCCAGCTAGGTGTCGCGGCCCCTGTTGGGCTGTGCCGCAGCGCTAAGCCATTTTCAGGCTGTTGGATTTTGTGTTTTTAGGGCCTTGGCCCAGGGGGCTCGGGGGACGTTTTTGCCACCTTGTGTGGGGAAATAGGAGGTCCCGAGAGCACGAGATTGGTTCCAGGTTGAGGGAGCATCAGTTGTACGCCAGGTTTAAGAAATGTGAATTTTGGTTACCAGAAGTGACATTCCTTGGACATATCGTGGGTGCATATGGGATTAAGGTGGATCCATCTAAGGTAGAGGCGGTTAGGGATTGGCCGAGGCCAAAGAACGCCTCAGAGGTGCGGAGTTTTCTTGGTTTGGCAGGTTACTACAGACGGTTTGTAAAGGGCTTCTCGAAGATAGCGGCACCAATGACAGAATTGACACAGAAGAATTTGAAGTTTATCTGGTCAGACAAGTGCGAAGACAGTTTTCAAGAGTTGAAGCGACGACTTATTACAGCGCCTGTGTTGAGTCTTCCTTCAAGGGAAGGGAAGTTTGTTGTTTACTACGATGCATCGAGGTTGGGTTTAGGCTGTGTGTTGATGCAGAATGAGAAGGTTATAGCTTATGCATCACGATAGTTGAAGGAGTATGAACATCGGTATCCTACCCATGATTTGGAGCTAGCAGCGGTGGTATTCGCACTGAAGATTTGGTGACATTACTTGTATGGGAAGAAGTGCGAGGTGTACACTGACCATAAGAGTCTGAAGTATTTCTTTACACAGAAAGACCTGAACATAAGACAAAGGCGTTGGCTTGAGTTGGTAAAGGACTATGATTGTGATATTCTTTAGCATCCAAGGAAAGCCAATATGGTGGCAGATGCATTGAGCCGGAAAGGCCCAGGTCAATTAAATAGTTCCATTTAGATCTAAAGGGAGTTAGCTGATGAGATGGTCAAAGCAAGGATAGAGTTGGTGGCAGGCCGGTTGGCCAATATTACTCTGCAGTCGACCCTGCTAGAGCGGATCAGAGAGGGACAGTTAGCAGACGCCCAGTTACAGGGGATTAGAGAGAATGTCTTAGCGGGAGTAGGTAAGGACTATTCTATATCTGAGGTTGGTTTGCTTCGGTATCAGGGACGGATTTGTGTTCCAGCTGATGAGGGAATCAGACGAGAGATACTAGATGAGTCTCATACAACACTGTACTCACTTCATCCGGGTACCACGAAGATGTACCAATATTTACGGGCGTTATATTGGTGGCCCAGGATGAAGAAGGATGTGGTAGAGTACGTAGCTAGATGCTTAACCTGTCAGCAGGTGAAAGCTGAACATCAGCGACCAGCAGGGTTGCTTCAGCCTTTGGGTATTCCCGAGTGGAAATGGGAGGACATTACTATGGATTTTGTGGGAGGTTTACCCAGAACAGTGGGGCTTCATGACTCGGTGTGGGTGATAGTGGACAGATACACCAAGTCAGCCTATTTTCTTCCAGTAAGATCGACATACACTGTGGATCAGTATGCTGAGTTGTACGTGAGGGAGATCATACGTCTCCATGGGGTTCCTAAGTCTATAGTGTCAGACCGGGATCCCATCTTCACTTCCAAGTTTTGGGGTGGTCTGCAGAAGGCTTTGGGGACTCAGTTGAAGTTCAGTACAGCCTTTCATCCTCAGACTGACAGACAGTCTGAGAGGACAATTCAGGTGTTGGAGGGTATGCTCAGAGCGTGTGTGATTGACTTTGAGGGTTCATAAAGTAAGTATCTTCCGTTGATTAAATTTTCGTATAACAATAGCTATCAGTCAATGATTGGAGTGGCTCCCTATGAGATGTTGTACGGGAGGAAGTGTAGATCACCCATTCATTGGGATGAGATGGGCGAGAGGAAGTATTTGGGGCCAGATATGGTTCAGAGACCAAGTGAAGCTATAGAGAAGATCCGAGCTAGAATGCTCGCTTCTCAGAGCAGAAAAAAAGGTACGTTGATCCCAAGCGTAGAGACGTGGAGTTCCAGGTTGGGGACCACGTGTTTCTCCGAGTTTCACCATTACGAGGGGTGAGTAGATTTGGTAAGAAGGGCAAGCTAAGCCCTAGATTCATTGGACCATTTGAGATCCTGGAAAGGATTGGTCAAGTGGCGTACAGGTTAGCCTTGCCACCATCATTGTCAGGAGTCCATGATGTATTCCATGTTTCTATGCTCTGGAAGTACGTCTCAGATGTGACTCACGTATTGAGGTATGAAGATTTGGAGTTACAGACAGATTTGGCTTATGAAGAGCAACCAGTTAAAGTGTTGTGGAGGAATAGTAGGGTCGAGGAGGCGACCTGGGAGCTTGAGACAGCGATTCGGGATCAATATCCCGAGTTATTCAGGTAAATTTCGAGGACGAAATTCTCATTAGGAGGGGATAGTTATAACGACCCAAATTTACTAATAAGGCTTAAGGGCCTTGATTAGTGTGTCGGGAGGGCATAATTGGATTATATATGATTTAATGATTAAAAAGTATGTTATATGACTATTTGAATATTTGAGATGCATGACTATGTGTATTAGTATGCATGTAGGCCCTGATTAGGTTAGAAGGGCATAATCGTAATTTTGGCCCCTTGAGGACATAACTGTATATATATGTGATAAATTGTCAAGACCACATTATTATGTGGATATATTCGTGATCTGTGATTCGAGACGATCCTAGTGAGCGGTTTAGCGAAAAAGTCACGGCGGGGATTTATACCCGGCTCAGGGTGAGCCTGGGGATATTTCTGGAATTTAGAGAATATATGGGAGTCTATTTTGACATCGAGGAATATAACTGGTCATTAGTTAAGTATTGGGAAGTAAGCGGTAAATATTAGAGACACTCGAGGAATTAGCGGGAATTGGGTGAAATGACCAAAATGCCCCTAGGTGGATTAAAATATTTATAATTAAAGGGGAGGGTATTGTGGTCATTTGGCTTATAAAGGATAGGTATAACTCAGGTTTTATGCCTTAGTGGGAAATGTAGAAAGGGCTGGAAATTCTGAAGGAAAGAAAGGAAAGAAAAGAAAGAAAAAGAAGGGAAAGAAAAGGGAAAGGAAAACAGGGTATTCTCAAGGTCGGTTTGTCATTCCCCCATCAGTTTTTGAGGTCTTTTGGAGCAGAAACTCAGGAGGAGTTTGGGCAAGAGCTAGAGGCTAGGATCCCTGTTCTAGCTTGAGGAATTGGCAGAGCAATTCATTCAGTTGAGGTAAGACTTTGAGGTTTTCTTCAATTTCTGGTTTTGGTGTTGAACTATGATGTCTAAGCTGAATTTGATGGGAATTCAAGCCAAGGGTTTGAGGAGGATTAAGCCAAGGTGGTGTAGAGGCTGACTTAAGGTCGAATCTCCATTGAAGGTATGAAATTCTAGCTCTAAATTATGAGGTTTTGGTTGTTTTGCTGAAGTTTCTGAGTTTGAGGTTCAACCATGGTGAATTTTGATATTGGGAGTGCATGTGTAAAAATTTTATGTTTTTGGGATGCTTGGGATGAGTTAGACATGTTAGTAAGCTTGATTCTAGGTTTGGTGGAAGTTTGGAGAAGTTTTGGTAAGGTTTGGCTCGGGGAAAGTCGAAGGAGGGAAAAACAACATTTGTTGTTCTGTGACTAGCGCTACAGCGCTAGCCTTTGGGCGCTGTAGCGCTAGGCCATATTCCCTGGGACGATTTTGAGTTCTGTTTGTAGCGCTGTAGCACCCTCCTTAGAGCGCTGTAGCGCTACCCTGCTACCAGAAAGGGGTTTTTGAGTTATTTTTAAGGGTTTTTTCCCAGGGGTTCGGGGTTCGATTCCACCACCCCGTTTGGTGGAATTGGGGCTTCCCGAGGGCTCGGGATTGTTCCCGAGGTTAGGTTTTGGATTTGAGGTTTGGTGATGATTCTGATTTATGGCTATGACTAGGTATACGCTAGGGCTCAAGAGGGATCGTGCTCGAGGATCTAGGTGAACGAAGCTAGCGAATCTAAAGGTAAGAAAACTGCACCTGGTTATGTGTTTGTGATGGGACTAAGGGCTCCCCATATCTGTATAATGTCAAAGATGGTATTATGCCATGGGACATGTGATAAACGGCCTAAGGGTGTCGTATACAATATTTACGCACAGGGTGCGGCTTGGCCACTGGTAGCCAAGGACAGCTTAATATTCACTAAGCTTGATTTAAGCGGACTGGAGTCAGTGGGATAACGGAGGGTGCAGCCTAAGGGCACTAACCCTAGTTATCATTTGTGATTGATTATTGATATGAGATGATATGCTTGGTATGTTGAATACTTGATGATCGTGGATGTTAGGTCTAATGAGAACATGCTTATGTGATATGAGATATTGGATTGTTTGTTGATTGATTATGCTCTGTTGTTGTGTTTTCTTGCTGGGCCTTGGCTCACGGGTGCTACGTGGTGCAGGTAAAGGCAAAGGCAAGTTGGATCAATCCTGAGATGGAGAGCTGCGGGGCTGAATGTACATAGTCAGCTGTTCGGCCGCCATGGCCGAGGAGTGGGTCAGGACAAGGATTGCCTAATAGTCTGTTTTGCCTTAGCATGGCTAATTACTATATTTAAATCTTGAATCTTTGTAAATGGTTTAATCTTACTATTTTTGGGATCCCGTGTAAGTAGAAAATGTTTATTTATAGGAAATGCGACTTTTAAGACCAAAATCTCTTAACCCTAGCTCCACTATAGTTTCAACAACACGTTTTTTATTTAAATGACTTGATTAGCAAGTCTAGCACTTTTATAAACACACAGTGTAACGGTCTTGACTATCCAGGGCGTTACATGTGTGTTGTGACTAGGTTTTCAGCGAGACTCGGGTTAGAGGACTGTGCTCAGGGTTACGGTGCTCAAAAAGCTCGGGACACAGGTAAGAAAACTGTTGTACCCATAGAGCAGGGTGTGGCCCTATAGTTTGAATTGCAGGGCGTAGCCCTATTATTTATGTTATGTATTTGTTTAAGTAGTTCTTGATTATATTCTATGTGTTGCATGCCTGTGAATGAACGGCAACAAAGAACAATGAATGTCGAGAACGGCAGGAAGCTGGGTTCGGCAAGGGGCCGGGAATGGCGTTAAGCACGTGGAGTGCAAGGCCGAGTACGGCAAGGGCTGGGAGCGACGTTGAGCACGCAGAGTGCAAACCGCTAGGGTGAGACCCTTAACGGATGTATGAGTCATCCTCATGGTGTAGACCGCAAACCCATGGCCTGGTAAAGCGCCTGGGACGGCATGGCTGCTATATGTTTAGCCTGTTGGCGGCTTTGTTAAATGCTAATTGATAGATATGCATATGTTGATTATTTTTGTTGAGTTTTCTTGCTGGGCTTTGGCTCACGGGTGCTCTATGGTGCAGGTAAGGGCAAGGGAAAGTTCGACCAACCATGAGTACGGAGAGCGTGAAACGACGTGTACATGTTCGGCCTACCTGGCTGCCACGGCCAGGGTTATTTTGGGAAAATGCAATGTATAGACATGCATTTTTCGCCTAGTCGACCTTAAATGTATTTTGAGACATAAAATATTTTGTAAAGAGTACTTTTGGGATCCCAAATGTATAACGCTTTATAATTTCAATGAATGACTACATTTTCAAATTAAATGACTTCTATTACAGTTTAGCCACACTTTTAACCTAAAACCTCGATTAGCGAGTTAATTGTACATTTTAAACTCACTTAGTAACGGCTCTAAGGAAGTAGAGCGTTACATATACTGTCACCCAAGGGTTGTGCTTGAGCATAACTGATGGGAGAATATCCCTTTCTTCTCGCAGGTAGTTATAGTCCTACTTGTTAGGAGGTTTGACCGAATTTTAAAAGCTATTAAGCGCTCTTTGTGGGTGGTTGGGCGATTCCTTCGGACTGTTAACAGTGAGTGTAACTGCTTTCAGCTGACCAGGTTTATCTGTCTGTCATACCGACCAGCCACTCTCCTGACAAGCGTACCGAGTAGTGACTATTATTCATTTGTCAAGTGTACACCGACCAACTGGGCCTCTGGTGATAGTATGTCGAGCAGTAACTTGTCATATACCCTGCAGGTATACGCCGACCAACCTGCCAAGGGGTCTGCCCAGTCTACTCCACGTGTTCAAGATTAGTACCACGTCAGATATGCCAATTTTTGAGATAACACATTTCAGCAGATTGCGCGATGCACGATTATGTTTTCCAATAATAAAATAATTGCACACTTAGAAAATAGTTTTTTTTTAAGGATAGAAAGTGATGGTATTATAACTTATTATAACAATGATAACAACCTTTTAAAAAATAATAATAACAAGAATAACAATAAATTATAAATTACAAAAACAAGACTTTTACAAAATAAACGATTTAGTAAATCAAATATCTTTTGTCCAAAAAAATAAAATAAAAATATCTTGTATTAATTATCTTGTATTAGATTTTTAAATGAAACTAAATTATCTCATATTAGTTAGATTTTTTTTTAACATATATCTTGTATATTTTTTGTATAAAAACATCTTGTATATTTTTTGACATTAGAATGGGATTCGAACTTACAACTTTTTTACATATTTTCTAAGACTATTTTATTAGCACTCTTTTTTTTTCTTCTCACTTAAATTTTCCTTAAATTTTTTTATTATTCATTATATTTCATATTCAATATGTGATTTGTTAAAAAAATAATAAAATAATTTTTTGTATTATTATACTACATGCAATAGGAATATGTAAGTATAAATGGTCATAAGCATAACTTAGTGGTATTACATTAGATATCCCAAATTCTTATCCTTAAAAAGAAGTGAGTTAAAAAATAATTTATTGTTTAAAATTATATAAAAAAAATATGTTAATTTGTATAAGAAAATACTTAGAATAAATAATTAATTAATTAAATTATAAATTATATTAAAAAAAAAAATAGTGTACGAATATTCAAAATGGAAAGCATGAACATAATCTATTTAGGAATATCATTAATGGACAAACACTATTATGTTTTGCCTAATGCCATGCTAAAGCATAATTGATCAAACTAAAACAAGATAGATGGTACTAGAGTGACTTCTATAAATTTCTTAGGAAAATAATTGATGATGATCTTCACAAAATTCCACTATGTATTTTTCTTATGTAAATATTTTTTTTAATGTAGTGTTTATTTTTGGCTGTAGTCTACCTGTCAATATTCAATACCTACTCAACTTGTATTGACTGTTATAAAGTAAGTTATTTTGAAAATAAAACTTTTGGTAAATATATTTTCAAAAGATTTCAATTATGACACTTTCGGCTTTACATATTAAAGAAGAGAAGGGAAAAAGAAAAAAAAGAAAAGAGAAGCTTTGTGTAGCTTTACACTATTACCACACATTAGCAAGATAAGAAAGTACGCACACATATATATTCGATCTTTTATGTCACTTTTAATTAGCGCCTTTCATTACTTTCGTTCCTCAAAATTCAATTTTAAGAATTTTGCCTATGTTATAAAATAGGGGTTATACTTTTTCAGAGTAAGTATTTTATCTCATTATTTGTTTGGATTCTGTGTTTTGATAAATTATTCTTTGGATCTTGTATTTTCTAAAATAGTTCAAATAGACCCAAACACCCAATTTTGATCAAAAATTTTTGAACTAAAATCACAAATAATTTATCAAACTAACAACTCAAAACAAAAATACAGTCATTCTGCGTAAGAACTGTATTGTTATACTCAATTTTTTGTCATCAAAATCAGGTTTAAGGGTCTATTTGAACCATTTTACAAAACACATAGTCCAAAAAATAATTTGTCAAAATACAGGGTCCAAATAGGTAATTAGGCAAAACACATGGTCTAAAAATGTATAAACCCTATAAAATATTCACTTTGAAAATGTACAAAATCTATATTTATATACTTATATGAATGTGATGTGACTTTCTAGAATCAATAATATATGATTTATCTATTTTATCATATTTTGTGGTTTTTTTAATTATTTTTATTTAACAAAAACATTAATTAACAATTTTAAAAGGGAAAATACTATTTTGGCCCTTGTATTTTTTCCGAATACACGATCGACCCATGTGTTTTGTTAAATGACAATTCGGACCATGTGTTTTACAAAATGGATCAAAATAGTACCCTAAACCTGATTTCGGTCAAAATATTTTCAATTATAAGATCAATTCTCGATTCGTTAGTGATGCGATGAGTTCAAAGAAGTGAAGAAAGTGGTCGAGGAGCTGAGAATGAAAAATTATATTTGAATTTTTTTTTACCAAAATTGGGTATAAGGTACTATTTTGATCCATTTTGTAAATACGCAGAGTCTGAACAGTCATTTAACAAAACACAAAGGCCAAAATGATATTTTCCTATTTAAAAAATCTCTATAATCCTACATGGTTTATAAATCATTGTGGGGTTATACTTTTAGGCTATAAATAAACCCTTCATTAACTTTGATTTGTAATTTGTCCAAATATTAACATTCTTTTACTTATGATGATTGATTTAATTCAATCTTGACCAATAGTTTTTTTTTAGTTTATCAAATTTATATTAATATTTAATATATTATTTATATTTATATATTTAATTTTGCACTATATATTTTTATATATTGAAAAAAATGATAAATATATAGTGTAACAATAATGTATATATATATATATTTTATCACCTATTTTTTTTTTAAAAAGTCATGTTCATAATCTTTGAAGCAATATATTAAAGATTTTATGGTGTGGTGATATTGGGTACGTTAGAAAAAAAAAAAGACACTCTAACATGTTAATAAATTCAAGATACTCAAGAAATTAAGACCCTATAATATTGATTTTTTTTTGTGTTATGATTTATCTTTTGTGCTAATCATATAAGATAAAAGAGAAAAAAAAAATGAAATTATGATATAGTTCCTTATATTTTTTTATATAAGAATTAGAAAAAATATTAGCAAATTGAAAAAAAAAAAAAAGATTTATGAGACAGTTTAAAGTAATGATCTAATATATGTGTATGTATATTTATAATTTCCGGTGAATTACACAAACATATATAACATTAAAGAAAAGTAGAAGAATTACTAAGTGTATACAAAAATTATAATTTCTATCATTATAAAAAAAAATTATAATTTCCTTACTCATATTGTATTTTTTTTTTTAAATATTATAAATCTATATATTTATATAAAAGAGAGCTCCAATGAGATGATGTATTTTCTTAGTTTTTCTATTTTTTTTTTAAATATTATAAATATATTTATTTGTATAAAGACACTTTAAAATTACTCTAAATCACTCTATCTATTTTCTTAGTTTTTCTCACTTATTTATTTAACGTTTTCTAAAAGACTCTTTTATTTTATTTTAATTTCTAAATATCTATCTATATATAATAATAAATTAATAAATGTTAACTATATTTTCTTTTATCTTAGATTCTAAATATTATCTTAGTTTCTAAACATCTATCTATATAAAATGATAAATTAATTAACTAATTTAAATAGAGATATTTAAATGTCTTTTTAAATGAGATATTTTTTTTAAAAATATTATAATTAAAATAAAACGTGAATACATATATAAATATATATATATTTAAATAATTTAAACAACACAATTATATAAAAGAAAATAGATTCTAATTTACTCTATTTTAGTCAAATATTCAATACGAACTCTTTGTTCGATAAATTTTTATTAATTTATTTTACCATTTTAAAAATAAAGAGTCCAAATAAGTAATCGACCAAAATACATGTGATTCAAATAATCTATCTATATATTCTTATTCTCAATGTTTTGACAAAACACGAGGTCCAAAAATTAATTTTTTTTAAAATAAAGGGTCCAATAAGGTAATAAGCTAAAACAGAATGCTCAAATTGGTGTGAACCCTTACACAAAACATATTATATATATAATTTACTTTTTAGAAAGAATTTTGAACCTTTTGAATGCATACATGGTCCAAAAGTTAATTTAAAAAAATAAAAGTTCAAAACAGTAATCGGTCAAAATAGAGTATTCAATTAATTGATCTATATGTCTATATGTTTAACTTTTTGACAAAACACATGGTGTAAAAGTTAATTTTTAAAAATAATGGGTAATCGGCCAAAATAACCATTGCACAAAATATAAATTTCTTTATACATAATTTAGATTTTTTATTAAAAAAAAATCATGCAAAGTGTATAATAACAATAAATATATAAATAAAATTATGCGTACAACAAATTGTTTGAACTTTATTTTCGATATTTTAATTATTTGTTATACAATGAACACATTCTTATAAAAAAAAAATTAAAGTCAAGATGCGTCATCGTGTCTATATAAGAAACATGTTGTACTGATAAGATAAAAAAGATTTCTTACCATGTAATATTTCCAATAAAATTTTAAAATATAAATTTTTTAATCATTACAAAATGTAAGATAAACTCCATACGTTTACAATTACCTAAATCTCAATATTAATTATTCAAGTTGTCTAATAAATTAATTAATAAATATATATAACTTTATATATTTCTCCATTGAAAGTCAAATAAAGAGTGAATTATTTTAACTACTTTATAGCCATAACCTATAAAAAGATAGGAACATGATTCAGTATACGAAAATGTGTGTGGGAATATTTAGTTATTTAGACAAATTAAAATATTAAAATTCCACAAATCACACATTTTTTTACTAAGTCAAAAAACATGAAATAATGTAAATATATAGGAAGAAGGAAAAATGAAAGATGATTAGCTTTTGGTTGT
Source organism: Humulus lupulus (assembly GCF_963169125.1). NCBI lineage: Eukaryota > Viridiplantae > Streptophyta > Magnoliopsida > Rosales > Cannabaceae > Humulus > Humulus lupulus. Next base: position 73,279,142 of record NC_084795.1, on the reverse strand, counting down.
TTTATTCTATTCTTGTAGAATTGACTAAAGGTTTACCCTCAAAAAAAAAAAAAAAAATTGACTAAAGGCGTTTGGTTGGTGGGGATGGATGGAGTAATTGCTAATCTAGAAGATGACCAAAAAGAAAAGCATTAATTATATAATGGAGAAAAAGAAGACTAATAAATATGAACAAGAAACTTCCTTATAACCAATTGTTCTTCCTAGGTTTCTTTGCGTTTTTAAAACGTCTTTTAGATGCTTCTCAATTAAAATATCAGTTACTCCTTTAGAAAAATAAAATCCCATATGGATCTCCCATTAAAAAAATAAAAAATCCAATAGTTGCACGAAGCAATTTTTTTCAATTTCTTATGGAATTATTGTAGATTAATTGTTTTTTTAAATAAAATAAAATAAAGAATAAGAATATGATTGGACATTTGAGGCTCAGGCTTTGTCAATTTAATAGGACTCAACTACAGTAACATATACTCCCTTTATTTCTTTCTTTCTTTCTTTCTTTCATTGACCTAACTAACCCAAATGTATAAAGGGAAATTTCAATTTCTCTACTTAATAGAGAATGTTTATTAAAAAAAATGTTCGGTATATTAAATATTTTGAAATAATATCATTTTTTGGTAGTTTCCCAAAAATATTCTTGTCATTTTTTCCCTTATTTGTCTCTTCTCTCTTCCTTTCCCCTCTCTCTCACCTCACGGCACCGCCAACACCACCACTACACTAAATATTACATTTCGAATAAATTTGGACATGATTTTTTAGTTTTCTTTTGCGATTTTTTTAGAACTAAAACTCTGAAATTTGCAGAAAATCGACATTGTTCGATGGTTGCTCGATGGTGCTCAATGCCAGCTTGATGGGGCCTTCAAAATCAAAATTTTCATGAAAAAAATGACTTTGCTCGATGGTGCTTGATGGGGCTTTCAAAGTCAAGATTTTCATGAAAAAATAACTTTGCTTGATGGTGCTTGACGGGGCCTTCAAAATCAAGATTTTCATGAAAAAAATGACTTCGCTCGATAGTGGTTTGATGGTAGTTCAATGGTGCTCAATGCGATTTTTGCAAGAGACATAATTTTTCACTCGGGTATCCGTTTGGGGTGATTTGTTTTTTGATTTTGGGTATTTTTTCAAGATACACATGTTTAACATGCTCATATGCACATTTGTGAAGTTTAAAACTTGAAAGCACACTTAAACATGTCTTAAACATGATGTATGTTTGCCTTTTTGTATTTTTTTTTAAGAAAAGTATCGAACCACCATCAAGAAAAGTCGTTTTTTCATGAAAATCTTGATTTTGAAGGCCCCATCAAGCTGTCATCGAGCACCATTGAACCACCATTGACCAATGTCGATTTTCTCCAAATTTTAGAGATTTAGATCTAAAAAAAATCGCAAAAGAAACCCAAAAATCATGCCCACATCTATTTGAAAAGCAATATTTAGTGTTGTGGTGGTGTTGGTGGTGCCTTGAGGTGAGAGAGAACCGAGAGAGAGAGAGAGAGGAGAGTTTGGAGAGATTTGAGGATAAAATTTGAACTTTCTTGATGGAGAAGAAGGTTGGCGTGGTGCTGCGGGGTGGGTATGGGGGTGGCGTGGTGGCTAGCGGCGCTAGGTGGGGAGGAGGCCAACTGGTTCTAGTTGAGATCTCTCTTTTTTTTTTGCAGTAGTCCTCCTGAAAACAATAGAGAGAGAGAGAGTTAGGGAATAGACCTAGACAGGGGTAGTTTAGGAAAGTTAGACAAAAATTAGCACAAGTTAGTAATAATTATAAGATAAGTATTTTTCTGTTGTGGGTCTTTATATTATGCAAAGTTTAGGTAGTTTTCCTCTATAAATTTAGAGCATTGCGATATGAAATTTATTGACCAAGACCATATGACTTCTATTGGTTGTTGTAATTTAGTAACAAGCCTCGCATATTTGATCTTAAATTAAAAAATAGAGATTTACAAAAAATATGAATATTTAACTTTTCCACATTTTATGGTTTATTTTATTTGGAAGTTCATTATTATGGGTTTTTATTTCCCATAAATGTGAAAAAAACATACGAGTATGTCATATTTTTATTAATAATTATGTTTTCTTTGATTTTGAGGGTAATTTTGTTTTTTCTCTTCAATTTTTTATTTTTTCTTTCATTTTTTAATTTCTTTTTCCATTTTTTCCTTATTTTTTTCCTTCTCTTTTTTTCTGTCATTTTTTCCATTCATCATTTTTTTTCTTTCCATTATTTCATTTCTTTTCCTTCATCTTTTTTTTTTCTTTCATCATTTGTTTTTTTTTTTTGTAATTATTTAGTTTTCTTTCCTCTTTTTTTTCCTTCATCTTTTTTTTTTCCTTTCATCATTTATTTTTTTTATATATTTTTTCCTCCTTTTTTGTTTTCTTTCTTTTTCCTTCTATTTTTTTTTTCATTTTTTTACTTTTCTTTTTTCTTCTTACTCTTTTCTCCTTCCATTTTCTTTTTCTTTCACATATATTTTAATATTACATAATTATTTTACTATTTTATTATTTATTATAATTTACTGTTGTACTCTTTTTTAGTATTTTTTCTACTATTTGTAGAAAACTTCAAATCAAAATTTTCAACATTTTATTTTTAAAGTAGCTCTAATATGAACATCCAAATTTGGAAAGAGAAAAAAATTAGATATAAAAAAATGAAAGAGTAACTAATTACCTTGAGAGAACATTCAAATCTGTAAAATATATATATATATATATGAAAACGTAAATGGGTAACTGGTTACCCTAGTGGGAACATCCAAATATAGAAGAAAAAAATAGATATGAAAACTCTTATGATTAGTTAAATACATGGTGAAATTGGTTGGGCACGAAGAGGTGCAAAAACCATAACGATTTCTCTAAAGTTAACTGATAAATGAGTTTTAGACTCATTTATCTATGTATTTTTCAGGTAAAGTATTAGGTGTTTGTTTTGTTTTGTTCTATTTTACGCTGGTTTTTGTATGTTTTCAGGTGTCGAAGGGCTTAGGTAACTTAGGTGTGGAAACATGGTGGAAAAATCGACAAAATGACAAAAATTGGTGGAAAACGGTGTTTCGGAGCACTTCCTGCGACTGCAGGAAGTGTGTCTTGCGGCCGCAACTCCAAAGAAGTTTTTGCATTTCTAGAGCATTCCTGCGACCACAGGAATGACATCCTGCAACCGCAGGATATGTCTACAAATGAGAAAAACGCAGATTTTTAATTAAGGGTGTTTTGGTCCTTTCATGTTTAAAAAATCGCTAATTAGGTTTAAGTTATGATTAAGGAGAGAAAAGGAGGCACTTTTTTGATATCTGGACTGAAAAAGGAGGCACTTTTTTTATATCTGGACTGAGAGAGGAGGCTAAGGAGGCTTTGGATTGATCATCTAGAGTTCTTTTCTTTTCTTTTCTTTTTAGTTTTAGTTTATGTTAATTTCATGTTTATGGATTTCTTAATGATAAACATGAACTAAATTTATGTTTAGGTTTTCTAATTGACTCTCTTGAAACTCGATTATGATTTAATGCATTTATCTATTTCTTCTTCATTTGAAATCTATTCAGTTTATGTTTTATTGTGTATGTAATTGATTGATCACCTTTTACATATGATTTATGAATTTGAATCAAAATCTGAAAAGTGAGATTTGAATATACTAAAATTGAATAGACATAGATTTCAATTTAGAACGAGAGTTTCAAATTGGTTTATGTGATTTATAACTGTATTCATTGCTTCTTATTATTTGAATTGAGCATAGAAATATAGGGAATTCACATTAGGTCGAGTTTTGTATTTCTTAATTCGAATAGTTAACACTTTTGCATGCCTATCATTTCAGTGAGAAAATTTTCAGTAGTAATTGAATTAAAGATTAATAGAGTGGATAGTAGAGAAGATTAGGATTCCTAATTGTTTTACAGTGAATTTAATCCTTGTGTTCTTGTTATTATTTGATTTATGCAATTTTCATTTATTTCTGTTTTCTTGTTTTCAAAATTTACAAATCCAGCTTTCATTAGTCAAATAGAAACTATAAATTAATTATTTGGTAATTGATAAATCAGTCTTTGTGAGAACGATATCGGTCTTACCGAAATAAACTACAAAATCGATTACGTATACTTGCGTAGCTTTAAATTTCGCAACATTAACACGAGCGGGTTAACTTTCGGTATATGCATTTATAAATCATCTTTTTGGGTCCAAAGTGTTTCTTTGGAGTATATGAGAATGCTTAAAAAAAAGGGAGCATTTGGGTATGTTTTGAGACAAATTTTGGAGTGCCAATTCAGAGGCATCGGTGATGCGTCGCCTCTGCTCAAAGGCGACGTGTCGCTCAGCCAAGAAACAATAGACCAGGCGATATGTCGCCTAGTGTTAGGCGACGTATCGCCTGGTGTCAAGCGACATGTCGCCTGGGCTGTCTGTACGAATCCGTACAATGACGTGTTTCGGCTCCAAAATTCAAATTAAAATGCTCTAATTTCATTGGTTGAGTCTAATGAGGTCCCTATACTATTTAAAGGGATCATTTGAGTTAATTGGCGACTTTTTCACTCTCCTCTCTCTCTCTCTCTCTCTCTCTCTCTCTCTCTCTCTCTCTCTCTAAAACCCTATCTCTCTCTCTCTAGCTCTCAAGATTACTAGTTTTCTCCAAGATCTTCATCAAGAAAGCATGACTTGTATGAAGATTCAAGACTTGTAAATCCTAACCTCATTCCATTGTAGTAGCTTCAAGCAATCTCAAAGGGGAGGCTCAGAATAGAGATTTTTGGACAACAAATCTCAACTTGTGTCAAGCCTTTTTATATTTTGTGATTTACATAAAATCATAGACTTATGATTTTAACTAACTTGATTTTCTCTCAAAAAATGTCTATTCTTTCTCTTGATCTAATTTGTGTTATTCTACTATTAAATTTGTGGGTGTATATGTTGGTGTTGAATATGATAAATCATGATACGCAGCAGAATAAATATTTTTAAAAATTTATTAATATCAGTCAGGATCATACATATATAGATATATCAATTCAAACACAAATAGATTAGATATTACTCCTTGTGGCATATACGAGTCCACAAATCTTTTTGTATAAATCAACAATCTTCCTATCCTTATTATGAAAGCTCACCCCTTGATCTTGCAGACCAATCCTCAAATACACAAGGACATGTGTGGGCACGTAGGATTCAAAATGATGATTTAGAACTCTCTAGATGTACTCAACACATGAGATCTAGAGAGGTTTGAGAAGAGAGAGATGATGTTGTGATAAGAATTTCATGTTTAGGAATTTCTATCATTTCTTTCTTGAGAGAGTCTGATAGTAAAAAACAATTTAAACTTCTTTTTCTGAAAGTATCGCTTCTTTCAGGTTTATAAAGATAATTAACTAATTAAACTAATCTTTATTTTATTTAAAATAAAATTGATCAGTTAATACTTATTTATTTATATCATATTTAAAATGAATAATTAAATAAATAAGTTTGAAATTCATAATTCAAATCCCAGGGATATTTCTATCCCTGAATGGTGCCACACACACTCACTGTACAGTGAGTGTGTCGTGAGCCACATTAGGATTTTCCCAAATTTTCTCATTTTTTTATTTAATTAATATTTAAGATAATATATTTATCCCAAAATAAATATTAGTCAATTCAAAATTAACTTTATCTTAAAATATCAGTTGTAAATGAATAAATATCTTATTATAAATAAGATAATTATTAATCTCTCTCTATATTAATCCAAACATGATTAATATTTATTTTAACATATAGTTTTTCAAAATAAAATCTATATAGTTAAATAATTAATTAATTCATAATTAATCAATTGCCCATAACTATCATAGAATTATTTCCTTGCCCTGGAAAATTAATTCTGTAACGACCCAAATTCACTAATTAGGCTTAAAGGCCTTGATTAGTGTGCCTGGAGGGCATAATGGGAATTATGGGTGATTTTAATGATTAAGATGCATGACTATGATTTAAAGCATGTTATATGACTATGTGTATTATGTTATGTGATAATTATGCTATGTGATTTGTACCCCGTGGGTGTGGTGGTATCAATGTGATGCACGTGTCGAGACGGTCCTAGAAAGTTAGATAATGGTAACTGGTGATTTGGTAACCTGTGTAACTGTTAGTAACCATAGAGAGTAACAGGTTTTGTTGGAAAAGTGGTAGAATTGTAAAGTAAGTAAAAAGACAAGTGTGCCCTTGAGGTTTAGTTAGGAAGGGATATTAGTGGAGAGATAAGGTAGTCTTTTGGCAGTGGTATAGATGTCTTTGGCTGAGGAAAAAGGATATACACGATTCTTTTATGCTAAGTATAACTGGAATTAAGACTTGGAAGGCTAGAAAGATCAAGAAGGAAAGGGAGAATTAAGAACCTAGAAGGCAAAGTGGAAGGAGAGTTAAGCTATGTTCTTTGAAGCTAGTAAAGGGTTTAAGGGTGTGGAATCAAGCACGTATCAAGGTTCATACTGAGGTAAGGATTTGGTCCCTGTTTTGTTAGGTTCTGAATTTGGTTTTGGAAGGAATTGAAAGATAGCCATGGCTTGTTTTGCATGGAAATTCAGCTGGTTTGTCAAGGAGAAATTCAGTTCAAAGCTTGGATTGGAGGAAGCTCAAGTTGAATTTCTGATTGAGGTAAGGGTATTAAATATGTTTGCAATCTCGTAGCTGTTATGATTTAAGAATCTAGAGGTCTGGTTGAGACTTTTCTCAAGTTTTGGTTTAAGTGTTTGAGTCTGAAATTTAAGTGTGAATTCTGATAATAGTTGTGTAATTGAGTTAGATTATGATGTTTATGGGTTGTGATATGGTCTATTTGGGGTTTTGAGTTGGTTTCGGGGCTTAGGTATAAGTTTGGGGTGATTTGGAGTGATTTGGGTTCGGGAAAAACGCAGGGAAAAACCCAGATTTCTGGGCTCGCGAAGGAGCGCCGCGGCGCTGTTCTTGCACGCCACGGCGCAAGGCTGACTTTGGGCAGAGCAAGTTCTCTAACTTGCTGGGTGCCGCGACTCAAACTTGCTGGGCGCCGCGGCCCTACAGGGCTGCGCAGCGGCACTAGGCCAATTTCAGGACATGGGATTTTGCAATTTTGAGCCTTTGCTCCGGGGGTTCGGGGGATATCTTCGGTGCATTGTTTTAGGGATTTGGGGGTCCCGAGAGTGTGGGATTGGTTCTGGGAAGTAGTTTTGGATTGATTAGTGGCAAGGATGTCTCATTTGTGTTGTGATTAGGTCTTTGGAGAGGCTCAAGGTAGTGGACCGTGCTCGCGGCTTCGTGGCATCAGAAACTAGTGTATTGAAAGGTAAGAAAACTGCACTCGGTTGTGTGATTGAAATGGGACTAAGTGCTCCCGGGAATTGTATCGTGTCAATGTTGGTATTACGCCATGGGACATGTAAAAGCGGTCTAAGAGTATCGTACATGATATTAGCGCACAAGGCGCGGATTGGCCACTGGTAGCCAAGGACAATGGGATAACGGAGGGAGCAGCCTGAGGGCGCTAGCCCTAGTTATCATTTGTGAACTGTAAATGATATGAATTGACATGCCTAGTATGTGGAATACTTTATTATATTGATTGATGATATGGTTGGGATTATGTAATGCAATGTGGGATTTTGACTTGTTTGCTAATTGCTTATGCTTTGTTGCTATTGTGTTTTCTTGCTGGGCCTTGGCTCACGGGTGCTACGTGGTGCAGGTAAAGGCAAGGGCAAGCTGGACCAAGCCTGAGGTGGAGAGCTCCGAGGTGGAATGTACATAGCCAGCGGTTCGGCCGCCACGGTCGAGGAGTGGACCAGGACAAGGATCACCTAACTGCTTGTTTTGCCTTAGTATGGCCGGTTGCTGTATATAAACCTTGAGACTTTTGTAAACAGTCTTTCAACTTAATATTTTTGGGATCCCATGTAACAGATAATACTTTTTAATGAAAATGTGGCTTTTGAGACCAAAATGCTTTTAACCCTAGTTCCTTTATAGTTTAAATGACACGAATTTTAGTTAAAAGACTTGATTAACAAGTCTGGCACTTTATAAACACACAGTGTAGCGGTCTTGGCTATCCAGGGCGTTACAACTTGGTATCAGAGCGTCCTAGGTTTATGGGTCCTGAAGACTGGCTGGATATGTACATTCGCCGTGGGAGACAAGCTCAACTCAGGGTTTGGTAATTGTGTATGCATGATTATGTGCTTAAAATGATTTGAGTGAGATATGATTATTGATATTTGCTTGATGGATAGGGAGCATGAGATACTGATAGGGCCTGGCCCTTGACTATTGCATGATGTTATTGAGGCGTGCTTATCAGCATTGTTGTGCATGTGGATGAATATTTGGATAAATTGCTATACTTTGATTGCTTGTGAATGAGTGGAGTTTCGATGATGGATTATGGAAAGATTATTACCCTGTCATCATAGCCTAATTGCTGAGTTGTTGATTGCAGATTGACTTGAATAGTTATGCGTTCAAGGAAATCCACACGACTAGCCGGCAGGTCTGGGGCTAAAGATGATGACCAGGGCCCAACCCCTCCGCCAGTCCCTGAGAACTGGCAGCGGTTAATGGCAAAAATGCAAGCTCGGCTTCAGAGCCAAGATGAACAGATTCGAATTATGCAGTAGGCTCCATCTGGGAGTGTTGCTCCTACTGTGCCACCGGCGATAGTACCTGTGGTACAGCCAGTTGATGTTGGGAACAAAATGGAACCGTTGTATGAGCGGTTCAGGAAGCAACAGCCCCCGATCTTTGAGGGTGGACCTGATCCACTGAAGGTTGAACAGTGGATGACTTTGATCACTACCATTCTTAATTTTATGAGAGTGGAAGGACATGACAGGGTGGACTGTGCCACTTATATGCTGAGGGATGATGCCCGAATCTGGTGGGAGGTGGCGTCACAGACTAGAGAAGTTGCTACATTGACTTGGGAAGGGTTTAAGGATTTGTTCAATCAAAAGTATTATAACGTTGCCATTAGGGCAGCGAAAGTGACTGAGTTCGTGGGGCTGGTTCAGGACAGTATGACAGTTACAGAATATGCCTTGAAATTTGATAGACTTGCGAAGTTCACACCAGATCTTGTGCCTACTGATGCAGCCAGGCGGGACAGATTTGTTAGAGGGCTGAATGTTATGATAGCCTGAGATGTAAGAATTACCACAGTTCCTGGAGTGACTACTTATGCCCAGGCTGTGGAGAGGGCTCTGACCGCTGAGGAAGCGGAGAATAGGATATGGAGGGATAGTGCAGCAAGAAGGGAGGGCCGCAGGGCGGTGCCTCCATACTCTGGGTCTAGTAGGGACAGAGGCCCCAGTGATTTGAAGAGGAAGACTCCTGATACTCCAATCGCTCCTAGGTTTGATAGGGGAGGTCAGGGTACTCAGGGTGGCCATCAGGGAGGCGGAGATTCATGGAGGACTTATCCAGAATGCACGAGGTGCAGGAGACGCCATCCGGGCGAGTGTCGGGCTAAGGCCTGCTATGTGTGTGGGGTGGTGGGACACCTCAGGAAGGATTGCCCGACAGTGAAGAAGGGAGAGACAGGAAAGGTGGACAGCTTGACTCCAGCTCGAGTGTTCACCCTGACGCAGGCGGAGGCCGAGGCTAGTTCCTCGGTAGTGACAGGTCAGCTTTCTAGTGCTGGCACTCCCTTTACTGTTTTGATTGATTCTGGTGCTACGCATTCATTTGTATCTGATAGGGTGATTGATAGAATGTGTAGGCCTAGTGAGTATAGTGCTTTAGGGTTTGGGACTATATTGCCTACTGGAGAGTTGGTAGTATCTAGGAGGTGGATTAGAGCACTGCCAGTGTTAGTTGATGGTAGGGAGTTATCAGTAGACTTGATTGAATTGAGTATGGGGGACTTTGATATGATTCTAGGTATGGATTGGCTGGTTAGATATGGAGCTACCATTGACTGTAGGAAGAAGATGGTAACCTTTGAGCCAGAGGGCGAGGATCCCTTTGTTTTTGTTGGAGCGGTGCATGGACCCCGCGTACCCAGGATATCTACATTAAGAGCCAGAGATTTGTTACAGGGTGGATGTATAGGCTTCTTGGCTAGTGTGGTGGATACCACCAAAGTTTCACCAATTGGTCCGAAGGACACCAGATTGGTTTGTGAGTTCTTGGATGTGTTTCCTGAGGATTTGCCTGGGTTGCCGCCGCGTAGAGAGATTGAGTTTGTTATAGAGCTGGCACCAGGGACAGAGCCAGTGTCGAGGGCACCATATAGGATGGCACCAGCGGAACTGAAAGAGTTAAAGATACAGCTGCAGGAGCTTCTAGATCTGGGGTTTATCAGACCTAGCTATTCGCCATGGGGTGCTCCAGTTCTGTTCGTCAAGAAGAAGGGACTCTGAGGATGTGTATTGACTATCGAGAATTGAACAAGTTAACAATAAAGAATAAGTATCCCCTACCAAGGATTGATGACTTGTTCGATCAGCTGCAGGGTAAGACGGTGTTCTCAAAGATTGATCTTCGATCTGGTTATCACCAGCTGAGGATCAAGAATGAGGACATACCTAAGACGGCCTTCCGGACACGATATGGGCATTATGAGTTCTTGGTCATGTCTTTTGGTTTGACCAATGCCCTAGAAGCCTTTATGGACTTAATGAACAGGGTGTTCAAGGATTTCCTGGATCAGTTTGTTATAGTCTTCATCGATGACATCTTGGTGTATTCTAGTTCAGAGGCAGAGCACGAGTTTCATCTTCGGCAGGTTCTTCAGAGGTTGAAAGAACATCAGTTGTATGCTAAGTTTAAGAAGTGTGAGTTCTGGTTACCTGAAGTGACATTCCTTGGTCATATTGTAGGTGCAGATGGGATTAAGGTGGATCCGTCTAAGATAGAGGCAGTTAGAGATTGGCTGAGGCCAAGGAATGCCTCGGAGGTGCAAAGTTTTCTGGGATTAGCAGGGTACTACAGGCGGTTTGCAGAGAGCTTTGGGAACTTAGTTGAAGTTCAGTACAACCTTTCATCCTCAGACTGACGGACAGTCTGAGAAGACGATCCAGGTATTGGAGGATATGCTCAGAGCATGTGTGATTGATTTTGAGGGTTCATGGAGTAAGTACCTTCCGTTGATTGAATTCTCGTAGAACAATAGTTATCAGTCAACGATTGGAGTGGCTCCCTATGAGATGTTATATGGGAGGAAATGTAGATCACCCATTCATTGGGATGAGATGGGTGAGAGGAGATATTTGGGGCCAGATATGGTACAGAAGACAAGTGAGGCCATAGAGAAGATCAGGGCTAGGATGCTCGCGTCTCAGAGTAGGCAGAAAAGCTACGCAGATCCTAAGCGTAGGGATGTGGAGTTCCAGGTTGGGGACCACGTCTTTCTCAGAGTTTCACCATTGCGAGGGGTGAGGAGGTTTGGAAAGAAGGGCAAGCTGAGCCCTAGATTCATTGGACCATTTGAGATCCTGGAAAGGATTGGTCAGGTGGCTTACAGGTTAGCTTTGCCGCCATCGTTGTCTGGAGTTCATGATGCGTTCCATGTCTCCATGCTCCGGAAGTATGTTTCAGATGAGACTCATGTATTGAGGCATGAAGATCTGGAGTTACAGGCAGATTTGGCTTATGAAGAGCAACCAGTTCAGATCTTGGACCGAAAAGATAAAGTGTTGCGAAATAAGACGATTCCTTTGGTTAAAGTACTGTGGAGGAATAGTAAGGTCGAGGAGGTGACCTGGGAACTTGAGACGGCTATGCGGGATCAGTATTCGGAGTTGTTCAGGTAAATTTCGAGGACGAAATTCTCATTAGGAGGGGATAGTTATAACGACCCAAATTCACTAATTAGGCTTAAAGGCCTTGATTAGTGTGCTTGGAGGGCATAATGGGAATTATGGGTGATTTTAATGATTAAGATGCATGACTATGATTTAAAGCATGTTATATGACTATGTGTATTATGTTATGTGATAATTATGCTATGTGATTTGTACCGCGTGGGTGTGGTGGTATCAATGTGATGCACGTGCCGAGACGGTCCTAGAAAGTTAGATAATGGTAACTGGTGATTTGGTAACCTGTGTAGCTGTTAGTAACCATAGAGAGTAACATGTTTTGTTGGAAAAGTGGTAGAATTGTAAAGTAAGTAAAAAGACAAGTGTGCCCTTGACATTTAGTTAGGAAGAGATATTAGTGGAGGGATAAGGTAGTCTTTTGGCAGTGGTATAGATGTCTTTGGCTGAGGAAAAAGGATATACACGATTCTTTTATGCTAAGTATAACTGGAATTAAGACTTGGAAGGCTAGAAAGATCAAGAAGGAAAAGGAGAATTAAGAACCTAGAAGGCAAAGTGGAAGGAGAGTTAAGCTGTGTTCTTTGAAGCTAGTAAAGGGTTTAAGGGTGTGGAATCAAGCACGTATCAAGGTTCATACTGAGGTAAGGATTTGGTCCCTGTTTTGTTAGGTTCTGAATTTGGTTTTGGAAGGAATTGAAAGATAGCCATGGCTTGTTTTGCATGGAAATTCAGCTGGTTTGTCAAGGAGAAATTCAGTTCAAAGCTTGGATTGGAGGAAGCTCAAGTTGAATTTATGATTGAGGTAAGGGTATTAAATATGTTTGCAATCTCGTAGCTATTATGATTTAAGAATCTAGAGGTCCGATTAAGACTTTTCTCAAGTTTTGGTTTAAGTGTTTGAGTCTGAAATTTATGTGTGAATTCTGAGAATAGTTGTGTAATTGAGTTAGATTATGATGTTTATGGGTTGTGGTATGGTCTATTTGGGGTTTTGAGTTTGTTTCGGGGCTTAGGTATAAGTTTGGGTTGATTTGGGTTCGAGAAAAACGCAGGGAAAAACCCAGATTTCTGGGCTCGCGAAGGAGCGCCGCGGCGCAAGGCTGACTTTGGGCAGAGCAAGTTCTCTAACTTGTTGGGCGCCGCGGCTCAAACTTGCTGGGCGCCGCGGCGCTAGGCCAATTTCAGGACATGGGATTTTGCAATTTTGAGCCTTTGCTCCGGGGGTTCGGGGGATATCTTCGGTGCATTGTTTTAGGGATTTGGAGGTCCCGAGAGTGTGGGATTGGTTCCGGGAAGTAGTTTTGGATTGATTAGTGACAAGGATGTCTCATTTGTGTTGTGATTAGGTCTTTGGAGAGGCTCAGGGTAGTGGACCGTGCTCGCGGCTTCGTGGCATCAGAAACTAGTGTATTGAAAGGTAAGAAAACTGCACCCGGTTGTGTGATTGAAATGGGACTAAGTGCTCCCGGGAATTGTATCATGTCAATGTTGGTATTACGCCATGGGACATGTAAAAGCGGTCTAAGAGTACCGTACATGATATTAGCGCACAGGGCGCGGATTGGCCACTAGTAGCCAAGGACAATGGGATAACGGAGGGAGCAGCCTGAGGGCGCTAGCCCTAGTTATCATTTGTGAACTGTAAATGATATGAATTGACATGCCTAGTATGTGGAATACTTTATTATATTGATTGATGATATGGTTGGGATTATGTAATGCAATGTGGGATTTTGACTTGTTTTCTAATTGCTTATGCTTTGTTGCTATTGTGTTTTCTTGCTGGGCCTTGGCTCACGGGTGCTACGTGGTGCAGGTAAAGGCAAGGGCAAGCTGGACCAAGCCTGAGGTGGAGAGCTCCGAGGTGGAATGTACATATCCAGCGGTTCGGCCGCCACGGTCGAGGAGTGGGCCAGGACAGGGATCACCTAACTGCTTGTTTTGCCTTAGTATGGCCGGTTGCTGTATATAAACCTTGAGACTTTTGTAAACAGTCTTTGAACTTAATATTTTTGGGATCCCATGTAACAGATAATACTTTTTAATGAAAATGTAGCTTTTGAGATCAAAACGCTTTTAACCCTAGTTCCTTTATAGTTTAAATGACACGAATTTTAGTTAAAAGACTTGATTAGCAAGTCTGGCACTTTATAAACACACAGTGTAGCGGTCTTGGCTATCCAGGGCGTTACAAATTCATTTGCAATTAAGTCATTTTCTCTACAAATCTTTCTTTTGGCATCCTTATCCTTGACAGTGTAGGACAAATGTGATTTGGGGACCATGGATCTATAATACGAAGCTCCAATAAACCTGATTATTAATTAAACTCTTTAATCTAATTATCTTATTTATTAATTTCATGATTACTCCACCATAAAATATGGAATTTCACTCTAAGTATTTATAAAATTATATTTACAGATTTTTCTCTTGTAGTCTATTGATATAATCAATAAATGTAGTTTTGTCATCCATTTATTTGTTTGTTAATTAGAGCTGGTCAAAATTACTGTTTTATCTTTCTAATTACCTCTTGATCCTTAAGTACCATTAATTCACTAACGAATAATTAATCTATAATAACATTATAAATTTGAGCTCAATAACTATTCAGATCCAGAATTAATCCTTAAGGGAACCAATATTCGATCTGTTAGGAAAGTATGGATTCCATTATTGTAAATCATGTTCCCAGCCATTCATGATATGAATCTCCAAAACAAAAGTCATTAGCCTCATTATACTAAGAGACCTTAACGAGTGAATCAAAAGATCGGATAAACATAAACAGGAGTTCATGAATACTGAGGATTTAGACTGATCTACAAATGATAATTTATTATGATAAGAATTAAATCTTTATGCCAAACGGTAAGTTTATAAAGATAATAAATTCTCATCATTCCTGTCATATATAATCTCTATTATATACAACACATTTACTAAGATGGCTATCCACATCAGTAATCCGAATATAGATCACTTGCATCCCGTATGCTTAGTAAATCGCACTAGTAACCATTCATTAAAGATTCATTACTTTAATATGTTACTGATTATTTTATTCATTATATATGATCTTAATTCTCTCATACTTATACAAGATCATATTCTTATAAATGAATATGGAATTTTCTTGATATTATTATATAATGAATTCAAACAATAATTATAATATTCAAATATAATAAAAATGTACTTTTATTTAAATCAATAAAATGTCTTCACATGCTTTTAGGGCATTGATCCTCACAATCTACCACTTGTCCTCAAAGAAAGTGAGGCATCTCCCTTAATCCCATGTTGTATACATGACCCATAAACGACTTTGCAGGAAGTGTCTTGGTAAACAAGTCCACCAGGTTCTGTTCAAACGCTATCTTCATAACAGTCACATCACCTCGGTGCATATTCTCTCTAACAAGATGGTATTTTCTTTCTATATGCTTTCATCTCTTGTGGCTTTTAGGTTCCTTGGAGTTAGCTATTGCTCCACTGTTATCATAGTACAGGATTAGTGGCTTATCCATATCTAGAACTACTTCCAGATTAGTATAGAACTTCCTTAGTCAAACCGCCTCCTTAGCTGCTTCACAAGCTACTATATACTTGACTTCCATGGCTGAATCTTCTATACTGGATTGTTTAATACTTCTCCAGACCACAACTCCTCCACCATGAATGAACACTGACCTAGACATTGACTTACGATTATCTTTGTCTGATTGGAAATCAGAATCAGTGTATCCAATAGGATTTAACTCACCCCTGAGTATACAAGCATATAATCTCTTGTCTTGTAAGATACTTGAGAATGTGGTTTACTGCAATCCAGTTTTCCAAACCAGGATTTGATTGATAACGACTCACCATCCTTACTGCATCGCATATGCCTGGCATAGTACACACATAGCATACATAAGACTCCCAACTACTAATCTTCTAGAACAATCCTCAAACACATAAGGACATGTGTGGGCACGTAGGATTCAAAATGTTGATTTCTGTGACTCCCTATATATACTCAACTCATGAGATCTAGAGAGTTTTGACAGAGAGAAGGTTTAGAATAGTTTTCAGGTTTAGAGAAAACTATCACTTTTGAGAGAGAGTCTGATAATCCATTTTGAATATCACGTATATCAGATTTATAAAGATATTTAATCTAATTAAATAATATTTATTTAATTAAAATATAATTCAAATTAAAACTGATTAGATATTTTCATTTAATTATCTATTTAAATCATATTTAAAAAGAACAATTAAATAATTGATTAAGCAAATTTATTTCAAATTCAAAATTCAAATCCTAGGGATAAAAAACCCTGATGCTAGGCGCCACACACTGTACTGTACAATGTGTGTCACCCAGCCCTATTAGGGTTTCCCTAATTTTCTCGTTTGTTTATTTAATCAACTTTTAAAACAAGATATTTATTCTAATATAAATATCAGTTAATTCAAAATTAACTTTATCTTAAAATATTATTTTTAAATTAAATAAATATCATATTGTAAATAAGATATTTATTATTTTCTCTCTTTATATTAATCCAAACAAGATTAATAATAATTTTAACCTATAGTTTTTCAAAATAAAAACTATATAGTTAAATAATTAATTAATCCACAATTAATCAATTACCCATAATTATCACATAATTATTTCCTTGCCCTGAAAAATTAATTCATTTGCAACTTAGTCATTTCTTTTTACAAATCTTTCTTTTGACATCCTTACCCTTGACAGTGTAGGACAGAGGTGATTTGGGGACCATGGACCTATAATACGAAGCTCCAATAAACCAGATTATTAATTAAACTCTTTAATCTAATAATCTTATTTATTAATTTCACTTTAAGTATTTATAGAATTATATTTACAGAGTTTTCTTTTATAGTCCATTGATATAATCAATAAATGTAGTTTTGTCCTGCATTTATTGGTTCGTTAATTAGAGCTGGTCAAAATTACTGTTTACCCTTCTAATTACCTCTTGATCCTTAAGTACCATTAATTCACTAGCGAATAATTAATCTATAATCTAATTATATATTTGAACTCAATAACTATTCAGTTCCAAAATCAACCCTTAAGGGAACCAATATTTGATCTGTTAGGAAAGTATGGATTCCAATATTGTAATTCCTGTTCCCAGCCATCCATGATATTGAATCTCCAAAACAAAAGTCATTAGCCTCATTAAACCTTAATGAGTGAATCAAAATATCCCATAAACATAAATAGCAATTCATGAATACTCAGGATTTAGACTGATATACAAATGATCATCTATTATGACAAGAATTAAATCTTTACGTCAAACGATAATTTTATAAAGATAATTAATTCTCATCGGTCCTGTCATATATAATCTCTATTATATACAACACATTTACTAAGATGTCTATCCACATCAATAATCTGAATCTAGATTACTTGCATCTCGCATGCTTAGCAAACCGTACTAGTAACCATTCATTAAAGATTCTTACTTTAATATGTTACTGACTATTTTATTCATTATATATGATCTTAATTCTCTCGTACTAATACAAGATCATATTCTCATGATGAATAGGGAATTTTCTTGATATTATTATATAATTAATTCAAACAATAATTATAGCATTCAAATATAATAAAATTGTACTTTTATTTAAAACCAATAAAATGTCTTTACATGCTTTTAGGGAATTAATCCTAACAATCTCCCACTTGCCCTCAAAGCAAGTGAGGCATTTCCCTTAATCCCATATTGCGGATGTGACCCATGAACGACTTTGCCGGAAGTGTCTTGGTTAACGGGTCAGCTAGGTTCTATTCTGATGCTATCTTCATAACAGTCACATCACCTCGGTGTACAATCTCTCTTACTAGATGGTATTTCATTTCTATATGCTTCCCTCTCTTGTGGCTTCTAGGTTCTTTGGAATTAGCTACTGCTCCACTGGTGTCACAGTACATGATTAGTGGCTTATCCATGTCTGGAACAACTGCCAGAGCAGTGTAGAACTTCCTCAACAAAACCGCTTCCTTAGCTGCTTCATAAGCCGCTATGTATTTGGCTTCCATGGTTGAATCAACTATGTTGGATTGCTTAATGCTTCTCCAGATAGCAGCTCTTCCACCAAGAGTGAACACTAACCCAGATGTCGATTTTCGACTGTCTTTGTCTGCTTGGAAATCAGAATCAGTGTATCCAGTAGGGTTTAGCTCACTCCCTGAATATACCAGCATATAGTCTCTTGTTCTGTTAAGATATTTGAGAATGTGCTTTACTGCAATCCAGTATTCCAAACCAGGATTTGATTGATAATGACTTACAATCCCAACTGCATAACATATGTCGGGCCTAGTACACAACATAGCATATATCAGACTCTCAATTGCTGAATCATAGGGATACTCTCTCATGTCTTCTTCCTTTTGAGATGTCTTTGGACATTGCTCTTCGGAAAGAGTAATTCCATGTATGGTCGGTAACTGATCTGCTTGGAATTCTCCATAGAGAACCTTTTAAGCACCTTATCTATATAATTAGCCTGAGAAAGTGCCAAGAGTCTGTTCTTCCAATCCATTAGGATTTGGATTCCCAGAACATAGCTCGCTTCGCCCAAATCTTTCTTTTGGAACTTTTCGGCTAACCACTTATTTACGTTTGACAGTGTCTCTACATCGTTTCTAGTGAGGAGAATGTCATCCACTTAAAGAATTAGGAAAACCACCACTTTTACTTTGATATATTTATATACACATGCTTCGTCGACATTCTGTTCGAAGCCATATGTTTTAATTGTTTCATCAAAGGTGCATGGGTAACCGGTTACCCTAGTAAGAACATTCAAATATGGAAACAAAAAATTAAATATGAAAACTTGAATGGGTAACCAGTAACCCTGATAGGAACATCCAAATTTGGAAAGAAAAAAAAAATAGATATGAAAACGTGAATGAGTAACCAGTTACCTTGATGAGAACATTCAATTCTAAAAAAAATATGATATGAAAACGTGAATGGGTAACTAGTTACTTTGATGAGAACATCCAAATATTAAAAAAACACATGTATGTAAATGTGAAAGTAATCAATTACTTAATCAAACAAAGAAAAAAAAATAGTCACAATCTTTAAAAAATATAAAAGAAATAGCTGGAACAAAAAAAAATGATATAGTTTTTTTATATAGTAAAAAAAATAAGTACAATAATAAAAAAACGATAATAAATAATGAAATAATTTGAGTTGAAGGCGAGACGACTGAATAGGAGACTCTCTCCAAAAAGGTTCGACAAAAGAGGGAGGAAAAAGAAGACGTCACAGAGAATAGAAGTTGAAGAGATGAAAACTGAAAATGATAAAGAGAAATTGTATTTGTGATTTTGAATTGTAACATTAAATTACAAAAAATAAAGATTAAACAATATAAAAATAACAAAATAGATTAAGTTCCCTTTTTAAAATACTAAACTATTATTGTATAATAAAATTAAGGGTAAATACCATTTTGGACCCAGTGTTTTGTAAAAGTTATTGATCGGCCCCTATGTTTTGTTAAATGACAATTCAGACACTGTGCTTTGCAAAATAGAACAAAAGAGTACCTTATACCTAATTTTGGTCCAAAAAAAATTCAATTATAAGATTAATTCTCGGGTCGTTAGTGATACGATGAGTTCAGAGAAGCAAAGGAAGTGGTCGAGGTGTTGAGAATGAAAGATTGTATTTGAATTTTTTTTTACCAAAGTTGGGTATAAGGTACTATTTTGTTCCATTTTGTAAACACAAAGGGTTCGAATTGTCATTTAACAAAACAAATGGTCTGATAAGTAACTTTTGCAAAGCACATGGTCCAAAATGGTATTTACCCATTAACTAATATAAAAATAATTAAATAAAAATGAGTATTATATTTGCACTCTAAAATTTGATTAAGACACATTTTTTTATTAAAAATTAATATATAATATGTATTTTTTTCAACTTATCTTTTTCGTATTCTAAAAAATACATATAAATAATATATATTTTAAATATTTAAATAAAAATATTAAAACAAAAAATATATTAAAACTTGTTAAAGTAAGATTTTAATTTCTAAAAAATTATACATTATTTAAAAAAATTATGGAAACAAGTTGAATAAAATTATTGAAATTAACAAAAATAAGAAATTAAAGAATGTCAAAAAGAATATTGAGAAAAGATGTTAAAAATTATTTTTAAAATTAACTTTATTTAATTAATGGGATGCTTATATATATTATTGGGGTGAAAATAAAATTACCCAATAAAAAAATATTGAAATGACTAAAATAACCTCATAAATGAAATAAAATTAATTAAGAATAAAACTATGGCATAAACCAACCTTTATACAAAAATATGGGAATATAAATCCATAAATTTGAAAATTCTTAAAAAAAAAAAAGCCATAAAATAAGTTTTTTCTTTTTAAAAAAAATCTATATTTTTGTAAACTTGTTAAAAAAAGCCATAAATATGTAATTTCCTCTAAAATATATAAGATGTGCAACCCGATTCTAAATTGTACCAATATCAGCATGCATATAAAGTGGTATTAGGCATGATTGATATCCCTTAGCATTAGTCATAAATTTATATAAAAATGCATTCATATATTCCATATTGTTATTGTACTGCCCTTATTTTCCTTAATAGACCAACCCTTTTTTGGGGGCACATTTAGATTTTTGATCACTCACATTTTTTTTCAAATGATTCTTTTAATGTTTCTTTTTTAATAATGTTGTCCACACATCATTTTTTAATTATAGATATATATTTGAACTTAATTACACATCATATCAAAGTATGTAATTTTTGTATATGCCAACCATTATTCTATTTTTAATAGTTTGAAAGTTTTTTTTTAAAAAAAAAATAGATTTTTATTATAAATATATTTTGATACTAGATACATTCTTAATTAGGTAAATACTATTTTGGCTTCTATGTTGTGCAAAAGTAATCGATCAGATCTTCTGTCTTGTTAAATGACAATTCAAACCCTGAGTTTTGCAAAATGGAACAAAATAATATCTAGCTCGATTTTTGTCAAAGTAATTTAAAATATAAAATCAATTGTTGGGTTCTTAAGGATACTATGGGTTCAGAGAAAGTGGCTGAAGAGCAAAGAATGAAAGATTATATTTAAAATTATTTTGACTAAAATCAAGCCCAGGATGTTATTTTGTTCAATTTTTCAAAACCTAGGATCCAAATTATCATTTAACAAAACAGAGGGCCTGATCGATAATTTTTGCACAACACATGGACCAAAATGGTATTTAGCCTTCTTAATATATACCCAACATATATTGAAAATCTAATAAAATATATGTTACACCACATATATATCTTATATATACCAAAACTTTACTTTTTGAAAAAAAAAAGCTCAATTTTTTCTTACAATAATTGTACCAAAAGTTTTCTTTAAAGAAAAAGAAAATACATTGTTGTAAGAAAAAATTGAGCTTAATTCCACAATGGATCATCTATTTTAAAAAATACATTTTTTTGATTTTGTATTTTGTCAAATAGTTAAAAAAAATGGTCCCCTAAGTCTAAATTTAGTCAAAATATTTTCAAATATAATCTTATACATATTGATACATGTCAAAGTTCCACATATTTCCTAAGTCGATAACCCAAAAATAAAGTTTGCTGGAAAAAAAATATTTTGATATAATTCAGATTCTAGGGACCATTTTTAACTATTTGTCAAATACAGGGTCTAAAAATATATTTTCTAAAATGGAGGGTTCATTGTGGAATTAAGCTAAAATACAAGGACCCAAAATGATATAAACCCAAAAAAAGAATCTTGCTACGGTTCTTCATTTTTTTTTTTACATTTTTACTAACTCAAGTTTTCAAAAATCTGATTTTAATCTTTCAAAATTACAAAAATACGATTTACACTAAACATCAACCCACAAAACATAACATTAAAAAAAACAAGAAAACAACACAATAAAAATCTTACAACAACACAGTGCAACCCATTGCATCTATAAAACAAAAATAACAACACAAAAACAACATCAAAAAACTCATTCTTACATTTTAAAAAAGCAACACACTACAATACAATATCAAAAAAATAACTTAAATACAACATGCCAACAACATCACAACAATACAGTGTTGAAAAGGGAATTAGATTTAGACAACAATTCATTGCTTTAACTCAAAATAAACTGAAAACCAACAAAAAAAAAACCTCAAAACAACTTTGCCCTGTATTTTTAAATGTGTCAAAAATAAACTTAAAATATATCTCAAAACAACTAAACATATATCCAAAATAAACTAAAAAAAATAACATTGAAAAACTTATCACTGCATTTTAAAATGTGTCAAGAAAAACTAAAAATTTACTCAATTAGAATCAATACAACAACATAACAACTATACACAAACTTAAACAACTAAAAAAATAACATGAAAAACTATACATAAATCTATATATTATTTATGTAGAAATATTTGGGTGGTGTCTGATTATAGTATGATTCATACGTGAGTCAAGAAATACATTAAAAAAGTTTACCCTCAAATTGGAGGGGGAAAGGCTAAGAAGATTATTGAGGATGAAACCAAATACCTACTCAATCATATTTACACACACAGATGTAGATATATATATACACACACCCATATGCTAAGACATATAATATATATATACACACATACGCATACACATATGATGTATATTCACACCCATATGCATACACATATAATATATATACCCATACATATGAGTTCTTGGACGAATGATTTAAGGTAAGGAAGATGCAGAAGTTTGAAGGTCACAATGACAAGGTATGAAGTTCTATGTATTCGGTTCTTGGCATGAATGACACACGCACACACATATATATAAGTCTCTTCAAACAAACCAAGCCTCAACAAATGAACTTTGACATCGATTGACTTCTTCACTGACCTCCACGACATGTTCGATGACATTTGTGTCTTTCTATCGGTGACTTTCGGCGACTTCTGTGTCTTTCTTCACTGAACTCAGAAGCTCCTTCAAACTCTGCAAAAAATGGCATGGTGGGAAATGACACCGTAAAAATATAACTCAAGACGTAAAAAACAAAAAATCTTCGTTAGTATGTATAAATAAATAAAAAAATCAATTAATATGGTATATCGAGTAATTTTGCCATATTTATTTTAGGGAAAATACAAATTTGGCCTATGTGTTTTGCCCGAATACTCGATCGACTTCTGTGTTTTATTAAATGACAAATTAGACCATGTGTTTTGTATAATGGAACAAAATGATACCTAGACCTGATTTTGGTCAAACAATTTTTAAATATGACCAAAATGCCCTCAAATTTTATTAATTAATGAATTAAAAATAGATTTTCAAATAAAAATAAATTTGATTTAATTTAAAATAAAACAAATAATATATTACTTAACTAAAAACGTAAATATGTTAACTTGATTAAAAAAAACTAAAAGCAATTTATCTAAAAATCTAAAACAAAAATTAAACAAAGGAAAAAACAAAAACTAAATCAAACAAAACCAAAATTATCAATATGTTCGTCTTCTCATTATCACAACCAAATAACAAAAAAAAACACACACACACACACACAAAATCTCAGTAAAAAATCCCAGATCTCTTATTCATCTCAACCAAATCACAACACGAAAGACGCAAAAAAATTAAAACTCAGATCTATTTGAACAAGCTGATTCCTATTCTTTGTATTTTTGTTCAAAACTTAGATCTTATTCCTATTCTTCGTTTTTCTTTACAATAACACCAATTATTTTTCCTTTTCCTTTTGAAATCCAAATCATAAAATACCAAAAAATAAACTTCAAAACCACTAAAGTTTACTCAGTAATTGAAAAAAAAAATTACTTAGTTGAATACGAATACCAAAGGAGCCCAAGCAGTTGATGTTGCACCCAACCACCATTATCAACTAAATCCATTCTAGCCCAAGCGTTCTCCTCTTCAGTCAAACCGAGCTCCAGATTAGCACCAGTCCGATCACCTGCAATGAAGAAGAAGAAGAAGAAGAAGAAGAAGAAGAAGAAGAAGGAGGAGGAGGAAAGGATGAGAGATTTAGGCGTTCTCCTTTTTAGTCCGGCCAGCTTCAGCAAGCCCATTGAGGTGGAGGGCGACGCATCAAGTGGCTGAATCACAGGGGTAGGAGTTTCAAGGGTCGGCGCTTCTTATGGTGGCACGTGTGTGATCAGACGGTGGATGGAGGTGCCTTGATCGGGGCTGGGCAGAGGCATGCAAGAAGAGAGAGAGAGAGAGAGAAAGAGAGAGTCGGGCGGGGAGAGAGAAAGGGGTTCCAGGTTTTTATATATATATTTTTTTAAAATATGATTATAAAAGAAAATTCATTTTTATAATGTTTTATAAATTGTTTTTATATATTAGAAAAAATAAAATTCATTAAAGGAATTAAAAAAATGAGGGCATTTTAGTCATATTGAAAAAATGTTTGACCAAAATCGGGCTCAGGGTATCATATTGTTTCATTTTACAAAACAGAGGGTTCGTTTTGTCATTTAACAAAACATAGGGGCCACTCGAGTATTCGGGAAAATTACAGGGGCCTAAATGATATTTTCCTTTATTTTAAGTTATGATTTCTATGACCTAGAAAATAATTATAATTAGGATAATTATTTATGATTAGTATTTATAAAGATTTTAGAATATGATTAAATTAGAGTGTAGTTTTAAGATTTTATTAAAAACATGTACACATATTACTTGGAGACTTAAGTTGTGTGCATATGGATTTAAAATAAGACACAAAATTCAATTTTACTATGTATAGCCGAAATTCCCTATAGATTAAATAGGTGGAATTTGTCATGAATTGATTAAATAGGTAACAAAGTTAAATTGAAGAACCAACTTGGAGACAAGATAGTCATAGGCGTGTAGCATAGAATTAGGCTAGATTTTTTACTCATTTTGAATTTACAAAGATAGGTGTCACACTAAGCTTGAATTAAGTTACCAGGTTGAACCATTTGAAAACATTTGAACTTAAGAATGCAAAGGTGTAGGTGTTAGCATGAGTTTGGAAAAGATAGTGAAGAGTTTTGACTACTTTGGTTACTTGTTAGTGTATGTGTCATATTGAGAGGGTTTGTAGCACCTTAGAATGGGTAAAAGTGGGTTGGCCGAAACTACTATCAGGGAGGGAGGTTTGAAATTTAAAAACTAGTTGAATGGTGGAGGAGAAAATCAAGGAAAGGAGTTTGGTTTGAAGCCTATAAATAGAGCCTTTCCCATCACCATTTTTCACACTCAAAACAAAGCTTCAAAGTGCTCTCCATTTTCGAAATCTAGATCTCCCACAATTCCCATCTTTTTGCCTTTTAAACACACCATAGTTGAACCACTACAGCCTTTATAGTGCTCGGGAATTCTTTTTCTTCTATTTTCTCTATAAAGCCTCAAACACTATAGCTAATATAAACCTCTATATAGTCGAAATACATAAGCCTTTCAATTCCTTGTTATAGCCGAAATACCCAAGTATTAAGCTCTTAGTATTGTTGTTGAAGAGAGGCATTTTGGAAGAATTGATCTTTTGGTTCTAGGGTGAATGTATGACTTTTATGAGGTTTAGAAATTTTGGAAGTTTAGTTATTAATATAGTCTCTAATGTTAACTTTTATGTTATATATAAGGGTTGGATGATTCTCTATAGCAAAAGCAATCTCTCTTTTCTCCTCTTTTTCCATACTCAAGGTAAGAAAAATTAGATAATTTTAGTTATGATATTTAAGTGATTTGTATACCCTAACATTTTAGGTACAAGGAGATAAGTGTGGTTGGACCTTGTAAGTGTTAAGAATTGTATGACGGACCTAAGTGATGTCTGGTAGGCTCGGTTGCCAAAAACTTGTATGACAGACCTAAGTGATGTCTGGTAGGCTCGGTTGACAAAAACTTGTATGATAGACCTAAGTGATGTCCGAGGCTTGAATGCCAACCTTTATAAGCACTTATTCTTTCTCTTTCCTAATTTTTTATTATGACCTATGTATGACCAATAGAATATGTTTATGATTTATAGTTTGTTTATGACATAGAATATATTATGATCTTATATGATTCGCATACACTAGTGTTGTTATGAATTCTTGTATGAACTTATGATTTGATTTGTTATGACCATGTGATTATATGATTGTTTGTATGCATTTTTCTTACTGGGCTTAGAAGCTCACTCCTTATGATGTTATTGTGCAAATAATTGAGGATAGAATGACCGCTGGCGAGTGGGACCTAAAGAGCTTAGTGATGTATTCGTGAGGACCATGTAGACGCTAGAATGATCAAGGGCCTACGATTTTGATTATAAAGCATTTTCTTTTAAGTATTTTTATTTCTTTAAATTCAAATGTTGCTTAGTTAATTTTGTTAAAGACATTATTTATTTTATAAAAAATATGGGATCCCTTTGCTTTATGGTATTTTGTTAAATAAAAGAGCAACATTTATGTTTATGATTCAACGTTGTGTTCTCGATATATTATGAGAAATTAGGGCATTACAATTAAAACATTACAAATTTTTTGACATTTGTATTGATATATTAAAAAAATTATGTAACGCCCCAACTTCCCTAATATAACTTAGTGCTTGGATTAGGGGGTCGAGAGGCAATAATTGAGTTAATTATGTGCTTATGTGTTATGAGCATATTGTTATGTGAATTGTATTATGATATGATTATGCTTGCATGTTTAAGTGTATTAAATATGCACGTGGGCCCGTTTCTTATTAGAATGACATTTTCGTAATTTTTACTCGCTGAAGGTATAATTAAAAATATGTGTGATTTATAATTGTGACCACATTATTATATTGATATATTTGAGTAACCCGACACGAGGCTGTTGGTATTAAATGATCAAATTAAAGGTACGTAGCGGAATATATAGACCCATTTTAATAAATATTAATACCAGCCAGGATCATATACATATATAAATATTAAATCACATACAAAACAAATCAGGGATTTCCTCTTGTAGCCTATCAAGTGTCCTTGAATCTTTTTGTATAAAATCAACGATATTCCAATCCAGCAATCTGAAATCTCACACACAGACCTTCCAGACCAATCCTCAAACACACAAGAACGTGTGTGGGCACATAGGATTCAAAAAGTTGATTTATGTGACTCTCTAGATGTACTCAACATATGAGATCTAGAGAGGTTTGACAGATAGAAGATTTAGAATAGTTTTTCAGGTTTTTGAGAAAACTATCGCTTTAGAGAGAGAGGGTCTATATTTTTATTCTCAAAAGTAATAAAAAGCATCTTCTAAAAGTCACGTACTATCAAACTTATATAAAGATATTTAATCTAATTAAATAATCTTTATTTTATTAAAAGTATAATTCAAATTAAAACTGATCAGATATTTACATTTAATTATTTATTTAAATCATATTTAAAAAAGAATAATTAAATAACTGATTAAACAAAATTATTTGAAATTCAAAATTCAAATCCCAGGAATAAAAATCCCCGAGTTAAGCGCACAGTGTGTGTCCCCCAACCTAATCATGGTTCCATGATTTTCTCATTTGTTTGTTTAATCAATCTTTAAGACAATATATATATATCCCAACATAAATATCAGTTAATTTAAAATTAAATTTATTTTAAAATATCATTTTTAAATTAAATAAATAAATATCATATTGTAAATAAGATATTTATTATTCTCTATCTTCATATTAATCCAAACAATATTAATATTAATTTTAACCTATATTTTTTCAAAATAAAAACTATATAGTTAAATAATTAATCAATTACCCATAATTATCACATAATTATTTCCTTGCCCTAGAAAATTAATTCCTTTGCAATTTAATCCTTTCTATTTACAAATATTTCTTTTGACATTTTACTCTTGACAGTGTAGGACAGAGGTGATTTGGGGACCATAGACCTATAATACAAAGCTCAAATAAACTAGATTATTAATTAAACTCTTTAATCTAATAATCTTATTTATTAATTCCATGATTACTCCACTATAAATATGGAATTGCACTCTAAGTATTTATATAATTATATTTACAGAGTTTTCTCTTGTAGTCCATTGATATAATCAATATATGTAGTTTTGTCCTCCATTATTGGTTCGTTATTTAGAGCTGGTCAAAATTACCATTTTACCCTTCTAATTACCTCTTGATCCTTAAGTACCATTAATTCACTAGCGAATAATTAATCTATAATCTAATTATAGATTTGAACTCAATAACAATTCAGTTATAGAATTATCCCTTAAGGGAACCAATATTCAATTCATTACGAAAGCATGGATTCTATTATTGTAATTTATGTTCCTAGCCATCCATGATATTGAATCTCCAAATGAAAAGTCATTAGCCTCATTTTTATAAGAGGTCTTAACGAGTGAATCAAAAGATCCAATAAACATAAACAGGAGTTCATGAATACTCATGATTTAGACTGATCTACAAATGATCATCTATTATGATAAGAATTAAATCTTTACGTCAAACGACAAGTTTATAAAGATAATTAATTCTCATCGCCCATGTCATATATAATCCTTATTATATACAACACCTTTACTAATATGTCTATCCACATTAGTAATCTGAATCTATATTACTCGCGCTTCTCGTATGCTAAGAAAATCGTACTAGCAACCATTCATTAACGATTCCATACTATATATGTTACTAACTATTTTATTCATTATATATGATCTTAATTCTCTCGTACTAATACAAGATCATATTCTCATAAATGAATAGGAGATTTTCTTGATATTATTATATATTGAATTCAAACAATAATTATAATAGTCAAATATAATAAAATTGCACTTTTATTTAAAACCAATAAAATATATTTCCATGCTTTTAGGGCATCAATCCTAACAATGACTCATTTAGTGAGTCTAGCACTATTTAAATGCACAATGTAATAGAAGCCCAACCCACGTGCACAGTGTAACAAAGATATATGCACTATTTAGTCTTGGCTATCCAGGGCATTATAGAAGCCCAGCCTACGTGCACAGAGCTGACCCAAAAGATCCCAGTCCCGCCAGGTTTCTCTCCTAGCACTCTAACTGTAACGACCCAAATTTACTAATAAGGCTTAATGACCTTGATTAGGATGCCAGGGGGGCATAACAGGATTATATGTGATTTAATGATTAAACACATGTTATATGATTATTTGAATATCTGTGATGCATGACTATGTGTATTACTATGCATGTAGGCCCTGGTTAGGGTAGAAGGGCATAATCGTAATTTTGGCCCGTTAAGGGCATAAATTTATATATTTGTGATAAATTTTCGAGACCATATTATTATGTGGATATATTTGTAATCTGTGACTCGAGACGATCCTAGTGAGCGGTTTAGCGAAAAAGTCACGGGAGGGATTTATACCCGCCTCGAGGCGAGCCTGGGGGTATTTCTGGGAATTTAGAGAATATATTGGAGTCTATTTTGATATTGAGGAATATAATTGGTGATTAGTTAGGTGTCGGGAAGTAAGCGGAAAATATTAGAGACACTCAAGGAATTAGCGGGAATTGGGTGTAATGACCAAAATGCCCCTAGGTTGATTTAAAGGCTTAGAGATAATGGGAGGGTATTTTGGTCATTTGGCTTATAAAGGATAAGTGTTATAAGACTTTATGCTTTAGTGGAATATGTAGAAGGTCTTAGAAGTTTGAAGGAAAGAAAGAAAAGAAAGAAGAGAAGGAAAAGGGAAAGAAAAACAGGGTAATTTTCAAGAACGGTTTGGGACTTCTTCATCATTTTCTTCTGGAGATTTGAGGCTAGAATCCAAAGGAGCTTAAGGCTGAGATTGTACACTTTGGGGTCTTGATCAGGTTGGGGAACTAGTTGAGGTTTCTCATCATTTGAGGTAAGATTTTGAGGTTAATATTCACTTCTTGGTGTTGGTGTTGAGCTGGTTTTTCTAAGCAAAGTTCTGTGGGAATTCTAGGGAGTTGAGGCTGAAGATTTGAGGAGGAGAAGGCTAAGAAAGAGTGGGAGACAACCTAGGCTAAGCTCATCCATTAAAGGTAAGAAACTCTAGTTTCAAGCTTTGTGATTTCTGTGGTTTTGCTGAGATTTTGAGCTTTAGGTTCAGCCATGGTGAATTTTGTGATTTGGAGTGCATGTGATTGAGTTATGTGTGGTTGGGATGAGTGGAGAATGTTGGTAGGCTTTTTTTTATGTTTGGTTGAAGTTTGGAATAGTTTTGGTAAGGTTTGGCTCGGGGAAAATCGAAGGAGGAAAATGTAGGGTTTGCTGTGCTGTGACTAGCGCTACAGCGCTAGTCATTGGGCGCTATAGCGCTAGGCTATGTGGTCTGGGGCATTTAAGGCTCTGTTTGTAGCGCTGTAGCACTCTCCTTAGAGCGTTGTAGTGCTACCCTATTTCTAGAAAGGGGTTTTTGGGTTATTTTCAAGGGTTTTTGCCCGGGGGTTCGGGGTTTGATTCCACCACCCCGTTTGGTGGAATTAGGGCTTCCCGAGGGCTCGGGATTGGTCCCGAGGCTAGGTTTTGGACTTGAGGTTTGGTGATGATTCTGATCTATGGCTGTGACTAGGTGTACGCCAGGGCTCGGACGGGATCGTGCTTGAGGATCAAATTGAACAAAGCTAACGAATCCAAAGGTAAGAAAACTGCACTCGGTTATGTGTTTGTGATGGGACTAAGAGCTCCCTATATCTATATGATGTCATAGATGGTATTATTCCATGGGACATGTGATAAACGGCCTAAGGGTGCTGTAAATTATACTTGCGCATAGAGCGCGACTCGGCCACTGGTAGCTGAGGACAGCTTAATATTCACTGAGCTCGGTTTAAGCGGGCCGGAGTCAGTGGGATAAATAGAGGGTGCGACCTAAGGGCATTAACCCTAGTTATCATGTGTGATTTGATTGGTGATATGGAATGATATACTTGGTATGCTGAATACTTGAATAACATGAATGTTTAGACTGTTGAGTACATGCTTATGCGGTATGAGTTATCTGATTGTCTGTTGAATGATTATGCTCTGTTATTGTGTTTTCTTGCTGGGCCTTGGCTCACGGGTGCTACGTGGTGCAGGTAAAGGCAAAGGCAAGTTGGACCAACCTTGAGGTGGAGAGCTGCGGGGCTGAATGTACATAGTCAACTATTCGGCTGCCACGGCCGAGGAGTGGAACAGGACGAGAAATGCTTAACCATCTGTTTTTCTTTAGAGTGGCTAATCACTGTATTTAAATCTTGAATCTTTTGTAGACAATCTTTAACTTATTACTTATGGGATCCCATGTAAAAAGAAAATGTTTATTTATAAGGAATGCAAATTTTGAGACCAAAATCTTTTAACCCTAGTTCAACTATAGTTTTGGTAACACGTTTTGAATTAAATGACTTGGTTAGCGAGTCTTGCACCTTTATAAACACACAGTGTAATAGTCTTGGCTATCCAGGGCGTTACACTAACACTTGGCACCCCCAATGCTTGACACACATCCCCATGCCCAGCAAGAGCCCTGCGTGACTCACCTGTGTCGTATCCCCTGACCTACACCCTACCCAGTTTAGGTCTCTTCCTTCCTTCGCGCAGCTCAACTCCAACCAACTGCCCAGTTCTCCACCAGCCCGCCTGGCTTGTTTCAACAACCAGTGCCAAGTGGCACACTCCTATTTACTCTTCTAGCCAACTTCCATAAGCTTCAGTAGCTTCTTATTTTCCTCACACTCCACCTTCATGCACAATAAATGCCACAATAACTATTGACCCTCGATTTGGCAACCAACACGAAGTCAAATAAATGATAAAGAACAAAAGGAAAACAAGAAGATAATCAAATGGAAAGAAAATAACACAAATGATTTATAGTGGTTCGGCCCCAACTAGATGGTAATGACCTATGTCCACTTAGTGTTCTTATTGATATTGAATCCCAATATTGTGATTAATGAACTAGGGTTCACGAGTTTCACAAGTCTTGAGAGGATTACAATCTCGGTGGATAATCACACTATGCTTTTCTCTATGAATACAAAGATCAAAAGTTCAAAAGTCAAAAAGTCCCTTCCTTGAGCCCTCTTCTTATTTATAGGCTCAAGGGGGGTTACATGGACCAATGGGCCTTAATTACAATTAAGATCAGCGTATCAAGGTAATAAAAGGAAACATAATAAATTTAATTATTACAATATTGCGTATCCCAAAGGAAGTAAATGAAAGTATGCAACCAGACTGGTCGCACCTAATCGCGAGACTTGACGAATCAATAATTATCTGGTCGATGGTCGAACAAGATCCCTTCACTTAAAATCACCACATGCCAGCCACGTGTAAGAAAATCTTGCCACGTCATCAGGAGCCATTTTTGGGTAAACATTTGCCCCTAAGTTTATTTTACTGCGACCAGCATAAAGTAAACTTAGGTGAGCGACCTTTCGCATGCCCCACCAAATCTGTCAGAGCCGTCCATGCCTTCTCAAAAAAGGCAACCAATCACATCATTGCAATTTCCCAAAAGTGGTCTGACGGCTATTACACTTACCCATGCCTTGGAAAGTTACCCCTCATGATTACCTTGGTAACTGCTCCTCGATTAATATAAATAACCCCTC
The DNA here is from genome assembly GCF_963169125.1 of Humulus lupulus. NCBI lineage: Eukaryota > Viridiplantae > Streptophyta > Magnoliopsida > Rosales > Cannabaceae > Humulus > Humulus lupulus. The sequence goes on along the minus strand of NC_084795.1, from coordinate 73,246,612 downwards.
ATAATCATTTTTCACTTTTTACATTTTACCTTATCCTCAAGAACAAGGCGTAAAAACTCAGAAACTCAGACGGTCTTTGACGATCCACGAAGTTCCTGCCTTGCCAAATCGACTTAGCATCTCAAAAATTTACTCCAACTTCTATCCAAGTAAGTTTCTCGATCCTTTCAGTCGTTGAGATGCCATGCAATATCTGTTTTTCCTTCATTTTAGATTCTGAGTTCTTGAATGCTTTTTATTGTTCTTGAAAAAATCATTTCGGGGTAAATGGGTATGTTGATTCGAGCTTAATATGATAGGAAAATAATACTTTGCAGGGGTTAGGAATCAGTTGGGTAGTTAGGATTGTGGATTTAGGTCGTAAAATCGAAGTAAAAATCCGATTTTCAAGGTTGTAGAAAAAACTGGGTTTTTCCCGCCCCTTCAAAGTTGAAAAGTTTTTCCTAGAAAACTTTTCACTTCTGCTTTTTAATCCATGTTCCAAACCGTTCACATAGAATGTAGTGTTTTTGTTAGAATGATGTTGGTCGTATAAAAGCTTAACTTTTATACGCAAGCAACGTTATTCCAACTCTTTACATCTCTTGGTCTTTTGGGTCATAGATTCTCATCTCCCTTTTTCTGTTCGCAGATTTTCATGCACGATCCATGGGGAGGTGAGAGGCCGATCGACAACGACTTGCTCGCCCAGTTGCTTGAAGATCAAGATCAGCCATCATTACTTATCCCAGAGATTCCTTTTTCCCATACCCCATCTAATAGACCTTTAACCAATCAATTAAACATGGGTCGAGTAAAATCCACCGCCCAGAAAAAGAAATCAACCAACCCTCCTACAAATCAGCCTGCTCCTCTAGCTGAAATTCCTTCGACCAACGGACGAGCCAAAAACACCCCTGAGCCAGGAATCCAAACGAAAGCCCGACGTCGTGACGTCGTTCGACCATAGGTCGAATGGTACGTTGCACCTCCTAGCAACATTACCATTAGGATGGTAGGGAATTATCTCAAGAAGTATGGACTTCCTGGGATAACACTAATTAAGCCCACCATCGACCAGTGGGCAAACCTGCCCGGTGGCACCTTTAGCGCCTGGTCGAGATACCATATTGAGGCAGGAGCAATCTTGCCTCTCCATCCTTATTTCTAGGGAGTGGCCAATTACTTCGAGGTCACCCCCTTCCAAATAAATCCAAACGGGTATAGAATGCTTTCTGCTCTCTATATCCTTTATAGCCATAAAAGTGGCCTATTCCCACTCCACATGAGATCAATTATATGTTTGATCTCAAGTCCAACCCCAACCAAAACAACACAGGGTTTTTTCATTTCTGCCATCAGGAATCTGCTCGCATTTTCCTAAGTGAGACCACCTACAAGTCCAATGTAGGAAAGTACTTCCAAGAGTACTTTTTAACCATAGACCTGGTCGCCAACAACTTGGCCTTCACTGAAGGAGGTAAATTCTTTATTCACTGGTCTCTTAAATTCCTTTAGCTTGCCCATGCATTTATTAGAACTTTTATGTTGTTCAGGTCCATGGCTACGACCAGCTCCTACTCCAGAGATGGAGATACGAGCAACATCTTTGGCCAACATGACCGACGTAGAAAAAAGCGTCAAAGAGCTGGTTACAGAGGCCAATCTGAGGCTGGTCGGTCTTCTGGCACCTCACCAAGATGTGAGGGAATCCACAGCGGGGAGTACCACCGGTGGAGAAGTCCTCGAGCAACACCAAGATGTGTCACAACCCCCGATGAGGAGGGAAATGGGTGTGACCATCAGGGAACCTTCTAGCGCCCCGTGAGCAGCTGCTACTCTAGCTCTTGCATGAAAGGGCAAGCAGAAGGCTTACGAGCATCCCGAACCTATTCTAGAGTCTTGGGACGAGAACGGTACTGAATTCTCACTTTTAGACAGTTTGCCCATTCCCTGTCATTTATTTGATTGGGACGAAAATTTCACATACACGCCTAATTTAAATTCGGACTTCTTCAAGCCAGAGAGTGAGTGTAGCACTAGCATAGTAAATAGTGTAGCGACCAGTAATTGTAGCTCGGGTATTATACTTGTAATTTCTTTGCTCTTATTTTTTTTAACTTGGCAAGCTCCTTTTATTATATTGCCTGACTGTTCCTATGTTTTCTTCCTTGCAGATATGCCTGCTGAGAGAGCTTTCGACCTGTACACTAATCCGGCGAGCAGGAAAAAATCTAGCAAGCGCCAGCCTGAGGAGGGCAGCAGCAACCCTTTCGCAAAAAAGGCTCGAACAGAGGATCCTCCTGCGCCAACTCTTACCAAAGAGACAACTCCTCCGCCAACTCCCGTCAATCAAAATCCCTCAGCTCTAGTCGAACAAACTCCTCCTGTAGCTTCTGCTGACCTCACTCCTCCTATTTCCACTGACCAGGCTCTTTCTGGACATCCAGAAAAAGCTTCGGGAGAATACCTTACGACCGTGGTTCTTAACTCAGCCAAAGATAGGCTGACCAAGATAACAAAGCACCACCGCAACCGATAGGCCATCCAAGAGACTGGACTATGGTGGTCGACCAGGTCTTCAACCGTGCACTGAACAAAGTGCTGAGTGTAAGTCACCGTTCTCACCATGCTTTACCAATTTAGCTTGTCAATTTATTTTTACTAACAACTTTATCTTTTCCTAGTCGCAGGGAGTTCTTACCATGAGTTCTAGCTGGCGGAGCTCGAGGGTACTGTCTGCTCAGTTTGAAAAAAGGCTTAGCGATCAGCTTGGCATAGCCGAGGCCCAACATGCCGAGTAGCTCAAAACAATCGAAGCTAAACACACCGAGCAACTTAAAGAAGTTGAAGCGAAGCATACCGAGGCGCTCAAGGAGGTCGAGGCGAATCATACCGAGGCGTTGCAAATGGATGAGGCCAAACTCGCCTCCCTCGGAGAGGAGCTGAAGAAGAAGGAAGCATCAATTGCCAAGATCTCTGCTTCCAAGGAGCGGTATAAAGAGGCCTTGCTTATGAACTATCGAGAAGCCCACAAGCTTCAAGCAGAGCTGGAGATAAGCCGCAAGGAGACTGTTGATCTAGAGGAGGCTAACGCCCGCAACCTCGAAAAATACGAGGGGCGGCGTTTGAGTGTTTCTATATGTTTTGGAAATGAAATCCCAACACCAGATCATATAAGGGAGGATGAGCTAGCGAGGTGTGTGGCTCTCTTAGAGGAAGAGAAGGCTCAAGGGTCTCCCAAGATCTCTCTAGCAACAGGGATTGAGGGTGTCCAGGAAGACACTGGAGTTACCGTCGATCAGCAGCCACAAGAGCCTCAGCAGGATCTTTCAGTCGCTTTGTAACTTTATCTATTTTTTCTTTAATTTTTATTTTGAGATACACGACCTATGGTTCATGATGTAAAGACAATATATACTTTTATTGCTACATGGGCAACTTTTTCCTTTTAATAGACAATTACATCCGAGCAGTAACTGCTCGCGGTGTAAAAGGTTTCCTTTTTGATATTATAATGTTTTTATTATAACATTTGTTCGCATGACCAAACTTAGCATAACACTTTGGTTTGATTGAACAAAATAACAAAAATTTGAAAAATACTCTAAGTACCGTAGCATGCTTTCACTTATTTTGCTCGTATGTTTACACACCTGTTGATATGCTTTGCTTACTAGATACCACGTATGCTCCCCAAGTGATTGAGGAGTTTTAGGTCCTCAGTCACTTGCCTTGACCAAGACCTATTCGAACATAAATTGCTCGAAGTAAATACTTGTAAAAATGATAATATAGCAAAACAACGCACGTAATGAGCAAATACTTGTAATAAATACAATAGTTGGCAAGATTGACTGGCCATGCACAGTCCCTTTTATTTATGGTAATAAATGGACAATCATGTCTGTACGAGTGATCAAAAATATGATCTTACACTTATAAGCGATCAGTCACAAGAATGACTAACCCTTGTTCATAAACTTGTAAAAAGTAAAATTAATACAAGCCAATTCTTTAAGAAGAATTGTTTATTGATAGTATTTGCGCAGGTGTTCTCCATTCCAATAGCGAGGAAGGAGATCTCCATTTAAGCGAGCAAGTTTGTAAGTGCCTGGATGCAGGACTTCTTCGATTTGGTACGATCCTTCCAGTTAGGTTCGAGTACTCCAGCGGCTTGATCACGGGTGTTGTGGAAAACTCTTCTAAGTACCAGATCTCCCACATTAAATTTCCTTTCATGTACTTTAGAATTGAAATATCGGGCAACCTTTTGCTGGAAAGCTGCTTCTCGGAGTTGGGCTTGCTCGCATGTTTCATCGACGAAATCCAAAGATTCCATCAATAACTGGCTATTAGCGCCTTGATCGTAAGCCATTCATCGATGTGATGGCAGATCTAATTCAACAGGCAACATAGCCTCATATCCATAAGCTAAGGAAAATGGAGTATGGCTTGTTGCTGTTTGATGGGATGTTCTGTACGACAAGAGGACTTCGGGAAATTGCTCTGGCCATGCCTCTTTTGCTTCCTCAAGCCTTTTCTTCCGAGTATCCTTCAGTGTTTTATTGACGGCCTCGACTTGCCCGTTTGCCTACAGGTGAGCAACTGAAGAAAAACTTTTGATAATTCCATGCCGCTCGCAAAAATCCTTGAACAAATCACTATCAAACTGTGTGCCGTTGTCTGAGACAATTTTTCTTGGCAATCCATAGTGACACACAATGATCTTGACCACAAAATGCAGCACTTTCTTGGTCGTTATGGTTGCAAGCGGCTCAGCTTCAGCCCACTTTGTGAAGTAATCAATAGCCACCACGGCATATTTGACGCCGCCTTTTCCCGTGGGAAAATATCCAATTAGGTCTATACCCCATACTGCGAATGGGCACAGACTTTGCATCTGCTTTAGCTCATTAGGGGCTACTCGCGGAATCTTAGAGAATCTCTGACACTTGTCGCATTTCCGAACAAATTCCATCGAATCTTCATTCATCGTTGGCCAGAAGTATCCTTGCCTTAGGATCTTTTTTGATAGACTCTGCCCCTCAGCGTGGTCCCCACAAAAACCTTCATGGACCTCATTCATTAATTCTTGGGCCTTTTCTTTTGAAACACACCTGAGGAGTGGCATAGAGCATCCTCTTCGGTACAGAATTCCATCGACCAGGATAAACCTAGCAGCCTGTTGCTGAAGAGTCCTGGCTTTGTTCATGTCTGTTGGCAATACCCTCTGTGTCAAGAATTCAATGAAAGGTTTCATCCACGTATTCGCTGCTTGAATCACCAGAGAGGTTTCTTCTGCTTTGATGCTTGGTGCGGACAACTGTTCAACAGGTACTATATTCAGGGTGTCAGCATCCTTGGCACTCACTAACTTGGCCAGAGCATCAGTATTCGAGTTCTGGTCGCGAGGTACTTGCTGGAGAGTATACTTTTCAAACTGTGCCAACAGATCCTTTGCTTTGTCTAAGCCCCAATATCTCCGACGAACATTTTTTTGGGAAGAGTAAAAAAAAAATCAGGTGAATGGAGGGGCGGTCGGCAATTTGAATTCCATTACTACAACATCTGAAAAGTGAGGAGGTTTGCATACTTTTCCCTCGCTTGCTTCAAATGAGAAAAATGAGACTATGGCCCAATGCAACTTCTTTGACCTTGCCTTCTCTGGTTCAAACTTTACTTAGACAATTTTTTTTTGTTTTAGAGTGGCCACACCAACCCTCTTGCTAATGGAAATTGGAGAGTTTTAGTGAGACTACGGTGAATCATCTCGCTAGAGAAAAATCAGATCCAAATCCTTTACTTATCTCGACTGACCTAGACCCTGGTCCTCGAAGGCTCCCTTTCTGGTTCCATGAATTTTGGTTAAGGCACCCTTGTGGACGTGGTCAGAAAAGCTTGGCACAATCATTCCCCGATGCCTTCTAGCCCGAGACTTTCCCTAAATCTGGACAGGCCAGCTCCAAAATTAAGAAGATTGAACCTGGGGAATTTCTTAATATTGATAAAGAAAGCTCTTACAAGATTACAGGCTTGACAGGTTGAGATTGGTAATGCATCCAGGCCCAATCTGGCGAAACTCAAAGAAGAGGCTGAAGTGCAAAAATACTATAATGAATGCCTACTCCCAAAAGAAATTCTTTGGAGGCAAAAGTCTCGGGTTGATTGGCTTAAGGAAGGGGATCGAAATATAAAGTTTTCCATCTCTAAACCCTTAACCGTAGAAGCAGGAATTGTTTATCACAAGTGAGTAGAGAGAGGAAAAGAGTCGGTTTAGGCATAATTCTAGGTGTCTCTTACTTTTGTCTTATCTAACTCAAGTGACTTTAGTTAATCCCAAGGCTCGGGGTGCCAAAAACATCCCCGAGGGCAAAATGGTAAATTTCCCCAATATTCCCTCCTAAACACTCTAACTCCAAATATATCTCCAAATCTTTATTTTCATAACCCAATAACCCAAATAAATATCTAATACCCAAAATACCCCTTGACTCGCCCCGAGTCGGGTATCGAGTCCCGTTGTGACTTTCTCGCTAACTTGCTCCCTAGGATCGCCTCGTGTCAAGTAACCCAAATAAATCCACATAATAATTTGGTCTCTCACATATATTACATATATGCACACAAATACACAATTATGCCCACAACAGGCCAAATTACCAAAGTCGCTCTTCTAATAAGAAGCGGGCCCACATACATATTTAGTATCCCTAAATATGCGCATTTAATCATATTATCACATAATTCACATATTAACAATTAATATAGCAATTAAACACGTAGTTCCACAAATTGCCATCTCAGCCCCCTAATCAAGACCCTAAGCCTTATTAGGTAATTTTGGGACGTTACAGATAAGGTGCTTGAAAGATTCTCTATGGAGAATACTAAGAAAGGTCAATTATTGACCAGACATGGAATTGCTCTCTCCAAGGAACAATGTCCCAAGACACCTCAGGAGGAAGAGGATATGAGAAAGTACCCTATGCTTCAGCAGTTGGGAGTTTGATGTATGTTATGTTGTGTACTAGGCCCGAGATATGTTATGTAGTTGGGATTGTAAGTCGTTATCAATCAAATCCTAGTTTGGAACACTGGATTGCAGTAAAGAACAATCTCAAGTATTGTAGGAGAACGAGAGACTATATGCTGGTTGTAGACGCTCAGTATTCCGCGCCCATAAAAGAACCAAGCCCCGCGTGCCCAAGCTCACACCCCAGCAGCATCGGCCTCGCGTCCGAGCGAGGCCCCTGATGCGCGCCCCGCCTCGCGTCCGAGCGAGGCCCCTGATGCATGCCCCGCCTCGCGTCCGAGCAAGCCCCCGCCTCGTGTCCAAGCGAGGCCCCTGGTGCGCGCCCTGCCTCGCGTCCAAGTGAGGCCCCTGATGCGCACCCCACCTCACGTCCGAGCGAGCCCCCGCCTCGCGTCCGAGTGAGGCCCCTGATGCGCGCCCCGCCTTATGTTCAAGCCCGTGTGGCCTCGCTGGAGCACCCTCGACATCGCGCCCCGGTGCCATAGCCTCGCACCTCAGCAGACGTTCGGCCTCACGCCCCGAGCGAACCAGACCATCACATGGCCACGCGAGAGGAGGAGGGCCTCGTGAGCAGCTAGGGAGCCGCGTCATCAATAGGCCTTCCAAGGGGGCCTCGCGAAGGAATAGGAGCCACGCCACTTGGTGGCCACGCGAGTGAAGCCATGCACCAAGGGAGCCGCACCACCAAGGGGGTCGCAAGGAAGGCGTCTCGCCACGCATCCTTAGACATCCGTCAAGGCCACATGCCTATCGCCTAGGCTCGTGGGTGACCTCGGGGTGCTTCAGGCATCTCGTGCCAAGGACCTGAGACCCCCACCTCATGCCACGACCATTACACGCACCAAGGGTCCCATTCCTTACACCTTGAGACCCCAATGCTAAGAGGCTCCAGTACGAGTCGAATGGATCATACTTGTACGATCTAGTACTAAGTACGGCCGTTAAGACATTGTATGTTGAGTACGGACACCTGTACCAGTGGGAGAGTGGGAGTGTTGGAATAAGAGTGATGGCCCGTACGTCTACGGCTAGGAGTCAGAGTCGACACCACTACCACCTGCGCCACTATGCCTGTCACCACTCATCAGACATGGGTACGGACAAGTAGTGGAGGCATCCTCCTGACACCTGCCCCTGTACTGGATGTACGACCACAACCTCTGAAGCCACTCTCTTGACATAGTACTTATGTACCACTTGGTCCCTAGGACCACCATGTACCCAGGGCCATTAGAGCCTACTATAAAATGAACTCTAACCCCATCTGAAGGGGGGTTGGAAAATTTACTGTAGTAGAGGCTTGAGAGTGAATGAAAGATTGATTTCTCCATTGTTATTCTATCATTGTTCTTGAGTTATTACTTAGATTTTTGCAGCTCTTTTATTGACGATCCTTACTTGATAATTTTTTCCAACTCAACTTAGTTGACGAGTTCTCACCGTCAACAGTTTGGCGCCGTCTGTAGGAACGTTAGTTTCAAGCTACTGTTCCACCATTGTTTCTGGCAAGAAGAAATGCCAAGACGTTCTAAGCGACTCAGGGAGCCACGAGAGGTAGAGGTTCACCTGAACGGAGTCCAGTTGAAGGCCTCCATGAAGGACGCTCCTCCACCCAGAGACGTGGAGCCCCCGAAGGATCCTGAGGTTCACGGAGGTGACAGAGTGGCCTCGTCACCGGCCGCTCCACCTGGAGAAAGTCCTCCAAGAGCACCACCGGTAAATGGTAATGAGTTCCCTCTCCCAAAACCACCGCAAGTACCGAACTCCGGCCGGCAGGACTCGGGCCCCTCTACCCGTAGGCATGATAAACATCCCCGGGTCCATTCCGTGAGCTCAAGTTCGAAATCTCGGTTCTATGAAGAGGAAATACGTGAGCTCCACCGTAAGAACCAAAGGTTGGAAACCACCTTGGAAAACATGCAAGAGGTCCTGAATGGCCTGTTGCAGGGTAAGTCGAGCGTGACCTTGCCTAAGAGG